>NC_140591.1:1112203153-1112832737 GCF_964204655.1 Triturus cristatus | reverse complement strand
CTGGAGCACTTCAAAAGGGTGATCAGGAGGATGAAATCCACCCTGTTCTACGGGAACGCTTTTTCCTGGGTTGAACTGGCAACAGATCATACAGGTACGGACCTTTTGTTTGGCTGCGGCTCGCAAATGTTTATTGAACCAAATGTGTTGAATGCTGTCTAGCATAGCTTTTTCTCCGAGATGAGCTGGACTATGTGTCGTGTTAATTATAACTTGGACCATTGAATCAGGAAGGAACCACACAGACTTTTCCTTCATCATCCATCCTTGGTCCGTTTGGATCCCTCCTAATTCAGTCCATTTCTTTATTTCGTCTGGTGTAGCATGTGTCTGTATGTCAATTACGTCAAGAGTAGGATCTTTAACTGTCATACACTGTGTCGGTGTCGGGACTATTGTCTTTGTCATGTCGGATGTTTGAGTTTGAGCAGTCTGTTTAGCTGTTCTGTCGGCTAGATCATTGCCTTGGGAAATGATATCAGTAACCTTCGTATGAGCCTTACATTTCATAATTGATATTGCAGTAGGTAGATGTATTGCATCTAATAAGGCATGAATGAGGGGTCCGTGCTGAATGTGGGCACCGTGGGAAGTTAAATAACCTCTCTCTCGCCACAGCACGCCGAAGTCATGTACAACTCCGAATGCATAACGTGAATCAGTGTATATGTTGACTTTTTTATTCGTGGCTTGAATACAGGCTTGTGTCAGAGCGATGAGCTCTGCGGCTTGAGCTGACAAAGTATTTATACGATTAGTTTCAATGACTTCAGTATCTGTTGTGACTGCGTAAGCAGCCACTAACTCTCCTGTACTTGTTCTCATACATGAACCATCTACATACAATGTCAGGTCTGGATCTGACAATGGGACATCGGTTAAGTCTTGTCTGGGTTTTGTCGTTATAGTAATAACTTCAATACAGTCATGAGCTAGTGGGTCTGTTCCGGTTACTGGCAAAAGTGTGGCAGGATTCAATGTGTTACAGCGTCTGATTTCTATATGCGGCTGAAACAATGTAAGTTCGTACCCTGTAAGTCGCGCTATAGTCAAGTGTTGTGTTTGCGTTCTATTTACAAGAACCTCTACTGCGTGTGGTACTTGTACTGTCAATGGATGTCCTAACACTATGGCATCGCTTTGTCTGATTGCTAAAGCTGTCGCTGCTACTGATTTTAGGCATGCAGGCAAAGCCTGAGCTACGGGATCTAATGTACTAGAAAAATAAGCACATGGTTTGTGTGCTCCTGCTTGTTCCTGTGTGAGTACTGACAAAGCAGTACCTTCGCGTTCTGTAACAAAGAGTGTAAACTGTTTTCTGTAACATGGTGTTGCTAAGACAGGTGCTTGACATAAAGCTTTCTTTAGGCTTTCAAAAGCTTGTGTATGTTCCTGAGTCCAAGGGAGAACAACCGATGTAGCTGCCTCCTGTGTGGTTAACTGAATGAGTGGTTTTGCTAGAAATGCGTACTGAGGGATCCACTGCCTGCAATATGAAGTGAGACCTATGAAAGCCCGCACCTCCTTTTGTGTTTTGGGTGTTGGCATGTTAGCTATTAACTGAATGCGGTCGGGTGTAAGCTGCCTTCCCTCCTTGGACAGCGAGTGTCCAAGATAAATAACTCGCTGGACACAGAATTGCAGCTTAGAAGGGGACACCTTGTGCCCCTTTTCGGCTAGAAATTGTAAAACTGTCAGTGATGCTTTTTCACATTCCGGTTCGCTTCTTGCGGTGATCAGCAGATCATCGACGTATTGGAGCAGGGCAGTGTTAACTGGCATGTGGATACTATCTAGTTCTCGTTTCAGTGCTTGGCTATAGATGCTGGGGCTTTCTGTAAATCCTTGAGGTGCGCGTGAGAATTTAAAGCTACGTCCATTTAAACTAAATCCGAACAAATATTGGCTTTCCGGATCTATTGGGACGCTGAAAAAAGCATTCTTGAGATCAATTACAGTAAAGAATGTGGCTTCGGAATCCTATAGCTGTCAGTAATGACGAGATATCTGGGACCACAGGGAATTGTGCACAATGCACTTGTTTAATTCGCGCAGATCAATAACCAATCGATAGACTGGCGGGGCCTTTGGATCTGTTCGTTTAAGAATCGGAATTATCGGTGAATTACATACATTGGAGTCTGTTTCCACAACTACTCCTTGGGCAATGAGCTCGTCAATGATTTGTAGTAAAGCCACTACAGCATCTGGTGGTAACTTATATTGTCGCATTCGTGGTAGCACCACTCCTGCCTTTAATGTGACTCGATATGGTGTAATATTCATGCAACCAACATCAGTAGGGCCTTGTGCCCATAGATGTGTAGGTAAAGTCTGCAGTCGGGGATCCATGTCTCTAGACACATAGTGACCTTTAAAATCACGTAAAAACAACCTTACTCCTTCCGGAGAACAACATATTATGGCTCCTAGAGCTTTCAATGTCTTTATTCCTAACAGGTTTTCTGGACATGATTTAGTAAGCAATAAATCTGTAGTTCGGGTCAAAGGTCCTATCGTAAGTGGAAGAGGCTGTGATACTTCATTAACAATAGGTTTTCCTGAAAAACCAAGGGAAATATTCTGAGAGCCTGAGAGGGGTGCCCCTGGAACTTCACTACGTTTTATAGTTGTTCGACTTGCCCCTGTATCGAGTAAAAATTTTCTATCTTGACCTAATAATTCACTATGTACATAAGGTCCTTCTTGATCTACAGGTATTTCAATAAGGGGTAAGTCAACTTCCCTCTCTAGGCTAGTTCATGCGTAACGCTGATACTCAGGATATTCATACTGGGCGGTCTGATACATTTGTCGTGTTGTTGTCTGTGTGGCAGCAACAGGCAACGGTGGTGCAGCTGGCACAAACTGTATAGGTTGTTGTGCGGCTGGCATGGCCTGGGCATGCTGCGGAGCTCCTTGTTCATTCTGCTCTTGTCTAAATGGCCGTGATCTTTCTTGTGTTTTACCTATGCTGATATTATGTTTCAAAACTGGACAGTCGTGTACGTAATGACCTGGCTTTTTACAATAATTGCATGTCCCTTTTACAGGTCCTGCTGAATCGGGATGTGTCATACCCTTTTTATGTCCTTCAGCTGGAACTGTCTGAGAAACTAGCATTTTCATTTTCGTGTCTTTCATGCGTCTGTGTTCATGTTCTTGTTCCTCTCTAATTCTATTGTGATGGTACTGTAACATTTGTAACATTTGTGATGGAGTGTTACCTTGCCAGGTACTCTCGAATTTTAATACTCTATTCTTTACTGGGGGCAGGGCATTTTCTACTAATTTTGTTACAAACAGATGTGGATATGATTCGCTACTTGCTTTTATGCCGCTATTTATACCAAAACATTTTTCAAATCGGGCATAGTAATCACTAGTGTCTTCATCTTGCTTCTGTTTACAGGCTGAAATTGTACCCCAATCTTCCTTTTTCGTAGTTAATAAACGTGGCAGTACCTGTACTAATAAACCTGGTAGTGCTTTAGTTTTATCCCCAAGTCCTGCTCCTGCAGTTCGGGCCTTTTCTTCCGCTTCTAACACTGACCATTCTATCTTTTGGTCTCCTACCTCCCACTCTTTTTCCTTGAGTTTCTCATAAATACCAGCAGGCATCAATACCTTTAATATTGTCATAATGTCGGGATAGGTATACTCTCCCATGAGTAACATGTCTTTAATTTCTCGGTGAAAACCCGCTGGATCTTTGTCATGACTGGGTACCACTTTCTTCATTTGTAACAATTCTATTTTTGATATGGGCGTATATACAAATACGCGCTTAAACTCGTTGTCCTCGCCTTTTATTGGGTGCACTTCTCGTAAGGGATTCTGTCTATCCATGTGATACGTGGTTCTTTCCTTGACGGGCAATGAGACATGCTCTGCGCATACAAAAAGAATATACTGCTTTCTTGATTCTAGAATTTCTTTAATTAATTTAGTACTTGCACCTCTCCATTTATTCATAAGCAATTCAGTCAATATGTCAGGTAAGGGACCAGGGTCCGAATGCTGACTCCGATATAGTATAATGAGTTGTTGAATCATATAAATCCCAGCTAACCTCTGTTCATCTGGGGTGAGATTCAAAAATGTGCGTACTACTGTATCATCACTATATTTTCCGGGACTGTCCACCCAATGGACAGCTGCCCTGGCTAAATCTTGTTCATCCATAGAATCGAGAAAATGATAACCCCTTCGTTCTCGGAGTAGTTTGTCGGCGGTTTGGAACGAATGCTCGTTAGACCTTATATTAATTATAGGTATTTGGAAATTCCTGTTATTATCTGGACATATCGGACGTATCGGGTCAATAAGACATCTATTACTATTACAAGATCTTCCTCTACCTACATAGGCTATGGTGTCTGACTGTCCTGTGGGCAGTCCTGACCCTTCTTCCTCGCTTTGTTCGAACTCGTCTACCTCTAATCTCTCTTCGTGTAGACGTTCTATTTCTTTACGGATCTTTCGGCACATGGCTATTATACAATTTTGTTTATCATGTCTCCCTTCTGATATATTCTGGCTCCATCTTGTAAGAATTTGCATTGCTTCCGGGTCTGCCCCCGGTCGGTCTTGATTTCTGATCACACAATTTATGAGGAAACGTAACAGTTCCCCCTGTATCTCTACTTTCTGGTATTCCATAGCTCTATTAATACATTCTGGATCTCGCCCTGTTTGGACAAAATGATATATTTTATCTAGATGCGCAGTCATTCCTGGTAACTTCCCTAAATACACTGCGGCTCGTCTGATACGCAATGATGCCAGGGTCATTTCGTCCTCTTTACCGGGCACAGGGTCATATCTGCAATCTATAAGAAGTTCCTTCAGCGTACGGGCGCTTATGAGTTTGGGTGTACGTGAATGTGCTGACTCTTGAAAAGTAAGTTTATTTATTCTGGGTGGCGTAGAAAAATATTGGTAGCACCTCCCGTGGCCCCATCTGGGGTGTCGGGTGTGAAAGGATTCGTTGAACGTGATACGGCAACTACAGGTGTGGACACAGCTATAGAAGTAGCTGTAGGAACAGATGTAGAAACAGATGTGCTTGCCGGAACTTGTGACTCGATTTGTTGCTGTAGGGATACGGGTACTGGATCTTGGCGTTGGATCTCCCTGGTATGCGGTCTATGCGGGGCGGAATTAGCATACTCGGGAGCTGCGTCATCTAAATATGAGGAAAGAAAAACATCTTCTGCGGTTCTAGGATGCCCCTTAGGATGTACCTTTATTGGAAATAATGGGGGTGGCAAGTCTTTCGGTTTTTCTGGAGTAGCCTTAGGTAATCCCTCGGCCAGGAGGGGATACATACCATTCATAAGGGCATTTCTTTGCCTATCTACTTGTTCTGATTTCACTCGGATACCTTCCTCAATTAATAGATTTTCTCGAGCTTTATTTGAACTCTCTTTATTCTTTTCTTCCTGTCTACGTGCTTTTTCCATACGTCTATGAGATTCTTTACGCCATAACTCAACGGCATCTTTCTGTGACTGTCTGACTTTCCTTTTCCATAACTCTTCCTCGACTTTCATGATGCACTCTGCATCCCAGGTTCCCGCTGCGGGCCACCTCTGACTTTCTGGTAATCCTTTGGTGTAGTCTACCCATAAATCAAGAAATAATATAGCGTCTAAGCCATGTTTATGATACATGAAGTGCCCTGGAGTATCCCTAGGAGGAATAGGGACGGCTTCTTCGAGAACCCCTTTTCTAGTAGTGATCTGTCTTAATTTCGAAAAGAGCGGCATATTGACAACTGATCCGATACTTAATCTTGAACACACTTAATACAAAAGCACAATAATGAACAACCATTCATACCACAATATGCAGGACGTTTTTAAACACATTAAACATTAAACATTAAACCTTTAACTGAAACAACAATGATGATCGTCTGCATAACTAATCACCAAGCTTAATTCTTGACAATAACTAGATACTTCGGAATACTTGATATACTGCTAAACAGTACAGATACACTGCTAAAACAGTGCAGACCGGATTTGTGTACCCAAACCCGTCTTGACCGGCACAACCTATGTGCACGTCAGAAATGCCTCCCCAGTAATGGTACTCACCGGGTAGCTTCGGAAACGGAAGGCCTCGGAAACTTGAACTTGAACCGGACTGGACTCGACTCGATTCGTCGGAAACTGGGCTTGACTTCGAACTGGTGGGTCTCTGTATACCTCGGATCTTGCTCTCTCAGCTAGGCTCTGGTCGGGATACTTCGCACTTCTCACCGCCTCGTCTGGGTGTTGATCGCAGTCTCAGTCGCCCCCGCTTGACCGGAGGGAGATACAGGAAATTCTGCTGGTACGCGTTATTGTCCGTCCAGCTGTGGCAGGAGACCGGGCCTGCAACTCACCGCCGGCGCGTGAGATGAGAAAGTGTCCCTGTTCGGGCGCCATTCTTGTGGTAAATAAAATTCCTTTACCTGGACTTAATTTGATACAGAAACATAATAAAATAGCTCAGTAAAATGAGAGGCAGAATCCGTGGTATTAGAGGTTCGGAATGGGCTTTATTCCAGTGATCGATTATAATCGGTTGCTCCAAGTTCCGTCACCACGAAGGTTCAGGAAGTGAAGTACATACATTATTGACATGAAATGACTTTTATAGATCATACATTACAATGAAGCGAATGCAGTAGGCGTAACAATTGATAAGGAAATGACGATTTATCTGCGTAACCAAAAATGGGTGTAATAAGGAGTAAAAAGGAACATTATTGGTTATGATGTCACATATAGGTGGATCTATAAGATAATACTCGGCATAGATGCGCGCGCAGCAGTATGACGTGTGATTGACGTGCAACTAGGGGGTGAAGGGGACTTGACATTTAGCTCTACATGTGGAGACAAAAAGTCTGGGGGGTCAAGTCAACCTAATCCCAAATCATATCTAACATCCTATGTTTAAAGAACTATGTTATCCACAAAAGAAGGACTCTCGGACAGAATCTATTCTATACTGACTGTGCGTGCGTGTACAAGCGTCTAAGTGTCTACACTAAATGCGAGGGGGTAGAAATATTCCATGGTAACAGGACTATGAATTACTTGCATAAGGGCAGAGAAGCCGGGCCTTTTGCTTGGTAACTGGAAGAATGTTTACTTAAACTACTAGGCAGGAATGCATCGGCTGAGGGGGAAGCAGATAATTAGAAGGTGAAATACAGTTCTTGGCAGAGAATAGGCTGATGTCAGGCTTCGTGAGCCGCGCAGAGAATGAGACAAAGTTCATGGTCACAGATGCAGGCTCAGACTGGAGCTTTCAGAGGCAGAAGGCAAGAAGAGTTTGATGACAGAATCAGGGCCTACTTGCCTGGACTGCAAAATGGAGTAACTGAGCCATATAAAGCCGGTGGCCTTTCATATTTAGGAATGGAATATCCGGCCTATTCATGGCGGATCTGACAGAGGACATGTTGACGGTGGACGCACATGTATTTGCGTCTTCATAACTGAAACTGGAGGGAACATACATGTACTTGTAACATGCACATAGAACCGTTGGGGTCCAAGATAGGGGACATAACTGACCAGAAAAATCCATATTTCCACACACCGCACATGCGAGATGAGACACCATGACATTTTTGCGCCTACAAGAAACATAAAATCACCAATCTTGACAACCGTGGAAGCTTTGTCAGTGGCATGCCTGCTTCATCTAATGAGGAGTTCCAATATGAATTACTGAAAATGTGTTGATTAACTCATTCCACATACCAAGGAAAAATACAGATTGCACTAAAACCAATGCAGTTACCTTGCTTTTTGCTATTTGAACTACCTCTGGCCATACAGTGAACACTACAAGCATGTGACAACATTACTATGTCCTGTGTATTAATACTGAATCATGAACCTTGAGATACAGGTCTACTCGATAAAATATGTGAAACTGAAGAGTTCCTAAATGAGTATCATAACACAAATTTCCCATGTCAAAATACAGCACTATTTTTACTGTGGACAGATACCTGCATCAACCATATATTTAAAGTATGTTGTGCAAACTATGGGCCCAATTTATGAGGCCCTACCGGCACTTTTACACCGCCGGAACGTAACTTTTTTGACGTTTCAGTGGCTCAATGGGCCACTGGCAAATTTATAAGGCCCCGTCAAGCCATGTTACGTGGCTTTTTCATGGCCTTATCAATCTGTTCCCCTTTCATGCAGAAAACTGCGTGAAAGGGGCGTTCCAAGGGTGTTGCTGTGGAATCAGACACATTTCCAGAGTTACGAGAAATCGTAAACCTGGGAATGCATCAGAACCTAACGCTACGCCAGGGGTGCCACCTTAGGGAGGCGCAACGAGGAGAAATGTTTTAATTTCTCCTCATGCTTTCCTTTTTCTGTGTGTACTTCGTTCTGCAGCACACATAGAAAAGGAAATTGCCTGAATGTATTGATTTTGTGCAGGAAGGTTGTTTTGATGAATCCATGATTCTGTCACCAGCCTGAAGTCTAATTCATTTAGGGTGATAACAAAAGCCTTATTAGCTGTGTTGTCACATCAGTTTTACTTCCTGTGTGTGACAGAGAATGTACTATCTCTATAGACAGCTCACATTTACTACTCTCGTCTGAAGTGCATCATCCTTGAAACACACAGAGCTAGTATAAAATCATTAATGTGTTTCAAAAAGAAGAAAAATATTTATGTGAACTAATAATAGTGTTATTCATTCATTATTAAACGTCAACTGATTTATACGCCTTTGTCCCTAAAAGTCAGCAACCAAAATTGAATTATAGTGCATATTGTTCAAGTAGTAACTTGCACAATCGAGAAGTACAAAACAAAAACAACCCAGAGCTGTCAAAATAAAGTAAAATGTGAAGACATCGTGAGGGCGTTGGGAGCGACATTTCTTTAGTGAAATCTGAACAAAACGGTTCAGTAAATAGAAGCTAGAACAGAGTGAGAGCATATTCTACTGTTCTGGGCTACTTAGTTCTGTCTTACAGTGACCACTCACTTGGTTAAGTTAAAGTCATGACAAGGATGATGTTGCATTCTCTGTTTATTAGGACGACTATGTCCCTTTAAGTTTCTTGTATTCTGTCGCATGCCTTTGCATGCAACATGTTTTGTTTCCAAGGAGGTTCTACATTCCACAACTGGAAGGCTGTTGGGTTAGGAAAAGTTGTTGAGCATTATTACTGTTGAACCTGGAAGATACCTGTGCAAATTGAACGTGTTGCCAAATAAACTCTTCAACTGGATTTATGAATGGACTTTACCATTTAATAGATGATTTAAAAGTGGCTCAACTTTACCTCTCTTAGGGAGTAAATTAAAATAGAGACTGATAGAACACTTGTTGAAGATAACACTTTGTTGATTAATGCCTCCACTCACTAATAAGAATATTTAAGACTGTATAAGAAACTTGTAAGAATTAAAATTATCTAAAATTGTTTAATATAGTGTGAGAAATATAGATGAATGTGAGAAAGTACCCCCAGCTGTACATTACAAGGACATTGCAAGTCACACAGGAGTTCCAAAACCATAATGAGGCCCAAGGGTGAAGGGCAAGTTCCTTTATAAGATCATGGAACGCCAAATGACCTGCAATATCCTTATAACATACAGAAGGGGTACCTTATTCCTGGTATCAGAGAATTGTGTCTTGCCACACAAAGGAAACATGCTCCTCAGAGGATAGTGATGTCAGTATTTATTCCATGTAGCAATGGTTCTAACATGTTTCAGCCGCAAGACCTTGTTCATGATTCCATCGCATTTTTTCATGTGTACATGTTTTTTTAACAAAAGGTTTTAACCGAAACCAGGATGCAATGGGTTACATTTGTGCAATATGGTAAAATCTCATTGAAGAGACCTTGTCACAAAATTCAAAATTGGTTTCCTTGGGCAAAGTCTTTTTTACAAGCAATCTGTGAGGCAATAAGAAGTGTTTTCTTACGTTAATTGGCTGTATTTTTGTAATAAACTCAAATCTGACCTTTGCACTATAGTAACAACGGTTATAATATACATCACCTTACCATTAACATTATCATTAGTATCATTAGTATTTGATCCAGCTCATGAGTTTCACACTGTGAAAAAAAAAATTACAACCATGGATGGACAACCCAAAGGATGGCCTACCCTAAGGCTGTGGTTAGGGGTACCCAGACCAGATATATGGAAAATAAAAAACAAGCCTGATAGAAAAGAAAAAATCACCAGCTCACAAGCAACCTTTTTAACTGCTGCATTCAATTATTATTTTGGGCCTGGCACGCGAGTCGATTCTGACTCACGAGTCGCAAGAAATGTAATAAGACAAGCACAAGGTAAGTCAAACCCTAAAAATGAGAGAAAAAAAACTACATATCCAATAGACCAGTGTTTCCCAAACTGTGAGTTGTGATCCACTGGTGGGTTGAGAGCCAATTTTTGGTGAGGCATGAAAGTTCAAGCAATAAATAAAGATGCCTTTAATTTCTGTATTTACAAAGACAGGTCAAATGTCAGGCTATGTCTCCTGAAAAATTGCTGCTTTTGAAAATAGAGGTTAGTGTTTACAAACTCCTCTCACTTTGCAGTCAGAGAAAGAAAAGTAAAGTGAAGTATGTGATAATATTTCTGGGGCACAAGTGTGTGAAAGGAACGGCTGTAGGATGTTATTTTTTGGAACACATAAAATGTAAATACCTGGACACAAACTGTATACATTCAGGAATTAGGAAAGCAAAAATTAAGCACTTTTTTTTGTAATTCTGAAGTATGATTGAAACCAACATTTTAACATTATCAAAATTAGGTTTATTATCATTTTATTTTTCAAGTTCTACGGCCGTGTCTTGGGAGTGGGAGTGGTGGGCACTGCTGTCAGTGCGTATGTGGGTTTGGACGGCTGTCTTAGGACGGCAGAACCGACATGTGCACTGAGATGTTTCCAACACTAGCTACTTTGCTGGGCTGGAGACAGCAGAGCAGGCGCAGGCTCCCAGTCTCTCAGGGAAGGCAAATCCAGAAACCTCAGGCCAAATCCTGACACTGCTTTCATGCTGCCAGCAGCATGACAGCAGCATCTGGATTGGCCACAGGGGAGTCTGGGAGCCTGTGCTGCAGTGGAGCCAGAGAGGAGCAGAAGAGCAGCGATGCAGTGGGTGACAGGCCATTTATTTTTGTTTGCTTGGGGATTTCTTTTTTATTTTCTCGCCCTCCAACCACCCGCCCCCCCACTCTTCCCTGATAACAGTCGCTACTGGCTGCAAACTAATAATTAGTGGTAAGAGTAAATTAAGAAAATTGTGCAAAAGTGCAAAGCAAAGGAAAATTAGGCCATAAGAGGTTTTACAGAGGCTCAGAAAACAGTCAGAGTCGAAACCACTGGAACTGTTGAAATAATCTGCCACAGCTACTCATCATGATAAAGTGATACTGCGAAGAGTCGACCGGACGTATAGATGTGTCAATTACTGCAGAATAAAATTTAAGAGAACCAAGTCAGCTGAAGAGAGGCGTCAAACTTCATGAATGTGACTTTAGACGTGCAACGGTTTCTAAAAATTATAATTATTACAAAATTGTTACTATACATGTGTAGTGATGTACAGGTAGACAAGCTAAACATACCAGTTCACAAAATTACCAAAAGGCGACTAGCCAGTAAAGTCCCATGAACACTTTGAGGTGATTAATGGTTGCAGTTGCCTAACAACCAATCATAGTTCGAGAGTGACACTGTACAAAGATAGACGATGTGAGACTGCAAATTAAAGAATTCTAAACTGCTTTGACATGGAAGGGTGGTTACAGCTGGTTTGCTTTGTCTAAAATAATTTGAGCACAATTCATAAAGTTTAAAAATCTAGTTACCTCTTGTTGATGATCTCTTTTCAAACATAAAATAATAGAGTGAGGGCCCGATTCACAGAACTAATTTAAGACAAAATCCTAAACTTACTACTTTTGGTATTCACAGAAGTTGGGATTTTGTCTTAAGTTTTTCTTAAGACAAACTTAAGACAGACTTAAGTTAGGATTTTGTCTTAAGTTTGTCTTAAGTCTGTCTTAAGTCTGTCTTAAGTTTGTCTTAAGACAAACTTAAGACAAAATCCTAACTTCTGTGAATACCAGAAGCAGTAAGTTTAGGATTTTGTCTTAAGTTAGTTCTGTGAATCGGCCCCTGAGACAGGTCCGTATTTTAAACCAGATAAAAGGGGCAGTAACCACTTTCTGCATCCTATAAGTAAATGAGATCAAAAGCTCTGCTGTCACGTTTCAGCTTTGTATCTACAAAGCCTGAATTCCCGGTACTCAAGCGTTGAGCCCACCTAAGAAGAAAATCTAATGTTGGGATGTGGCCAAAGCATAGATGCATTAATCTCAATTTAAAGTAAGCTGAGTAAATGTCAGAGGAGTATTTTTGCGGGCAGACTTATTTATAACTATTGATTACGAACCAAGCATGACTTCTCCATTAAAAATGTTGCTCTGTCTTCATAAAAGGTAAATTGATTCACGTTTTTATTTAGTGTACTTTTGAAAATAGAGAACAGAATTTCATGTTCCTACATCTCCTGGGCCTGTAAAACTGTTAAGGCACAGGTGAGGTAGATGTACCAGGGTTTTTTGATGAAAAGGATCCCAAATTTATTTCTGCCCAGAACTAAAATTTAAGAGAGTTTTGTTAGGGTGATTTTTAGTTAGAAGTAATATTTCCAAAACGCCAATTCCAAGGCTATGTGTTAGTCCAATAGGTTAAACTCCTTTCTGATTTGAGACTGACTAGGATGACCTTTGTGTGGGATTAAATAAGGACCTCTGTTTTGCATTGCAGCATATTAAAAAATGATCCAAGTTTGGCGCGAAAAGCCTCCGCTCCCTATGCAAGTGTGGAAATTAACTTGGCCGTTATAACTTAAAGTATAGATAGTAACGAGGGGTTTTTGTTGACCTCAATAAAGCGGTAAATGCAAAATATACTGATAGCATCTGGGGGCATATGTACAACAGAATGACGGAGCATGGCGTTAAGCAAAATTTGCTAATGCCAAGCTCCTCCATTCTGAAAACGCAGGGATGCACTGTATTTACAAAGATACTGTGCACCCCTGCGTTTCCCCTAGCACTGGCCCTAAATTAAGCTGCCTAACGCCAACTCAGGCACCAACACCCCATAGTGCAAGGGTGCCTGTACAATGTAGCACACATAGAAACAGCAAAAATGAGGAGAAATAAAGCATTTCTCCTCGTTTCGCTACGTTAAGACCAGGTTTTCCAGGTCTTAATTTTGGCGCTGCCCCATATTTATGCCACCCTTGTAAATATGGGGCAGCATCAAAATCAAATGCCCACCCCTTTCATGCTAAGTATAGCGTGAAAGTGTGCCTTATTTACAAGACGGCGTAAAGCCATGTTAAGTGGCTTAACGCCACCTTATAAATAAGGCGAAGTCCCTACCACCACAGGAAGGTTGTAAAAAGTGAAGTTCCTGTGGCAATTGGGGCTTGTAAATATGCCTCTAGGTTTTAACAAGTTCAGATGTTGTCAATGGCCACCTCTTTCTTCAAACCAGACTCCTAGATATTTACATTTCGATTTTTTTTGGGTTGGTTGATTGTCTTTAGGTGCTATATGGTTTAAATATCTTCCCGCCAAAGAACAATAATTTCATTATGCTGTAGCTGACAGACATAAAATCAGAAAGAAGCCAACATAATTAACAATATCTGAAGGCCCAGACATTTGTGATCTAAAAACCCTGCATCATCAACATAGTGATGAGTCAATTTTTGGAGGATGGGATTCAGCAGCATCAAGTTGAAGACTCAGATCCACAATATACAAATTAAACAACAATGGGGCAAAAACACATCCTTGTTTGAGGCCTCTGTATGTATAGAGCCTGGAAGAGAGTGACTAATTTGCACTGAGCTTGACCTTGAACCAGGTGGCCAAGTAAAGCAACTTAATGGCTCAAAGCAGAGGTGGAGTGATGTGCCATCTATCCAGATTTTTTCATAGATGGTTTCTGTTGATGCGGTCAAATGCTGTGGTACAATAATCTAAGCGAGTATATAATGTCGTTTTCATAGTGAGAGACTTCTCAATCAGCATGGCTAGAGATACCAAGCTATCAGTGGTACCCTCCGCTGTACAGAAACCAAATTGATTAGACAGGATTGGATTGAGGTTGTGTGCCCAAGACTCCAGGGAGCCTATTTTACAAGCCCCTAACGCCACTGGAGCGTCACTTTTTCGGACACTCCGGTGGCATTGCTCTCAACCTCATATTTACAAGGTGGCATTAAGCTACTTAACATGGCTTAACGCCACCTTGTAAATATGCCCCTTACGGCAGCAGTCCGCTGCGGCAAAGGGGCAGGCAATGGGTGTTGCAGTCGGCGTTCCGCCACAACACCCATTGCTTTTTGATGCTGCCTCATTTTTACAAGGAAAGGGCAGTGCCAAAAACTATTAATTTCTCCTCGTTTTCTAAGATTGTGTGCAGGAAGGTGGCCCTTCCTGCACATAAACAATCACCCCTGCAGCCCAGGCACCCTTGCAACATGGCGCAAGAGTGCATGCGCTGGCGCGAGGCAGCTTTTTTAGTGCCATACGGCGTATCTCAGAAATTCTATTGTAAATATCCCCCCAGATCTTTCAACAACAAATTGGCAAAATACTTTGACTCTATTTCTTGCAAAGCAAAAGGTATATAGCAACATAGTTTCTAAAGTGGATCCTTTTTAAATACGGACTGTAATATAGAGCCGCGCAAGGAATCCAGGATAGTCACTGAGGTTCATGAAATGTGAAAATAAACAGTGAAAGGTTGGGGCCAAGGAATCGCTGTAAGGTTTATATAGGGCAGTTGGCAGACCATTTGGCCCCTGGGCACTATCAGATATAATTTTACTCATGGTTTCCTGTACTTGTTACAGGGTACACACAACTGAAGGGGGCACCCCAAAGGATGCGTTATTACACCCCTTAGATTGAAGCACAGACCCTCATATAATGCAGCAGCGTGGGTCAGCAATGCATCGCGTGGGGTCGTTGTTACTTTGGGCTTTTTCTTTCCTGTATATTAGCTGCCAACATTTCCTGTTTTTTTCATGTGAGGAGGTGGCTAACAGGTCCAAATGGTGTAGGTCTTCCTGGCTCTTTTCACCTCCCAAATGGCTCTATTATAGCCTTTGCGTAGTGCCTTGCCCTTCTATGACTGTGTGACGTCATGGGCATTTACAGGATCTCTGATCTCCTTGTTTATCATTGACCTTTTACCCCACATAGTTTTGGAGTTCCAGGAGTTTACTCGTTTGGAGCTATATATATGCTTCCCTTTAGGGCCCTCCTTTGAGCGCAAACTCACAACTGTTTCTTTATTTGCTTCCAGGCTGGTATAATGTCAGGCCCAAAGAAATGAGCGAGACAATTTGGCTTTTCCATGTGTTATACAGATTTTTATATTTAAAGTTCCAGATTATTCTCTTCAGTATTTCCTAACCTACCATCCCAGTGTCAACTTTTCCATTATGCTGTTTCTATTTGTGATACCAAGAACACTTTCGTCTACTGAGGTATGTAACATAAGAGAATAGCTGGAGAGACCCTAAGGTGTAGTCTAATACTGCCAAACTTTTGACTGAATGGTAAGCGTAGGACAACAGGTGGTCGCTTGCGAACTGACCAGGTAGTGCTCTAAGACCTAAACTACATAGAAAGGACAAGCATGAAAGCCAGGTCAGTGAACTGGTTTCTCATCCTTCCCTTTTTGGGGTGTATAATTGGCTCAATCGGAACCTCTTAAGGTTTAGTAAATCAGCGTGACCTGTGTTTTCTTCAAGGTGAGATTTTACCACTGTCCAGAAGGCCTGCACTACGTAAGAAGGCCAATCTTTGCCTGGAAAGCCTGCATCGTCAGCACCGCATCTGGGGCATGCTAAGATGGCATGGCAGTGAATTAGGCCTAGTCTCTTCAGGATGAGGTAAGCTATATGTAAAAAGTGGATTTGTAGACGGAGTCTCAGATTTCTGGAGACTTGCATGTGGTAGTCTAATGCAAATGGCCATTCTTTGCCAGTGATGCCTTGTCCAACATCCCAAGATCACTTATCCCTTAGTGGCTGGAGGCTGCCCTCAATCTCCTCATGCAGATTCCGATACAGGAGGTTGACGGCTTTCCGCCCAGTTCCATGGTAAGCAGTGAAGTCAGTGTGGAGGTACTGGAGGTTTCAGCAATTGCTATCGGCCCCCTTAGAAAGTGTATCAAGCCATGAGTTTGCTTTATGCTAGGAACAGGCCTGGGAGGTTCCCATATGTGTCCATTAAATTCTCGTACAACATTAGGTGGCCATTATTATATAGGTCCCCCAAGGGTATTAGCCCATACTTTACCCAGCTAGTAGTTCAGGAACTTCCAAGCAGTGGTCACAGCGGGATTCTCGGGGAATCTCGCTGGTCAGCATGGCGGCCGGGGTGACTCTTACCCCACCTCCGCAGTATTGCTGCTATAAGGACCAGGAGGATGCCTATGATGTGCTTGTGTGCAGAGAAGCCTCAATAAATTCACTGTGCATCTGCTCATCCATGCCCACTTGGTCTCCTCTGATGGGACTGATGATAGCCATAGGGGGCCAATTGTAGTTCGACAGCCATGCGATAATAGGTGAACTTAGGAACCCCCCAATTCTCCCACCCCCAAAGGATGTAGGGAGTTGCGTGGTCGACAGCACAACTTTCACTCACCCATTCTTCCAGATCACTGTGCTCAATAAAGAATTAAGCTCCAGGAAGTGCTTGAGGTGGAATTTATAGGAGAGGTTAGCAAAAAAGACAGTCTAGGGAGGACCACCATCTTGGTGAAAACATTTATGCCCATCACTCCCAACAATAATTTCTTCTAGAATTCCATGCTGAACCTAAGTGACCTTATGACCTTCCCAATATTAGCTTCAATAACATTATGGTCATGAAGGACTTAAATGCCCAGGCATTTAAAATAGAACAGCTCCCAGTAGAGCCGTCCAACCTGAAAATACCGGGGGGGCCCCCGTCCAACCTGAAAATACCGGGGGGGCCCCACCCGGTGTCCGGCTTGACTAAAAAGCACCAAATGTGACCTAGAGCAAGGAAAAACAAACAAAATCATGCAGAAACTGTTGCCCAAAGAGATGTTTCTTGGCATTTGATGTTGGATTAATGTAATAGTTAATTGATAAGAGAGATATGCATACCAAAGTCCCAGTTTTAAATTAAAATCAGTAATAAAGATGAATTAGCCATATTGGTACAGTTTATTTTATGTTCTTGAATAGTTGCGAAGTAAGTGGCCAGACTGCCCCTTGCATGGCTCAATTTAGAGCTCCGGCAAGCAAACACCAACTGTCCTGGTGGACGTCACTCTTGACCACTTTGCTAAACTTACAGCACCTGTCTTGTCAGATGTCCCAGGTGATAGATATTAATGACTTGTCGCAGAAAGAGTTTTTTTTTTAAGTCTTTTTATTAAACATAAACAGGCTTCAGTTCAATACTCATATACAAATGACATTTGAAGAGAGATAGCCGAGACAAGTTCACGGTTCTTAAAATTTACCCCGTCGGCAATTCCCCACATGAGACACCCACTCTCCCCCGCCGCAAACCATAGCATCATGTCTTCCACATCAACTCATATCAGCTCACCGGACTCACATCAAAGTTCCCTATACTCGGCCCAGGCACTCCAGATCTTTCCCCACTTACAAGGGCAGCCCCGGCTCTGGTAGATAACCTGTTCCGCCCCATAACACCAGTCCAGGTTTCTTTTCCAGGCTGTAAGAGTAGGGGCTGTCTCTGCTCCCCATGGTCGGGCAATGTTTCTCTTGGCCACCCCACCCGCAAGGGTCAGCCAAGTCTTGGCCCCCTGCGGCCACGTCGTTTGTCCAGTCACCCCAAGGATGAGCCACCTTGGGTCAAGCGGGACACTCTCACCCACCACCTGTGTCATCACATGTGTTATACCAGTCCAGTACAATTGTATCCGTGGGCATGACCAAAGTATGTGGAAGAAGGACCCTACCTCACCACATTCCCGTATGCATTCGTCAGTCTCACAGGTGCCCATTCGAAAGTACGCTATTCAGGATGCATAGGATCTATAGAGGATACGGAGCTGAACCAGACGGAACTGTGCTCTTATAGCTATTTCTCGGGTGTCTGCAATGCTTCAGCCCAGTCAACGTCCTCTAAGAGGCCCACATCCGACTCCCAAGCCTCAAACAGCGATCCCAAACAGTCCAGGGTGTTGTTAGTCAATTTCCGATAGGTCAAAGAGATGGCCTTATCAATCATAGGATCTAAGAGCAGGCGGTCCTCAAGTGGCGAGTAATCTGGTATAAGGGACACCTCTTGCAGATGACAATGAAGTGCATAACGCATCTGTCGATAGCGCAGAAATTCCCCCCTACCCATTTGGAACTGTCCCTGTAGTGTGTCGAAGTCAAGCATTTTCCCATTCTTCCAGACATCCCCCAAGCAGTCAATCCCTATAAAGCTCCATTTCCGAAAGCCAGCGAGCCTCGTCACCTCTCCCAATTGGCCACCCTCCCAAAGAGGAGATTGTGCTGTAAGTTTGTTTTCCCACCGTGTCATTTTGGTTGCTTTGTGCCAAACATCAATAACCTTTCGGGTATGCACCGGGAGAAGCGGGTTACCTCTCCCCCTCCGGTATAATTTGGTGAGGTAGCTACTATTGCCGAAGGCCAAACGATCCACCCTATATGCCGGTTCCTCTAATGGGGAAAAAGCCCACCCATTAACATTGATGAGCTGAGACGCCCAGTAATATTTCCTGATATCAGGAACAGCGAGGCCCCTGTCATACACATTTTTCATGAGTTTCTTTAGTGCAATCCTGGGACTACCTCCCCCACAAAGCAATAGACGCTGCTTGGACTAAATGGGTCGAAAAAAAGACTCCGGAATCTGGTAAGGGGTATTCTGAACTACGTATAATAGGCGAGGGAGGGCCATGCAGTAAGAGCTTTTTTCATGTATGCAAGGATTTCTAACGATAGAGGGAGAAGAGCTGCTGCTAGAGGGGTAAGAGATGTTGGTGGCCCTGGGTGGCAGAAGCATTAGAATGGACAGAACAGCCATCTAGCAAAAACAACAGGTGTACTGTGGAGGCTTTCTTTAGTCTAAAATCTCCAGCCGGACGAAGCTACAGGCTGTAGATGACCAGGGCTCCACAAAGCCACATACAAAAAGGAACCACTGAACAGGTTTTGCTGCTGTAGACAAGAACATAGCGGGAGCTGTAGCATATTCAGGCTTACTGACGATGCACCTAGGGTGTATCAGCAAGAAGGTAGGGCCCAGTCTCCTTTTGGTTCTCATAACACCTTTTGGCAGAAATTGTATTATAAGCCCCAGGTTTGGGATCTGGGCTATCTGGACACCTTTAGCACCATTTCCAAGGTTCTAGGACTGAAGGGGCACTACTTGGAGGGTTAACTCTGGGTCCAGGTGTGGGTTCAAAATGGTTGGAGTCTTTTCTGTTCCTGAAGCTCTGATCAAGAGGCCAGCCAACTAGCCCTTGGAGTCACTCTATAAGTCTTGGGTTCAAGCAGGAAATCAGGTCTCAAGCAGCATTGCAGTCCTCTGAGGGCACAGGGCAAGCTTTGGGCAGCAGTGCAGTCCTCTTGGTGCAGCAGGGCAGTCATCTGAAGTACATAGCAGGCTACAGACAGCAGGGCAGTTCTCTGAGAGTCCTTCCACAGGTCCAGAGGTGAACTGAACAGTGAGTCTGAGGATCCTATGTTTATACCTGATGCCAGCTTTTGGAAGAAACTTCTGGAGTTTCCCCACCCCCCTGCAGAAGTGTCTGGAATTATCTTATCCCTGCCCTGGTCCAAGTCTGTCTGCTGTCACAATAGGTAAGTGTGAAGTTCTTTGTGTGTGAGCAGAGGCAATGCCTTTGAAATACAGGTGGAGCTGTGCACACCTCCACCCCTAACCCCATCCTGCTTTCGATGGCCCATCCTGCCAACATCCAGTCCCTCTACTGTGTGGCTGTCTGGGAGGAATATATAAAGTACAACTGCCAACTATACCTGATCATGTCAACACGGAATTTGACTCCTAGGGACCAAATGGTTAGGACAAAAAATACCAGCTTTCTAAAAGTAGAAGTTTCAGAATTGTGACTTAAAATCTGACTTTCCCATTAATCAGGATTTTAAATTTACAATTCCTTAGGTAACCTAATGTTGTCCTATAGGAGAGGTAAGCCTGACAGTAGTGGAAAATAAATGTGTGAGTATTTAATACGTTGGACATATAACATTTAAATTTTACATGTCGTGGTAGTGAAAAACTCCAAAAACTTGTTTTTCACTGCCAGGACTTGTAAAACGTAAACATACTTGTCCAATGTATTAAGTACAATGCACCCTGTCCTATGAGTTGTTTAGAGCCTACCCCAGGAGTGACCTGTTTTTTTACTTGGCAGAAGGGTTATTTTGCCAAGTCAAAGTAGCTGTTTAAACTGCACCATAGGCTGCAAATGGCAAGTATGATACAGGTTTAAGAGGCTACTTAAATGGGTCACACAATAAGTGCTGCAGGCCCCCCAGTAACATTTAATTTACCAGCCCTGGGTATATGGTACACTACTTTACTAGGGAGTCATTAGTAAATTGAATATGCCAACCAAGTGTAAGCCAGTTTTACCAGGTTTAAGGGAGTCAGCACAGGCCCTTTAGTATTGGTTGGCAGTGGTGGATCTGCACAGAGTCCTACCGTCAACAAACATGAATATAGAAAAATAGGAGGGGAGTAGGCAAAAGATTTGGGGGAAGACTACTCTAAGGCTGGCAGGTCTAATTGTTTTGCATGTTAGATAGTTCAGTAGCTTAAGCACCCACTGCGATGGTCAAGGGCAGATCACTTGTCAGAATCTTGAAACAGTAAACTCAGCCTTTCAACATTCCAAGAACGACAACACAAAAGTACTGAATTTGGGAATAGCAACACTTGTTATGTACAGCAGAGTAAAATGTGTGTTAGCCAGCTATTGCTTTAAAAAGTAATTTAGGTTTTTCTATTTATGGCATCGCTCCTCAACTCCTCATTAACTGCTGTTGTAGTTGAAAAATGATCACCACACACAAGGAATAAGCTTGCTCTAACTGGTAATCTTTTAGGCCAAATATATATATTTTGTCTGACACCTTTGACAAAGTGTGGTATAGTGGGAGTGCCAGAAGTAGGACCCAAGCCTCCGATGTTTGAAGTCGTCAATCTGCCTCTCTAGACTTCATCTGTGTGTTGCTCCACTGACTACACTAGATCACAATGTGTTGTGTATACTCACAATGGCAATAAACTGCGGCCTTTCTTCCAAAGTTAAACTGCTGTGATCTAAGCCAGGAAGATCCGGAAAGACACCACCACAAAGTCAACTTGTTTTACCAGACATTTCAATTCAGAAAATGCTGCCATGTACTACACAAAATTGGTTCTTGACTCATAGTCACAGAGTAAAGATGCTGTAAGAGGGCCCAGCTAGCCTAAGTATGAAAACTGAGACAAACCCCTCTACTGACCCTGTACTCCCGTTTTCTGAACAAAAATTATTATTGCAGTTAGTGTAATGCCCAAGCATAGACTGCAGGAGACTGAGAAATGCGGTCACTGCTGAACAGACAAAAACGTTATCAATGAGAAGGTTGCTTGGAACTTCTAGTTGTCTGTAGTGATCAAGTTGCCATTTACGTGTTAATTTGGCCTGGGCGGTGAACTCCGCTCCACTCGCGGAGTTCCAAAAAACTCCCAGCGTAGCAGAGTTTTTCACCTCGCTCATGTTCGTCAAAGTAAAGTTGGCAACCACAAGCGAGGAAAATCAACCTCCCAGCGAGATTTTTCCTCGTTTGCAATCGCCAACATCAAGTTGGCAAGTGTGAGTGTGGAAAATCAACCTCCCGGCAATATTTCTCAACGCGGGGGGGGTCAGGTTTCTCATTGAGAGTGGTCGCGTATGCTTGTGACCGCTCGCGTTGAAAAACAGCCCATTTGCGTTGAGAAAGCTGGCGCTCGAGTAAAAATATACTCGAGTGGCAGAAAAGGGAAGCAGGGACTGCGTTCGCGTTCGCGATGTGCATGGTGCCGTTCGTGATGATTGCACAGTGCGGACAAGCATCTGGCACTGTGCAATCACCACAAACTGCATTTTTCTATTGTACTCCGCCGCTTGGGGAGCTCCGTGTAGTGTGGCAGAGGTTTTTTTGCACTTTTGTTCTGTGTAGTGCAACTCCGCGAACCCCACCCAGGGTTAGTGTTAATCATTGAATTCAGGCCTACAGTAGTGTTGGAACAATTTTCAGAATGGGGTGCTGCTATGTAAGGACACTATCACCAACGAGGGTATCCTGGCACTGAGCAAGCATGTGTGCCTAGCCCTGCCTAGCATAGGGTGGTAGTTGAAAAAGCCAGGTCTTCAGCTTCTTGTGGAATTCAAGAAGAGGAGACTCTGATGTGGAGTAGGATGTCATTCTAAGCTTTAGGAGCAGTATAAAAGAACGCCTCTCCTCCTGATCCGGTCCTGTGTAAGCATGGTATGTGTGTGAGTAGGGTCCTACGGAGGGGAGAAGTCTGAGTTGTTAGCGGAAGAGATGCGACTGTTCAGGTAGTTGGGGCCTGAGGTCTGTGGGGCCTTCAATGTGTGTGTGAGTAGTTGAATTGAGCGTGTTTGTTTATTGGGAGCCAGTGAATGGTACATCACTGAACACATAGGGATTGTGAAGAATCCAAGCATCACATTCAGAATAGGTGTTGTAAATGAGCCACTCCCACTGGGAAATAAAGTAAGGGTGTAGTATGTGTTTGGTGTTGCATTTTGGAGCACACTGTCACAAATATAACACTAAAGCACAGTGTCATAGGGCACTGTCATTTACAGACAGCATATTTTTCATTGAAATGACAACTACATTTGCATAGACATACAGTTTTACCGATAAAACTATATAGCGCACAAATGATGTGTGGAAATAGGGTTTGAGTGAATAGTTGTCATTTGCACTTCACAAAGTAGAGTGTATTGATTTGTTTGGATCCTGTTAAAATCTTTGTTTCCATCACACTTCAGAATTAGGAAAAAAGTGCTTAAATTGTACTTTCCTTTTTATTCATTACAAAACATTTATACAGTTCATTTATAGGTGTATTACTTTTTTGTGTGTTAGAAGAACACGGCAACCAACGGTCTTCCCTTTCAAACCTGCAAGACTGTCACATAGTTCATTTTAAAAAATCCTCACACTTTGCAGGAAGAGAAAGAAAAATAAATGCTAGTCTCGGTGTTAAAAGAATAAGCAGTAATTTGTCATTGACCGACATTTGACGTCTGTCGTTTAACCATACTAAATGTGAAAAGATCAAATAAAATTTGAAGTAATCTTTAATGCGCATTCATCTTCAGAGCTCCAGCATGGTTATTTTGGGTGTGCCCCATCCCTATTTCCAGCACCTATGTCGAGCCAGAAAAAGGTGAAGTATTCCCACATATATCAGAGATGTTTCCAATACTGGCCGGTCGGTAATAATTAGGGCACAAGTTGGGGGTACACGTAGGTGGACGGTGCACACCCAATATTTTCACAGGGTAGACAATGTCCACTCTGCCAAGAGGTTGGGCACCACTGTAAAATCTGCTGAACTCGTCCCGGAGTAATTTTTCAACTCCAGGACACACTCAGCAGCACCTGCACGTTGTCTGCACTCAGGAACTACAGTGCAGGCAGCTTTGTATTTTAATTTTCAGCTGGGCTCAAAACAAAGGCCAAATTTAAGTGCCCATGAGGCCTCCTTTTGTTCACGTATCCTAGCTTGGAGTTATCTGAACCTCACATCTAGATGCAAATGCAGTTGAGGGGAAACAAAGGTACACATCTTGTTAGCAATTCACACATAAGAGAGGCATGCTTTTGACTTTGTTCAGTCCTTGTATATGAGAGATATGCATCTACTGTAAGAACGTCAGATGTGTTGGTCTGTCCAGTATTAACATAAAATAACAATTTATATACCAGTTGTTAGAAATTGGGTTTCTGGTTGGCAGAGGTATGCACCCTGTCCATGTAGGAACCACAATCCTAGTCATGGAAAGTCACAAAAACGTAAAATGATACTTCCAATATGCACTAATTGGACCAATGTATAGAGGTAGTGTCAAAAATACAGCGGACAAGATAAAAGCAGAAAAACATTGCAAGAGAAAACAATGACCAGAAAATATTAAACATACAGTTTCCACCAAAACCAGTAGGAAAATTCGGCTTGAAAACACCAATCACTACCCATATCGAACTGTTCTGGAAGTGGTGGTGTGATGGGGTACTAGAGGTATGATGTACATACGTAGTATTTCTATAGTGCAAACCTACCAAAAAGGCAGCAAAGCTCTGTACATGCTCAAATACATACATAAAGTTAACGTGCGGTAGGAAAGGTAGCTTTGTGGTAGGTTTGTGGATGGTTACTGCACTGTGTTCTTTAAAGAGGTGCATCGTCAGCTCTTTCCTAAGTTGAGCAGTGTTGAGACGGTCCTGATGGATACCTGGATGCTATTCCTCAACCTGGCTGCAAGGTGAACTTATCAGAGCCTCCACCTCACTTCTTGAGTTCTGCAAGAACCTGAAGACCTGGCTCTTCATATAAGCACCTTGAGGGCCACAAATCTACACACCTGCCCAAGCGCCTGAATACAATCTTGAGTGGTTAGTGTACTATATAAATCAACATAACATAGCATTTCAACTGCTCAAAGCAAGTGAAATGACCAGGTTAAAAACAGCTTGCAAATGAGGGGAAATGCAGAACTGGTTTTTATTTTTTACATTTCTTAGGCTGCAGTTGTTTGCTTTCCTGGCTGCGAGTGAGCCAGGAACCCCAACAGAAGGTGAGCTTGTCTAAACTATAACTGGGGGAGCTGCCAGTGGAGTGCCTCCTCCCTTATGCGGCTATAATAATGCAGATTAAAGACACTGATAAAATGGACAGATTCACAAACCTTGTTTTATGACTAGTTGAGTCCTAAAGTAGTTGCAGATGCAATGTTTTCCTGTTTACACAAGCCTGATTCACCAAGAAATACATTTTTGGGGTAAAAGCTGTGAGTGAGCAAGTCTTACTGCTAGAAATGTATGAGTGGTCAAACCTGCACCTGCAATAAAACACATCTACTGATAGAACAAGTTTGTGAATTGCACCTAAACAATTCTTTAAACACAGTTACATTCTGAATTTAAATAAGAGTAGTTATGTGAGATCACACAAGGAACATATGATGGTATGCTAATATAATTAGATGTAGGGCAATACTTTGCCTTCATACAACCGGTTACTCCTTCTTTAGGACTTAGGTATTACAAACGTTTACTGGAATACAGGGAGTGTTCCACCTGGAGATGTGCCAGACTCCGAGATTGGAATACAAGCATCTGCTCTCAATTGGATCTGTTCATTCCTCACAGGAAGAACTTAAAGGGTCAGGCTGCCACCCTTCACATAAGAGACCAGTCACGGCTGCTACCTCCCACCCGCAGTGGGGCGGGTAGGCGAGAAAGGGATGGGGAATTGGCTAAAAAAATATCACTGAACTCCCGGCCGGCCGCCACCGCCTCTCCTGCTTCCTCTTCCTTCTTGGCAGAAACAGGAAGCAGCAAGTGCTAGGACTCCCACGCTCCCTGCAGCCAATCACAACACTGCAATGCAGCGTTGTGATTGATCTGAGCGCCGGCTGGAGGGGTGGGAATGTTTTTCATGCAGGCTGTAATGCAGCCTGCATAGAGAACAGGGAAAGTGTTTTGGCTGGACCGAGAATGCCGATCAAACAGTCATTGCGCACTTAGGATAGTTTTACCAATCCTCCCCTGCTTTGCAGCCCCACCTCCTCATGCAAGCTGCCGCAGCAGGAGGACAAAATAAAATGATACTAACATTAGTCATTATCATTTTCTTTTTTCCTTTCTTTTTCTGCATCCAGGCAGTGGGCCAACGCTCCTCCACCTTAGCGGAGGAACCACCACTGTCAGAAACCAAGAAACTGATTTGTTGAGTCCCACAGGGATCGTCTCAACACCACAACCAGCTTCACCAACTGCATGACCATGGTAGCAGACTGGATTTGAGCCAACTGCCTGAAACTCAACTCCGAATAGAGAGAAGTACTGGTCTCCAGCAAAAAGACCTCCCCATCAGACTGCACCTGCTGGCAGTCAGAGCAAGGGCCATCACCCACAGCCACGCAAGAAATCTAAGGATAATTCTAGACAACAAGCTCAACATGATGGCTCAAGTCAACTCAGTGTGAGATCCGGCCTCAGAACAGACAGACTGTCACGAAAGCACTCATCACCAGCAGGCTGGACTATGGCAACACTCTCTACTTTGGAATCTCCAAACAACTTCTACACAGACTCCAGACCATCCAGAAGACTGCCGCAATACTCATACTCGACCCCCCACGCACACCCACATCACACTGCACCACAAGAAGCTTCATTGACTTCTCACGCACACATACAAAAACCCTACACAACACAGGACCAGAATACCTGAACAGATGCATACACTTTCACCAATCCACCCGGCAGCTATGTATTTCCTCACTTTCACTCGCACACACTCCCTGCTTCAGCAAAAGCAAAACTGGAGGTTGTTCATTTTCCAACAATGCACCCAAGCCATGGAACAAACTCCCAGAACAGATCAGAGCCTCCACACCACTTCTTGAGTTCTGCAAGAAGCTGAACACCTGGCTCGTCATATAAGCACCTTTGGGGCCACACACCTACACACCTGCTCATGCACCTGGATACACTCTTGGGTGATTAGTGTACTATACAAATCAACATAACATAGCATTTCAACTGCTCAAAGCGAGTGAAATGCTCAGGTTAAAAACAGCTTTCAAATGAGGGAAAATGCAGAATAGGTGCAGATGCACCAATTCCCGCAAGTTATTCACAATATTTCATCCTGTAATGGCAAGACATTCCCTCAACCCAGAAGTAGGACCCCAGCAGTATTGTTACTGGCAGATGTAAAAATAAGGAGGCGGTATTCTCGCACCCCTTCAAAAGGAAGCCTTACCAACAGAAAAAATAATTACAAATTAGAGAGTTGAAAGGATGCATGGAATACCAACATTCTTTGTAGCATTAACCTCTCTGTTCATCACCATCACAACAAATTCCTCAGTCCTTTGCTAAGCCTCTATCAGGAGAATAGCTAGTGTTACACCCCTCCTAACAAATGTATTATCTAGTTAGGTACAGATGTTTTTAGTCGGGAATGTTGAGGTACCTGTCTGATTTCACCTTGCATATTTACAGTCACCTACAGACAGAAAAACACACATGCATGTGCGCTCTCTGTCGTCTGTTCAGACGATCTTAAAAATATTGCGTATTTAGCAAAATATTGTGTTTTAAATACCTTAAATAACCCGCCTTCCTCTCCCCTGCTTTTAAAGCCCCCCTCATTCCCTGCTTCTCATGTAACATGCTTTAATATGATATATCAGCATGCTAGTTGAAAATCCGATGCTTACACCGCCCAATCTTCTTACTGACTAAGCTACGCCCGTGAGCTCTATATTAGATTTTAGGGGCAATGGGTGTCTTTATCACTACCCTATGAAGGGCATCGTAAGAACAAAAACAATTCAAATAATATCAAAAATGCATTTTAGCCGTCAAATTCAGTCTCTTGAGTCATCGTGCCCTTAAAATAGGAGTGGGGGAGGAGGGGGGCTCTGTCTAATTCCCCCTTTGGAGGGGGGGTTCCCTCTGTCTATCTCCCCCTTTTACGTTGTTATTACCGGTGCCTGTAAACTCACTCTACCAATGCACATTAACACACAAACCATCAATTATTCCAGGCTACGACTCTTTTAGTAATTATGTCCAGGTCGTACAATCTATCTCAATGCCAGTGATCTTTCGAGGAAACACGATTGTCCACTGACACAAAAGAATTGTAAAATAATGGGAAAAAAATACCTCGCTCATCTTTGAGCCTCTGTGCTCGTCAAAAAGCAGCCATCAAGTTCTCTGAAAACTAATTTTAGTATTAGAACCGTGCGCTTAAGTCGTCGCATGGTCACTTTATCCTCTTCCTGTCTAAAAGGAAATGCTGCAAGAATGCCACTTCTGCGTAATCACGCCACGCCTAGGACAGTTTCCTCATTCTTATTAAAAACTGCGTGCTATGAAAATAATCATAAACTGACCCGACGCACAGCATCCGAATGTTGACTGGCTGCAGTGCAAGCCTGTATGAACTGAGTTCACATCCAGAAAACAATAACCTTTTCACTTCTACACTGTGCCATGTTTTAGTGAGCAGAAATATGTCCCCCATAGCATGATTAATTTGAGTAATTTACTAATAAGGTTAAAGATAGTCTCAGCACAGTATTATTTGAGCACCCGTAAACTACCAGTCTGGACGTCACTTCTCTTTCAATGTATTAAGAGAGGGCGTTGCAGAAAATAATTAGCAATGGGGTGTATGCAAACATTGCTTGCTGTTTGCTTGGGTTGTAAATAATGTTACATTTGTTCAGAACATCCAATGAATGATACATTGCTATGAAAATGCGTCAATCCATCACAAAATTCCAGCAAGAGTATCACATTTCCAGTCACTCTATTTTGTTAAATATAGACAATCCACAAATGTGCAAGTGTGATCGAAATGTTTCAACCCATTAGAAGGGCTTGTTGCTGGGTTCTTCTTCAGGATGGGAACTAAAAGATATCACTCAGATTTCTAAAATGGTGGTTTCAGGCTCCAACAGGTCTTTTATTCCACCTGGCATTTCTCTGCTAGGCGGAGCCCTTGGAGGCCAGTTTTAAAAGCCCTTGGCCGGGCCTGGTGTCGAAGTTAATTGCAGCAGGCACAGGGAGGCTTCAAGAGAGAAAGAAGGTGAGGGAAGGCGAGGAAGGTGAAAAGTAATGAGACAGAGAGAGGAGGAAAGGAGAGAGAGCAAGAATGGATGGATGGAAAAAGAGAAATTGAACTAGAAGGCTAAAAGAGTGGGGGTGGTTTGAGCATGTTTGCCAGGGCTGCTTTGTTTCCCCAGTCTGGTGTACAAAGAGATATTGGAGCACCCAAAAACAGTTTTAAGCTATATAATAAGTTGTGTGAGTAAGTCTGCAGTTGTTTTCATTCATTAGTAATATATTTGCTCCAGATACAGGATAATTGCCAATATGGGCTTCTTCTGATGGACTTTCTCAAGGCTTAAGGTATGTTGTTGAGTCATGCAGGTACTAAGGTTTGGGGCAAATCAAACTGTGGTACAGCCTTTCCTTTAGGAGTCCTAGATACTGATACCTCAAAAATTGGAAGATTCATGAGTTTGTACCCATTGTTTAGTGTGAGGAGAACGACTGATAATAGATGCACTTAACATGTGGCATTTGGCTCTTGCAGGGCAGGGTGGTGTGACTGGTGTGGCTGCACTGGGCGCTGACCTGTGGAGGGGGGGTGCTGTGACATCAGGGGGACACTGTGTTTAGCAATATCTTATGATAGGAGAGATGAGGGGCCCTTTTGCAGGTGATAGGATAGAATCCAAGGAGGCGGTCATGGGACGTGGAGGCGCCAAAAGTGATTATTGTGCCGGGCGCCACCAGAGCTAAAGCTGGACCTGGGGTCTGGGACACAAAGACGCAAGATGAATTCGTGGGTACTATACCACCCGGGAGGAAGGGGGAGAAAAAAAGTGATCACAGTTGAGGAAATTGAAGTTGAAGCTCTACTTTACACCATTAAAAAAAATCTATGGAAAACACAACCCTGATGAAGTCCTAAGGGCTGAAACGCATTGGCTGGGCTGATTGGAAAAAGTGGTTTATCTTGAACATAAATACAAGTTGGATTCTGAACACCTTCGCAGGACTCCTGAAAAACAAATCCTGTCAGATTATACATATTGGATATATTTCTGGACATTTACTTGTTATTGTTGAAAATCTGGGCTTGTAATAGAGCATAGAAATATTTGACTCCTTTTCAAAAAACTTTTGTAGGTTGCTTATTAATTGTGGCTTCTAGGCAATGGGGCCACAGGAAAGTTAAGCGTAGAAGCATTTATGATAGTCATTAAGACACACTAGTGTGACGTCAAGGCTCACACTGCTGATGCTTATGTTTTGATATTAGATAAGTACATCTACAGATAAACTAGTGCCTAACGCCTAGCATCCGACTTAAGAATTGTTTCCTGGCCTACCATAGCAATACCTACCCACAACATGGGGTATTAGCGTACATGCCTTTGGAATATCTTATACTCATCTAATATCATTCGGTCTGCCTGTTGTTCTAACTTAAGTCCTGAGAAAGTCCATTGGATGAAACACTTGTTTGCTGTAGTCTGTTATTCTGTATCTGGAACAAATAAAGTGCCAATGAATGCAAACAACTACAGACTCACTCACACAACTTATTATATGACTTAGAGCTAGTTTTGTGTGCTCAGTTATCTCATTGTATTACATGTTCGATAGCAGAACCATTGGTGGGGACTCTACAATCACGTCTGTTGGTAGCAGGTTGTGAGATATTGTTGAAGCACCACTCATTGACTATGACAGACATAGTATACATTGGGGTTTCCATTGTGCCTAGACTTTTATATTAAGGGATGTTCAGCAATTGTATACACTACTATCTCTGTAATAGTTCACTAGTCCGGCCCTGGTGGTGTTAATCGAAACCAAGCAATTTAAATTGGAAAACTGTAATGTAGGGGTACAAACCTAAATTCACATAGAAACACCAAAGATAACTTAAATCTAGTGGCTACATGTAAGAGAAGGTTTCTAATATTCGTAAATTGTATTTAAACTGCCATCCAATGTGCGCCCCTCCTGAGATAATAAGTGCTAGCAAAGGAAGCAATTTTGTATTGTGGATGAAACACCGTCTTTTAAAGATGAAGCCCCCAAAAGCAGTGAATTAAATGGTCTGATAATTAAATGCTAAGAACAGGATGCTGGAGATTGAACCAGGGCTGGATCCCCACTGTCGTACTACATCTGGCACTAAGACTAGTGGAGTTATGTTGTGTTTATGTGCAAGTAGTTATGTCAAGGAGATTTTGTATTAAAAAAACTTTGAATAGAAACTAAACCTGCAGGACACAGTACAGCAGCTAGACAATAAACGATTGAGCTGGGTAAAGATAGGAAAAAGGAAAACACGTACAAAAAAAAGTGTAGGTGAAAGAAAGCAAAATAAGAATAAATGAGGTGCAAAGTCACCCTTCCCCACCCCTCAAGTTCCTCTATAAGGAAAGGGTGAAACGAAATTTCACAACAGATTTAGGGTTAAGAAATTATGAGATTACATAAATGTACAAAGCGATACTGTGAGTATGTATGTAACATCAATTAAATATATAATAAAAGCCATGCTACATATCAATCCTCTCTGGTGTAATATCTGCACATTTGACAATTTTTACACTGTTTTGTATTCAAAATGTAATCTTCAACAATGTAACATCGGCAGTCCGAGATTTAAGTTTACTATTTAGTGTAAATGATAAGTATATATATATATATATATATATATATATATATATATATATTAACGGAAACTCCTCAAGGTTGTATCCTAGAAAAGGAATACTCGCACTCCAAGGCTCGGTCATTCAGAAAAGAATTTATTGGCAACGCGTTTCGAGCAGACGCTCTTCGTCACTAGCCACCATTGAAAATCACTCTTCCACCATTTCTAGTGTTTACAAAAACATAAAAAGAGGACTGAATGTTGCTCGTAACCCGAGCATGGCAATAGAAACGAGACTTTACGGTCATCAGGACGTGGGAGCGGAAGATGGCGGACGTGGTTCCGCTGCTGAGACGCGCCGCCTAGGGCTCCCTCTCGCTGCACCTGACTGATGGTCACGCAAATCTGCTCCACCCGATGAACTAAGCAGCAGGAAGCGGCAGGAATGTGATCGTGATTCACGACTCGGGGAAAAAGCTGAAACGCGAGGATACCGAGGCTGTTTTCCAGCTGCCTCTGATGTGCCGCCAGACGCAAGCCAGCGCTACAGTTTTCGGCGCTCGAAGCGCGAGGTGGCGGCCCGGCTGCAGACCCACGAAGATTCAACCAAGGGGAGCGCAGCGTGCATCTTACTATTCTGGGATGGCCCCCCTCGAAGCACTCGACGAGCCCGGGTCGGTCATGAACCTTCCCATGAGCCCGCCACGGAGATTAACGAGATTAACGAGGAGGAAGAGCTAATGGCGGTAAGCACCGCTGCACTACGCAGCCATGTATGGTCCCTCACAGAAGACAGGGGGGGTCATAGTGGTGCTGCCGGTTGCCCTCCTTCAAACATAAGCACTACTAGCAACCTCGGCAAGCCTATAGTGAACTTTTTGAAATCCGGGCAAGCCTCAGTTTTATTTCAAGCTGTCGGCTTGGAAGTCTCTACTCTGGGTTTTCCAATTGCCGAGACTTTAAACGCTGCTATTGAATGCGGGATGGCTATAGACAGGGGCGAATCTTGTACTGCTTACCACCCTGAAAGCATTGATAATAGTCATATTGCCGCGTGTCCACTGCCCGGGAGTGTAGATGTTGAAAACGCTGGCTTGTCCCCACCCTGCAACGTAAATTTGGATAGTGCTGGTGCCGGTGCCGAGTATTTAGAATCACCAGGAGCGGCTGGGGGAGCGAAAAATCCAGCCTCTCCGCCAACGGAGTCTTTGGAGTCGTCAAAAATACATAAAAGTAAAAGCGTAAAAACTCATGGTGTTGGAGGCAGGGGCGGAAGGGGTCGCGGGCAGGGGAAGGTCCAGGCAGCAGGACTCGCTATCGGGGGTAAGAGCTCTAGAAAATTATCTGCTAACACCCCGAACAAAGATCCAGGAATAAGTCCACTACGCAAATGGGTTTCTACCAAAGGCGAGGTGAAATCTCTGGTTGCCAGACTCTCTAATATCGGCTTACCCGCTGGGCAGGGTTATTTATCTACAGGATCAGTAACACGGCCTGAGAAACCGAGTTCAGCCCCTGCTACCCCGGACACCTCTGTAGCACTATGTTCTCCAACGGGCGACCAACTTAGTAATGGCGACACTGACGGCTTAACGTCCCCTATGTATGGTGTAGATTTGGAAGGCGATGGGGCTCTTGCAGCTCCTGCACAACAAAAAGAAGATCAGCTGAATGAAGCTGCAGCACTGCAATCATCCTCAACCACTTCAACTTTAACTACTTCGGGCCTGTTACCCGTGTGTCCGGCGGTGGCTTCCCGGCCTACTAAGGACTCTAGCGGTGTACCCTCGGACTGTTTGACAGCTCCGCAACCGGAGCCCACTCTCTCTACTGTACTCTTAGTACTGGCAGCTCAACATGAGGAGACACAGCGTTACTTTCAACAGGCTAGTACAGACAGGCAGGAGATCAAACATGCCGTGGAAGAGGTTGCCACGAAAGTCTCTAATCTTGGCATCGAAGTTACAGATCTTCAACAACGTTTTCGCTGAAGTGGAGGAGGTCAATGTTGCTACATGCGCCTCAATTAAGGCTCAAGAGCAGCTGATGTCGTCCATGCAATCTAAAGTCGAGGATTTGGAAAACCGGCAGAGACGCCAGAACTTGAGGGTTTTTGGGGTACCTGAAGGGAAAGAGGGTACCGACGCCCGGGTATTCATTGTCAATCTCTTTTCTAAAGTATTTACAGATCTTGCTGATTGGGACATGGATTCGCAAGTACAAAGAGCGCACCGGCTCCCCCTCTCAGTTAGTGCTTCCCGGACCTCAAAATTTCCTCGACCAATTTTGGTTTATATAGGGAACTTTTTATTGAGGCAAGCTATCTTCTTTAAGGCTCGACCAACTACTCCAATACAATATGAATCCATGTCGATTTTTGTCCGTTCCGATCTGTGTAGACAAACTATAGACAGAAGGTGGCAGTTAAGGCAGCTCATGGACCCATTTAAGGCTGTTGGAGCATCAGTGTTTCTGCAGGATCCTGCCCGCCTTAAAGTGATCAAAGATGGTCACTCGCACATTTTCTTTAACGAACAGGAGGCTAAAATAAGCTTACTTAAGTGGCAACAATTTCCGAAGAAATGAAGGTGGGAACTGCTATGGCCTATACACATGGGTTTTTTCTACTGGACTTCGCCTTCATGAGTCTTGATATATGCGGTACTTTATTTTGGTGGGGGCTTTTGTAATATACACTTACTTTTGTGTTTCAATGTCAATGTTCAGTCGGATGCAGGGGGGGGGTTCTTGGGGGTGCACCTCGACGTAGTGCTGTCCTGATGACAGCAGGGAAGGGGGTGATTCCGCTCCGTAGGCACAGGGGTGTGACAGGGTGGCCACAGGTATTTTGGTGTGGGGAACTGTTTGATTTGATCTGTTTGATCGCACTGGTCAAGGTGGGAGTCATTCGAGTAGGTAGGTTTGGGGTGGGGGTTTAAAAAAAATGAAAATAGCCAAAAGAGTGTCAAAGGTCTACATAGGAACCCTTTTGTAGGACAAGATAGGGATTTGGAGGGACGGTGGTTAAGATTAATAATAGGGAATTTATGTCTAGAGTCCGTATAATGTGCTGGAATGTAGCTGGTTTGAATTCTCTTGCTAAGCGTCGATTAGTCTCGGAGGAATTAAAAGCATACAAACCACAGATCATTGGTCTTACAGAGACTCACCTGGCTTTTAAGGATCGTAACCTTCTTAAGCAAATGGGATTCGAGCTGATAATTTGCACCTCCCAGACTGTCTCAATTCGTGGCGTTGCTCTTTTACAAGCTCGAAATACAAATTTCACACCATTACGTACACTTGGCGATAGTAAGGGACGCTGGGTGATCGCTCAATTAATGGCATATAATCATAAAATTACAATCTGTGTGGTTTATGGTCCGAACAACGACTGCCCAGCAGATATTTCTTTTTTAAATTCAGAGCTGCTGGGTTGGGATGGCGAACTTATATTCATGGGAGACTTTAACTGCGTTTTAGATCAGAAGATAGACTCCTCAAATACTACAGGTCGGGTGAGAATGGTATCCACCAGGGTGGCTATTAAAGACCTGATGCGTATACACCAGTTGGTCGATTCATGGAGGGAGTCTTATCCTTTAGTTAATGGCTTTACATACTTTTCACAACCCCACCGCCAATATTTGAGGATAGATATGGTATTTGTCAAACAAGCCCGTTTGGTAAATTCTAATATCGAGGTCTGTCAAAAAATCACATCGGATCATAACCCTCTATTATTCTCAATACACTTAGGATCAATAACACAGTGGACGCTGAGGGGCTTCACCTTTCCTAAGAGTTTGCTTATAAATGATAACTATATCCAGTTTATGCAAGGACAATTAACGGACTTTTTAGAGTTTAATGCCGATTCCGCTGCATGGTCTATGGTGTGGGATAGCCTTAAGGCTTATATCAGGGGCATTACCCAACAGTATCTATTCCGTCAAAACCAGATTAGATTGCGGCTCGCACATGCTGGGCGTAGGGCATGTTTAGAACTTGAACAGCGCCATATCCAAGACATAATGAATAAAGACCCTCGGGAAGTTGATACGTATAAACAGCTTATAATAGCAAGAGCTAAGATCACTCGAGAGTTAAAGGAGAAAGATGCTAGCCAGTATCACAAATTCAGGCTGCGCCAGTATGAATATGGGGAAAGGATCGGACGGGTACTCGCCTATCAGCTGGCGGATTACAGGGCTTATTCGCAAATTAAGTGTATTACTGGGGGGGATGGCCGGACTTATCACCAACCTGTAGAGATCTTGGAGCAATTTAGGCAATTTTATGCAGATCTCTATAGAGACGATACGATATGTGATTTACAAACGTTGGCAGCTTATCTACAGGAGAGTGGCTTGAATGTAGTAAACTCTTTAGCTACCTTATCAATGGACAGGGACGTGGATGGATCTGAAATTTTTGAAGCTATTAAGGCTTTACCCTCAGGAAAGGCTGTTGGGGGCGACGCTCTGCCCTTGGAGTTTTATAGAACCTTCCTAGGAATCCTGAGCCCGATCTTTATGAAGGTTGTCAATGACATACTGAATGGCAAAGACGCTCCCTTATCTTGGAAACAGACTAATATAGTTGTTTTCCTCAAAAAAGGGAAACCCCCAGTCGAGAGAGGCTCTTATCGCCCAATCTCACTCATTAACCATGACGCAAATTTTTTTCCCAAAATTCTGTCTTCTCGACTTGCCCCTCTTATACAGTTAATAGTGTCCGATCAACAGCACGGCTTCGTCCCCGGGCGGGACACTACAATGCATATCAACACAGCTATAGCAGTGTTTGACGCTGCCCAATGTTTGGGCGGTAATGTAGCAATGTTAATGCTGGATGCCGAGAAGGCTTTCGACCGAGTTTCCTGGAGAGCACTTTGGACTATAATGCTGGAAGTGGGTATCGGTCGTAAGTTTGTCTCGGCTATCCAGAAAATCTATACAAATTCACAGGCCGTTATTAGGCTTAATGGACTGACATCGGATTTAATTTCTATTCAGAGGGGCACCCGGCAGGGGTGTCCTCTTTCACCTTTGCTTTTCGCAATATATATTGAACCGTTAATTCGTCATCTGTTACGGAACCAGTACATTATCCCGGTTACTTACAATGAAGTACATATAAAGGTAACCGCCTATGCGGACGATATAGCCGTCTTTACAACAGAACCGGTTCAAGCGATGAGGGAGATCGTTTTGGAAGCACAGCAATTTGGATTAATCTCTGGGTATAAACTCAATACTTATAAAACCCAAACCATAACTAATATCGAATATACTCCACATTTATCTAGGCTGGGCGTTACCCAAAAAGCTATATATTTAGGTGTTTGCCTTAACAGTCACACGGCAGAAATAGTAAAACTTAACTATGAACCGTTGATGAAGAAAGTTGCCTCAGATCTACGCAAGTGGCATCAACTTCCTTTAACCATTTGGGGGCGCTGTAATATTATTAAGATGAATGTCCTTCCAAAATTCCTGTATTTGTTTAGGAGTATTCCTTTACGGGTTCCACATGCATTTTTCAAAAAATTGGATGGCATCATAGGCAGTTTTATCTGGGGGTACAAAAGGGCCAGACGGGCTATTAAATGTCTCAAATTACCATACGAAAAGGGGGGCTTCGATCTACCTGACTTTAAATTATACTTCTGGTCTGCTTTTGCTACGCGGCTACAGAGCCTGACGGCAGGTTTTGGAATATTTCAAATGTGGCCTGCATACGAATTAGTTTGTGGGTCAGAGTATAAATTTGTATTATTTAGGATGTTCGACCCGAACTACTTTAAACGTGTTCGTTTTAAGGTACTGAGACACGCTTTCTGGATATGGCGTGACATTGCAAAGTCTTACAATATCCCTGATCTGCATTCAAACACCTATTTAAGGGAGAATCCCCGTTTGGGGGTTCTTTTTGGGGATTCTGCCTGGAAGATCTGGCACCGTTGCGGTGTACTTCAGCTAGGGCAATTGTATGATCAGGATGGATTCAGATCTTTTTCTTCCCTTAGAGATGAATTTGGGATCCCACACTATTCCTTTTTTAAATATCTGCAAATTAGGGATTTTTTTATTAACGGGGAAGGCCTACTGTCCGTCAATACACTGGGCGAGTCTGCAATGGCAATTCTGCAATTTAAGGGTAGGGGCTGCATAGGGAAAATCTATAAATATTTACTTATAGGGGTAACCGATGATGCTGTTCAGGCTGTAGAAAAACTAAATCGGCATTTTGGTATTAGCATTACTACAACAGATCTGTACAGGTCGTTATTAACTATTAACACTTCTGTTACCTCTATTAATTTAAAACTCCAGCAGCATCGTATGTTATTTCTTTTGTATTACACGCCCGATATTATTTCTAAATGGGCGGTCTCTAATGCTTCATCTAAAACTTATTGCCCTAAATGTTTATTGTACGCTGCAGATATTAGGCATATGTTTATTACTTGCCCAGCACTCTCTACCTTTTGGTCATTGATTGCTAAGGAGTTATGTAATATGTCGGGTCGTAACATTATTATATCTGAGAAAGAGATTTTTTGGGGGATTATGGAGGATTCAGGTTTTATTTCTATTTTTGTATTTTCCATTATAATGGCTTGCTTTCGGTTATGCATTGCTAGAGCATGGATAGACTCAAAACCTCCAACGCTTGCAGAGTTTTGGCTGCTACTAAGAGGGGTATATGAGATGGAGATTGCTTTAGCCAAAGCTAGGGGTCCCTCTGCTCAAAACAGAATAGATCGTATGTGGCTCTGTCTGCAATGGGATTAAGTGTTAAGTGTTATAGACTGTAAATGTATGTTTCTTTTTGCCTTGATGTCATGATACGTTCTCTAATCTATTTCCTTTTTTGCTGTCTTTTTTCCCTTTCACTTTTGGCTAAATAAAAAAAAAATTAAAAACAAAAAAAAAAAGAAACGAGACTTTACAAAACACTCACAGTGAGAAAGAAAAAACATATAGTTCTTTTAACATAAATTTCAAGTGCACGGTTTATAATTTGATAAAGTAAGAGAGTTTACACTTATTACTGTGAAAAGTTCAAAAGTCAACATTGTTGTTGCCCAGTGGCATTAACTGATACTAATTCATTATTTTCACAAAAAGAGAAATACTCTCAAGGATCAAGTCAAGTGACCTAAGGCTGTCCTATTCTTGAAAACATCAGAGTGAAAAAAACATACTAAATTAAGTATTTACACAAAGTTCTGAACACAGCTTGAAAGGAGGTAGGGGAAACCAAATAGCAGATACCAAATTTCGATCATGACAATTAATCATTGTTAGTTACACAAAATTATATAATAATGTTCCAGCTACATTTATGAAACATCATATATGGACAAAAAGCTCCTCATCCTCATTGAGGCCAAAAGGGTTCTTGGACTCAAGCAAAATGATATATTGTGACTCCAGGATTCTCAAACGTTTCTCACGGTCTCCCCCTCTGGGGTTTGCTGGCACCCTGTCAATTCCAAAAAATGAAAAACAATTAACATCCTTATTATGATACTTCAGCCAGTGCCTAGCAGTTGAGTAATTCAAGTCCACATTCTTAATCGCTCTAAGGTGTTCGAGAATTCGCTTTTTCACAGGAAAGATCGTGCTCCCAACATATAATTTTGCACATGGGCATATATATATATATATAAATGTTAGACACAAAGGACGCCGCACTCTGGAATCTTGCAATGTAGTCTTTATTGCTAATACAAAGCCAGTCTGTCACACCAACGCGTTTTGGCCAGCTCTGCCTTTTTCACGGTCGGGGGGCACTACTTTTTTCTCTATATGTAATTTTCTATACATTACACTTCCCATAGACTTCTGGGAGTTGTAGTTTTGTTAAAAAACAATATTAGATCCCTTCTGACAGCATACATTTTTGCACACATTAATTTGCAGTGCATACCTTACTTAGCATTTACTTCGTGAAACAATAATTTATGCGTTCAGTACATGATTTAAAATACATGATTTCAACTAAAGTAGCATTTTAATTGACCCTTGGTAACATTTTATTTAAAAGGTTATGAGCTTCTCTCTAGACGTTCGGCAGAAAGTTTTTCAAAAAAGTGTTGGATATAGTGCCCTATGCTCTCCAAGTTTTTAGATATCATTCGTTACACAGATGTTCCCGATAGTTTGTTGTTAATTATCAGTAGTCCGTAATGTTAAAGGGTTCTGTTCTCTCATTGTTGCTTCTATAGGTGTACTTAGTATTCCTCGTCAAAGTTCAATCCCTTGGGGATCCTTGTGCGGAGTCTGATAATGTACTTTGATTCAAGCTGTCTCAATTTATTTTTTCTGTCACCCAGCCTTTCACTTGTTTCCACAGTGTCTATACCAAAGAATCTCATGTTTCACCAATCGGGCTCCCGCGCTTCATTTTAAGGAGGCCCCCGGGTGGGCCAGGTCCCGGGAGCATTGCCAAAAAATATTAGCAGGGGCCCCCGCCGCCCCGGAGACCGCCACCTCCCTGGGGCTATGTTTATAATATGCGGGAGGGCATGTGGCCCTCCCACAGCCCAGGGGACCGCCACCCCGGGGCTTGTTTAATTTGTGGGGGGCCTCCAAGGCCCCCCAAGCCCTGGGGACAGCCACCCCCTGGGGCTTTTCTCAAATATTCGCGTGGGCACACGGCTCCCCCGCAGGCCCAGGGACCGCCACCCCCGGGGCTTGTTTAATTTGTGGGGGGCCTCCAAGGCCCCCCAAGCCCTGGGGACAGCCACCCCCTGGGGCTTTTCTCAAATATTCGCGTGGGCACACGGCCCCCCCGCAGGCCCAGGGACCGCCACCCCGGGGCTTGTTTAATTTGTGGGGGGCCTCCAAGGCCCCCCAAGCCCTGGGGACAGCCACCCCCTGGGGCTTTTCTCAAATATTTGCGTGGGCACACGGCCCCCCGCAGGCCCATGGTGGCCCTGGGGACTGCCACCACCCAGGGCCGGCTCCTGCAGTGTCCCAGGGTGCCCACCCCCAGGACACTGCTGTTTGATATGGCAGGGTTGGAGCCGTGTAGCTCCCTCCCTGTCATAGCAAAGTTGCTTTGGATGTTGGAAGCGAGAGCAGGGAAACCTGCTCTCTCTTCTAAAATCCAAAGCAGATTGCTTTTCCACATGGGGAGCTGCATATCAACAGCTCCCCGTGTGGAAAAGCAATGCCGGCTCCCGCAGGAGGCGGGGAGCCGGCGGGAGCGTGGGGGCATTGGGGCTCCCCCCTCGGTCCCTAACCATGAGGCCAGGTCCCGGGGGATGGGGGGCCAAAATGGCCGGTTGATAGGGGTGGTAGTCCCCCCTCCTTCATTTAAAAAAAAAATATATATATATCTATATATATATGTATATATATGTATATATATATTTGGGCATGCCCAGGGGGATGGGGTCCCCGGGGCGAATGTAAATTAATGAAAGTGGACGTCTTTTGTTTTTTTTAAATTTGGAGTCGCGACCCTAGCGCGGCGCTCAGCGCGGCCCCCTGGTGTGAACGCGAGGGGTGCGCAACTCCCAGCGCGGCTTCTGGTGTGAACACGATGGGTGCGCAGTTCTAAGTCGCGCCGGGTGTGCGACTCCAAGCAAAAATAATTAATTTTTTTAAAAATAAACCTAGGTTATATGTTGGCTTATTGAGTGGCTCTAAAAAGAGCCCTTGTGTTTATTATGAATTATTCAGCTACATGTAACTGCGGATGCAGACCTTTAGGTTGTTGAGAAACACTCTGTTGCCTTCATCAGTGAAGTGTACTCCGTCACTCCTGTAGATGCCCTCCATATGGAAAAGTAGATTGTTGTTATATATGGAGCCCATTCTATGGTCTCTAAGGTAAGCAAAAACAGCTTTATTGACATTTTTTCTAGCTTTCTAAATCTGTGGACAAAATTGATTGGATCACTTCCATTTCTGTCTTTGGCATATGTTAGAGTATACAAAGGCAGTTTGGGGGAAAAGCAACATCAATTCTGCAAAGGTGTCCTTCATTAGCATTTCCAGACCTGCCCCAGTCAATGTGCCTAGGTCATTGCCACCACAGAGCACAATCATGAGGTCAGGGTGTTGGAGATGCAAAAAGGTTTTAACCAAAGGCATCAATTGGTGCCACTTTAATCCTCTCTGTTCATTCGATTTAATGTCTACATTTTGCAAAGCTAGGTCTTTGTTAATACCTCTGCGTTCAGCATACCTTTTGCACCAGAATACATAGCTGTGCCGAACAATCCACACTGGAGGCATCTTGAAGGAATCTCTGTAGATAATTAAAAGATATCAGTAGCTGAGGTAGTCAGTTGGTAGAATGAGAGATATCTAAAATGGTGGAGAAGATGCTGTTTTTAAGAAAGTAGAGATTTGATTGGCTGTTTAAGAAGATTATACATTCAAAAATAGGGTGCATTTTACTTTGTTTAGAAAGCATGTTTCTTATTGGTTAGTAAAAAATGTTTGAAAGGTACAGCAGAAAGCATAAGGGCATGTTTTGCAAAAGCAACCACACTTGCTGTTCTTATTTGCAACATTCTGTGGTGAACTTGTGACCTGACAGCTAAGTTGAATGTTGCATGAGCTGTTGCTATGGAAACTGGCATTAAGCAAAAGGGGTGAAGAAGTCAGTTGAAAAGTGTTATTATCTATCACCAATAGAAATGTGTTTTTCAATTTGAAAATCTCTGGAAAGCAATGTGATTTGTTGCTTATGTGTATTTGTATGGCAAAATAGAGGGAAATCTTGCCATTACTGGTTTTACCTTGCAGAGTCTGGTGATCTATATTGACTGTGTGTAAAAGAAAATCCTGTCTGAGTGTCTGAGATTTTTCATTCAACAAATTTATTTGAAAGGTGAATTATATATTTTTTAGGCTTATTTAAAATAGATTTGACATTATTGTAAAACTGTGTTGTTTGAAATATATTATTAAATGTAGAGTTGTATATTGGGATTATTTTTATTGTACTTGAAGTTTGTTTAAAAAACTGTCTGTACAGTGATGTATATAATTTTAAGTCTGTTCAGAGATATACCTGAATGATGCCTCTTATTTTTGGATAGTTGGTTGAACATGCACTACAATTGTGTATTTTCAAAGGTGTTCATATAAGGTGTAGTTTATTAGGCATCGTTTTTTCTTCTTTCTACAAAGGTATAGTTTAATGATACTGCATAATTATAGATAGTTTGGTAAAATGTAGCACAACTGTGCTGTTTGAAAAATGATCATATAAGGTGTTAAAAATCAAGTTTCTGTTATTAGTTTGTACAAGAGTTAAAGTTAAATGATGCCATATGTTTTAAGATAGAATGGTGAAATAAGGTGTTGCTAATTATGCTTCTTTTTGTAGTTTGAGCTAAGGTATAGTTGAATGATGCCACATAATTTTAGATATAATGCTGAAGATGTATAATAAAAGTGTGGTTTTAGAAATGCTCCTAAAAGGTGTTGTTTATTAGTCTTCTTCCTTAAGTCTGTTGAGAAGTATAGTTTGATGATGTCGCATATATCTAGATTTAATGATCAAGATATAGCTCAAACGTAAACCACCACATTTAACTCTTTCTGGTATGTTGTAGTTATCTACTTAACTAGATTGTATGTAATGACTCATGTATGTGTTCAGATGGTATTTATATAGTTGTATGTATATTTACTGAATTATTGAGAGGTGCTTGACTGATTACAGGAGTGCAAAGGTAGTGAATATGTGATTTTATAAGTACATGAAAAAATTATTTAATGATTCTATATTGCGCAATCACCCAGATAGTATCCAAGCACTACCCATGCATTCATGCAATGACTCATGCACTAACTTATGCAGTGGTAAAATCTCCAAAGCACTACACATGCAGTCCAGCAATTCCCCTGTCACTCCCTGTGGACTCTTTTAATCACTCTGCCATGTCCTTATGTAATCACTGCGGCAAAACCCAAGCACTTATAAATTCACCATGCTGTCAACTTCCAGCACTCTAAGTATCCAGTCACTATCCATGTACTTGTACAATGACTCAGGCATTAAGACATGCAGTGCTACAATCAACAGTGCACTATTTATGCAGTCCCCTAACCACATAACACAGTACTGAATCACTTCTCCAATTACCCAGGTAGTATCTATGCAGTCCAGCAATCACACTGTCATTCTCTGTGCACTCCTGCAATCATCCAGCCAGTACCATGTCCTTATCTAATCACTGCACCAAAACCCAAGTACTTGTACAATGACTCAGGCATTAACACATGCAGTGCTACAATCAAATGTGCACTATCCATGCAGTCCCCTAACCACCTCCACACTACTGATTCACTCCTCCATTTACCCAGGTAGTACCAATGCAGTCCAGCAATCACACTGTCATTCTCCGTTCACTCCTCCAATCATCCAGATAATACCATGTCCTTATCTAATCACTGCGCCAAAACCCAAGCACTTATAAATTCACCATGCTGTCAACTTACAGCACTCTAAGTATCCAGTCACTATCCATGTATGTGTACAATGACTCAGGCATTAACACATGCAGTGCTACAATCAAATGTGCACTATCCATGCAGTCCCCTAACCACCTCCACACTGCTGATTCACTCCTCCAATTACCCAGGTAGTACCCATGCAGTCCAGCAATCACACTGTCACTCTCTGTGCACTCCTGCAATCATCCAACCAGTACCATGTCCTTATCTAATCACTGCGCCAAAACCCAAGCACTTATAAATTCACCATGCTGTCAACTTGGAGCACTCTAAGGATCCAGTCACTATCCATGTACTTTTACAATGACTCAGGCATTAACACATGCAGCGCTACAATCAAATGTGCACTATCTATGCAGTCCCCTAACCACCTCCACACTACTTATTCACTCCTCCAATTACCCAGGTAGTACCCATGCAGTCCAGCAATCACACTGTCACTCTCCGTCCACTCCTCCACTCATCCAGCCAGTAACATGTCCTTATCTAATCACTGCACCAAAACCCAAGCACTTATAAATTCACCATGCTGTCAACTTCCAGCACTCTAAGTATCCAGTCACTATCCATGTACTTGTGAGGTAAATAAAAATTATGAGGCCTATGTGTCCCCATGTGCCCCTCAACGCTTATGTGCACATGCATGTATCCTGTGTATTTCCCCTCCATGGCCTGTCTATCATGACGCTTATGCTATAACGTGGCCTGCCATCATTCAGTCTCCCATGAGAGAAACGACAAGTCTGTATCGAGGCCTACACGTTTTTCATCATGTTTTCCTGCACCACATAAAAACCCGTGTTTTGTGGCTCAGCCAGACCCGAGAAGAGGTTTTCAGGCCTCAGCTGTAGCTGCGTATCCTTGGCCTTGCACACTTGGGCCTCAGCCAAAGGGGCCCTGTCAGAGGTGCCGAGACAGTATTGAGCATGGTTATCTGCTTACTCCTACAGAGCCGCATTCCTGCCTGGAGAAGGAGGGATCAACATAACCCATCAGCAAAGGAGAAAGCCTAGCCTTACTGTCTCTGTTTGTGAGATTGCAAAGCTCACGTCAGTAAAAAGCCCATAGCCCCCATGTAAGGCCTCTGCAGTAAATGAAGTAAATGAAGAAATAGATGCCACATCGGCTCTTGGTGATGGGCAACCTATGTCACGAATCAGTCCCTGCTCCAGACATCGGATATCAGATAAAACAAGATGTGCTGGTCGTCTTGACACTGAAGGCCTCACTGAAGGCCTAACTTCCAGACTCCTGGTTGCATAGCAACCTTTCCCCACGTCAGTTGCACCACGTCATGCTCGAGTTTGAACACAAGTAAGGCAAAGTTCCAGTAAAGTTCCAGCAGATCACGCAACCCCCTCCAGGTATCCACCCACCTATGACAAAATACCCATTATCATCAAGTAAACGCCCACTAGGACGCCCACCTTCACACCTTCTTACACGCCCACATGCTCTTATCTCATTCTCTTTTGCTCTTTTCGCTTACGTACATTATGGAGATGTATATATACTGTACTCTGTGAATAATGTTTTGAGAATACTTTTGAGACCCTTCCAGATCCCTTGTGGTGATGGTAATATACTCCCTATGACTCGAGTTATTGGAATAAAGCCCTTTTTGAACCTGATACCACAGACTCAGCCTCTTGCTTTATGCATGATCCTATTGATATTCTGAAATTCAGAGAGCGTAATATTTTATTTACGACATAATGGCGCCCGAACAGGGACAATTCTCTTTCCCCACACGCCGGAGATGAAGGTACAGTTTTGCCCCCTTCCACAGCTGTGACGGACTTCAAGTACGTACGTCGCGGGTTTTCCCGCCAACTCCCTCAGGCCAACGAAGGAGACGGACTGCGACCAGGCATCCATACGAGGCGGTGAGGAACGCAGATTGTCCTAACCCAGAGCCCACCTGCGAGAGAGCTGTGTCCGAGGTTTCTGGAGATCCACCTAAGATACGCCATTCCCCGCGCAGCGTCAAGTTTCGGAGGCCTTCGCCTTCGACTTCAAGTTCAAGTTCAAGTTCAAGTTCAAGTTCAAGTTCCGCTTCCCGGTGAGTTTTCTCATGGGGGTTGCAATCAAGACGGGTTCTCACTTGTGAGACCTGTATGTTCAAGTGCATGCAGCTAGAGTTATAGGAAATAGAGATCTCAAAGTATTCAAGGTGCACCGATATACCTGTATGAATGTTATTGTCCTAGTCAGGTTCAGTTAGGTTTGAATGTGTCAGGTTTTATGTAAGTTTGTTTTATTATAGTTTTTGATTTTATAGCGCTATTGTGATTTTTGTTTTTTGGCTACATTCCAACATGCCGTTATTTTCGAAACTACGTACAATATGTACCAGAAAAGGTGTACTAGAGGAACCAGTTAACATTCCGCCTAGGGACACACCTGGACATTTCATGTACTGTAAGCATGGTTTAGATGCCGTGTTGTTTTTAGAACTATGGGTAGATTACACGAAGGATTTAGAGACAAAATATAGATGGCCTATCACGGGAACGTGGGATGCGGAAAGCATTATGAAAGTAGAGGAAGAAATATGGAAGAGAAAATCTAGACCTGCTCAGAAGGATGCCATTGAGTTGTGGCGTAAGGAGTCACATAGAAGAACAGAAAAAGAGTTCCACAAAATAGAGAGAAGTAAGGATGAATCTGAAAAAGCCAAAGAAAAGAAATTACGGGAGGAAGGGGAACGAGTAAAAAGAGAGCAGACTGAAAGAGAAATGAATACTGTCGTTGCTGGTATTTACCCCGTCCTTTCAGAGGAACTAGCGAAAGTGACTCCAGTAGAAAGACCCATTAGAGTGCCTCCGCCAGTACCCCGAAAATTAAAAACAGCATCCGACAGGTTTATTGACACCTATCTAGAGGAATCCCCACCAGCCTATGTGGACGGATCTTTCCCTGCACCCCCAACGCCAGAACAGCTCCAGGAGCTCGATGACGGCGGGGAGGGGGGATCCGGGACAGCGTCAGGAGGGGTGTCGACAGTAAAAGTAGACATCCCCAAATGTATATATGATCCAGACCCAGGAAAGGGCAGGATGCTTGTGTTTTCACTACGGCTTAGACGAGCAGTCACAGATCTGGAAAAACTACCAGATATGGATAAACATCTAAAGAAAATGTACACATTCATAAGAACAGGGGAAGGTCCTGAGAGCATAGCAGATGCTATACAAAATAGAAAAGTGGTTGTTAAGAATTACATCCTTCGCTTCCTAATTAATTGTCTGATCAGAGAAAAAGACGAAGGAAACGGGGATGTAGACCATCGTTATACTGGTTGGAGTGATCGCATAGATGCCGGTCAGCATGATAAATCAGGACAGACTGACAACATGTTGACCAAAATCCGAAAAGCAATAATAGCATCACACGAAGCAGGACCGCACGATGAAGCTGCTTTATCATCTGATGATGAAGCAGGGGACCAAGATAAAATACAATACGTGGGCCATGCCCGACGATTCGAGAAACCCAAAGGGCTGAATTACCGTAAACAGGGAACGGATATAAAAAAGAGATTTGCCCTTGAAAAATTGTTCCAAATCACCGACAAAGCGGTGAATGAATGGTTAGGTAATGAACAACCCTTAACTCCAACCGAACTTGAATTAGCACGATCAGCCACCCTGTGGGTATCCCAATACGATCTATATAATAATGATGTCGTAGCACAGACGTTTTTGAGCCTTCCATCGAATGAACAGCGCTTAGCTGGTGTTTACATGGTCCAACATTTAATTACGTTATATGAAAGTCAGTACTCTGGTCCTGGTATATTGTATAGGTTGCTGGACGATATAATACTAGACAGATGGATGAACTTGGGTACTGACCTGATTAATGTCATCTTGGATCAGCGACACAAATATATAGTATATGTAACTAGATCCCTGCTTCCCGTTCCACCCCAGGTTAAGGGGCAGGCATACGACAAACTGAACCCCCTACGAGAGGTACATCCTGTAAAGGATGCAAATAATGAACTACAACGGGTGTATGTCTACACCCCTCTGTCAAAATTAGAGATACTGGAAATGAAAAAGATGTTGCCCTCCCATGACAAAGACCCGGGGGGTTTTCACAGGGAATTAAAAGACATTCTCCGCTTAGGGGAATATACATATGCGGACGTTTTAAAGTTTTTAAAAGTACTATTGCCTGCTGGTATTTACGAGAAACTCAAAGAAAAAGACTGGGAGGTGGGAGAGAGCAAGATTAGCTGGGATGTGTTGCAAACAGAAGAAAATGCAAGAGGCCCGTGGGTTGGTCTGGGTCCCCGAGCTAAAGAATTACCTGAACTCCTTGTACAAGTTTTGCCAAGATTATTAATTACCAAGAAAGAAGACTGGGATGCTATTTCAGCCTGTAAACAGAAGCCAGACGAGGACACTAGCGATTTTTATTCTAGGTTTGAGAAATGTTTTACTATCAACAGTGGCCTTAAGCCCGGTAGTGATTCATATCCCCATCTTTTTGTGAGCAAATTAGTAGAAAATTCCATACCTGAGGTAAAGTATAGAGTACTGAAGGTTGAGAGTACTTGGCAAGCAAACAGCCCTTCCCAAATGTTACAGATGTTACAGTATCACCAGAACAGAATTAGAGAGGAACATGACCAAGAAAAGAGACGCATGAAAGACACAAAGATGAAGATGCTGGTGGCCCAATCGACACCGGCAAACACAAATGCAAGCACGAACAAAAATAGCACGAAACAAAATAGTGGGACTTGTAATTATTGCAAGAAGCCAGGCCACTTCGTAAATGAGTGTGCAGTGCTGAAAAACAATATAGCGATAGGTAAAACAAAGCCTCGTCAATATCCTCCCAAGGACAGTAACACACATCAGACATCAGACACGTTTCCACCGCCGCCACCGTCCGTCCATGCACCTGCACCAGCCCGAGCTACAACACAAATGTATGAGCACGCTCAAAACAACTATCCAGAATACCAAGCATATTCATGAAGCTGCCCAGAGAGGGAATTCGACCTGCCCCTCATTCCAGTTCCTGTGGACCAAGCAGGTCCCTATGTACATGCACGGTTACTGGGACAAAATAAAAAGTTTTTGATTGACACTGGGGCTAGTAGAACTACCATTAGTCATTCCGAGGTGCCCGGGGCACCCCTCTCGGGCTCAAAGAGTGTATCCCTGGGATTTTCGGGTAGACCTATTGTTAATGAGGTTTCAGAACCAGTCTCCTTAGGAGTTGGTCCACTGATACATACTACAGACTTACTACTTACTAAATCATGTCCGGAAAACTTGCTCGGTATAAAAACATTAAAAGAACTAGGAGCAGTAATCTGTTGCTCACCAGAAGGAGTGCGACTGTATTTACGTGATTTCAAGGGACATTTTGTAATGAAAGATATTGACGTCAGGCTCCGAGACATACCACAGCACCTATGGGCACAAGGCCCAACTGACGTAGGTTACATGAACATTACACCACACCAGGTCACCCTAAAGGAAGGTGTAGTGCTACCACGGATTAGACAATACAAAATACCACCCGAAGCTGAAGTGGGTTTACTAAAAATAATAGATGACCTGATTGCACAAGGGGTGGTGATTGAGACTGATTCAAATATATGTAATTCGCCGGTCCTTCCTATTCTTAAAAGAACCGACCCCAATATACCACCTGTATATAGATTAGTTGTGGACCTGCGAGAGTTAAACAAATGTGTGGTACCACAGTACCCTGTGGTCCCGGACATCTCTTCGATATTGACTGCCATTGATGCGAATGCTACGTTCTTTACAGTAATAGATCTGAAGAACGCATTTTTCAGTATTCCAATACATCCGGACAGCCAATATCTTTTCGGTTTCAGTTTAAAAGGTCGCAGCTTCAGATTCACGAGAGCACCACAGGGCTTCACGGAAAGTCCTAGCATTTATAGTCAGGCACTGAAAAGACAACTAGACGGTATTCATATGCCTAGCTCTACAGCACTGATACAGTATGTCGATGACATTCTCATCACTGCACGTTCGGACCATGATTGTGAAAATGCTTCCCTGATGGTTTTACATTTCCTGGCTGACAAGGGGCACAAAGTGTCCCCTTCGAAGTTGCAATTCTGTGAACAGCAAGTGGCGTACCTTGGGCACTTGCTATCCAAGGAAGGTAGGAGACTGACACCTGAGCGTATACAATTAATTTCAGGTCTTTCACAGCCCACGACGCAAAAGGAGGTACGTGCATTCATTGGCCTCACTTCATATTGCAGGCAGTGGATTCCCCAGTATGCCTACATAGCCAAGCCCCTAATACAGTTGACGACACAGGAGGCAGCCTCCACGAAAGTCCTCCCTTGGACACAAGAACACACCGTGGCATTTGAAGAATTAAAGAGAGCTTTATGTCAAGCACCAGTTTTAGCAACCCCTGATTACAACAAATCGTTTATGCTTTTTGTGACAGAGCGAGATGGAACAGCACTATCTGTCCTCACACAAGATCATGCAGGAAAACACAAGCCCTGTGCTTATTTCTCTAGTACATTGGACCCAGTAGCACAGGCTTTGCCTGCGTGCCTAAAATCTGTTGCAGCAACGGCCTTAGCCATAAGACAAAGTGACTCGATAGTGCTGGGCCACCCCCTGACGGTACAAGTCCCGCACGCAGTGGAGGTTCTCTTGAACCGGACACAAACCCAACACCTGACTGTAGCTAGACTGACAGGCTATGAGTTGACGTTATTCCAACCACACATAGAGATCAGACGATGCAACATACTGAATCCCGCTACTCTATTGCCCTCCAGTACAGAAAGCCTTTCCCCACACGACTGTGTTGAAGTAATACATACCGTGACTAAGCCAAGACAAGACTTGACAGACGTTGCACTGCCAGACCCTGACCTAACACTATATGTTGACGGTTCATGCATGAGGACAGGGGCGGGAGAATTAGTGGCAGCATATGCAGTGACTACTGACACTGAAATAATAGAGACTAAAAGAATAGACATATTGTCAGCACAAGCAGCAGAGCTCATCGCCCTAACACAAGCATGCATAAGAGCTGAGCACCTGAAAGTAAACATTTACACCGACTCCCAATATGCATATGGGGTAGTTCATGATTTCGGGGTACTCTGGCGAGAAAGAGGGTTCTTGACCTCTCATGGGGCCAAGATACAGCATGGTCCCCTTATTCAAGCCCTTCTGGAAGCGATACATTTACCAACAGCCATAGCTATCCTGAAATGCAAAGCACATACTAGAGCCACAGATACCATTTCCCAAGGCAATGATCTGGCAGACCGAACTGCTAAACAGACAGCTCAGACCCCACTAGACATGACAAAGTCACAGGTACCATCAGTGTCCAAAGCCATGACAGTTAGGGATCCTTCCAAGGACGTACAAGACATACAGACACATGCAACTCTAGACGAACTAAAGAAATGGTCGGAACAAGGAGGGGTACTGACTGATCAGGGTTGGATGACTAAGGGCAAATCCACATGGTTTCTTCCTGATTCGATGGTACAAGTGATCATAAATACCGCACATAGTCCTGCACACTTAGGAGAGAAAGCAATGCTAGACAGCCTACAGAATATATGGTTCAACAAGCACCTGCGTGCAGCAGCGAAACAAAAGGTCAGGACATGTATGATCTGTTGCCAATTCAATCCAGGTAAAGGCATTCCGATGGAACAAGGTGGATTCCATCCACCTAACCATCCTTTTGAGGTCCTTCAAATGGATTATATCCAAATGAATAGATGTAGAGGTTACAAGTATATCCTGGTAGTAGTATGTTCATTATCAAGGTGGACCGAAGCCTATCCAGTCCCTGATTATACTGCTGTAACTACCGCCAGACAATTGGTACGAGAGTTTTTCCCACGTTATGGATTACCGCGTGTCGTATATTCCGACAACGGTCAGCCTTTCTCCTCTGAACTCATGAAACAAGTGTCCCTTCTGTTAGGGTATACCTGGAAGTTCCATTGTGTGCGACATCCTGAAGCAGCAGGCCTTGTAGAAAGACATAATCAGACATTAAAAATAAAACTAGCAAAGATTTGCGCAGACAAAGGTGTAGATTGGATGGTAGCCCTACCGGTTGCCCTCTTTTACATGCGAATGGTAGCCCATTCTAGAACAGGCTTATCTCCCTATGAAGTGGTTTTCGGTAGACCACCGAATATGTGGGGCACTCCAATGCCTAAAAAAATCACTGATGTTGATAGCAACATGCTGACAGATTACCTGGCTTCCTTGATGTCTGCACTACTCTCTTGACGTTCGCAGGTTGCCGCCGCTTTCCCTGACAACACCCAGGTCAAAGAATACTCGATCGCTCCTGGCGACTATGTGCTGATCCGGAACTTTGATAGATCAAGCCCTCTTGAGCCGAGGTGGAAGACGCCGAAATTGGTGTTGCTAACCACAAGGACCGCCGTTAAAGTCGAGGGACGGAAAGGATGGATACATCTTCACCATTGTAAACGTTACTTCGGGAATAACTGTACTTTCAAAAAGAACACTGACTGCTCGGACTTTGAGCCCCCTTTGCTAGAGGAGACTCCGCAGCAGACGTATAAAGCTAAACTTAGATCTCATAAGTCAGAACCCGTTTGATCGATTAAGTCCACTAGGTGGTGAAGCGGTTGAACATGCATTCTGGCTTGCATAAGATCTCGAACAAAGCGAACGAGAGAAAGAGCAAGATGAAAAGCAAATACTGTAAAATATTACGTGGCAGATGTATAGTTACTTTGATTTTTCTATCTCTTCTGTGTATCACGATAATATGTATCAGCTTAATACTACATGCTATTTTTCCTCCTATTGCTTCACTCTTACACTCCTCGTCTAATGATACCACAAAACACACATTTAGTGATCTGCCATCCCATGAGTTATCGTATCGACTCGCTCTGCGCAACAATACCTTTATTCAGATGCTGCACCATTCACATCAGACTAGTAACGCTACAGACTGCTGGGTCTGTGGCCGACTTCCCCCGTATCAGAAGGTAAAGGGAGTGTTGCCTCTTTTCCCTTTTCCGTTCTCCCATAATGGTTCTTGCGGAGCATGGTTTGCCTTAATGACATCCATCAACGGTGATGCCAAAGAATGTCAAGAGGAGGATTGTAGGGGCGAGTGGGTATGGGGTAACTTGAATAAAGTCATGAACGAAGCATGTTTCCCAGATGAAGAGGGTCTTCCCCAAATGAAAGGCACAGATCTAGAAACTGAAGAGTATCTGCAAGGAAATGCGACCCTCGATTTCATAGTGTTGAACGTAAAGCCCCTACACATGTCAGGTCCATCTTCAATTACTGTTCTGCCAGTGAAAGGGAACTTGTGTGTCAGAAAAGAAGGCTCAGTACATTTGGGGCACAGTGAGTGTGATACTATAATAGTATTCAAAGACAAAGGAAAGTCCTATTTCAGAGCATCACGACACACCTACTTTATTTGTGGCCAGACAGCCTATGTGCAACTGCCCTTAGACTGGGGTGGGACTTGCTACATATCATTTCTTCTACCACCCGTTTTCCTGGCCCCATCGAGCTATCATCAAGATCTTCGGCTCACACTTGTCAGACACAGACGAGGGCTCGATGCCTCTGGTATTGACCAAACTGAGACAGCTTGGGAGCAATATACAGATTTCAACAAAGGATTCTTTTTCTTCATAGGTCCCGTCCAGAATAGTAAACTTATCCGAAGGTTAACAAGGATTCTAGAAACAGTTGCTAATGTGACTGCATCGGCCCTGGGGAATCTGACCCAGGAACAGTATGCTATGAGACTGGTCGTTCTTCAGAATCGTCTTGTTCTTGACGTCATCCTGGCGGATAGGGGCGGGGCTTGTAGGGTCATCGGTTCTAGCTGTTGCGTTTTCATACCTAATAACGCACCATCTGTATACAAAGCAATAACGAGGCTCCACAAGATTGCCCAAAGCATACACCAAGACCCAGGCACGTGGACATGGTCCAGTTGGCTCTGGGGATTAATATCGGCATGGGGATGGAAATTATTGACCGTCTGTGGGTTGGTACTATTAATAATATTCAGTTGTTGCCTATGTCTGCAGTGTGGCCCGGCCATTTGCGGCCTGTGTGCTACCGCATGTGTTCCACATCCCCATTTACAGAGCAGTGAAAATGGAAAAATAATGCTGCAAGAACAGATCGACTGTCTCATGAAAATAGATGTTACATAAGGGGTTCACTAGGGAACAAGGAGGGAATGAGGTAAATAAAAATTATGAGGCCTATGTGTCCCCATGTGCCCCTCAACGCTTATGTGCACATGCATGTATCCTGTGTATTTCCCCTCCATGGCCTGTCTATCATGACGCTTATGCTATAACGTGGCCTGCCATCATTCAGTCTCCCATGAGAGAAACGACAAGTCTGTATCGAGGCCTACACGTTTTTCATCATGTTTTCCTGCACCACATAAAAACCCGTGTTTTGTGGCTCAGCCAGACCCGAGAAGAGGTTTTCAGGCCTCAGCTGTAGCTGCGTATCCTTGGCCTTGCACACTTGGGCCTCAGCCAAAGGGGCCCTGTCAGAGGTGCCGAGACAGTATTGAGCATGGTTATCTGCTTACTCCTACAGAGCCGCATTCCTGCCTGGAGAAGGAGGGATCAACATAACCCATCAGCAAAGGAGAAAGCCTAGCCTTACTGTCTCTGTTTGTGAGATTGCAAAGCTCACGTCAGTAAAAAGCCCATAGCCCCCATGTAAGGCCTCTGCAGTAAATGAAGTAAATGAAGAAATAGATGCCACATCGGCTCTTGGTGATGGGCAACCTATGTCACGAATCAGTCCCTGCTCCAGACATCGGATATCAGATAAAACAAGATGTGCTGGTCGTCTTGACACTGAAGGCCTCACTGAAGGCCTAACTTCCAGACTCCCGGTTGCATAGCAACCTTTCCCCACGTCAGTTGCACCACGTCATGCTCGAGTTTGAACACAAGTAAGGCAAAGTTCCAGTAAAGTTCCAGCAGATCACGCAACCCCCTCCAGGTATCCACCCACCTATGACAAAATACCCATTATCATCAAGTAAACGCCCACTAGGACGCCCACCTTCACACCTTCTTACACGCCCACATGCTCCTATCTCATTCTCTTTTGCTCTTTTCGCTTACGTACATTATGGAGATGTATATATACTGTACTCTGTGAATAATGTTTTGAGAATACTTTTGAGACCCTTCCAGATCCCTTGTGGTGATGGGAATATTCTCCCTATGACTCGAGTTATTGGAATAAAGCCCTTTTTGAACCTGATACCACAGACTCAGCCTCTTGCTTTATGCATGATCCTATTGATATTCTGAAATTCAGAGAGCGTAATATTTTATTTACGACACTTGTACAATGACTCAGGCATTAACAAATGCAGTGCTACAATCAAATGTGCACTATCCATGCAGTCCCCTAACCGCCTCCACACTACTGATTCACTCCTCCAATTACCCAGGTAGTACCCATGCAGTCCAGCAATCACACTGTCACTCTCTGTCCACTCCTCCAATCATCCAGCCACTACCATGTCCTTATCTAATCACTGCGCCAAAACCCAAGCACTTATAAATTCACCATGCTGTCATCTTCCAGCACTGTAAGTATCCAGTCACTATCCATGAACTTGTACAATGACTCAGGAATTAACACATGCAGTGCTACAATCAAATGTGCACTATCCATGCAGTCCCCTAACCACCTCCACACTACTGATTCAACCTCCATTTACCCAGGTAGTACCATTGCAGTCCAGCAATCACATTTTCACTCTCCGTTCACTCCTCCAATCATCCAGCTAATACCATGTCCTTATCTAATCACTGCGCCAAAACCCAAGCACTTATAAATTCACCATGCTGTCATCTTCCAGCACTGTAAGTATCCAGTCACTATCCATGTACTTTTACAATGACTCAGGCATTAACACATGCAGTGCTACAATCAAATGTGCACTATCTATGCAGTCCCCTAACCACCTCCACACTTCTGATTCACTCCTTCAATTACCCAGGCAGTACCCATGCAGTCCACCAATTACACTGTCACTCTCTGTGCACTCCTGCAATCATCCAGGGAGTACCATGTCCTTATGTAATCACTGCGCCAAAACCCAAGCACTTATAAATTCACCATGCTGTCAACTTGCAGCACTCTAAGTATCCAGTCACTATCCATGTTCTTGTACAATGACTCAGGCATTAACACATGCAGTGCTACAATCAAATGTGCACTATCCATGCAGTCCCCTAACCACCTCCACACTACTGATTCACTCCTCCAATTACCCAGGTAGTACCCATGCAGTCCAGCAATCACACAGTCACTTTCCGTCCACTCCTCCAATCATCCAGCCAGTACCATATCATTATCAAATCACTGCGCCAAAACCCAAGCACTTATAAATTCCCCATGCTGTCAACTTCCAGCACTCTATGTATCCAGTCACTATCCATGTACTTGTACAATGACTCAGGCATTAAGACACGCAGTGCTGCAATCAAATGTGCACTATTCATGCAGTCCCGTAACCACCTACACAGTACTGAATCACTCCTCCAATTACCCAGGTAGTACCCATGCAGTCCACCAATCACACTGTCACTCTCTGTGTACTACTCCAATCATCCAGCCAGTACCATGTCCTTATCTAATCACAGTGCAAAAACCCAAGCACCATGCTGTCAACATGCAGCACACTAACTATCCAGTCACTATCCATGCACTCACATTGTAGTACTCTAATCATCCAGTCAGTACCCATGTACTCATGCAACGACCCAGGCACTAAGACATGCAGTTCTACAATCACATGTGCTCTATCTATGCAGTTCTAACCACCTACACACTACTGATTCAGTCCTCCAATTACCCAGATAGTACCCATGCAGTCCAGCAATCACACTGTGACTCCTCGTGTACTCCTCCAATCGCTCAGCCAGTACCATGTACTAATCCAATCACTCCGCCAATACCCAAGCACTTATACATTCACCATGCACTCACATTGCAGTACTCTAATCATCCAGTCAGTACCAATGAACTCATGCAATTACCCAGGCACTTATTCATACACTTCTGAATTCCTTTGACTGCTACCTATACAGTTTACTAATCTCCCTGTTACTACCAATGCACTCCTTCAGTTACTCAGCCAGTCCCATGTCCTTATCCAATCACTCTGCCAAAACCCAAGCACTTATAAATTCACCATGCACTCACATTGCAATACTCTAATCATCCAGTCAGTACCTATGTACTCATGCAATTACCCAGGAACTAACTCTTACACTTTTACAATCCTTTGAGTGCTACCTATACAGTTTAGTGATCTCCATGTTGCTACCTATGTACTCCTTCAATTACCCAGGCAGTCCCATTTCCTAATCCAATCACTCCGCCAAAACCCAACCACTTATAAAATCACCATGCACTCTCCTTGCAGTAGTGTAATCATCCAGTCAGTACCAATGTACTCCTACAATAACACAGGCACTAACACATGCAGACCTACAATTACCTGTGCATTACTCATGCAGTCCAGCCATCTCCCTGTCACTGCCCATGCACTCTTAGAATCAATCATGCTCTACACAGGTACTCTAGAAATCACCCAGATGTTAGCATGCAGTTATTTCTCTTTTTTAACCAAATAAGGTAGTTTTGAAGAGAACTTGTTTGTTTCTTATTTGTACAGCGTCAAAATGTCATTCCAACTGACATTTTTTTTAGCAGCGATGATTTCTTGCTGCTGAACATACAGCGTCAACTGATTGCTCTCCACAGCATAAAATGGCATTGCATTTTATACAATGCTGTTTGAGCGTCGCAAACTCTGTACGAATATCCGGACCGCGAGATGCAGAGGTTGAGCCTCCAGAAGTACTGGGACCAGCTCCCTGGTCAGTTTGTGGTGTGGCCTCTTTAGCTCAGCGCAGTTGTTCTCTTGCAAGTTGTCTGGGATGTTTAGTCTGCAGATGTTTATACATACTAGAAGTGCCATATGAGTACTTTTTCTCGCTGCCTCTTGATAAAACTCTGGGACACAGCATGCAGCTCACCTTCCTTGCATTCACTGTTCTTTCTCCCTCCAGAATTGTAAAGAATTTCCAAACAAAAGACTCTGGTCTTATGTTTTGGAGGTGGAACCAAATCTTCTTCATCAGATGGAAGGTCAACTGGTGGATTAGAAGAAGCCATTGAAAAAGTTTTACAAGTAAACACCAAAAAAACTCTCACTATTGCTCCTAAAAACACAGCAGGAAAATCAGAAATATCATTCGGCCCAGTGGAAAGATATCGATATGAATTAAGAAGTTTATTTTGGATATTCTCACTGCAAAGCATTTAAACTATAGGGAAGTATTAAAAAATTGCTGATTAAATTATCGTTCTGTTCTTTGATATTGTATTTAGAAAATTCTCTTAGAAAAAACCATTTTATATATTTGATATTTGTATTATATGCAATGTTATTGATGATATTTATTTCAGGAAATGTGAAGAGATAGTTGACTTTGTTGTAAATATTCATGCAATGACTCATGCACTAACTTATGCAGTGGTAAAATCTCCAAAGCACTACACATGCAGTCCAGCAATCCCCCTGTCACTCCCTGTGGACTCTTTTAATCACTCTGCCATGTCCTTATGTAATCACTGCGCCAAAACCCAAGCACTTATAAATTCACCATGCTGTCAACTTGCAGCACTCTAAGTATCCAGTCACTATCCATGTACTTATACAAAGATTCAGGCATTAAGACATGTGGTGCTACAATCAAATGTGCACTATCTATGCAGTCCCCTAACCACCTCCACAGTACTGATTCACTCCTCCAATTACCCAGTTAGTACCTATGCAGTCCCGCAATCACACTGCCACTCTCCGTCCACTCCTCCAATCATCCAGCCAGTACCATGTCCTTATCTAATCACTGCGCGAAAACCCAAACACTTATAAATTCACCATGCTGTCAACTTCCAGCACTCCAAGTATCCAGTCACTATCCATATACTTGTACAATGACTCAGGCATTAACATATGCAGTGCTACAATCAAATGTGCACTATCTATGCAGTCCCCTAACCACCTATACACCACTGAGTCACTCCTCCAATTACCCAGGTAGTACCCATGCAGTCCAGCAATCATACCGTCACTCTTCATCCAATACTCCAATCATCCAGCCAGTACCATGTCCTTATCTAATCACTGCGCCAAAACACAAGCACTTATAAATTAACCATGCTGTCAACTTCCAGCACTACAAGTAACCAGTCACTATCCATGAACTTGTACAATGACTCAGGAATTAACACATGCAGTTCTACAATCAAATGTGCACTATCCATGCAGTCCCCTAACCACCTCCACACTACTGATTCACTCCTCCATTTACCCAGGTAGTACCAATGCAGTCCAGCAATCACAGTGTCACTCTCCGTTCACTCCTCCAATCATCCAGCTAATACCATGTCCTTATCTAATCACTGCGCCAAAACCCAAGCACTTATAAATTCACCGTGCTCTCAACTTACAGCACTCTAAGTATCCAGTCACTATCCATGTATGTGTACAATGACTCAGGCATTAACACATGCAGTGCTACAATCAAATGTGCACTATCCATGCAGTCCCCTAACCACCTCCACACTACTGATTCACTCCTCCAATTACCCAGGTAGTACCCATGCAGTCCAGCAATCACACTGTCACTCTCTGTGCACTCCTACAATCATCCAGCCAGTACCATGTCCTTATCTAATCACTGCGCCAAAACCCAAGCACTTTTAAATTCACCATGCTGTCAACTTGGAGCACTCTAAGTATCCAGTCACTATCCAAGTACTTTTACAATGACTCAGGCATTAACACATGCAGCGCTACAATCAAATGTGCACTATCTATGCAGTCCCCTAACCACCTCCACACTACTGATTCACTCCTTCAATTACCCAAGTAGTACCCATGCAGTCCACCAATTACACTGTCACTCTCTGTGCACTCCTGCAATCATCCAGGGAGTACCATGTCCTTATATAATCACTGCGCCAAAACCCAAGCACTTATAAATTCACCATGCTGTCAACTTGCAGCACTCTAAGTATCCAGTCACTATCCATGTACTTGTACAATGACTCAGGCATTAACACATGCAGTGCTACAATCAAATGTGCACTATCCATGCAGTCCCCTAACCACCTCCACACTACTTATTCACTCCTCCAATTACCCAGGTAGTACCCATGCATTCCAGCAATCACACTGTCACTCTCCGTCCACTCCTCCAATCATCCAGCCAGTAACATGTCCTTCTTTAATCACTGCGCCAAAACCCAAGCACTTATAAATTCACCATGCTGTCAACTTCCAGCACTCTAAGTATTCAGTCACTATCCATGTACTTGTACAATGACTCAGGCATTAACAAATGCAGTGCTACAATCAAATGTGCACTATCCATGCAGTCCCCTAACCACCTCCACACTACTGATTCACTCCTCCAATTTCCCAGGTAGTACCCATGCAGTCCAGCAATCACACTGTCACTCTCCGGCCACTCCTCCAATCATCCAGCCAGTACCACGTTCTTATCGAATCACTGTGGCAAATCCCAAGCACTTATAAATTCACCATGCTGTCAACTTCCAGCACTCTAAGTATCCAGTTACTATCCATGTACTTGTACAATGACTCAAGCATTAAGACATGCAGTGCTACAATCAAATGTGCACTATTCATACAATCCCCTAACCAACTACACAGTACTGATTCACTCCTCCAATTACCCAGGTAGTACCCATGCAGTCCAGCAATCACACTGTCACTCTCTGTGCACTCCTGCAATCATCCAGCCAGTACCATGCCCTTATCTAATCACTGCGCCAAAACCCAAGAACTTATAAATTCACCATGCTGTCAACTTCCAGCACTCCAAGTATCCAGTCACTATCCATATACTTGTACAATGACTCAGGCATTAACATATGCAGTGCTACAATCAAATGTGCACTATCTATGCAGTCCCCTAACCACCTATACACTACTGATTCACTCCTCCAATTACCCAGGTAGTACCCATGCAGTCCAGCAATCACACCGTCACTCTTCGTTCAATACTCCAATCATCCAGCCAGTACCATGTCCTTATCTAATCACTGCGCCAAAACCCAAGCACTTATAAATTCACCATGCTGTCAACTTCCAGCACTGTAAGTATCCAGTCACTATCCATGAACTTGTACAATGAATCAGGAATTAACACATGCAGTGCTACAATCAAATGTGCACTATCCATGCAGTCCCCTAACCACCTCCACACTACTGATTCACTCCTCCAATTACCCAGGTAGTACCCATGTAGTCCAGCAATCACACTGTCACTCTCCGTTCACTCCTCATATCATCCAGCTAATACCATGTCCTTATCTAATCACTGCGCCAAAACCCAAGCACTTATATATTCACCGTGCTCTCAACTTACAGCACTCTAAGTATCCAGTCACTATCCATGTATGTGTACAATGACTCAGGCATTAACACATGCAGTGCTACAATCAAATGTGCACTATCCATGCAGTCCCCTAACCACCTCCACACTACTGATTCACTCCTCCAATTACCCAGGTAGTACCCATGCAGTCCAGCAATCACACTGTCACTCTCTGTGCACTCCTGCAATCATCCAGCCAGTACCATGTCCTTATCTAATCACTGCACCAAAACCTAAGCACTTATAAATTCACCATGCTGTCAACTTGGAGCACTCTAAGTATCCAGTCACTATCCATGTACTTTTACAATGACTCAGGCATTAACACATGCAGCGCTACAATCAAATGTGCACTATCTATGCAGTCCCCTAACCACCTCCACACTACTGATTCACTCCTTCAATTACCTAGGTAGTTCCCATGCAGTCCAGCAATCACACTGTCATCTCCGTGCACTCCTCCAATTACCCGCCAGTACCATGTCCTTATCTTATCATTACGCCAAAACCCAAGCCCTTATAAATTCACCATGCTGTCAACTTGGAGCACTCTAAGTATCCAGTCACTATCCATGTACTTGTACAATGACTCAGGCATTAAGACATGCAGTGCTACAATTAAATGTGCACTATCCATGCAGTCCCCTAACCACCTACACAGTACTGATTCACTCCTCCAATTACCCAGGTAGTACCCATGCAGTCCAGCAATCACACTGTCATTCTCCGTCCACTCCTCCGATTATCCAGCCAGTACCATGTCCTTAGCTAATCACTGCGCCAAAACCCAAGCACTTATAAATTCACCATGCTGTCAACTTCCAGCACTCTAAGTATCCAGTCACTATCCATGTACTTGTACAATGACTTTGGCATTAACACATGCAGTGCTACAATCAAATGTGCACTATCCATGCAGTCCCCTAAACACCTCCACACTACTGATTCACTCCTTTAATCACCCAGCTAGTACACATGCATTCCAGCAATCACACTGTCACTCTCCATCCACTCCTCCAATCATCCAGTCAGTACCATGTCCTTATATAATCATTATGCCAATACCCAAGCACTTATAAATTCACCATGCACTCACCGTGCAACACTCTAAGTATCCAGTCACTACCCATATACTCATGCAATTACCCAGGCACTTATTCATGCACTTCTACATTCTTTTGACTGCTACCTATACAGTTTACTAATCTCCCTGTTACTACGTATGCACTCCTTCAATTACCCAGCCAGTCCCATGTCTTTATCCCATCACTCTGTCAAAACCCAAGCACTTATAAATTCTACCATGCGCTCACATTGCAGTACTCTAATCATCCAGTCAGTACCCATGTACTCATGCAATTACCCAGGCACTTATTCATGCAGTTCTACATTCCTTTCTCTGCTACCTATATAGTTTACTATTCTCCCTGTTACTACGAATGCACTCCTCCAGTTATTCAACCAGTCCCATGTCCTTATCCAATGACTCTGCCAAAACCCAAGCACCTATAAAATCACCATGCACTCTCTTTGCAGTAGTGTAATCATCCAGTCAGTACCCATGTACTCCTATAATAACACAGGCACTAACAAATGTAAACCTACAGTTACCTGTGCATTACTCATGCAGTCCAGACATCTCCCTGTCACTACCCATGCACTCTTAGAATCAATCATGCTCTACATATGTACTCTAGCAATCACCCAGATGTTAGCATGCAGTTATTTCTCTTTCTTAACCAAATAAGGTAGTTCTGAAGAGAACTTTTTTTTTTCTTAATTTCTGTTTTTATTTTTTTTTGTGTTTTTTAAACAATTTTGAGATTTTTTGGGTGTTTTTTGAAAAACAAAAAAACAGACAAAACTTTAAACTTTTGGAATTAAAATGTCATTCCAACTAAAAAAGAAAAGTAGCAGCGATGATTTCTTGCTGCTGAACATACAGCATCAACTGATTGCTCCCCACAGCATAAAATGGCATTGCATTCTATACAATGCTGTTTGAGCATCGCAAACTCTTTACGGATATCTGGACCTATGAGAAGCAGAGGTTGAGCCTCCATAAGTGTTAGGACCAGCTCCCTGGTCAGTTTGTGTGGCCTCTTGAGCACGTCGCAGTTGTTCTCATGCAAATTGTTTCGGATGTATAGTCTGTAGATGCTTATACATACTGGAAGTGCCACACGAGTACTTCTTCTCGCTGCCACTTGCTAGAACTCTGGGACAGAGCATACAGCTCACCTTCCTTGCATTTACTTTTCTTTCTCCCTCCGGAATTGTAAAGAATTTCCAAACAATAGACTCCGGTCTTTTTTTTGGAGGTGGTCCCAAATCTTCATCATCAGATGTAAGGTCTATTGGTGGATTAGAAGAAGCCATTGCAGAAGTTTTCCAAGTAAACACCAAAAAAACCTCCCACTATTGCTCCTGAAAACACAGCAGGTGTCTCTCCTCTGATGCAGCTGAAAGAATGACTAAAATGGGTGGGTCCTCCAAGTTCTATGAAGGAAAACCTTGTCAACCAATGAAATAGTTTCTTTCAAAGTCAGTTGGGAGTCGTGCATCCAGTGCGCCACCAGCGCGCACCCAACGCCACATCGCGAAAATATATTTAACAATAATATACGTTTATTACAAGTACAAATATATTATTTTTATAAATAGTTTAGATAATCTCTTGTTCTGATATGTACATTAAAGGTATATACATATAGTTTTAAAACATAATTTTTTTTATGGAAGTGGCGCACCTGGTGCGACCCAGCACGTATATGATGTCACGTGGTTTCCGGCACCGTGGACACATCGCATACGTAACATGCAGAGGATGCGAACCCATACGTACATGACGTTACGCGGGCCCATGCACCGTGCACCCGTCGCAAACCAAACGCGGCTCCTTCCCGACTTTTTCAATATGGCGGCTTGAATTTGCGCACTCACCGTGATAGGTACACAATGGGTACGCGACACCAGTATTTTTTGAAAAAATAAAGACATATGTTTTAAAAGACATAGGACATTACATAATTAAATTAAAAGGAAAAAAAAGAAAAGAAAATAATTATAGAATATTAGAGTTACAAAATATCTTTTTTTTACTTTTAATTTTCAGACAAACATAAAAGGTTGTATACATATTAAATTTACAAATTAGCATTTAAAAAACCCTACAAATTCACTGAAAAAAACCATAGGTTTCAGGCCCGTTATTGTTAGAAATTAGCATTTAAAAAACCTTAGAAATTCACTAAAAAAACCATAGATTTTAGGGATGTTATAGTTAGAAATTAGCATTTAAAAAACCTTAGATATTTACTGAAAAAAACCATAGGTTTCAGGGACGTTACAGTTAGTTGGACATTTCACTCCTTCAAAACCATAGAAATTTGGCCGTTATAGTTAGTTCAGCCAACTATAACTCGCGCCCCCGCAATGCACTGTTGATGACGTCACATATTACATCATGGTCAGTGCTTGGTTATGTGTGAGAGGGTGCCCAGGCATGAGCTGAGCCCCTCTGCAGCCTTCGGAATCTATCCTCCGGGGTTGTCAGTACTGCAGTCTGACCATATACTCTTAAGTGCATTATAACTAAAATGGTTAATGCTAACTTTAGACTGGCTGCCCGGAAACATGTCGTGTTTGGTGACAAACATCTTGAAATCATTCCCCCACATCAATAACTGGTGTGAGAATATGATCCCACCCTTCTAGAGGGAGAGACATGACAGCACCGGTATACCCGGTACCAACTTAAAAGAGCCCTGGTATCACAAAATGGATGCTGCAGCCACAGACACGATCTGGCCTCCTGCTGCTGACTCCGGTAGGGGAGGACTGGACAATAGGTTTCCTGTCACAGGGAGGTGTAACCACCTCCCAGACAGGCTGATGTGTATTGGGGCTGGGTGAAAGTACTCTCAGAGTGCTTTGAAGTCCTGCACTGGGGGCACATTTGGTGTCCCTGTGCATAGTCCAGCTCAAACCGGTTCGGGGGATTCCAGCCCCTGCTCTGGCATGAAACTGGACATAGGAAGTGGGTGTAGCCACCCCTCTTTCCAAACCCTCCCATAGGTGGATCCCCAGAGTTAGTCCAACAGCTTCCTTAGGTATAAATAAGGAACCCCAGGCAACAGGACTTTGGAGATGAAACTCTGCAACTGAATCCTGGAACTTCAACGCTCTACTCAAAATTAGAGGACTGAAGATATCTCCCTTGGGGTCAAGGAGTGACTCCCCACCAAAGAAGCGATTGCCGTTCTGCATCTCCGAAGCTCCCGCCAGACTCTGAAGTATCTGCAGCCCGGGAAGAGGATTTCCATACTTCTCAGAGGCATGCCCAGAGTCCTCAGCAAAGCTGTGACCCGCAGCCCTTGTGAGTAATGTGGAACCGGAACTCCTGGTCACTGTGCACTTTTGCAAGTGCATTGACTTCTTGACGTCTCTTGAAGTCGTGCTTTGGGTTACTTGTACCCAAGCCCGAGCACCTTTTGCACCGAAGATTGTGGGCCTACACTCTACGAGTGTTCCCTGAGCCCACTTCTTGCATTTCAGCTCGAGGCTCCTTCGCGATCCCTGGTCCGTTGACTGGTGAGTCCCTGTGAAGGCAACTCTGATTTTCCTTGGGCTTCCCTGGTTGCTCTAGATGTACCCTGACTCGCCACCGCGTGGTGAGTCCCTCAAACCTTGCTGGTCTGCACCGAAGCATCTTTATCTTTTCTGCATGGGTTGCTGTTGCCAAGGCTTGTTGTGTCCAATTCGGGCACCGACGCTGCAGCACTCGACATTCTTCGTGGGACAGCTTGAATCCAGCCCCTGGTTGTCCTCGACGCCTTCTGGTCCTCGTGGCTGAAGAGTCAAGCTTCACCTTCTTCACCTGAAATCACCGACATCGGTGGGCATTCGTCTTATGTGCCCCTGGTCACTGGCTAGTGACCCAGACTCTGTCCCCTCATCTTTCAGGTTCTTCTTGACTTCAATCCAGGTTTGGATCTCTTCGGACTCTTCGCATCTTCCCGGCAGCAGCACTTCTTTGCCAGGTCCCATTGAAAACGACGACGCGACCCGACACCATTTGACACCTATGCACCGGCTTCCCTGGGTGAGGTAACTCGAGTACTCCAGTGCTCCCATGGGTGTTGACCCTAGAACTTCCTAAGTCCAAATGGGTTTGGTCCTAGCTCATCTCTAAGTGCCCCTAATCTTTAAAAATCTAACCGCAACTTTCCCCATAGAAGTTAACGGGAGCTCGTGGCTGTGTTCTCACACTGCACACGGCCCCCGTGGTTCCCCTGTGTCACTACCTTGGGTATGTCCTTGAGGTCCCAGCGATTCTACAGGCTCTAGGCATTGTGTCTAGTTAAATCGTGGTTCTTATACCACTATTTTAGCATATGGTTTTGCTCGCCCCTAGGGCCTGACGTGTATTTGTGCTATTTTACTGTAATATTTGAAGTGCAACTTATGTGTTTGGACCTCTAGCTTCATAAAGAGACTAGTAGGGTGTGTTTAGAAATAAATACATATATTTTATATATATAACTGGTGTGGTTCCCTTTCCGTTGGTCATTCAAGAGATTATAGACTGGTAAACCAAGCTGCTTTACATTCCTTCAAGACTTAGCCTGAAGGCTGCTCTCCATAACTACCACTAGGATAGTTTCAATAAAGGTTGTCTTTAACCTATCATCAATAAGGGGTTGTTTGGACTGGTGCAAGGTGCCCATTATAATTAGTGGACAGCATATTCCAGGCAACTTCTCACACTCATTGTTTAGAATCTACATCATAACCTTCAAACAATGGGGCATTGGTAAAGGTCCATGGCACCTTAAGGGCTTTCAGCATCTATAAAGAGGTTTGCAAGATTTCTATTATTTCTGCTCTTTTTTTTAATAATTCTCTTATGTTTCTATGGTGTTATAAGAGGTCTTAGACAACCTTAGAAAGCTCTCTAAGTGGTAGCTGTGGAAAACAGCCTTCAGGCTTAGTCCATAAGTAGCGTAAAGCAGCTTGTTTTACCAGAATGCAATCTTATAGTATAAATTAAGTAAAAAGAACCACACCAAGTATTTTTAAAAATATGTATTTATTATATAATACTCTCTAGAATGTTCAAGTATCTCCAACATGGAGATAAACACAATGCACACAATACTTCAGCAAAGAAACACAGTAAATAGCACGAAATAAACAATGGACCCGGGGGGGGGGGGGCAATCCATATATTAAGAAAGTGGTATAAGAACCACAACTCGAGTCAGGACGATGTCGACAGGACGAAGAATTGCTGGGGACCCACAGAACCACCCAAGGTAAGTAGATTGGGAACCCACAGAGAGAGTGTGCAGTGTCGGAACACTACTGCCTCCTCCGTGCAACTATATGTGCAAGTCGGGGTTGGATTTTTAAAGTTTAAGGACCCTTCCCAGTGGACCCTGAAGAAACCCCATGGAAGACAGAAGGTTGGAAAGCCACCCCACCCGTGGATACCATAGTACCCACGTTACCTACACCAGGGAAGCCAGGTGCATACATGTGAAGTGGTGTCGGAAACCGCTGTTGAACCCAATGGAGGACTTCAGGAAAGTGCCACTGCTGGAAGAGGAGAAAGTGTCCAGTGGAATCTGAAGATGGATTTTTGATGACAGGTACTTGCAAGCTGAAGAGACAGAGTCTATGTCGCTCAGGAGTGACCAGAGGGCTTGGAAGACGAATGACCTCCGATGTGGGTGTTGCAGGATGGATGACGGTGACCTTGACTCTGAAGCTGTGTGAACCAGGCGATGCTGAGGAAGACCAGGAGCTTTGCACGAGCTGTCCCACGAAGGATGTCGAGTGCTGAGGGGTCGGTGTCAGGCGAGAGCACCAACAAGCCTTGACACAGGCAAGCCACACATGAATCAAAGAAGGAGCAACGTCAGTACCAGCAAGGTCCAGGGGACTCACCAAAGGCAGGGAAAGTCAGGGCAGGCCCTCAGCAAACAGGGGAGCTCAGGAGAAGCAAAGGTGACCCTCAAATGGACCCACAGGCCAGAGGCACAGGAGTAGCGAGTGTTCCTCAAGCAGCTCACCAAAAGATGCAGGCCACGATGCACACGATGTGATGTAGCTGAAGATTCTGGTCACAGCAGATGCTCGAGATTGGGGCTAATTGGAGCCTGAAGATCTTCTTGGATAGAAGTAAACAACTCTTTGCAACTGCAAATGTACACAGTACACAGGGGTTTGGTTATTGCAACCCCCACGAGGAATACTGTCCTCAAACTTGGTGAGAGGGTAGAGCAGGCCTCAGGAGCTGTGGTAAACCACCACCTGTGTTGCAGAGCAGTTCGGAGTCTGGAGGAGCTTAGGATCAGCAGACCGGTCAACTTAGTTGTGGTGCCTGCGAATGCAGGGAAGAGACTCATTCACTCCAAGGGAGATTTCTTCAGGTGTCTTTGATGCTTCACAGGCCTCGGAAGGTTCCTGTATTATGCACAGACACAGACGATGCAGCAGACTGAAAGGAAGATGAAGTCAGGCATAAACACAGTCCAGAGTGCCCAGCTGGTTGAAGTGCAGTGGTGTCGGATCTGAATCTTATCTCACAACTAATCTAGGGACCTGCACCCAGGTAAGCCATTAAGTACCCTAGGGAAAGGGTTGAGGAGATTCAGGGGACCCTCCCAGGGGAGGGTCTAGACAGGCGGGAGGTTACTCTTATTTCCTTTGTCCAGTTTTGTGCCAGAGCGGGAGCCAACGGCTCCCAGAAATGGTTTCAACTGGACCTTGCACAATGGGCACCAAATGTGCCCCTCATGCAGACTGAGTGGCGCTGGCAAGCGTACCATCCCATTCCAGTACACTAAATTCTGTCTGGGAGGTGGTCACACCTCCCTGTGGCAGGATGCCTATTGTTCTACCTTCCCCTGTTCGAGCTTGGCTCAGCAGCAGAAGGGCAGGAATGTGTCTCTGGTCTGCAGCAACCATTTTGTGCTGTCTGGGTCAAGAAGGCTGCTACCGAGAACACTGAGTGCTTGGAATAATACCTCCCACACCATTTACAGTGTGTGGGTATGATTTCAACATGTTTGATACCAATCATGAGAGGATTCATTGCAGCCATTTTCGAGATGGTTATCGTGTAATTACGCGGTGCCCCTCTATATAGTATATGGCTGCTTCACTGACAACCCAGGAGAATGGACTCCGTTGGCTGCAGGGGTGTCCTGCTCATGCAGGGGCACCCTCTCACTTAGAACCAAGTACCCTGCCTTTAGGATTGCAAAGGCCTGCTATGGGGTTGACTTATAGGTTTTAAGTGCAGTGACCCTTAGATATAGTAAACCTATATCTTCAGTAAGTGCTGCATTCACCAACTTACACAGGCTGCAATGGCATGCTTGTAGTTTCATTTTGCATGTTCTCCCATGGGTTGCATAATGCATTCTTTAGTCCATGGGAGGCCTCTGGGGTACCTTTGTCCTGGGTACCTTAGTACCATATACTAGGGACTGATAAGGGCACCCCAGTAACCAATCTGGAGTGTACCTAAGCACTCAACACAACCATTTAGGGAGAAAGCAGATAGACTGGGGTCCTGATTAGCAGGATCCCAGTCAGATTAGTCATAATACAGCTTAGCACCAGGCAAAAAGTGGGGGTAACCATAGAAGTAGATCCTACTTTCCTACAGCCACCATCCCATTTTCTTTTTAAATAACCTTGGCATCCAGTGGTATTTCTGCTCTCCTGTCGGGCCCGTTCTGGGACAATGCCTGACAGGCTACCAGACTCCTTCTTTTGCCCAATTAACCCATAGTTTCTAGCATCATTTGTGCCCCTTTTCATGGGGTGCAGATTAAGGGACACCACTCTCTCTACTCTCTGGGGAAGGCAATAAGACTGCTGAGGCTATTATGGAGTGTGGACCAAGGTGGACCACCCCACCCCTTTTTTGGCCAATAAACCCCTGATGTTTACATGGTTTTCCGACACCCGGGGCAAAGGGGGCATATAGACTGTATTGCCCTTTCTGGGATGGGGTCATGGTCTGATGCCAGGATAGGTCACTCCCAATCCCACTTCTTTTTCTTTGTATACCTTTTTCTCTAGTGCACAGTGAGCGTTAGATTGGAGTAAAAAGCCCAATCTCATCACCCTCATCACTTCTACACAGTGCCTTGTTATAGCGAGCAGAAATATATTCCCCATAGCGTGATCAATGATTTGAAAAATTTACTATTTCGGTTAAAGATAGTCTCAACACAGCATTATTGTAGCACCTGTAAATGACCAGTCTTTTTTTTAAATTGTTTTTATTGTGTTTTCCAAATAAAACAAAGCATGAATACACAATGCACATTGCATAGCATTCCACATTGGCCATGTAGGGTAAGCGTATAACAGAGTGACTATCTCAGTCAAATCTAAACATCTGTGCGAACAGACTAGGCGCAAAGAGAAGTCACAGGCAGTAGTACAGTTCACATGATTACACATATTTGGCACAAACAGTACATCGGTCAAGGCTCTGCCAAAGGTTCTTCGGACGACGGAGTCCCGCCCTCCTCCTCTCCCCCACCTCCAACCCATAATATTTAATCCATGTGGCCCAAATTTTCAGGAACTTTTTAGGACTGCCCCGGGCCTTATATGTCACCCATTCTGCAACCATCTATAAGTCGAGATTTGCCCGCCAGTCATTAATAGTAGGTATTTGTGGAACCCCCCAGTATTTAGCGATATCCCGTTTGGCTACTACCAACCCCAAGTTAGCTAAAACAAGTTTGCCCCTCTGGATGTCCTCCTCTGTTGGAATTCCCAAAAGGAGAAACCGTGGCTCCAATTCTATTTGGACTTCCAATATATGATTGAGCTCCCCCACAATCATTCCCCAATAGGACTGCATCTCAGTGCACCCCCAAAGGGTATGTATAAACGTCCGAGGCTCAGTGTGACTTCGAAGACACTCCGGGCCCTCGGCTCTTCCTGTTTATCAAGCAATCATAGTTTATTGTATATGATTACTTAAAATCGTTACAATTTACAATATATAAAAAATGTCATGACATACACAAATGATAAAGGCACCAAAACTAAGTCGCAAACCAATAACAAAAAGAACATGCAATTTTTTTTATCCGAGCAGCATTGATGATGCGCATGAGGAGTTAACTAAAGTGCAAGTGCTAAGCCGCCGACATGTGTTGTTTTAATTTAAATGATAGTTACGTTTCCTGGACAACTGCAATAGATCTTCCGAGTGACAAATACTGTATTCAGAACAGAAACCATCTGCGTTCACTGTTTTAAGGGAACTCAAGCGGCTGAGTTTATCAAAAGATGTTTAAGTTAACTAACCATGTTAAAGTGAAATGTGCCTGGAAAAACAGCGGCTTTACGATAAAGAAATGCAAACGTTTACATTAAAATTCTTCAAAAATTCTACTGTTCAAATTGACCCGTAATGGGTTAAGCATTTAGTCCGCTTGTTACATGGGCTTGTGAGGTGCTACAGTGATTGAACTGAACCCATGCCGGCATTGTTCATGCTTTTTATTATCCTCTAAATCGGCTTGCCGTAACCTTACTTCTGCCAAATATTTTACTCCCCAGCAGGACAGAATTATGAAGGACCCTTCCATCCAGCGTATCACGGCTTGTCTGCATGTGCGAATGTTCAATTAATTAAAAATGGGTTTTAAAATCAGTCTCCTCAAATCCTTGACTGCAGGACATGCACATAGCAGGTGAGTTAACGTTTCATTAAAAAAGCCACATAATCGACAGTGCGCTGCTTGTTGATTGCTTTTCCAAGATGGTTGTAGGTCTTTCGAATCGTACATACCCAACCGGCAATCTATAAAGCTCTTTTTTAACTCAACGCTGAAATGGGCTACTAAGTAAGCTTGAGGCTTTATGGATGTGTAGGACTGTCCACCCATGACGGCATTTGGAAATTGCTTCTTCATCTTCCAAAAAAGATTTCTTCTTTGTTGCATCATTAACGGATTTACTGAAATTTGCCCGGTCTGCGTGCTGTCCCATTCTAATTGTATTTCAAGCTCAGCCAAAGATTTTCTCAGGTGCACTCCCCATGAACTAGGTGTTTCTTGATCCATCTGGTTTTTAATCTCTTCCCAGCATAGACTATTCAATGAGCCAGGATCGGATGAATGAAATTTATGGCATAGCTTCACGAAGCCGTTCATGCCCCGGAATGTCTGATTCTGGAGGCCGAATTCCAGCCAAACCTGGGCTGGGGAGGCAGACTTTGGTAGGTTGAAAACTGCCTTGTAAACCTTCGTCTGGAGCTCGTTTAACAGTTCAGCCTCCTTACCGCACCAGATTACTAGGCCATATGACAGGGTGGGGAGAATTTGAGCTGCCATCACTTTTAAAAGGTGGTTGGGGTTCGGGCAGCCCAATTCTTTTTTCAGTAATCTATATGCAAAGATTAACGATTGTGCTTTTGCTCTTAGGTCCATTTTGTGTTCCCTGTAAATTGATCCCCGCCTCAACTTTATGCCGAGGTATTTATAGGACGCTTGCTCTTCTACTATTGCCCCTTTTACGAGCCATTTGAACTTTGTTTTTTTAGGGTCCACTAGGCGTACAATCTTGGTTTTCTCTTTGTTTACTTCAAGGTTTTCCCGGTCCAAATAAATTGCTAAGTTGTTTATCGCTCTTTGTAATCCAATGGGGTTTGGCTCCATACCACAATGTCATCTGCATACTGTAAAAAGGAGATTGGCTCTTTGGCCACGTTTGGCGGATGGCAATCGGCTGCGTGCATGTATTTGACGATATCTGCTTGGAACAAGTTAAATAGGCTCGGAGCCAGGACGCAGCCTTGTTTTAGGCCTTGCTGAGTGTGTATGCTAGCGGTTACACTACACCCATCACCTAATGTCACTCTTGCCCACGTTTCACTGTGTAGGGCGATTATTGCGTCCAATAATTTGCTCGGTAACCCCCATGATTTTAGTTTTTCCAGAGACGATTTCTGCTCACTCTGTCGAAAGCTGATTTCAGGTCGACGAAACATGCATACAACCGAGTTTTCTTTTTTGCCGCTTTTTCAGTTAAAAGTGTCAGAATAGCCAGATTTGTTGTAGTGCCCATCCCTGGCCTAAAGCCCATTTGAAACTTAGAGATTATGTTATTTTCGTCCATCCAATCTCGAAGTTGAACTAGGAGACATGACGCGTAGAGTTTGGCCTCGACGTCGATCAGGGATATCAATCTGTAATTTCCAGGTTTACTATGTTCTCCTTGTTTGAATATTGAATGGATTATGTTCCCTTTCCAGGATTTGGGGACCTTGTTCTGGCTATAAATGTGATTAGAAAGAGGCGTAAAATAATCTGCCCAGAAATCTGCAGCATATTTAAAGAGCTCATTGGGAAGCCCGTTTGGAGCTGCTGCCCCCTCCGTTTTTAATTTTTTTATTATTCCTCCTAATTATTTGGTGTCAATTAGGTTATTTGAGTAGTGATTTTTTTCTACATCGAGCCGCTGTTCTTGAGATGTTTCTAAGGCCGTCGTCGCTGTTGCTCGCTTTTCGTGATCCATGCTGTTATACATCTTTTGCACATGCTGAATCCAGATCTCTTCTCCGATTCCTGCTTCTTTTTGTAGTCTTAAACCCTTTGTCAGGTTATTTATGATGCCCCAGAAATCCCTGCTATTTGGCAGTTTACTTGCCCACAGTAGTTTTGTCCAGATTGTTTCTTGATACTCTGTTTTTGCTTCCCTCAGCATCTTCTGATGCGGCGGCTTGTAATTGCACCTCTCTTGCAATCCTCCTCTTTTGGTCTCTCAATTTGATATTGAACCAGGACTCCCTCCTGGTGTCTATTCTTTTTTTACTTCCGTGAGTGGCTAGGAATTTTTGAATGAGAACGGGGCCCAAGTGTTCCCAGCTTTTTACACTATCCTCTTCTATCGGGGTCCCATTTTGAATTGTGTATTCCTTAAGTGTGCCCAGTATGATCTTCATGTCCCATCCTCGCTGCTTCAATTTCCGAAGGTTAAACTTTTCTGCATGTTGTACTAGAGAGTTTATTTTTTGGACCTGAGTGAGAGTGATATTGATGTTCGTAATGTGCGGGGAGTGATCACTTTCTTTGCGTGGGCAGACTTGAAATGAGTCTATGCTTGGGACAAGATTGCTGCTGGTAATGTTGAAGTCAATAGTTGATTGACATTTTCTGCTCTAATGTGTTATGGCCGCTGGTATATCTCCGGTTACGTTACCGTTCAGGATGGTCAGGCCGTGGATTTCCAACTCACGCGTTATTATTTGGTATCCCCAGTCCTCCTGCCTTTTTCTTTTGTTCAGTTTGTTATTTATAAGATTACTATTAAAATCTCCTGAGATGATCAGAGGGCATTGTTCATATAATCTTTGCAGTTCATTAATGTTAAAAACATTTCCTTCGGTTTTTTTTTCACAGGGTGGATATAGACGTTGACTAATATTAGTTGCCAGCTTGACTTGTTAAAATGAAGCTTACCGGTAAGTTTTATAACTTGCAACCAGTTTACCACGGCATCTAGTTCTTCTGTTAGCCATCCGTGTTTTTGGGATACGTATATTGATAAACCTCCTCTCGGATGTCCAAAGATTGAGAATCTTTCTGCCAGGCTATGATGTTCTATGTAACCAACAATTGAAACTGGGTTCATGTTCCAAGTTTCTTGAAGCAAGATTAGGTCGTTTCTGAAAAACAGACAGAGTTTCATGGTCATGGCCCATGTCCCTAAAGCCGTGGGTATTCCATGAACAAATCTTGATTATGTCCTGGATCACTTCTCCAAAGTCACGGTCATTCCTCGTGCCTTCTTTAAATTCATGCGCATTGGTCTGGCCTAGCTGCCCCCACCTTTTGTCATCCAAACTTAACCTTGGATGTTCGTTAGGTACGCTTGTTAGTCAGTGCCCTTGGCACCCAGGACCAGTCCAAGCTATCACCTGTTCGGCGTTCGAAATTTACTGGGCTCGCTGTTACATTAACCTGGATTGAATTGGTTGGCCTTGGTGGCGTGGTGGTTCGGGAGCCGCGTAGACATGTGTTTTTACTTTTGCCGGATGTATTTTCCATTTTTTTATTTGTGTGACTTTTTAGGAGGGGGTATGGGTACTTTGGACGTTTAAGGGGCCTCAACGTAATTCCCCAGGCTTCAAACGTTTATCTGGTTGCATATATCCTGTCTACTAGTTCCTTTGAGGACCAGGTTGTCAAGGACTCTTCAGTGTCTGGGGTGGATGTTATATTTTGGAATTCCACGGCCAATAGATCTTGTGAGGATATTCTCTTTAGTTCTGGAATTTCTTGGAACAGCCTTAGCAGGTTCTCTCAATTCAATATATCTTGCCTTCCTTTGGTGGGATATTCTGGCACGAATGTAAGTTTTGATGTAATCTCTGTGGTGTTATTTTGAGAGCTGGTGGCTTTTTTAAAAATGTTGTTTTTTCCTACTTGTGAATTTCGAGTGTCCGATGTTTCATAGCCAACATGGGTTTCTTGACCCGTTAATTCTTTGATGACCTTTTCGTGTGATATGGCCGAAATGCTTACTTCCTTTATATCTTGCTCTAATTTTCCAGATTTTTTAAGTATTGATGGCCATGTTGACTTTTTGGTTCGGTGAGGGAAAGCCTGCAGGTTCGACCATTTCTATTTATTGTGACTTTTATCGGATTTTGGATGCTTTGAACCTTGTTATTTATTTTATCGTGCACCTTATTGCCTGGTGTTTCTTCCATGCTTACTGGTTTGTTCCGTATTTCGGCCTCCTCTTTCAGGCTGGGTGTTTGCACCCCTTTATTTGGACTTGTATCTCTGTGGCCCTGGGGTGCATTTCTAACTTGAACCGGAGTTGTTTTTGCTGCCCCTTCTCCATTCTCGATTGATTGAATTTGATCTGACCTCCACTTTACAGGTCTAGGGATTTGTGTGGCTTCTTTTGCCGCCAGGTGGCTAGTTGTTGTACGAGGAATCTGGTTCATGTTCTCTTGGCTAATGGGGGCAAGAGGGTTCAAGGCTTCATGATTTGTGTTAGATCCGTTGGAGTCTATTGTGTGATTCGATTGTTATGAGACTGTTATTGAAACATCCGTTGTGACTTCTTTCAGTAATCTTTTTTTTCCTTTGCGTGGTTTGGTTTGTGAATATTGAGAACATTTTCTCAGAACCTAAGGTTGGTTATCATTATATTTAAACCTGGCCTTCCTGGCGCGTTTTCTTTGCCTTTTTGTGGGTTTTGCAATTGGTGAAGTATTGATGGTGCTCTGTGTTACTTCGATTTGGTGGTCCCTTATATCAGGCCGTTCCTCTGTTTCCTCTTTCTCTGCTTCCTCCTTATCATTGCTGCTTGTCTCTTTCATTGATTTTTTGACTTTTGATGACTCCTTTTTCTCAGCATCCTTTTGGGTTCCCATTGTTAATTTGGCCTTGCTTGTTGATTGAACTGCCCCTAAGATATCCATTAATATTTCGGGTAGATTTGCCAATTTATCAATTATTTTACAGCAGCCGCAAGTCAGCTGCTGTTGGAAGTTGCTTGTGTGTGGCTCCAGATTTCCCAGGTCCAGCTTAGTATTTATACCTGAGATATGTCCGACAATTAAGTTTATGAGGTCTATCTGTACCTCTATTTTGTCTGATTGGAAGTTCAGTACCCTGATAGCTTGTTCCAATGTACCTAACAAAGTTTTACTCCATGGTGCGGTTGGAAAATCTTCAAGGGACTTTCCTGAAGCCCCCAACCCATGATCAATCCTACTGACAGATGAAATTGTTATTGGAGATGACAGGCTTATTTGATTTGTATTCGTTGAAAAACGGCCTTCTTCTGGTACGTTCTCCTGTTGGTCGTTTCTATGGATCGGGTTTAATGGAGTGGATGCCACCACCCCCGCTCCGCCCTGCGCTCTTCCCATTGGGGTAACAAGTGATGGGGTTTTCCCTTGGGTTGCTTCTCCGGTGTCACCTGTTTTTGTGTGTTGATTTCCAAAATTTGTAGAATGTTAGCATCGTTGGATAAGGAAAATGAGCTTGACCAGGCTTCATCTGGAAGGGCTGCCTGTTCAACTGAGTTATCTGTTTTATCTTCCATGCGCTCGTTTTTATTGCCCTCAGTTGAACCTCTTCCGATTACTTTATTTTGATTTGTTGTGGGACTGATCTGATGCACCTGGGCCTTTAAGGTTACCAGCCTTCTTTCTGGGATTTCTGTAATTGATTTCTGTAAGGCTGAATTCACTTTTGAAGCATTATTGGTATTTGACTGTGTAGAAGGGAAACTTGTTTTAACGGAACTAGAGGTGCCCTTGTCTTGTTGGTCAGACGTTCCTGAATTAAAATGTCCATTTTTGACCCTTGTGTCTGGAATTATTGGGCTCGGCAACCGGGCTGTCTCTACTGTTGGTGCGTAGATAGCGTCCATTGGGTCCTTTAAAAAGAAAGATTTCTGTATCCCAGTGTTACTGCCAGGACTGAGAAATGTTGATTCAGGCGTTGGGGCCAAAACTAGCCTCTCTCTAAGTCTAGGAGCCTTTCTTTTTTTGGCTTGATGGAGGACCTTGTTCTATGAGTTTTTCATTTTAGTTTTTATTTTTACCTGTTGCCTCCTGATGAATTTGGCCCGATCTCATGTTCCTTATTTAGGTTGTTTTGGTTGTTTTCCCTTGTGGGGCACCGAGAGCAGAGCACACTGGTGAGCCGCAAGCTATGCCCAAACTAGTTGGACCGCTTCCGTGGACTCGCCGGGCCACACTTAGTGGCCGTCACTAATGGCTGCCGCGCTCTATTGCTATTGCTTGCTAGCGCTTACCCACTGCCATTTCTGTTGCTGCTGTCCTCTGCTGTCCTGTTGTCCTGTGATAGTCCACAACCTAGCACTTGCCAAAAGCTCCCGCCACTCCCACTGCCGGTGCCGCTGAGCTGTGCTGTGCTGAGCTATGCTCATCTTGACTTCATGTTTGATGTCTGGCTTTAACAAAAGCCTTACATTAGCATGCTTTCTTCAGGTTGTTTTTGACTCTTAAAACCCTCTTTTCTGGTTGGGGTTCGTAATAATCCGGTCGCTTGTCTGCCTTGTTTTCAACTCATTTACTACTTCAAAAACGTAAAGCACTTCCTATTGTATGCAATATATGTGCAATGTAGTATTTTGTATTGGATAAGACGTAACCTTAATTTAATTGCCACTTCACGTGGATGCATGAGGGCGGCCTCCCAATCAATATCCTCCAACTCACCAGTGACCGCTTCCCATTTTGCATGAAGCGGGCCCAATCTGTCGGGTATGTTATTAAGTAATGTTTTGTAGGTAAAGGAAATAGCTTTAGCTGGGATTTCCTCTTGGAGGACACGACCTTCTAACGGGGCATATTCCGGTAGCGTCGTACCATCCCACCCCTCCGCCCCCCAAGCATGTTGCAAACGAAGGTACGCGTATGTCTGAGTGTCGTGTAGTTGGTACCTAGCTTGGAGCATGGGGAAAGAGGCCAACACACCATGTTCAAGGACATCGCCAATTTTAATGATCCCTATTAAGTCTCACTGCCTAAAGCCACTCAACTTTCCAATCTCTTTCAGCCTAGTCCCCTCCCACAGTGGGGTTTCCCTGGTGCATTTTTGGTCCCACTTCATTTGTTGCTCTGCACTGTTCCATGCCTCCAACGTTCTCTGGGTCACCTGGAGCAATCTGCTACATCCCTTACCCCCATACAGATAGTGAAGATGGAAATGGTCTCTAAACTGTAGCCTTTCGAGCCTATATGTAGGATGCTTCCCAGATGCATAGATCCATTCATTAATGGCAATAAGGTGAGCAGCTCTATAATAGGACCAAATATCTGGCAGAGCCAAACCCACGTTATAGAGATTCCGCTGCAGTGTTGAAAGTGCAATGCGTGGATGGGCCCAGTCCCAGAGGAGTAAGAGTAGCTCACTATCAATGCCCTTAAATATCAGATCTGGAATCTTAGTGTAGGTATTTTGCAGTAAGTAGAGCAACTGCAGGAGTGTTACCATTTTAAACATGGCAGCCCTGCCCATAATGGTTAAGGGAAGCTTCTGCCATCTCCTAACATCTTCCTGAAAGTTTGAGAAGACCCGCCAAATATTACGAACCAGACTGATGTTCGCATCCAAAGTAATATAAAGGCCAAGGTAAGTAAACCCTTCTGTGGACCAATGGAAGCAGCTAGGGAAAGTCTGAGTTTCCACCATCCCCCCCACTGGGTATAGGGTAGACTTGGACCAGTTAATCCTATATCCCGGGTGGTATCCATAGGTTTCAACTATTCGCAGGATTTGAGGGAGCGTCTCCGTCGGATTAGTCACATACGGCAAAATATCATCTGCATATAACTATATGCGTTCCTCCGCTATCTGTCTGGAGTCATCTACGAAGCCACCCAGCCCTGAAGAGGCCCTAACGACACAGGCCAGGGGTTCCAAAATAAGTGCAAACAGTAGGGGGGAGAGTGGGCAACCCTGCAAAGTCCCCCGTCGAATCGGCCAGGTCTCAGAAAGAGCACCATTGACCCTAACCCTGGCCTCAGGCGCATTGTATAACAAAGCCACCCATTCCTGGAATCCCGGGCCGAAGCCAAACTTCTGTAAAGCTTGTCTCATGAAGGGTAAATGGATGGTGTCAAACGCTTTTTCCGTGTCCAGGGTGAGCAGCAGATGAGCCTCCTTTCGGTCCCTGACCACATCCATCCAATTGGCTACCCGTCGTAGGTTGTAACGTGTGGCACGTTTCGGCATGAAGCCCGTCTGGTCTCCATGTATCAGGGAAGCAATAACGGAGACAAGGCACGTCGCCAAAACAGTGGCCAGGAGCTTGGTTTCAATATTTATAAGTGAAATGGGTCGGTATGACCCACAATCATCTGGGGGTTTCCCCTCTTTAGGAATCACCACCACCGTCACTAGCCAAAGATCTGCCGGGAGTATCCCTTCCGCCTTAGAGGCCTGAAACATCTTAAGTAGGTGCGGAACCAGCAGGGGGCTATATGCTTTAAAATAAATCCCCCGGAAGGTCATTAGGACCTGGGGTTTTCCCTGCCTTTAGTCGACCAATGGCCTCCGTGACCTCTGCCAGAGTGATATCCTCATCTAGCTTGTCTCGCTCCTCTGTGGGCCAAACAGGGGAGCTCAACCTTCTCAAGGTATTGGGCTATTTGTGTATCGGAGGCTTGCGTCTGAGCTGCATATAGCTTTGAGTAGTATCGAGCAAATGACCCCACAATGTCCTGATGCGCGGTATAAATACTGCCCTGTTCTTTGATAGACGAGACCCATCTCGACTCTTGCTCCTTCCTGCCCAACCGCGCTAATAATTTCCCTGCTTGGTGTCAAGTCTCGTACAGTCTATGTTGGCTTGCGAGTTGATGCACCCTAGTCTCTTTAGTAATGAGGACTTGCTATTCCTGTTTAGTAATATCTATCTGACGGAGGGTATGTTCGCTCAGGGGAGGGGCACTCCCTTCAAGTTCCGATTGCATGGAGCCCTAATTTTCTTTAAAATCAGGTCAGTGTTTACCCCAAGTTCTGCAGCAAACTGTTCATCCCTCAGTGCCCAAGCGTTTAGCCTCAATGTCGCGCCCCGACTTCTCTGTCTTTCCCCCACCGCAGGAACTGCGATGAATGATCTGAGATTCCCCTGGCTAAGTACTCCGCCTCCTCGACCTGGTCAATCTCACCAGCTGGGGCAAGAACATCCTCCAACCTAGAAAACACCCTGTGGGACCCAAAAAAGTAAGAATATGTATGTGTGGATGGATGATGGCACCTCCAAAGGTCAGTGAGCCCAAGGACTGCCTGGAACCTAGCCAATGCTGTGGTCTCCTGTTGCCTCGGTCACGTCAGTGAGGGAAACAGGGCGGGATCGCTCACGTCTTTGAAGTCACCTCCTATCAAATGTATCACAGGGCCGGACTTCAACAGGAGTTCAGACAATTTATCCAGTGTACGCTTCTGGAGACGCGGGGTACATAAGCACTGACTATGAACCAACATTTGTGATTCCAAGTACCCTGGACCACCACGTATGTGCGCTCTGGGTCTTCCCATCGTCAAGTGACCCGGAAGGGGGGTGATCGTTTGATTAGAATCGCTACTCCCCTCAATCCTCTGGTGAATCCCACATGTGCCAAGGTAATGTATTGTCCCCTGCCCAGGAAAGAGCAGTGTGACCCCATGAGGTGAGTTTCCTGTAATAGTATGATGTCCGGTTTATGCCTTTTAATATATTTCGAAACTAACCCCCTTTTGATTTTACTGCCTAGTCCATTGATGTTCCACGTCAGCACTGATACCCATCGATAGCCATTGTGCAAAGTAAGTTAGAGCTTCCGCTCCCATCCAGGCCCCCTAGCACCGCCCGTGCAATGCCAGCTCGCTTCAATGTCAGTATTCATGCAACTTTTCAAAACAGAACAAACCCTCACTACCCTGAACACGTAGTCCAGAACAGTTAGCAGTGTCCATCGTGTCCCCCTCCCCACATGCTGCAGGTGCCCCCACCACCCCCAAACTCATCAACATGACAACACTGGTGCAGGTAAACCACCCAGAGGTCTGTAGCCCACCCTCCTCCCCCACACACTCAACTATATTGAGTATACTTCCCTTCATCGCAGCAAAGTTCAGAATGTCCTCTATGCCTCTGAGATAATACAGCATCTCTGGGAGGGCATCTGGCCCCACCCCTTCACTCCTCCTTGCCATTATTTGGCTGTTGCAACAAGCAAGAATACCCACCCAGGAGACCCGAGCCCGAGGCCTCCAACTGCTGAATATTCTCCAAAAGAGGGTGTGTGTAGTCCGAAATCCGGGAATCGTGGTTTTCTGATTGATCCGAGTCTCCATGGCCACTAGACCTCAAAGAAGTTCTTGACGCGCATTCCAGGGCTGTGTCGTCGTCCGAGTCTGATATAGTAGCTTTTTGGTCCCTGGGCCTCAGGGATCTCCCCGGCGTAGTCCTGACGGAAGTTCGGCGCTTGAGCATTCATCTCCGTCTCTTCACCTGAGGCCGCTCCCAGCCAGGGCTTGGTTGCTTGGTAGCGGACAGGAGAGCAAGGGAAGGAGACCCACATCGTATTTGAGGCGGTTCCTCAATCCAGCACCACGCCTCCTCTGGTGTCTGGAAGAACTGCGTGGTACCCTGGAAGATAACTTTAAGTTTGGCCGGGAACAGCAACATATACTGGATCTCAAGGGCACAAAGTTTCACTTATATGGGGTCAACGGTGCGTTGTATTTGAATATCTCGCGAGTAATCAGGGAACAACATCACTCTCGTGTTCTCATATTTTTTATCATCTCACCCTTCTTCCGTAGCTCCCTGAGTATCAGATCTCGGTCCTGAAAATTTAAAAATCAGGCTATCAGCGGCCGAGGGGGGGGTCCCAGCTGCGGCCTAAGCCCAGGCATCCTATGCACCCTTTCTATGACAAAGCATGAGGAGAACTGCGCCTCAGGAAGGATATCCTTAAGAAAAGTCAAAAGAAAATGTCCCTGGTCTGAACGCTCCCGGTTTTCCAGAAAACCTGTAAAACGCAGGTTGTTTCTGCGTGCCCTATTTTCGGCGTCATCGACTTTACAGATCAGATTCTTCACTGCCGCCTGAAGATCCTTTACATCTTTACGAGCGGTCCGCGAGGTGTCCTCGAGCCCCGATACACGTTGTTCAACTTCGGTCACTCTCTCGCAAACCTTGCGCAGGTCTTTTCGCAGAAAGGAGACTTCCGTCTGCACCTCCGCCAACTCTCTCTCCAGGCTTTCTGGAGAAGCGCGGATCACCTGCAGGATCTCATCCGTGTACGGACGGGGGCCTGGGCCCCCCTCTGCCCCTGCGGGTTCAGGAAGAACTTTTGTGAAGCGGTCCAGCTTCCCCTGTATGGCTGTCCTGGGTTTCTTATCTTTTGCAATTGTGGCTGAGCTGTATGCAGACCGACGCCTCTAGTTTCCCTTAGATGAGACTCCCAGGGAGGGCTGGAGGGTGGGGTATCCCAGCCCCGCACCACACAGACGTCAGGACCACAGTGTTGTAAGAAGCCCCAGCCAGGTCAACCTCACGTCCGGCACAGCAACGACCCAATGTAGGGGGGGTAACAGCACCTCTCGAGTTGTAGACCCTCAGCAAAGTAGACCGCTGTCCTTGGTACCTCCCTGTCCCACACAGTATGTCCAGGAGATCAGGACTCAGCGACCCACTCATGGCACCTCCCAAAGAACGCGGATGTTGCCGTGTGTGATGTTGAAAGAGCAGCGACGGGTGTACCCCCACGAGTCACGCCACCATAGGCGAGGCGTTCCTCCACCTTGGACCCCCAATGTTGGAGCTTCACTCCTCTCACCGTCTGCCCAGAGCCCCGCAGAAGGGGGGTATCCATGGGGCAAATAGCCAAGTACCCCGGATATTTGTGCCTCGGAGGAAGTTCTAGTAGGCCATGGGGATGCTTAAGCCCCTATTGTTCAGCAGAACTCGAGGCAGAGGACACAGGAGGCTGCATACTCATCGACAGGGGCTCCGCCTCCGCGGGCACCTGCAGACTTCAAGGACAGCTGTATAGTACAAGGCTCCCCAATGCACCGATGCAGGGCGTCTTCCACTCCAGGCCCCCACCACTCCACAGGCCCCAGAGAAGGATTCCAGAAGGCAGCCGCTGGCCTGGCCTCCGGGTGCACTGCTGTTTAAAAGGAGCAGGGTGGGGCATGGTGCCACTGTCTCCCACCGTGGCCAAGCGGCGTGCGCTCGATCAGCATGCGCCACTCACCGCCGCCTCACGTAGGGTCTTGATCAGAGACTCCGGGGCTCAGGCGCCTCACCGCACGGGCTTCTGGTAGCACCCGCAGGCCTCCGCACGGTCCTCTCAGCCGCAGAGCTCTGTCTCAATTACGGCGAAGGGAGCACTTCCCTCTTCGAGCCCCTGCCTCCTCAGTATCAGAGGGAGTCTTCGGGGTGCGATTAGAAACTGCCAGCCACTTTGCCACTGCAGGGGGGCAGAGCGGATCTCGGCATCCGCCCCTCCGTCCGCAATCCTTGGTCGCCCAGTACACCCACAGGCACGCCGGGTGAAGGTTCCACCGCGCCGGCTCACAGCTTCCTTCAGTCCGCCCGGCTGTCATCTTGGGAGCCGCGCTCGACAGTCGTGCCAAAAAGGCTCCGATTTCAGCCACTAAAGAACCACAAAACTTCCCATCGGGCACACCACTCTTGCTCGATCTCACCAGCCACTGGTACGGTTAAATGAAGGCTAGGAGGAACAGGATTTTCACAGGATTCGGATCAGGGCCAGCGGAGCTCGCAGAAAGCGCAGCTACCCAGCCATGCTGTTGGCCACGTCCCGCATAAATGACCAGTCTTGACATCGCTGCTCCTTCACTGCAATAACTAAGAGAAGGAGTTCCAGCAAATGAGTAGCAATAGTGTTTATGAAAACATTACTTGCTAGGTGCTTGTGATACAAATAATGATACATTGTCAGACTTTCAAATCAATGTTAGATTGCTATCAGTAACCGTCAACCCATCATAAAGTTCTAACAAGAGTATCACATTTTCAGTCACTCTGTTTTGTTAAATATAGACAATCCACAAATGTGGAAACATGATCGAAATGTTTCAACCCATTAGGAAGGCTTGGTGCTGAGTTCTTCCTCTGGATGGGATCTGGAAAGTATCACTGAGATTTCTAAAGTGGTGGTGATCAGACTCGGACAGGCCTTTTTTGCCACTGGGCATTTCCCCAATGTGTTAGAGTCATTGGAGGCCGGGTTTGAAAGCCCTGGGCCACTTCTGGTGTCTTAACAGCATGGGGGGTCAGAAAGACAGTATTGCCCCCTTTTGGGGAGTGGACATGGACCGCTGTCAAGTTGGGCTGCTCTGCCCCCTTACTTGAAGCTGAGTGGAGAGGGTTTTCTGCCTCCCCACAAGGAAGATTGGGGGTAAACACCCCCTATCTGCCCCCAAGGGGGGGGCAGAAAGACTTGCCCTGCCCCTAGGGTCTGTCCCCTCTTTCCACCTCCCTGGTGTCTAGTGGGTGGATCCACGCTTGGTGATCACAGTCCCTGGGTAAGCCACAAGCAAGGATCCAATTGGTAGAGGTACCTCTGGAAATGGGACATTGGACCCTTTCCAGCAGTAACCTGTCCTGCACAGATCGGTGCTCAGAAGGTAGTTATGCCCCTGAGCACCGTTCAGAGTAAAATCGAACTGCACCATCTGCTTTCACTTTTTATTTACTGTTACTTCAGCTAGCTGTGCATCACAGTAAATAAAATGAACAAACTCAGGATTCAAGGGAAGCTTTTCTATTGCATCCTGACTTTCATTTACAAAAAGGAATCCTGAAGGATGTTTTTTGAGCACTGCGGAGGACAAACTGCTTCAGACACACTAGAGAGGCAGTGTGGCTAACACGAATTAGTAAAACGAAAACATTTTTCTGCTTAATAGCGTCATTTATAAATATCAAACCATTCAGATAATAAAGTACTGGAGATAGGCTATCTCCTTCTTGTATCTATCATTCTTCTGTACACGAGAAACCCAGCAAATTATTTTTTTTATTCCATAGCATGTACTTCTCCATTTCAGATTTATTTAGAAACATAGGTAAATATATTATTTTAGGACTCGAAAGAAATACACAAGTCAGGTTTGTGTAATTCTGGTTGTAGAAATAAGTACTGATTTTTTCAGGGACTTCGAAATAAAGGAATGTGACTACAACCTTATGTCTGTTGTGTCACGGCGTGTAATAGTATATCTGTTTTAACAGTACATGCCTTTGTAATTTCTGTTTTCAGAAATGGCTCTGCATCATACAGAGATGTGTAGGACTGCAGAGCTCTAATAAGTTTTTTTTTACTATGTCTATGAATGTGCCCTTGTCCCAGCCACTGGCAAAAGGTCCTGTGCAAGGATTTCATCTAGGTTGAGATGAAAAGTGTGCCAAAAGTGTGTGGCACTTGTGTGGTGTATACTGGTTCAAGATCCGGTAGTTCATTTCCTTCCAACATTCACCATATTGCAGCAGGGTGACTATCGAAATAACAGCAGATATGCTCCTGGTAGGAATGTGCAGTCCCCTTTACTTGCCTAACTATACTGTGATGTGATGTAAATTATCTGGCATGGTTAAGCTGCTTCTGTTGGTGGCAATTTAGGTGGTCGCATTTTTATGAAGGTTTTGTTAACTGGCGCATCTTGCACTGTCAAAGTCTAAAAATCTCCCCTTGGGAACAAAGTCAAAATACGTTGAGTCATTCACTCACTTGTATTTGTCATCTCCATATGGCACTCAATTACAACCCAAATATATCCAAAATTAAGTATCACAGCAATGTCGAATTGGTAGGATGTTCAATATCATCACTTACGGAATTATTCCAAAATGAAGTGTCCTCTGTCATAATTTTTTTTTTTCCTTTTGCACAATAAAACTATCACAGATATGATTGGTGACCCCAATTTTTAGTTGGTGGTATCACTGTTCTGTGGGGTTGTGGAGATACTGGCTGAGAATTTTTTTATTAACTAATGTTCATAAGGAAAGATTCATGCTCTACAGTGGTAATTGTGAATTTATGTTTTATCAGGTGTTACTTGTTTTATTGTACATTTGTATGGGAGATATCAATTTGTCCTGAAGAAGGTGGTAAAACATTTGTTTTGAGAACCACCAAAACCCGTTGATGTATATTTCAAACTAAAGCTGTTGAACAACGGGATGCTATAGATGATAAACACTTGGAAAATCATATGTCCTGAAAAATGATCCGCACTGATTAGTAGTGTATAAAAACTCGTGCGGTTGTCTTACGTGCTCTCCCCTCTTTGTGATTTATGTTTTCAATTTGTTGTTTTTTAATTGATTAGTTTTAATGTATAATGTACTTTGATTTTAAATTGATGCCTCTGAATAAAGTGTTAGTTTTATCATGTAAAAGGGAAAAAAACTTTTTATGACATACGACAAATCATTTTGGCTGCAATTCTATATGTGGTGATATTAAAGATCTTACCAATTTGACATTACTGTGGTACTTAATTTTGGTTATATTGGGGTTGTATTGAGTGCCATATGGAGATGACAGACACAAGTGAGTGAGTGACTCTATACATTTTGACTGAGTTCCCAAGGGGAGATTTGTGGTGGCCTGTCCCTTTGGTTGTGAGGCCCCTCTCTCTTTCTTTAACTTATATCTTGCACTGTACTACATAATTGCGGAGTCACTATTGACATCAGTGGCCACCAATAACGCTCATTTGAAATCTGAAGACATGCTGAAACTCCTGCATGTGTAACTGCAAAAAATGAGGGATGGAATGCTGAATGATTCCAACATTCTCCCCCAGTCAAGAGATCTGGGTTAAATCCACAGTTCTTTTGCCCACTACGCCACCCCAATTTGGACCCAACCATATGCAAATCAGTCTTGACCCTGTGCCTCATGGGAACAGTCCAGACCGAACTGCCAAGCCAGGTCCTCCCTGGACCGGAAACAACCATCCTGGGACCGGTTTCGGGGTATGTCACCCTTCATCAGCCAGGCTATTTTGAAACTCCTGCATGAGCTGAAAATATTCTCTCATTAGATGCTCTAACTAATTTAGATCAGGCAGATTCATTTGGCATGTCTTTATTTTTCCACTTCTGTTATCAAAACTTTAACAAGCCCATCTTGACCTAGGAAGTAATTATACTATGCAAGGAAACCAAAAAAAGTGGGGCTGTTTTGCAGCAATCTCTGAGTATATTCCAGAGCCCGCTTTGGATTGCAACCTGGTTACAGCTACATCTGAGCCTGTATTGCAGATTTCACAGCTTGGTTAAGGCAGACTTGTCTTTTGAGCGGATTTCCTTACTCTGGTGGTTGGTCTGGTATGTGCTCAGAGCCGTATTGTCCGTAGCAGGCACCGGGCATTTTCCCGGTGGGCCAGAAGGGTGGGAGTCGGTTTTGGACTGGTGTGGGCCGGTTTTGCAGTACTGCTGTAATATCGGCCCCCTGTACCAAAAGCAGCAGCATCCTCCTCCCCCCCTGTGGCCGGTCCGGCTTAATTGGCAGGGCCGGTTTGCGTTCCCAGTCTGGCCCTGTATGTGCTGTACATCTACCAATGGAAGATGACTTTTGAAAGCAGCTAACCTCAGAGCTATTTCCCGCAAGAATCTTTGTAGTCATTGGTATTCCAAATGTGTTAAATATACATTGTAATCCTCTACACAAAAAGTTGAGTCTGAAATAAATGATATTGTAACTGTAACATTTGCCTTTTGCAAAGCTACAAGCATGATCAACTGTGAAACTCTCTTCACATAAGTATGTGTCAGAAACAATTACTATTGTAACATAAATATTTGCATTTTGCAAACCTAGAAGCATGTTCAACTGTGCAATGTGTTTATTTGAATCCCCCATGGCTTTCCTATATATGTGTTTTATTTTAAACGCTTTATCCTCAAATATTTCTTTCACCACCACATAAGCAAATCGTTGTTGTTTTGTGCCCAGTGGAGGTTGTGCTAATCAGTCTGCAAAAATATAGTGTGGTACTCATATAGGGCCATATGTAGGAAGCCCAATACCGGTCGGTAACGGCCGATTTTCGGTAAATATCCCATTACCGACCGGTATTCAGGCTTTTGGTATTTAGGGGGCACATTTCAGGATTCGGTAATTTACCGAATCGGTAAAATTACCGAATCGGTAATTTTACCGATTCGGTAAATACCGAATCCTGAAATGATATGTAGAGGGAGTGTGTGGTTGTTGTGGGGATTCGTTATTTACCACCAACTAAAAGTTGGTGGTAAATGACGAATAGCTGTGAAAAAGCATTTCTTTGCACTTTGAAGTGTGCAATGTGGCAGACATACATGCCCTAGGTCATGTATGTGTGCCACATGTGCACACATGCAGGAATCAGGGGTGCAACAGGGTGTCACTGTGACACCCTGCCACCCTTGATTGTGCTCCCCCCATTACCGAATCGGTATTTACCGATTCGGTAATGGTAACTGGCTTCCCATTGATTCCTATGGGCCTCCTGGCTCATAGGAATCAATGGGAAGCCAGTTACCATTACCGAATCGGTAAATACCGATTCTAAATTACCGACCCATTCCGAATCGGTAAATATTACCGATGGATTACCTACATAGCATTTACCACTTCATAAATACCGAATCGGTAAAATTCGGTATTTATGAAGTGGTAAATGTTAGGCTACCTACATATGGCCCTTAATGACCACAGTAACAGGGATTCTGAGATTGGCTTTTTGATACTAGAGAAACTCTTGGGTTCTCAATGTCATGTCTTATTCAAATTGAATGTCTGTACTTATGTGGCTCATGGCTCAACCGAATGAATAGCTGTGGGACCTTAGCGGACTCTGAATAAACAGACAACTCAACGGGAGACACTCAAAGATCTCTTCACATCCATTCAGGAGTCACAGAAAGGAAGAATGCCTAATGATAAAGGAGTGGCTGAAGATTTGAATGTGATTCTGATATGGAATGATTGGTTCCCTTTAACACTGAAGGCAATTTTACATACTTAATCGGTATCTGAAATAAAGGAGAGACTTACCAATCAAAAGCAACTGTTCAGAGTCATATGTTGCATTAGTAATGTAGATATATGACCCAGTGGTGGTCACCACTAGTTAGTTATAGTTAGGACCAAGTTTCCATAGGAAAAGTATTTTTTGGTTTGCTAATAACTTTGGAGCAGTTTGACGAATATTTAGGAAACTTTCCCCCAAAAAGTGTCATCCACATTATCTCTGCCCTGGAAAGTTTTGGAGTGATCCGTCAAGCAGGGATTGAAAAAAAGAGGAGTCCCAAAATGCATTTTCCAGATTAAATATTCCATAGGATAATTAGGCACACGTACAGCCAAAACCGCTCAATGGAATTACACCAAATTTGGCTGAAGGCCCCTTCTTCGTCCTGATAGTGTGCTTTTTGTGATATGGTGTAAATCCGTTCAGTAGCTTTGGAGAAATTAAGGCTCATTTCTCACAGGGGAGGATCTGCATAGTCATCAGATCTCAAGATGAGATCTGATTGGCTTCCACCACACCAATTAAGTAAGATGTGACGGCAGCCATGTTAGGCCTCAGGGACTTAGTCCTCTGTCCTAGTTTAAAGTAAAAAAACAAGATATAGGGGGCAGGGTTTCTCTAGGCATGGTGGGAGGGGTGTTCCAGAGAAACACCCTTGGAACCAACAACTCACACCCCCACCATGCACTGCTTACGACCTCACATATTACATCACTGTCATGCTCCATGACATCATTGATAACATGACTGTAACATCTGAAATGACGGGATCTGAGCCAACGTGAGGATTTTGAATTTGTCTCTGCAGGAAGGCATTCAGAGGCCGAAGTCCAGAATAGGCCTGAGGTCCACAGTCTTTCTTCAGAATCAGAAAATAGCAAGAGGAACAACCCTCCGCCCTTTCAGGGTCCGGAACACTCTCAATAGCAGCCTGGAGAGCAAAAAACCCACCTCCTGTAACAGACTGGACAGGTGTTAGTCTGAAAATTGCTCTGGCATGGGAGAAATAGCAGCAGGGCATAAAGGAAGGGCGGGGCATTGCCTTTTTGAACGATCTGCAAGATCCACCGGTTGGGCGCGGTGAATTGCCAAACCTGGAGGAAATGTTGAAGCGGCTTCCACCAGTTGGACATGCACCACTAAGGACAAACTAAAGAGGCTTGGAGGCTGCTGTTGCAGGGAAAAAGGAACTGGACAGCTGATGCCCCAACTGGCCTACAGACTGCCTGCCAGACTAAGATATTCAAAAGACCGGGGACTCTGGTAGAGTTGTTCTCTGTTCCTACTCTGCCCTGGTGGGATTCGTGGTCCTAGGGCTCGCCCCTTCTCCATCACTTCAGCCGCAGCTGCTGACAGGGGGAGGCGTCTTGACATTGCTACAAAGCGCCCTGGTGAAAACCGGGCCAAGAGTGGGCCTGTCTGCACCTGTTCGTAGCTGGACGAAGCTGGGCTGCCCCTCCCCCTCCCCCCCCTCCCCCCGGATCCTGGAACAAAGAAAACAGTAAGAGTCTTCTATTAACCCCCTTTAATAAAACGAAAATTACCATCAAGCTCTGTGGGAAAAGTGAAAAAATTGCAGGAGCAAGCACACCAATAAAAAACGATTTAACTAACGCTATGGGTTTAATTAATAGTGAAATGGTGAACGCAGGGGAATGTTCAGCTGTTACTAAGTCAGCTTTGAATGCAGCCAGAGACAAATAAAACTAGCTGGCCAGGGGAAAATATATGTACCCTGCCTAGTTCAATCAAGGCACCCTGTGTATCGAAATCCCCATTAGAACTATCTGTCCTGTCACATAGTACCAAACTGATTTCCCCTTCCTGCAAAGAAAGCAAACAAACAACAGAAGTGGTATTAACAAGGCACAACATCCAAGCTAAAACGGCTCAGCCTAAAACAAAGCATGACAAGCATTTGCAATGCAATAGGTCTCGCAGTTACACAAGTTTAAGCTATTGGCATTGTAAATGACCATGCCTTTTATTTATGTTTTAAAAACGAAAACAAAAATAAAAGGCATTGTTATTTGCAATGTCAATAGCTCAAACTCGCGTAAATGCGAGACCTATTGCATTGCATATGCTTGTTAGTTTATCTACAGGTCTTGGGGTGCTGCGGTACCTGCTGGACCCATTGTTCAAATGCCACTGCTGTATACCACAGTGAGATCCCCATGTGAAGTGTGTTCCAAAAGCTAGTCACCTGCAACTCACACCTCTACTTTTGTCACAATGCATAGGAACAGCAGCTGACCTTGTCTGAAGACATAGGGAAAATAAATGGTCCTTTTTGGCTGCTGTGTTCCAGAGCCGAGTTTTGGTGCACTTTGAAGTTCTTCACCCGCTGCACTTGTGTGTAATGTCCTTAGTTCAGGTACTGCACTTTGAAAGTCGCCAGTGTTGACCTTTTGGCTGCTGTGTTCCAGAGCCGAGTTTTGGTGCACTTTGAAGTTCTTCCCCCGCTGCACTTGTGTGTAATGTCCTTAGTTCAGTACTGCACTTTGAAAGTCGCCAGTGTTGACTTTGCAAAAGGTGTGCTACTTAGCTGAAATATTGTTGTATCTTGAGACCCTCTGCCCTGCGGAAGCTAGCACCCCTGTTGAAGAGTAGTCCAGGTTGTGGCACACCCAAAAGCCAGATGCTGAGCATCTCTGGTCCTCACGGCAGGTAGGGAAATGGGCACTTATCTGTTCTCTTGCCCTGAACTGAAAACGTTTTCACCCCTGCTAATGTGCAGGTGAAAACCGCTGCGTCGTGTGAAGCTCTGAAAACACAGCTTCACTCCAACATGGCAAAGGGATGATTTTATTTAAAACCTTGGATATAGAATATCATTTTCTTGCTCTGCCACTTGCTGCACAGAACGGTTTTGCAGTCCAGTTTGGTTGCCATATGCATTTAGCTGAAGAAAGTGCAAATTAATTTCTGCCTGTATTGTAGCTGCTAGGGAATCGTAAGAGCCATGTAGCAAAGTGGGCTTAACAATGGCAGTAAAGCCAATTGCTGCTGTATTTTTATCTCCTGTCTGTAGCGCTTCTGGACCAGAATTGTAGGGTAGGTTTAGATGCCGCTTGTAAAGTAGCATCCATTTATTAGAAATGTGGCATTTCTTAGTGTCCTAAAATGGCTCTCCCAATAATAGTGATTCACTGTAGGTACTTTACTGCCGCTGCAAAATTATTTATTTTGTATTTTCGAACATGGATTGAATGGGTGGCGAAGTTGCATGAGGTGAGAAAGAGAAGTGTGACTCATGTACGTTGGTTGGAGATGGGTGTAGTTAGAGGGTTAGGATGTTTGCGCAGTGAAGCCTGGTAGTTAAGGACTTCTGCATCGGACCAGAGAAAATTGTGCTCCCTCTCACTTGAACTCCTGTGTAAGAAAGGAAGACAAGCGTTGGCCGCGCGCGAGCGGCCGGAGACGCAAAATGTGGTGGGGGAGTGGGAGAAGCGGGAGTTGTGGGTGCGCGTGCGTCATCGCGATCGCTCTGAAAGCGAAAGTGATCGCAATGACGCACACGAGTTTTCAAAGTGCTGCTGGCGGCCGGCTGCGCGCGTGCACGATCGCGTGAACGCAAGCGTTAGGCCAGCCAGCAGCACTTTGAAAATCCCACATACAAAATGTCTCTTTGAGCCAGCGCAAGCGCTGGGGCTCAGCGAGACCTAAACAGGAAAACGACGCAGCGCCTTCAATCACAAACGGGGAGATACCTCTCCAGGGTTCTCACTTTTTAGGTCCTAGCATTTATACATAGATGAACTTTTGGTCAATAAACTTCATTTATTGGTCTGTTAAATTGTCATTTACATTTTGCTTCTGGTCAGTGCAATGTACAGCATGAGACAGTGGGACAGCCTACTTTGCTGGTTAGCTCCCTTCACTTTGAGTGACAGCACATAGCTCACACTGCTCTGTGACAAATGCGGTTTAAAGTGTATTTTTTAAAGTTGTATTTACTTTTTATAAAATCTTTAAATAACCTATTTTTATTTGGCCTGATCGTCGGGCGCCGATGTAAGATAGTGATTTAGTTATTGCTTTTTAAAGTTGTTGTTATAATGTGTTTTCAGTGACGTAACAATATAGCTGCTTCAATCTGAGCGCTTAGCTGGGTAGTGATTTCTTCGTGTTGCCTTCACAAATAAAAATAATAAAATGCTTGGCACAACTAAATGGATTTTTATGAATGAAAATTGTACATTGAATGCATATGGTGGCCATATTTGGGCGTCGGTAACGTTTTTTGTTTTTTATGGCACATGTTTAAAATAAAAACAAAAAATATAACTATTGCAACAGGACGCCAGAGATTTTGGCTTTGCCAATGCTTTTTATTTGTACTTTAAGTAAAATAACGAGCCTGTATTAGCTGTAAGGGGTTGCTGTTTCAAAAACATTTACTGGTGCATTTGAAATGACGTATCCACATACATATTGTAATGTAATGTAATCTGTCGAATGAGCTAGCCCCGGGAGTGTTATCAGCCTATCCCATAAAAGTCGGTATGTGTTGCAGTTATTGAGAATCCACTCGTTATCTCATTCATAAACTGTACAGGAGGGACTAAGGGTGTGGGGTTAATTAGTTATGCTGTCTCGGATATTTTCACCTAACCAAGTGATAATTGTTCTATGATACATTTTTACACTTGTAATTTGTAATAATATGTTCCTTGTACTGAGATTTGTGTATTTAAAGCGCTCTGATGGCCTTAAGGACTAAGTTAGCACTATAGAATATAGTCTAAATGGATATTTAGACATTGAGGCTAATCCTTCTAGAGCGTTGCTCGAATACTGCTCATTTTTATCCCAGATTACAAATGCTGTCATTTCCAGAATGACACGTGGAACCAGATCCGGTCCATTATGTGTGCCTTCATAACTTTTCATGACGCACAAGAGATTTCCGGGTGGGCACTGACCAAGAGAAGTGAACATAAAACATATACTGTGTAAGGAAGGAAGACAAGCGTTGGCCGCGCGCGAGCGGCCGGAGACGCAAAATGTGGTGGGGGAGGGGGAGAAGCGGGAGTTGTGTGTGCGCGTGCGTCATCGCGATCGCTCTGAAGGCGAAAGTGATCGCGATGACGCACACAAGTTTTCAAAGTGCTGCTGGCGGCCGGCTGCGCGCGTGCACGATCGCGTGAACGCAAGCGTTAGGCCAGCCAGCAGCACTTTGAAAATCCCACATACAAAATTTCTCTTCGAGCCAGCGCAAGCGCTGGGGCTCAGCGAGACCTAAAAAATCACAAGGGATGGATGAGGAATCAGTGCCAAATAATTGTAAACACCTGGAGGGTTTATTTTGAAAATCTACATGCCAAAATATAAACTGTTGAAAGAAGACCAATAGCTGAAATAACAAGCATTTGCAATGTAATAGAATTCACATTAGCAAAGTTTGAAGTTGTTGGTATCGGAGATCGAAATGTAAACGAGTTTGAGCTATTTGCAGTGTAAATGGTTTTGGTTTTTAAAACATAAATAAAAAGACATTGTCATATACAATGGCAATAGCTTAAAATTGCGTAAATGCGTGACCTATTGCATTGCAAATGCGTTTTTTTTTGGGGGGGGGGGGGCCAGGACTTCACCATTAGACTTTGACCCAAAGGAAGAGCAAGAAAGGAAGAAAAGGAAGAAACGAGGAAGAGAAATATAGTGAGACCAAGAGATGGGAGGTGTTGGGTTGTGAAAGAAAGAGGCATGAAGTGAAATTAATAACAGATAGCCTTGGTATTTATCAACCAGCATTCAGCAGCAGGGGTGTGGGTTTCAAAGACAAACTTTGGAAACCTGCACTATTTTTTAACAAATTAAGCACTGCTGCTATTTTGTGCTATCTGCGGTTTCTTCGCACTTCGGGTGCCCTGTACCATTGTCAGGACACTGTGGACAGCCTGTGCCCCCCTATGTGGTGAATAGTGTGGGAAAGGTCCATCACCTGCACTAGGGTCTACGGAAGTCATCCGAGGGCACCAGGGGCAACGCTCCACTCTGCTCTAACACATCAAACTCTCAGGGCATGGATTTGCCCACTTTTGTCCGGTTCTCGACAGGCTATTTTTAGTTCCAAGGCTCTGGACATTCTGTTGGTAACTGTGTGGGGTATACTTGGGATTTTTTAATGTCTGCGCATTTGCCTCATGACATCACTGTGATCCTGCGAAGGGGGGTTCTTTGTTGAACTGTTAAACTGAGTCAGCCATCGTAAGTGATTTTTTTTATTTTATTTACTGACATACCCCCCTCCCCTCGCACCTCACATCAAATCAACGCAGGAGAGAGCTATCCATTGCTGCAGGGGAAGAGTAACAGCCTTTTGCATATGTTTTATGTCTGTAATGTATAGTGAATGGAATGGGCGCCAAAACACGCAGGTGGCTGAATGCGCTGCAATTCTACACCATGCGCTGCACCTTCGTCGCCCCAGCAACAGCAGTGTGCGTCCCTAGCAACTACTCAGTCACAGTTTGTCACCAAAATAACGGGAGAGCGTTATATTGTTGTGGCAGTGTGACCCAAAGACAGTGCATGTCTGCCGGAAGTTGCGCAAGTGCCACGTTGGTACCTTTTGCATCACAGCTGTACTTTTAAAAATATGTTTGCGTCATTCTGAACGCACGCACAGTTAGTAATGTGCTGGCCGTGTGTTCACGCGATACATAGCAAATCTGGGACTGTGTTCTTAAGTGGACCCACATCTCTGCACTAACAGAAAACACATTTGGGCAGCACATCACTGCCTTTATGTGCCCAAATGCTCACAGCCATTGTAAAGCAGTGCTGGTGGGTAAAAGCTGCAATTACCATTACTATAATGTCACGAACTGCGCATGCGTCAGTGGTTTCAACAGAAGCATTCCGGGCACATAGGACCAGGCCATGGGAGGAAAAAAACAAGTCAAGGTTCCCAAAGACTCAAAATTACAACAGGGAAGGCTATAAAGTGCAATCCTCCCACACTCGAAAGTTGTAGGGAAGGCAACTACAGCACCGGCTTCCCTCAGCTGGAGAACAGCTAAAGGGCAGCAGCTGAAACGCGAGTTTTAGTGACACACAGAACGTCTCAGGAGGACTGGAGTGGGGTCGGGTCAGGGGAGCCAGATGGAGCTACAACAAAATACTTCAGAGCAGAGGAAGGGAGAGGCAGCTTGCCACAGACCGGGCAGGAGCTCTACTTGTCACACCTGAGGCATCGCACACCGCCACTCTCCAGGAACTGTCCATTAGGATCAGGGCGTCAGCCAGCACTACCTGAGAACAGCAACATAGAGCCCGATCCATGCTTGCAATGGGAAGCTTGCGTTCCAAAGCCAGAGTACGACCACACCTAAGGAGGCAGGCGCGAATGCACGCGCAGACCCGATGCTCAGCCCAACTGTTCTCGTGACCGTGGTGTCAGCTGAGGCACAATGGGGCTGTCAGGGTAGGGGCAATCTGAGGACTGGGAGAGGAAACAAACATATCACAGGGCGTGTCCGGCCTTTGATCTACCTATGCCTGCGGGCACCTGAATCTGAGAACTGGGGACTGCTGTGAAGGCACAGAAGGGTAGAGAAAGAGGCAGAAGGGGGCTAAGAAAGGCTGGTTTCAAGGAGGAGCGAGAGAGGTTGTAAACCTTTACAAATGAGAGCGTACAGAAGACAAGCATACATAAGTAAATAGCTGACACAAGTCAAAAGAGATGATTTTTGTTCTTTGGTTTGTATAGTAAATACATTGCAGTATTGAGTAAACATTCATGCTGTTCGACTTATTTAATAAGCGACAGTGAAAGCGATCGCTATTCTAAAACAAACATGCCCGCGAGTGGTGCGCGCGCGCACGCCACAGCAAAACGTGGTTTCAATTATCGCGCCCGCGTCTGGGCACGATAATTGAAACCACATGACGGCCGGTGTGCGTAATAGACACCAATAGGCCATGGGCAGAGCAATGCGCCCGCCTTTGGCCTATTGCATGCTCTGTGTGTAAAAAACACGCACGCAAAGGCCAATGGCATGGCCCAAAAGGAAAAGCACACGCACGAGCGTGTGCGATTCCTATGGCGAATTTAAAACCCCGTATAAGAAGTCTCTCGCTGCGCGAGCAGTTGTGCACACTGCAACGCTAGGCGCGAGACCTAAAAATGGTCAAGAATGATGTTGAACTGGTTGGGAAAATGGTTAAAGATCTAATATCCCCAGACAAGGTCCTTGGTGTAATCCACCCCATTGAATCGATTAATAGGGAGCCTATGGGACATTCTTCAAGTGGAGTGGCCAACAATATATTTTATCTGGTTCAGCTGTGCCGTATCAAATAAGGGAGAATATAACTATATGCACAAGAACTTTGGAGCCTGCGCGACCAAACACCATCATCAATAATACTAATGGTGCTATGTGAGATACAACCTTTGGACCTATGAGGAACCCCCAGAACACTTTGCATCTATTACCTCAGGCAACGCCTTATACAATTATTTTGAAAGACGGAGCAAAGTTGGCATCCAAGACCAAAGAAACATGGAGTGACTTGAAGAACAGGGTTGTTTATTGAGTCGTAAAGAACAGTAATTGTAGTATAAATCTTCTTTATCAGGAAATTATTATGATAAGAGTAAATTTGGTTGCCTCCTCAAGGAAACTCTGGCAAGGAGATTGTGTTGTTGGTAAATTTCCGCTCTCCTATAATGGTTGAAGCAGTGCTCAGAGAATTTTTTCACAGACAAATAACTTTGTTAAGTTAGCATTTTCGGCACCATTTTATGTCCAGCCGCCATTTTCAGCCATGGCATTTTTTTTATTGACATTTATTAATTTATACATACACTTATACTGAGATGTAAAAAGTGGGTCAAAGTCATATATATCAATTACATATTTACCAAGTACGCAATTTGTTTTTTGTTTTATTAGAACAAGAACAAAAGAAGGAACTAACAACCACAATTGGTCAGCATGGTGGTGTAGCAATCACAATAATATACAAAGCACAATAGTACAAACGCATCTTTATATGTTACACCCAGGAGCACGCAGTATAGTTTCAGAAAACCGTTAGTCCCACCCGCCTCTTTTATATGTATAGAGGGTGTCCTCCAGTAACCTCACGCTGATCGACAGGCCAAAGTGGTATCCATCCAATCCACCACGTTTTGCTGCGATCTCTCCACCAAGCTCAGGCTCACTCTAGTTAGACGGGACCCGCATCACCAACTTGCTGTATGCCGATGACTTGGTGTTGTTACTCTAGTTATCAGTGCACAATGTGCTATAATATTCTACAGCCCATCTCGATCTAGTTCCAATCCCAGTTGCGTCACGCATATCACTAATTGGATGTTGTCTGATCGGGAGAGTATCGCAGCTGTGTGTGGTCTACATCCCCACTCACGGGAGCGTTATTGTTTGCTTAGAGCGTGCACAGCCAGGGGGCGTGGCTTGCGCGCCGCTGCGAGATGGCGGGTCGCGCTTGAGCTCTGTGACGAGCGAGGGCCGCCGGAGGCTTTTATACTGCTTCGAAGTGCCCCATTCCTGCCAAGAGTTGGTTTTATGCTTCTGACGATGCCGTGTGCTGCCTGAGAGTCTTTCCTGCTCTATGAAGCTGCCGGTGACTGTATTTCTGCCGTTTTAAGGTGGCGCTCGCGGTTTTTACGAGCGGCCGCCATTTTGTTTTTCCTCAATGACGGAGTTGTTTGCTCTCCACATCACGACGGCGTTTTTTTTCTACGAACTGGCCAGGAATGATGACAAATAGGTGCTGGTGACTATTTCCTTACTTATAAAGTATATATTGGATTTCTTTTTTTTTTTTTTTTCTCCTCATTTATATTGCTGCCTATGGTGAGTGTATTTTGGATTTTATTCTACTATGCCTCTCTTCAGAGCGCCTCAAATGCCTATGTATGGTGCTTCTATGATCTATGTACCCTGCTTCTTGGTTTTTTTTTTTGTTTCGGATGGCGTTCTTCTGATACCTACAGGGCATGGTATTTTTGTGATGGGAATCCTCTCTTTTGTCGTGTAAGCCCGCCATGATTATTATCCTGGATTGGTTGCTGAAAGTGCGCTCTCCACTTTTTGCGCAGTTCTGTTTTACATATTGAGTATACTAGTTTCCTCTGGCTTTTTCCTTTCCTTCCTTTCTCTGGAGTGGGGTATTTTGCTCCCGCTGTGGCTGTGGCTCTATGGCTGCGAATATGGGCTTGTCACCAAATGCTAACGACGCCAAGGATTCTAAAGCTACTCTTAAGAGGTCCAAACAAGTGTCTCCTACTCCTGAGGCTGCTCAAAAAGACACCAACTCCACTCTTGAGGCTATTCTGACGCGCCTTAATGATGTTCATGCAATTGCACAATCTACCAAGACTAACACGGATCTGTTGCAAGTGGAGGTGTCAGCCATCAGGAATGATCTCAAGGCTCTTTCCCTTCGTGTTTCAGCCACAGAAACACGTATTAGTGGTGCAGAGGATACTATGCAAAAGCAATCTAGGTCTCTTTGCCAGTTTGAGCGCTCAATGGCGGCATTGCGGAGAGATCTCACTGAACAAGAAGATCGTAACCGCAGATCTAATCTGCGCATTTTTGGTCTTCCGGAGGAAGTTGAGAAAGATGCACCTTCTATGATTGATTTCTTATATAACTGGGTTCCTGCTACACTGCAAATTTCTTTTCGAAGAGACTTTGAGTTGGAACGGGCACACCGGGTTCCCACCTTTCGCTCTAAATCAGCCACACAACCTAGAGCGATCATTTTTAATACAACATACGGAACAAATTCTGGCTCATATGCGGAAGGTTAAAGGTGTCTCATGGAATGGCCATCGCATTTCAATTTCTCAGGACTTTGCCAGAGACACGGTAATAAGGAGGAAAGGTTTTCTTAATCTCCGGAAGCGTCTCTCTGAGATGAATATCCCCTTCTCTTTTTCTGGTCCTTCAAAATTCCGCATTACCTTCAAAGGTCGTTCCAGAGTTTTCGATGAACCTGCTGACTTGGCCTCGTTTTTGGATAATCAGATGGAGCTGCAGATGGATCTTCAAATGGATGCCTCGCTGGATCACGGTCACTCTGGCACCTGATGTGGTTTCATATAAACTGCAATGAGTTTTCTCTGTTCCAGATCTATTAAGTTTGTCTTTATTAGATCTGCGTGGTGGTCTTATTGTCCACTGTTGTCGGTGTGCTTTTGCTGTTTTTTGTGCGTGGCACCACTATCTTCGGTATATCTACTTTAAGTATTTTCTAATCTTTCGTGGTATTGTTTCTTTATAGGTCGGCCTCACTCCTGCTCGGTTTTTCTTTTTTTCGTGCTTATCAATCTTTTTCCTCCTTACTTGCTTTTTGTCCATGTCAAGTTCCGGTTCTTTTTTTATCTCACTTTATGGCTTCTTTTACTTCCTTAGAATTTTTGGTGTGAGACTTGGTCTTCTCTCCTTCCTTTTTTTTTTGTTCTTCCTTTCTCCCTGGCCCCAATTAATGTTACTTCCATTGTCGTTTTTTTTACTTGGTCTTTTCGCGTGTTGTTTTTCTCTTGTTGTTTTGTCTCTATGGAGTACGCCATTGTTTATTAACTGTATTATTTTATGGATTGGTCACAGAAATTGCCTCATAGATACTTATTAATTGCTATATATAGAGTTAATTTTAATCTCTGTATAGTTAATTTTTATATCTATTCTATTGCTATATCATTGATTGGTTTGTTTACTTATTATTATTAACTGCCTCTTTCTACTAGTTCTAAATTACTATATTTATATTGCACTTTATAGTCTCATGTTTTTTACTTCTATGGTTGTATATTTACGATTTTCTTGCCTCTTTAACTTAAATTAGTATAACAAGTTTTATATATTTGTGGACAGTCAACTAGATGTCTATCTTTAGCTTTTACATATTTAAATATATATTTGTTCTTTCTATTTTTTCTTCCATAGGACTTCATTGATTGTTTTTTATGGATTGGTTACATACATTTCCTCATAGATACTTATTAATGGTTATATATAGAGTTAATTTTATATTCTGCATAGTTAAGTTTTATATATATTTTATTGCTATATCATTGATTGGCTTGTTTACTTATTATTATTAATTGCCTCTCTCTACTAGTTCTAAATTACTGTATTTATATTGCACTTTATAGTCTCATGTTTTTTACTTCTATGGTTATATATCTATGATATTCTTGCCTCTTTAAATTAAATTAGTATAACAAGTTTTATATATTTGTAGACAGTCAATTAGATGTCTATCTTTAGATTTTACATATTTAAATATTTACGTGTTTCTTCTATTTATCCTCCATGGGGCTTCATTGATTGTTATAACTGATCAGCTATCTCTCATTTATTCTCTTCATATTGTCATCATTTCCTCATTTGTAGATTTCTCTCTTCTGCTTTCTCCATTCTTCTATGATATACTTTATATGTTACCTTTTTATCAATTTGGCATATACATGTCACCTGTATAGAATTACATGATGAATTGTTTTTAGAATACTCTAATTAATTCTAGTTCATATTTCAGATATTTATTTTTCTTAATTAAGTATAATCAGTGATGTACTGTATGGGGGCCGTTTATGCTGATTGTATTTATTCCTCGTGATGGTCCCTTTGCTCATCTTCCCACGTTCCCCCTAGTATGAATTTGGTCTCATTCAGACCTTCCTTGTTTGCTCTTCTCTTTCTTTTTCTTTTTACTTTCCTTCTTTCTTCTTCCTCCTCTTTCTCTTTTTCTCTTCGGATTTCCTTCTTGGATTCTCTCTGCTTCGTGTTGTTGTCTAGTGCAAGAGGATGCATTTCCGTGGGTGTTGTATATCTTTTATCATATATGGTGTATCATTTTTCCCTATTTTTGGTTCTATGTCTGGATTGAATATACTTTCCCTTAATGTGAAAGGGTTAAATCACCCAGTAAAAAGGTCAAAGATATTAGACTACTGCAAATCTCTTTCTTCGGATCTAGTCCTTTTTCAAGAGACGAAGGTCTCTGCCAGAGAGGCGCTATTTTTGAAGAAGGAATGGGTTTCTGATGTTGCTTGTTCAGATGCTTGTGGCAAAAGAAATGGGGTAATTACTTTAGTTTCTAAACATTCTGGTTTGTCTATTGTTTCCTCTGAGCAGGATACAGAGGGACGTTGGTTATTATCTAAGTTGTCTGATGGTAATGCTGATCTCTTTGTCATGAATATTTATGCCCCTAACAAGGATGATCCGTCTTTTTGGAAAGTAGTCACCAAAAAGCTAAATGACACACCTCTTTCTGGTAATCTTATTGTAGGTGGAGACTTTTATTTACCAATGGATCCCATCCTAGATTCCTTGAGAATGTTGGTTCAGTCGATTCCCCTGTTGTTCTCTGGGACTCTTTTAAAAGCACTTTCCGTGGTCAGGTCATCAAATGTATGTCAAGGAGAAACGCTGCCATTAAAAAGGAACTCACGGATTTAGCAGCTGAGATTAAAAGTCAGGAATCTCTTTTTCGACAATCTAAAGATAAATCGTGCCTACAATCTATTAAGAATTTACAATATACATACAATACTATAGTCACTAAAAGAGCTCATATAGGTTTTCAGGCTCAGAAATCTAAGAAGTTGTTGTTAAAAAACCGTGCTGGCAAGTTGCTTGCGGCTACATTAAAGTTCCAGGAATCTTCTTATAAATCTTCCCAAATTTCTTCTATTAATGACCATCTTGGTAAGAAAAAATTTCAGACTGAAGAAATTCTTGAGGTCTTTAGAGATTTCTATAATAATTTATATACCCCCTCTAATCAATCTTCTTTTGAACAATGTCAAGAGTTCTTAAAGGCAGTTCCTGTGAAAACTGTATCGGAGGAGGATAATAACTCTTTGAATGGCCCGATTACCTCTGACGAAATTATTTCTGCAATTAAAGCTACCCGCTACGGTAAAGCTCCGGGTCCTGATGGATATCCTATTTTGTTTTATAAAACCTTTATATCTGTGATTGTGCCGCAACTTCAATCCGTCTTTGATGCTTTTATTAAAGATGGTTCTGTGTCTGGTTCTGCTGCTGATGCTACTATTGTAGTAATCCCCAAAGAAGGAAAAGATCATTCGGACCCCAAAAAATTTAGTCCTATTTCTCTTCTTAACATGGAAGCTAAGATTTTTGCTAAAATCTTAGCTAAATGCTTGGAATCCTTTATCCCTCAATTGGCTCATCCTTCCCAAACAGGTTTTGTAAAGGGTCGTCTTGCACGTGATAATATCCGTACATTTTGTCACATTCTCGGTTCCGCCAAGCGATCCAATCTTCCGCCGGCGGCCTTGGCCCTTGATGCTGAAAAGGCCTTTGATAAGGTCTCTTGGCCTTTTCTACGAGCTGTTCTATGTGCACATAATCTTGGTGATTCCTTTATCTGTATGGTTATGTCTCTTTATTCCCGACCTAGAGCTAACATAAGAGTGAATGGAGCTACGTCGTCCTTTTTTAGCCTTCGCCAGGGTACTCGGCAAGGATGTCCCTTGTCTCCTCTTTGATTTTTGTTGTCCATTGATCCTCTTCTCAGAATGATTGACTTACATCCAGACATTAAGGGGTTCTCTTTTGGGTCTCATCAGATAAAAACAGCTGCTTATGCGGATGATGTTCTTATTTTCTCTGACGATATTGCATTGGCCATCCCTGCTATCTCTGATACAATTTCTCTTTTCTCCAAGGTTTCAGGATATACCCTGAACAAAGATAAGACAGAGATGTTCCCCTTAAATGCTTATTGTTTCTCTTCTCATATGGGTTCGGCGGGTTTTAAGTGGCAATCTAAACAACTAAAATATCTGGCCATTTATTTTTGTTCCACTCTTTATGCTACGATTACTTATAATGAATCTCAAACTATTCTTAAGGTGAGACTTGGTCTCCGAAGCATATCTACTGGTGGGGTCGACTGCAGACTCTTAAAATGATGATAACACCTATTATTAATTTTGTTTCCTCTATGCTTCCGGTAAAGCTCTCTGATTCCTTTTTTCACGAACTTGACTTACTTACTTCCAAATTTTTATGGAATGACAAAAGAGCTAGAATTGCTTATAAATTCTTACGGAAATCTTTTGATATGGGAGGCTGTAATCTTCCTGATTGGGGGAAATATCAAACTGCTTTCCTTGCGTCTCAGGGTGGTCTCTGGTTTTCTTCTCCCTCTACTCATGTTCCATCTTGGTTGCTAATAGAACAAGACTTAGCCTCCCCTCTCCGGACTGCCTCTTTTTTAACCACGAATACCCTTTTTATTCCATTCTCTCGGTCTATTATTTTAGACACTATTGCTGCGGTTCGCAAGGTTGATAAGAAAGTAGCAATTCCACTGCATAAAACTAGATGGTCGTCTATTTGGCGGAATTCTAGAATCAAAATTAATATTGAGCCAGAGTTGATGTCTTATTGGGCTGGGAAAGGTATCTCACTTGTTAAACATCTCTATGACTCCAATAATGATCCTTTCCCTTTCTCCTCCCTAGCTCAACAATTTTCTTTATCTAACTTAGACTTTTATACCTTTCTTAAGATTAAGGTAGCACTTGCTAAAGTGCACCTTCATCCCTCTTCCCCTACGATTACGCTTTTTCAATTATGGATCAGGACTGGCCATGTAGCGTCTAGGATTTACAAATTCTTATCGTCCTCTACACTTCCTTCCCACACGGTCGCACAGCAAAAATGGCTACATCATTTTGATCATAGTGTTACCGATCATATCTCTTCCGACACATGGCAGGATATTGGTAAACTTTCTCTTCGTAGTAAAATCGCCCCCTCATTAATGCAGTCCAAGTTTTTCTCTATTAATCTTCTTCATTGGACGCCCATTCGTTTGCATTCGTTAAATCTCAAAGAAGATAATCTGTGTTGGAGTTGTGGGCTTTTACCAGGCGATTTTCAGCATATGTTCTTTGATTGTTCCCTTCTCCAACCCTTTTGGAATTTAATTCACAAACACCTCATGATTATCTTTAATATTGAGTTTCAACTCTCTTTTCCATTAATTCTATTAGGTCAGTTGGCGGCCCCGGTCCCTCTGCCTTTAGATTCCATGGAATTACAATTGTTGGATCTTTTATTGACTGTTGCAGTCAAAGTAATCCTCATGGAGTGGAAATCTTTCTCTTCTGTTTCTTACCATACTTGGTGGGCTTGGGTCTCCTTTTTACGAAGTGCTCACACGTCAGTTGATCATGCTCATCTCTCTCCTTCTATATCTGATGGTGTTTGGAAAGCCTTAGATACGTATATGGTCTTGGTCTCAGAGGGGTTGGTGGTTCAATATCCTTTTGATTTGTCTGGTTAATGTTGTCTTGTGTGTCGGATGAATCCTTTGGAAATCCTCTCCTCTTCTTTCACTCCTCCCTGTCTTTCTTTCTCTTTCTTCATCTCTTTCCTACTCTCTCCGTCTTTTCTTCCTTCTTTTCTTTCTTCCTCTCATCTCTATTTTGCTATCTGATGGTGATACTTTTGTTAATTTCTTCTGCAGGTTATCAATTTTTTCTTCCTTAATTAATTTATTTATAGGATATCTGCAGATTAATGATTGTTAATGGTGTATTTCTTCTTATTTAATTTCAGTTTATCATATTGTTTATTGTTTATTTTGGTCTGATATCAATTGTATCACATTTGCTTATATCTTATGTCCTTATTTGCTCCTTTAAAATAAAATACTTTTGAAATCAAAAAAAAAAAAAGAGCGTGCGCAGCCAGGTTAGGACAGGTTCCCATAAGTCTTTTGGCCTGGATTGGGTCAGCATCAATTCCCAATAAGTGGACAGCTGATCATGGCAGAAGCTGATGCCACAAGTCCAAGTTTTAAGAGAAGGTACACGTTTATCCCCCCCAGTGAATTGCAACCCTCCGTTTAGCCAATAAAAGCAATAGTGTGTGTAGTTTCCTTTTCTCCGGTGGTGTGTCTTTGACATAACCAAGTAAGTCCACCATGGGCAATGGGGTTAAATTAATGTCCAGTATGATGTTAATCTTGCTGAAAATGTCCGACCAGTATTTCATTAGTAGTGGGCAATGCCAGGCCATATGTAAAAAAGTCGCTGTGTTGGCCTTACATCTCCAGCACGTGGAATCCAGTCTTAGGCCCATACGGTGCAGCTGAATAGGCGTCCTATAGACTCCGTGTAGAAATTTAAAATGAATTAAGCGCAATTTATAATTAGGGGATAATGCCTGTAGCTGACCGTAGCAAAATGCCCACTGTTCCTCTGTGACTTGGGGGTGTGGCTCCGAGTTCCAGTCCGTCATCGCCTGTGCTTCATTATCGGTGCAGAGGACTGCATTATATTAGAGTCTAGTGATAAGCTCAGGGCTTTAAGTGGGCCGGGTCTCACCGGGTCTGAGCACCGGCACTTTTTTTAAGGAGGCCTCGAAACGGGTCTCTATCGGGCTCTGTTTTGTGCCCTGGCACAAGCGGTCCGTTTTTTTTCCGGACTGCAGTGACAGCAGGCACATTGATGTGCACGTGCTCACACTGCTCACTTCTCACTAGTGGAGAAGTTATGGCATGACGTCATGCCAGGTGAGCGTTGTAGGGGAAGGGAAATCCTTTAAAGAGAGTAATTTCTCTCTGGATTTCCCTTCTCTTTTTGAAACTCAGGAGCAGCAACATTGTCATGGTGTCACCAGGGCGTTAAGAGGAAGCATTCTCAATATTCTACTTGTTGTAGGTATGATGTTACTTGTTCTATCGTATCATATAGGTGGATGCAATGACAGAAACAGGAAAATACAAGCCGGGCAGCGTACTATGCTAAGCACAGATTTTTTGCTTACCTGTTATTAAGCCAGGCCCTTAATGACATTAGTCACGCCCCTTTGAGAGACCCCCCCCCCCCCCAGTTTTTTCACCCCACGTAAAGCCCGGGATAAACTTGCGTGGCGATGGGTTTGTGATTATGTGCTCGTGAGCCTGTAGTGTGGGTGGAGGGCAAGGGAGGGTGTCGTGCGATTGTCAACAGGCAGCTCTAATGCGATAGTATGTAAATAACTCAGAAAAATGCCCCGGTAAACCTACTGGCGCATAGGGAGGGGCCAACATTTTTGGGGACGGGTAAAGATCTGTGAATGTCACGATGCCCATTTGTCTCAGCTTCTCCATCACCCCTCTGTCCTCCAATATGGGTATCTGGGGATTGTGTGCTAATGGTACCGAAGGGGCCTATAAGATTTTCTGTTTCGCCCTTTTAGTTAAGTCCCTCCAAGCCCAGTGCATCGTCGCAATAGTATTTGTTTTCTCTACGGGGCGCTTGTAGGGTTGGTACAGGGCAGCAGCGAGAGGGTATGGCGTCACCCGATCCAGCTCAACTGCCATGTGAGGCTGAAATGGTGTGGGGTGCAGCCAATGGTGGGCGAATTGAGCTTGAGCACAATATTAATATAGAGGGATATCCGGAGCACCCAGCCCTCTCTGTGTCTGCGAAAGTGTCAGGAACTCCCAGGTCACGCAAAGTTGTTTCCCCGCCCATACCAGTGATATCATGAGGGAACGCATTTTTTTGAAGAATTCATGGGTTAGGGACAGGGGGATGTTGATAAACATATATAAAAAGTTTGGTAGAACTATCATTTTAGCTATGGCAATTCTGACTGCAAGAGCTAGTGGGAGTTTAGACCATAATCCTATTTTCTCTTCCAACCACTCCACCTCTCTGCCATAATTCAGCCTCCAAATCTCTTGCAAATTGCTGTTTAACCAGATACCGAACCGGCCCATCTGTCCATTGAGGGGGAAGTCTATGGAAAACAGTAATGTATTTTCCGTGAGGGGAAAGAGTTCCGCCATTGCCCAATTAATGTGCACTCCGGATAGCCCTCCAAATTGTAGTATCTCACGTAGCATTGGGTGCATATTATCTTGTGGGTTAGTTATGTACAGTGTTATATCATCTGCATAGAGCGAGATGATCAGCCCCCTCGTGGAAAATCCTATTCCCGTGGTGGCATGATGCTGTCTTATCCTAGCCGCTAGTGGCTCCATTGCAATAGCAAGAAACAGTGGTGAGAGAGGGCATCCCTGTTGTGTGCCTCTCGTGATCCGGAAAGGGGAGGAGATCTGTCCATTTAAATGGATCCTGGTGGTTGGCTCGTCAAATAGCACTTGGATCAATTTGATAAAAGTAGGAATGAGTCCCATTCTGGTTAATATAGCAAATAAATAAGGTCATTCTAAGGAGTCGAAAGCCTTGGTGACATCGAGGAATACCACAGCAGCCTGTGTTTGTAGGTTCAGGTAGTGTAATTCGGCAATGGATGTTCATAAATTGTGTGCAGTGAATCTGCCTGGGATAAATCCTGATTGATCCGGTCGCGCAATCATCGGGAGTAGGAGTTACAAGTGGAATCTGGGAGGGGAAAGACTGGGTGTAACAGGCCCAGCATATAGAAGCAGGACCAGGCGGTGCGAGCCGCATGCCCCTTCAAGGACAGGGCGTGATCAAGGTGGATGCCCAGGTTTTTAACAAGGGCTTTAGGGCCTGGGGGTGTGCCAAGAGAAACTGGCCACCAATCTGGTGACCACAGCGATGGTGCATCTCCGAAGAGCATAATCTCCGTCTTTCCCGCGTTTAGTTGGGGAAAATTGCTCTTCATCCAATTCACGGTGGCTTTCATTCCCATAGAGAATGTGGACTGAACCGATGAGTCTGATTTGTTAAATGAAAAGAGGAGCTGGGTGTCATCAGCATATGAAATGGGCATAAAGCCACACAATCTGAGGAGGTTGGCCAAGGGAGCAATGTAGATATTAAACAGAGTGGGGCTCAAACATGAGCCTTGGGGGACTCCCTTGGTCAGTTCCATCAGTTTCGACCGAAAAGGGCCAAGATTGACACTCTGGGAATCCACTGGAGAGCAGGCCCTCTTAGTCCAATCTCTTCCAATCTCCTGAGCAAGATCTGGTGGGATACCGTGTCGAAAGCGGCAGAGAGGACTAACAGCACGAGAATCGTTGAATGGCCACTGTCTAAGGACATCCTGATGTTGTCTGTGACCTTCAACATGGCAGACTCTGTGCTGTATTTGGGCCTGAAACCAGATTGGGAGGGATCCAAACTGCCAGTATTTTCGACATGGTTGGTCAGCTGTTTATTGATATATTTTTCCAATACTTTGCTCAAGTAAGGTAATAGGGAGATGGGGCGGAGATTGAAGAGCTCTTCCATAGGGACCTTGGAGTTTTTCCGAACAGGGATGATCTGTGCCGCTTTCCATTCCCGGGAAAGGTAGCCCTCTGTCATAGAGAGGTTGAAAATAGTGCCTATGTGCGGGGACAATTGTTTGGAGAGGGAGGTGACTACTTTAGCTGGAATGACATCTATGGGAGAGCCTGATTTTACTGTGTGCAGTAAGGCTTCCACCTCATTGTCGGATATAGGGGGAAAGCGCTCCAGCAGTTGTGTATCAGCAGATGCTGGCAGATCAGGAGGCAGAGCAACTGGTTGCTCCTGATACCGCGTCTTCACTACATTTCCAGAGCCAGTCAGTGGCTTATCGATGCAGCTCCTGGGGCGCAGCTCCGCAGCACAAGTTCCCTTATCATCAATGCGGGGGCTGTATCGGGCAGCACAATGCCCAACCTCTATACAGAGAGGCAAGGGATCCCAAGATCTCCATGTACAAACAGAGGCCTCCAGAGGAACACACACTGTTTCCGCCCAGCCCCTGCCTCCAGCCCCCGTACTGCTGCGGTGGAGTGTAGAGCAGGGAGAATAGCTACTGGGCGTCGGGTCACAAGCCAGGCCCCCAAGTCCCCAGAGGAAAGGAATCACAGGCCCAGTCACGCCATACCTCCGTGTAGAGGAGGCTCACGGGTCTCAGAGGTCCGTCTCCGTCAGCCGGGCACCGAAAGCATTCTCTGGGCACGCTCACTGCGACAGTCGCCCCATACACTCCCAGCTCCGCAGCGGATGGACGTAGATCATTGGGCACGGGTGATAAGGCAGAGTACCTCCGCACGGACCGCGAAATCCACTTGTTGGGTCAGCGCTGGGTGTTGGACAGCGCACCGCGGCTGACGGGCAAGTTGCGGCTTGCTGGATATCACTCACCGCAGGCAGGCCACCGGTCGTTTCTCCATATTTGAGCCACAGGTGGGAGGCCCTGATTGCCAGCGCGGGTGTGGAGTCACGCACTCCTCAGCCAGCTCGATTATCAGGGTGCTTTCGGCCACAGCTCAGCAGTGCGGATCCCAGAGCAGGATCGCAGCGGCTCACTAAGCCTCCACGAGTCTGCCACCACAACACACACCCTCTGCAGCGCAGTCAGGCCTCGCCTTTTCTGTTGGTAGAAATGATGTAAGGTGGTAGTTCCGCTGTTCGGTTTTCAGTTCAGCAGTGACCACAGCAGTTCCCCGATACTATGCTGCCATGTAGTGTTGCAAATGGCTTCTCCAGTGAAAGGATTCTGAATGGATGGTGATACTGCCGGCAGAGCTCACTCACAGAGTGGCCTTCTTGCTGCTCGGCCACGCCCTCGAATGCACTGTCTTGTTAGTCCTTACCTTTCCCACTAGATAGAGGCCTGCCCCCAAGGGTCCAGCGATGGGTGCAGGCAGAATGACCTTGGCGCAGAGATAGTGTGTGCCCGGTCTCAGGATTGAAACTTATCCTTCTGTACCTTCTTTGTGTAGCTAGTTCGAGCTGGGAATTTCCAGTTCAGGTGTATCATCATCGGTTCTAAAGTGCACATAATGTATCGCAATGATTGCTGAAATCAGTCCCTCTGTAGCAATCCCAGGAGGCTGGTCAGACTGGACTCCCTCGAGTGTACCTGAATAAATATACTTGGGTTGTATTCTCTACTTACTGACCGACTCTTCATTTGTTTGGAGGGCTGAGAGGTGGGCCCGAGTGACCCGGGTGGCCCTAATCGGGTCACTTCCTTCAAATACTAGTAAAGGCCGCACAAATACAGATTGGGACACACCACTATCAATATCAAATAGATTTGCATCACTCAGAAGATGTAGTGAACTTGATTGACTTCATAAAATTTCAACACAAGAAAATAACACAAATTTTAATATACAAATGCCCTCAGTAACTATAACTAGCCCCAAGAACGCTATAAAAAAAGACTCTGTTGTATACCAATTTTGTTATTGCAACATGGAATATAGCTGGGATTAGAAATAAAATGGATGAAGCCTGGCTTAATATTGTTCAAAACTGTTATTTAATTACTTTACAAGAAACTTTGCATACTAAGGCTTTTTATAACAAGTGGTACTCTTCTGTTATAACAAGAGCCGCTTCGCTTGATTGCCGCGAGGATTATCCGAGGACTACAGTTCCCAGGGGGCCTGCTGCCATCGCCCACACCTGGTTGCAATTTGCCATCCTGCCAGGCGCCTTTAAAGCGCCTCGCCGCTCCCGCTGTCGCGGGAGCCGCTTCGCTTGATTGCCGCGAGGATTATCCGAGGACTACAGTTCCCAGGGGGCCTGCTGCCATCGCCCACACCTGGTTGCAATTTGCCATCCTGCCAGGCGCCTTTAAAGCGCCTCGCCGCTCCCGCTGTCGCGGGAGCCGCTTCGCTTGATTGCCGCGAGGATTATCCGAGGACTACAGTTCCCAGGGGGCCTGCTGCCATCGCCCACACCTGGTTGCAATTTGCCATCCTGCCAGGCGCCTTTAAAGCGCCTCGCCGCTCCCGCTGTCGCGGGAGCCGCTTCGCTTGATTGCCGCGAGGATTATCCGAGGACTACAGTTCCCAGGGGGCCTGCTGCCATCGCCCACACCTGGTTGCAATTTGCCATCCTGCCAGGCGCCTTTAAAGCGCCTCGCCGCTCCCGCTGTCGCGGGAGCCGCTTCGCTTGATTGCCGCGAGGATTATCCGAGGACTACAGTTCCCAGGGGGCCTGCTGCCATCGCCCACACCTGGTTGCAATTTGCCATCCTGCCAGGCGCCTTTAAAGCATCTCGCCGTTTACGCGCAGCGGACGCGCACGGACGAAGCCCGGACAAAGGGCGGGCCCTCTGTGGCCCTCAGTGGACGGAAGAGACTGGACTGGGCCACGGACATTGTATGTATTTGAGACAGTCCCTGTGTAGTCACTATACATTGTTGTGTAACGTGGGTGTAAGAGAAATTAGAGGGTTATATAGTCCCTGGTAAAAGAGGAAAAAGCGCTTGGTTCCAAGGATTATTGCTAATATGCATAAGGCTAAGACGAATAAACCCACCAAGGGGGTTGGCTCTATGGATAACTATCTGGTGCAAAAGGTGACCCAAATCAACAACACCCGTAGAGCTTCCCTAGGGCGAGGTAGTGATGTTGCTGAACTACCGCCTCCTTTGATAGTCACAGCTCCTATAGATGGCCTGAACGGGGGAAGTGGGGCGGCTGCAATTACTACAGCGCAAATACACATAGATCAGATTGCAGATGATCTTGAAGTTGCATCTGAATTAATAGAATTAACTGAGGAAGATTCATCTCCCTTATCTCCCCTATCACCCAAGCAAAGACCAATAAGGTTGTGCAGGAAGGTACAAGTTAAGCGCATGGGCAACCATTGCAAGAGTAAAACCGGGAGGGGCAATAGAGTCTCTAACAGTGGGGGACCGCAAAAGAATCTAGGGGAGGGCAGTGGCATTGGCGGATTGAGTTCTAATATCGCCCCTGAATCATTAACTCTCCTATTCCACTCACTGGAGGGAAAATTAGAGGAAAAAATTGTAGAGCTGATGCAACCACTGCTAGATAAATTAGATACTATGGCCTTAGAAGTTGATAGATTAGGTGGCCTGTTAAAATCCCACTTGGTGGGAGTATCAGGTAAATCAGATGCAGCCAATAATAATTCAATTGTGGTTGTCCCGGGATCACCAAAAAGTAGTGCATCTAATACTCTACTAAATAGGCAGATTAACACACAGAATAAAGTGGTTGTTGTTGATCCTGTCTTATCAGGTCCCACGACAATAACATTGCAGAATACCATTAATACGAGATCTCTTGAGGGAAATTTGACCCATACCCACACAAAGAAAATCCGTCATGTAAATCTTCCTCCTGACTGTGCTCCTTATGTGGCTGTGCTTACGAATGTCCCTCCCATTCAGCCCCAAGCACATCAGGTGTTTGAAGAAAATCACGACTCTCTAAAGAATAGGACGGTTTTCTGGCTTAATAAGAATTGTGGGTTTCCCGTTAAGTATGCAGATCAAATATTAACGACAAGAAGGGTCAGCTGGATTGGATCGTCCAGCAAGACAACAAATGGTGACTGCATTATCATTAATTTTAGGCATCCTCAGCATGCTGCTACAGTTCTACTTAGAGCTGCTGCACTAGCCAACACTCCCAATAGTATTTGCATACGTCCACTGGGGTTCTTTTATTCCCATTTTATTAGCAATCCACCAACCCCTGGCCCATTCAGAATACGTACACCCTCACAGTCACTGCCCCTCAATGATGGATATGATTATAACGCGGGGCTACAGAGAGGTAATGACTTCAACATTGCAACTCATAATAGATTTGATGCCCTCTCGGGATTAGAGCTATGTGACTGACAGGAGGTATCGGGTGGGCAGGAAATTCATGGCTTAACGGATATGAAATGTTCGGAACGTAATTTGGCTGTCAATATCTCTAATAATATAATATCCTGGAACATTGCGGGTCTTGGTTCCAAAATGGAGGATTGCAATTGGATTGAGTATATCAAAAAGTACCAAATTATCTGTTTACAGGAAACTTGGTCAATCGATTGTAATTACTTCCTGGAAGGGTTTAAGGCCTACTACGTACCGGCAGTAGCAACAAATAGGGGTAGAGCTAAGGGGGGCCTGGTTGTGTTTATATCTATAGCTTTATGTTGTAAGGTTCGGAGAATTACAACTAACCACACTGGTATTATTGGTTTAGTTTTAAACGGAGAAAACTGTACGGCCGGTCTGGTCAATTTTTATAATTCTACTATTTGTAGCACCAACTCTAGTCATATAGCTACATTGCATTCCTTTATCAGTAACTCCATGAAGGGCTGTTTTCACAACCTCATGGTGGTTGGGGATTTTAATGTTCATCCCTGTGGAGACCCTCTTTTTAAATTGATCACAGAATTTAATTGCTCGGTCTGTGAGAACTTTCATTTTGAGCACACAACTGAGGGGGAACACTTGAATGATATGCTTAATGAATTAGAATTAACTCCTATGATGGCATTGATGGCCCCAAATAAGCGTTTTGATACCCCAACGTTTAAGGGGAATGGCAGGGCAACTTTTATAGATTTTATTTTGTTAACATCTGCCATGCAGTCTTTTGTGGGATCCTTCTCTATCGAAGACAGTGAATTTAGTGATCACAATCCTCTCACTGCTCTTTTGAGGGGTCCACTGATAGCAAAAGAAAGAGTGGAATCTCTTATCGGTAGGGTGAACACCACTGATGGCAGACGCCGTCTGAGATGGTCCATGGTAACTCCTGATCAACTATATACCAAAATAAAAACTACTTGTGCTGACGAAATTTCGTTATGCACGCAAGTAGATGCACTCCCAAACATTGTTCTAAATGCCTTCAATCGTTTAGCGATGAAGGTATCTCAATTACTATCAGTTCCTATAAAAAATTCAGACTCCCTAAAAGGTCCAAAGTGGTTTAACAAGGACTGCACTCTAGCAGCCAAAAATCTAAGAGCAGCATTGTCATCCAAGCCTAGGATAAAAGCTGATGTCCAGCAATGTAGAACGATTTATAAAAACACTATTGCAAGACATAAGGAATCTCTAAGGGAAGAGGCGTGGTTAGCGATCCTAGATCCTGCCACCCTTGGAAGTAGTACAGCTTTCTGGGCCTTGATGAGAAAACCATTTTTGACACAGGACCCGGGAAATGGTACTGAAAGTTATATATCTAAGGAGGAGTGGGAAGAGCACTTTAAAAAATTATACTGCTGTGCAGAGGACATGGATACTAGTACTGACTGTAGTAAAACTGGTGTGCAGATTGTTTTTAATAGAATTGAGGTCTTAGAGGGAATACAGGGAATCACAGGTGGAAAAGCTCCTGGCCCGGACGGGATCCCCCCTGATTTGTATAAATCTGATCCTAGCTTTTGGGCACCGATTTTGGAGTCAGTTTTTAACGCAGCTGTAAAAGAAGGATGTCCACGATCATGGGGTGTTTCCACAATTGTCCCAGTTTTTAAAAAGGGTGACAAGGGCAGCCCACACTGCTATCGCCCGATCTCTCTACTAGATTCTATGGTTAAGATTGTAGGAAGAATTGTACTGCAAAGATTGGTAGAGTGGGTGGAGGAAAAGAACATTATGTCTCTTTCGCAGTACGGATTTTGTAAAGGCCGATCCACAACTACTCAATGCCTTAACCTTTTCCTGATCTTAAGTAAATATACCATAATACAGAAAGGTACCATTCATCTTGCCTTTATGGATTTGTCTTCAGCGTTCGACTGTGTCAATCGGTGTAAGCTGTGGCAATCCATGAGGTCAAAAGGGGTTGATAGCGGTCTGGTTGATTTCTTGGTTGCCCTGCACCATAATACCAGTGCCAATGTGAGATATTCCCTGGATCTGAGTGTATCTAATAATTTTAGTATTGGAAAGGGTGTCCGGCAGGGCTGCATCCTGGCCCCCTTTCTTTTTAACTTTTACATTAATGATTTAGATGGGGTGCTACAAGATGTTCATGCTGACTGTCCTAGAGTTGGCAGGCGAGGAATTCCAATACTTCTCTACGCAGATGATGCAGTACTTATATCTAGGACCGAGAGGGGATTGCAATCATTACTAACAGCTTTTAATACATTTATGAGAGATAGAGACCCCTTGATAAATAACACTAAATCTTTTGTATTACAAGTTGGTCAGCAACCAAGAAAACCCTTCCAATTTAGGATTGGCGGAGAAATAATACCCTCAACTAAAACATTTTGTTATCTAGGAGTTCTCTTTGATACAAAATTAAATTGGGAACCCCATCTTGTAAAGAAAAAAGGTGAAATGGTGAGGGTTAATGCATCAATATTTAATTTTGCAACCAAATTGGGAAAAAAGCCAATCTGTGCAATGTTGAAATTGTACAACGCTAAGTCTGTGGCAACTGTATCCTATGGTAGTGAACTTTGGGGGTATGTTAATGGAGAGCAATTACAGATTGTTGAAAATCGTTTTATGAAGCGCTTATTGTGTGTCCCATCTGGTACGGCTAATTTCGCCGTCCATGAGGAGTTGGGGTCCCAATATATATGCGACTTGCTTTCCTTACGCCCTTTGATGTTTTGGCTTAAAATTTGGCTAAATGAGAACATACCCCTAACACACTTAATCATTAAGGACTTTATGTCATTGGACAAGGCATTGAGTTCTCCTTGGCTAAGCTATTTAAAAACAAATTTTGACAAACTTGGTCGCCCTGATCTTTTTTCTAATCCTCAAACAATTATCAGGGGAGATTTGGAGCAAATTAAACAATTATTTTTGTGTGATAAGAGGACCACGAGAGAAGACGTGGAGCTCCAGAAACCAAGTGTGAGAAAATTTGTTATGCTTAAGACTACCTTGGCCATTGAACCATATTTGGAAGGGTCTTTTTCTTCACATGAGAAATTTTTACTGACCAGATTTAGGTTTAATCAATTTCATCATCTGCTTATTCGACCTAAATGTGATATTTTTAATAAATTGGCAGCGCCCTGCGGCTGCGACGGAAAGTCTCCGCAGGATATGCTGCATTTTATCTTTTTATGCAAATTTTATGAATTTCCTCGTAAATTATATTTAGTGACTCTTTTAAAAAAACTTGATTTTAAACAAATCAGACCGGCTCTTTTGTATTTGCAGCTTTTGCACAGTGACAGTGTTCTCCAAATGAAGGAATTTTTAAAATTATGTATTAGATTGAGAAACTGCCTGGACCAGTGAAACCATGCCCCTCGCTCGGTGTTCATATTTTAGAGAGCAATATCCTTTTTCTTTGTGTACTGAAATGGTTGGTGCTCTTGTAATGATGTATTGTATATTTTATGTATGTCTTTTATGGTTAGCAATAACCGAAATAAAGATTTGAATTTGAATTTATAACAAGAGCAGCCTCTTACCAAAATGGAAGGGCAAAAGTAGGATTAGCCACCTTGATTTCTGTCACATTCCTGCTGATTCTCAAAAAAATCATATACCAAGTCGCCGTTTTTTCCAATTTCTATGGTTCCAGACTACTGAAAAGTTCAGTATATTGTTAAATAACTTCTAAAGTGATATTTTAATACCAGAAAGTAAGTTGTCATGGCTTTAGAAAAGGAGTTAGATATATTCACAAAATGCATTAAAAGTAATTGTGTTTTCTCTGCTGTCTCTCCTCAAATATCATTTGTATATGGGTATTGAACTGAAGCCTGTTTCATGTTTAATAAAAAGACTTAAATAAAAAAAAGTAATTGTGTTTATATATGGGCTGGTCAAACACAAGGAGATGATGGACGGAGCACTGAAACTTTTCAGACACTCACCCCCAGTCACAGATCTGGGCTGAATCCATCATCGTTCTTTAGCTCACTTCGCCACCTCAGTTCAGACCCAGCTATATGCAAATCAGTCTTGACCCTGTGCCTCATGGGAACAGCCCAGCCCGATCTGCCAAGCCAGGACTAGGTTTTCTGGGCTGGTGACTTTAATTGTAGAAAATGTGATGTTCTAGAAGGGGAAAATTGGGAATATAGGGATGAATATGATGAAGTCCACCTTCATTTTCTTCATAATCTATATAGTGAGACGATAAATGGAATAATGGCTAAGTATAACTTAGAGCTTTTGGAGGAATTGAGTGTAGAAAGAAAGGTTGTTGCTCCAGCGAATGAAGGCTATAGGCATATTTCAATTATTGATCACATTTTGATCTCAGAGATTGGCCTAGGATTTGGAGAAAAAATCGATGTTGTAGAAAGCACATTTAGTGATTGCTATCCGCTCCAGCTGATCCTTAGTCTTATGAGAACTTATAAGAAGAGGGTTTGTTTAGCCACAGACATTGAAATTCAGCATTTAATGGTCAGGTGGTAACCCGTCCTCCTTATTGGATAAAATAGTGCATGAAAATCACCAAGATATTACAATTCCGCTTATTATTATGGCCTTTTGTAATATTAGAGATGCAATAGCAGGAAATCTAAAAATTAGTGATAAGAACTTCAAAAAAAGCTCTAGATGGTTTGACCACCAGTGTACAAAAGCAAGCAAGGATCTTAAAAATGCTTTGAAAGACAACCCTAGAAATGGTGAAATGATTAAAACCTTGAGGAAGTTATAGAAACAGGCATTACACAAAAGAAGAATGTTGTCTCTGCCTATGCACCAGCCCTCTAGAAGACCCTCTAAACTTTCAGAAATGGTGCAAGAACTATTTTTCAGTGGTCAGCAGCCTCAAGGAACACACATGTTCTGCTGTTCTTAAAGTGCTACAACGAGGAGTCTGCCTTTTCACTGAAAAGTCAGGTCCCATCAAGAGGCATATCCAGGAGTGTGGCCTGTATATCTCCAGAAGATTCTGTAGTATGCATCCACATGTCGGGGAAAAAGACAACACTAGGAAATATTGCCCTTTCTAAACAGTCTGTGCTATCCAGACCTAAGCGAGAAACATATTTGTCCAAGTCCAGTCCATCATGGAGTCTGGCCCAAAGAGGCCTTATAATCTTCTGGGACTGCTGGCAGGATCTCGCTGACTGTGTCTCATCGGGCATGAGTTTAGTGGCCCAAAAAAACACAAACAGCATTTACAGAGTGTAGTGCTAAATTGGACAAAGAAAACAAGCAGTTCCCAAAAGCGTAAATCCTCTTGAAATCCTTAAGTGTAGGAGTCGTTGGGAATGAGTTAGGATTCATCTTACTCTATGAGACCTGTACAATAGACTCTGCGGAGTGGGGTGCTTGGTGAGAAAATCTGGGCCACCATGAACCAATCTGTGACATCTGCCTATTTGCACTCAAGAATAAGGCTTCAACCAAGTTGCCATTTATATTATCAGTTGGACATTTTTAAAAGGAAGCAAAGGCGCAGAGGTCACTAGCCAAGGCTAAAAAATCCCTGCCAGAACATTTGTTTTGGCATGAACTGAGGGTAGCTCCAATTCTGGTGCTTCAGCTTCCCCCTGGACCATCACTGCTAATGAGGCACTTCATTCCATTGGGCGCCTAAGGATTCAGAGGGTTCAAAGGATGGTTCCACCAGCGGTAACCAGAGCAGAGGCACCTTCAGTTCAAAGAAGCCCACAAGCAAGCCAGCAGTAGCTGGAAGTACACTGAAAATTATGGGCAGCGTTGCCTCCATGAAGGTATCCATCTGCTGTGGGGTGGGTCAATGAGCTGGGAATTTCGGGGTGCATTGGACCAACTGAGTAATCAATTTAATGGCCGGAGACATTGAAAAGGTGCAACTGACATTGGGACGCCCGCGTGCCTTCTCTTTTAAGTCAGAGATGTATGCTTGCTCTTCAACTTGAACTTCAACTTTACCGGAGGACTTTGAGAACCAAGTTGAGTAGTTGTATGGAGGGGGAACGAAGAAGCCCAAATCTGCAACATGGACGTGAGCAGGACTGACATGAAGGTCATGACAACTAATTCTGTTCAGCTACATACAGTTTTGCCTCCTGGTTTCGGATAGCCTTTATGTGCATAAAGGTGCACTTAATGCATGACTTCATGTCTTGTCCTAAGCCCAGCCAACGAAGAAACATCTTGTGAGGATCTATGGCAGACATCTGCTTCCTGCAGTCATGGCATAGCTTTAAACCTGTTGTTTTGGGTGCGGTCATTGTTCCTTAGCACACAGGTAAAATTGTTTAGAAGTCTTCAGAAAACCAACAAATTGGAGTGTAGCTTCAGATCCACGTCAGAATGTGCAGAAAGAAAGTAACTGATGTCTGCATGTAGGGGTGGTGCTTATATGCAGCTCTGCTCTTTCACTCTCAGGGCAGTGTAGAGTTAGAGGGAAGCTGGATGATGCCACCTAGAGGTGCGCAGGAGCACTGGTATGGAAAAGTTGATGCCAGGAAAGTATTCTAAGGCAAGGAAACTGTGGTTAGACGTGTCCACCAGAAAGCCCACTGCAAGAGCAAAGGTTCACAAACTGACACAAAAGAGAAATGACCCACTGTCCTGTCACCGACAACTGTTTAAAAGGGGAACCCACCCCTTAAAACTAGCCCATCCTGCTCCAATGTAAAACCTGGTCCTCTCTTGACAAAAGTGCCACGTCAGCGCATGCTTTCAAGCACTGATTGACACTTTTGGCCTGATTAGGAGCTGAACACATTCATTAATCCACAGCATGCCAAATGATAACTGCCACACATTTTAGGCCATCACTGAATAGGCAGGTAAGCAATCAAGGAACTGTCATATAAAGCCATGTGTGGGACCACAGTACAACAACAGTAGTACTTCTCAGCCACAAAACAAGGCAGGGTGCAGTCATCCAACATGGTTAACCAGCTGTGCATGTATGACCCATTAAAACCTCAGGTATTTGGAGAGCTTTGCCAGCCAACTATAGCTATCCACTGATGCTCTGCCAGTGAAAGATCAGACACAATCAAAAATGTCCTGACTGCTGAGAGTAACAACTATTTGCTCCTCTAACTAGCACCTCTGAGTTTCCTACATGCAAGCTGTGCTTCAAATGTTCCAGAAGACATGAACTACATTAAATGGTTTGCTGTGTTTGCACCAAAAATGTAGGACCAACTTATGGTAATTGAATTAATAAAAATGTATTCCACTTTCCTGTAGACTCAACCGGACTAGAAAAAAGTCAAAGGTATTGTAATGTGGGCTAGGGTCCCAAGCTAAAAAAGTCTGAGATACACAATTTTTTAATTAAATGGTTAATGTTTCATTTTATTTAAAAAATATCTTTATTGCAGGTTTTCATAAGTATACCATAAATATTAACCCCAGCCCAATACTCGCCCCTACCCACCACACATGTTGAGGGGAAATATCACAAAATATACACACACATCTTACAGCTCGACCTACTAATTCATTCGGTACAATACATAAACAACAATTCATTATAATTCAGTCTAAGCTAGTAGCCCCCCCATAGCTTAAAGTTTCAAGTGCATTAATAACAAATACCAAATCTAACATAGCAGCCCTTGGGGCCCCTCTAATTAGTAGACTGATCTACCCACTCGGTCAGTTTTGCCCAAATTCTCAGTCCCTTTTTCCAAGACCGATTACCCTTTCTTGCTTAAACTGCCTTCTCTAGGTTACACACCGCTAACAACCAAGCCAGCCATTGCTGAAATGTTGGGGTATTAGGGTCCAACCAGGCTGAAGCAATTCACAATCTTAAGATAGCCATAGAAACGCAAAGCAAGGTGCCACCACCCTATCCTATCTCACTTTCTTGTACCCCCAATAAAATCAGTGTCAGAGTTATGGATACCTTCCACTTCAGCAAATCATTAAAACATCAAGGGCCTCATGTAGGTAAATAAATTTTACCGGTTCTTAAATACCGAGCCGTACCGAATCGTTAAATTAGAATCGTTAAGTTATATGTAGGTAAAAATTCGGTAACAGTTACCGATTCGGTAACATTCGGTAATCACGAATCGGAATTCACCGAATCGGTAAATACCGAGGTGGTATTTACCGAATCGGAAAATACCGAGGTGGTATTTAGCGATTCGGAAAATACCGAGGATACTACCACCTTCCCTTAACTAAGTAGCTAATATCATAATTATGCTATAATAGAAGGTCTCTTAGGCTTGAATAGGGGACCCCATACCTCAAAAATCAGCTTAGTGAAATCACATCACAGGAGCATCAGGAGCCTTCTCGCAGGAAGGCTCGTCTTCGGTCTGAATAAGAAACATGATGTCTGTGATATGAAAAGCACCAACTTTCAGGTATTTGCAGCTGCGCGTGTGTCATGGCTAAATAGTGGGTCGATCAACCTAGAGTGGAAAACATGCATTGTGTAAAATTCCAGACTGTGTGTCACAGCATGTACAGACCAAGGTCGCTGCGCAGAGCTTGGGATGGTAACAACAGATTGCACTCGTCTGAAGGAAGTCTCGAGTCAGCAGTTTATTCAAGAAAGAACATGTAAACGCAGTGTCGTGTGCAAAGACAAAAAGATGGCTACATAACATTCAACGTGGTTATGCTAACTGAACAATGTATGTACGTATTCAGGGAGAACTCACTACACGCCCCCTTGAGCGAAGCAATATTTAATAGGCAAGAAAAGAGAGAACGCAGAGTTCAGTTTCGTCAGAGCAGAACAAGGCGTAACCAATGCAGCGCCAAAGTCCTAAAGTCCAATTAATTGCAGCATAATATTCCAAAAAACACAATGCAAGTATAGTAAACAACTCAAGCCGACCATCAGGAAGAGAAAAAAGAGAAATAAGAGAAATAAATGTTGCGCCAGGGTGCTGTCCAGTAGCACAGGCGCAATGGACGACAATCCAGTTAATCCATGAATGTATAGGCAGCATATGTGGCCACGGCTTCCAACAAAAAATTGTTTGCAGGGCCACTGAAAGTCTCAGCCATCCAATTCAGTAAAGAAAAGGAACATACGTGTTCTCCAACCAACGGAGCCTCTAGCACAATCAGAGGGCACCCGGAATGTTCCTCCAAATAGCTCATAGACAAGAAGTCGTAGGCTGCCGCTGAGATGTCCCAATTACCCAGGATACCATGCGCCGCACCACACGCCATGATCCGGACACCAGAACAGGCAAACTCGTGAGACACTAAGGGCCTCATCAGTCGATCGAAATCCGGCACCGGAGACACCATGTTGGTCAAGCACAAATCCAGAGGCCATTCAAAGGGACAATCCAGGCAGTGAAATACAGGTTGTACGCAGGTGAAGTAGGAATACCTGAAGGATAATCCATAAGCCAGGCTCAAAGTCGCCAATGGCAAAGTACCATAGAAGTCAAGCATCCTATCACGAAGAAGATGCAGACGGGACAGGTGCTCGTGTGGCACAGAAGGAGCAGCCATTCCGGAGTATGAAAAGGAAAAGCAGCACACCTGCCACTAGCGCCAGGAGCAGCGGGACACCTCCAAAGATGCTCGAGAAAAGTGAATGAACAAATGCCGGAATTACACCAAAAAATAGTTTGGAAAGAGGTCACGAGACCCGAGGCCACATGTTTCAAAAAATGAGCCAGGCCGGTCGTGGACGAGGCATTGAAAATAGTTTGGATCAAAGAGCCGAAATGCAGGGGGAGGTCAGTATTCAGAGGCGCCTGTACCTCAGTGCGCGTATTAGCAACGTGAAGGACAAATGTTTCACGAGAGGAAGTCAAAGGCACCTCTTTGTGGGACAATAGCGCTCTATTCTGCTCAACTTGTTGAACTCTGCTTTCAAGGTTGGAAACATCCAGCCGCACATGCGGGGGTGGAAAAAGAACAGTATTGCAGCAGACAACTTTATGCGAGACAGTTATGTACGGGATTCCCACTCACATCCCGCAGCAAGCTTCATTATTCAAAATTAAATAAATACCGTTTGCAAGCAGAGTGAAAGAAGGTGTAATCACAGGCACTGGGATACCTCGTAGGACGCACGCAAAATTCGGGGCTTGTACATTGCATGCGCCGTGTACTTGCATGTGCCTATTGTCTCATGTATGAATCCTAGAAGAGAGAGTGCTAAAGCTATTATCTATAACGGCTAAGGCCTTCTCCATGTTTGCTTGGTCAATAGCTCTCAATCTGGAAGCCGCCTCACTGTGCGACAACTTGCAGACTTCGTTGTAAATAGCATACGCCCACCTTTTGGTTCTGCCACCCACAGGACCATTCACAAAATCATTCAATTCGGTATGCACATTGATGGAGTGGGTGGACTTCCTGATCCTGTAGATGTGCTCTGTGTCAGCTGGTGGACAGAGTGGGATGTGTGTACCATCAATGCAGCCAATGAAATGGGGGAACTGTGCCATGTGAGAAATGTCTGATTTTGTTTTCTGCAGTGCAGCCTGTGTGTTGTGGAAGCTGATGTAGTGGTGCATTCTCTGCATCATGGCATCCAGGAAATTCCTGAAGGAACGGGACAGGCAACTCTGGGATACACCACCCACCGCAGCTGTCACCACCTGATAACTGCCGGATGCCAACAGATGTGGGCTGCAGAGCACCTGCACATGTGGGGGTATGGCGTGCGCCCTTCTTATTGGCTGGTCCAGGAGTGGGTGCAGGTCCCTGATTAAGTCCATGATGGTTTCGGGGTGTAGCCTGTACCTCTCATGTATCTCTGCATCAGTCAGCTGGAATAGTGTGATGCGCTGTCTGTGGATGCGTTCCTCCCGTCGCCAAACCCTCAGTCCTGCTGCCTGTAGACGTAGGCGCCTTGCAATGACGTACATAGCGGCCATGTTGTCCACGCTGTTGCATTTTGGGATTGCTTATCTGCACTGTTGATGGTTACCACCTGCTTTCAATCCGTGTTAATTACCGACTCTTATTTACCGATTTTCTTGGATTTCTTCATTACCGAGTGCTCCTACATGTCATTTTAATTTTTACCACTTCATATTTACCACTTCATATTTACCGATTCGTTAATTATGTATTCGGTAAATCTGAATCGGTATTTTGGAATTCGGTAAATATGAATCGGTATTTACCGCCTCATATTTACCGAAAAGTGGTTTTTGGACTCCTACATCTCACTTGTCTGAATACCGGTCGGTAACGGCATATTTACCGAATATCGGCCGTTACCGACCGGTATTTGGCTACCTACATGAGGCCCCTAGTGATTTCATTTTTCAGAGTTGAAAAAGCTCCACATGATGCAAACATATGTACTATATCCGCTCCATATAAAGAGCAACGGGAGCAACACATTCCTTTACCTTCCCCCATACGGCAATCCTATACGGTATATAATATAAAAAGAATGTCTTATAGAACTGGGCTTGTAAATTTGCCGGCAATATAACAGAGTGTGCTAGTGAAAAAGATCTAAGGAATACCGTTTCCGATATCTCCATTATTGGGAATATTTTTCTTGGTCATCTTTCATTACTGAGTTCAATAGATGGTATATTGTCCCGATTCAGCATTTATTCTGGCCAATCAGTCTGTCCACTAGATCAATTTTAGGAAACCTTATGATCCTTCTTCCTTACGCTGCAAGAAATCTGTTTTTTGGAGGTATTTGAAAAAATCCCTCTGACTAATGTCAAACTCAGTTCTGAGTTCTTCAAATGAGGCAATATCCATTGGGGAGAAAAAAAAGCCCCCACTCTATTCAGCCCAGCATTAATCCAGGTATGCGTGTATTGATCCCTGAACATTTCCGGTGTATTATTATTATTCTGAAAGGGCATATAGAAATTTAATCTACCTATTCCCAACAAACTACAAACAGCCATCTTAACCTTAAATGCACCTAAAACAGTCTTAAATCACACTCTCTTGTAGTAGCTGAATTCCAGCTGCTGCCTGAAACATCCCCAAGCCTCTACGGCAATTAAAGTTTCAAAGGGAGATGGAATGCGGTTCTCCGCACCTCCACTCTGCAGTTCCTGTAATAAAACAGTGCTATACTGTAAAGTAGTGGCCCAGGAGTATGATTTAAGATTAAGTAAGGCCCACCCACTCTTGGGAGTGGGAGGCACTTCAGAGATCTTCTTGGTGTCAAGTAAGTCCATGAAAATCGTGAACATATATCATCAAGCTTCTTCAGCCACTGGTTCGAGAACTCTAATAGGATAGCACTGAAAAATTACAAAATTTGGGGAAAAAAGATAATCTTCACAATATTACATCTGCCTACCAGGGAGAGACGTAAATTATTTAATCTACAGAGCTCTTTTTTGGACTTCCCAATAAGAGGATCAATATTTTCTTTAATAATTTTATCTAGGCTGGCTGTGATACTAACACCCAAATAGACTGAATTTTGAACCACTCAATTATCCACCAGAAGTGTCTTACCATTAATAACAATGTGTGTCTTGTCTTTATTTAAGGTGTGTCGGGGGATAGTCCCAAAACTTAAGGCTTCTTCTTAGACTAATTTGAGGGCCTTCGCCAGGTTATATGTTACAAGAGCAATATCATCGGCATATGCCAATGTCTTGGTTTCATACCCTCGTGCTTGTATCGGATGAATTGCAAAAAGAACTATTGATGGACAGAATGCAGAACAATGTCATACATTCACCCCAGTACAGAGATCTGGGCCTAAATCCATCGTTTTTTTGCTCACCATGCCATTCCAGTTTGGACCCAGCCAAATGCAAATCAGTCTTGACCCTGTGCCCAATGGGAACAGTCCAGCCCGAACTGCCAGGCTAGGTCCTCCGTGGACTGGAAACAAGCATCCTAGGACCGGTTTCAGGGTTTCACCTCTCTTCAGCCAGGATAGCTTGATTCCAGTAGCATAGAGAGCACAGGACTCACGTCTGAGCATACCCATCTACATTCCGTCCATCAATTGTGTGTCTTTTGCTTTCTCGCCCTAAGTGCGCCAGGTATGCCTAGACGTAGGTCCCGGGCTCACTGTGCCACTGGATTCAAGCTATCCTGGCTGAAGAGGGGTGACACCCCGAAACCAGTCCTGGGATGCTTGTTTCCGGTCCAGGGAGGACCTGGCTTGGCAGTTCAGGCTGGACTGTTCCCATGAGGCACAGGGTCAAGACTGATTTGCATATGGCCAGGTCTAAACTTGTGTGGCATGGTGAGCAAAAGAATGATGGATTTAACCCAGATCTCTTGACTGGGGGAGAATGTTTTGATTTATTCTACATTCCGTCCATCAATTGTGTGTCTTTTGTATCGGATGAATTGCCATGTTGTTCTCAAATCTGTGTATGAACTGATCAATGTAAATTGCATATAATAGCAGGGAGCACGGACAGCCTTGTCGTGATCAAAAAAGGATACGACAGTTCTCCGGATACAAATACACTGGCAACAGGTTTATAATACAAGGCTTTTACTGCCTGGATAAACACCATTCCAATACCCATTCTTTGCATAGTAGCCCAGAGATAGTGCCAGATGACCCTATCAAAATCTTTCTCCTCATATAGCAGAATCAAAGCCATTGGGTCCCCTGACACTTGTGCCTATGTCAAAGAGTGAAATAACTCTTCTAATATGGTCTGTTGTGCCTCTCCCGGGGATAAACCCATATTGCCGTCTGTTTGAATTACCCGATACAAACATGTAGCTAAAATCGCAGAATACATTTTAGAGTCTTAACATGCTCGGGCGATAGCAACCAAGTTCCTGTATCTGTTTATTCTTCTTGGGAAACACGACGATTTTGGCAGAAGGCCAAGAACTACAAGGAGTCAATCCTACAAATATTTGATCAAACAGGCTCATAATACATTCTTTAAGTTGCCCAGAGAATATTCTGTAAAATTCAGTGGGTATACAATCAGTGTCCACGGCTTTCTCAGAGGGTAGACTAGTCAACTCAAGGAGGATCTCTTTCCAGTGTAAAGGCCCTTCTAAAGCTTCTTGTTCTTCTCTGGATAATCTATCAAGGGATACTGCATTTAGGTATTCATATTCCGGATTAGCTTCCCCTTTGGTACCTTCCATATAAAGGGATTGGTAATAGTTTTGAAAAGACACCTTGATCCCACCAGGATGTTTTTGCTGTTCTTGCTCCCTGGCCCGTCATGACTTCGGCTGAAAATGGTCTCTGCGCTAGGAGTAGCTCAGTCCCAATTTGAGAGATGTTCTTTGCCAGTCCCGCAATTGCCTCAAGCACAAGGTGGCTCAGTGCACTCCACTTGGCGCTGCTTTAGCTGTACCTCCATGCATCCTCTCCATTGCCGCATTCTCCTTCCAGGCTCCTTGCTGCAGCAGAAGCTCCTCCCCGCATACTCATGGGCTTTCAATATATTAGACCTCTTGAGATAATAGAAAACCATTTTATGAGGTGCTTAAGTAGCTTGCCAGCTATAACCCCACTTGTTCCCTTACGGTTGAACTATGGGCTTAGACACATTAATGATATGGCTGGCTTAAAGTCACTTTTTTACTGGTAGAGACTTTGGGTAGCCCTAGAGCTTTTGCAATTTTGTAAGGCTTTAGAGAAAGTTCTGGGTCTTGTTAGATCGCCTGGTTTTGAACCATGAAAGATCGTCTGTGCCAGATTGGGTACAAGAATCTCTGGTCCTCCCATGCAGATGTCATTTTAGTCTGCAAGTCAGAACTAAAGGGTGCCTACTGGCACCATATTGACAACCTAACTCTGAATTTCTCCAGGGCTGGATCTCTCACCTTATACTTCATGGAGTTTAAAGTAAATTACCATCTGGAGGTGTTCTTGGATGAGATTAACTCCCCCTTGTGGAATTCTTATATATTAAACTGCGTATGGGGATCATGCCCATTTGCTCATTCATCGCCAAAGGGAAACGCTACCCTCGTGATTGCAACATGTTCGGTCCGTTCTGCCCCCAAAGTGAAGGAATCGGCTGAGCATGTATTTTTATTTGTCCGGCTTTCCAAGGCTTCTGAAAGAAGTGGATCTTGCCACTACGCCATAATCTAGGTTTGTGGAATTTTAGGACTGCATATAGAATTCTAAGCAGTGATACTAGGCAATCTATTGTCGTTGCGGTTTCTCAGTTATTGATGTACATGTGGAGGCTTATATAGAAAATGAGGGCAAGCAGAAGGATTAGACCCCATTATATGCTGTTATTTCTTAACCATATTCATAGTCTGCGATTTTAAATTTAGTCAAATTTGGATTTTATGATGTGTAATATGCCACATTTGAATGAAAGTCTTATGAACTGTAAGATTTGCACAAATGATTTTACTGTTTTATTTGTATTTATGCACTGTGTTTTAGCATGCTCTTTTATGTCCAATGTGCAAAGATAAAGAATTATGAACTGAACTGAAAAATTCTGTTCACTACTGCAAGGCCGAGCTCTCCAATATGATAAAATTGGAGTTGCCCTATTTCATTTTAAAAGTGTAATTTCCAAATGGGAAGAGATAATCAGTTCATGTTTGGTGTCACTGGAATCACAATTTGAAATCCTAACTTATGGTGAAGTCAGATTTTATGGAGTAATTCTTTTTATTTAAGCCTCAGTAAAGCATCAATGACACAGCTGATTGCCTACAACTACTAAGGGCTGGTAGCGTGCAATTAGTAGACTAACAGACATACACAGCTTTCTGCCTACAACCCCGAGGCCAGCAGTAGTACTGGGGCATATTAACTATAAAAATACAAACCAAAACCCTCAATAACTCCCACAACCCCCATTCCTTCATACAGCTAAGCTAAGTAGTCAGTCTGATGAATCAGTCATGTCTAGAGTGTGCATTAGGTAGAGCTGGCAGCCTGGGAGGGTAAAGTGTGGGCGGTTGTTGCATATGGTGCGGTAGGAGGTAATAACCAAAATATTTTCATATAGGTCGAGCATTTCAGTTCTTTGAATTCCGAAGAAAGGATGTGCAGGTAGGGTGCCCAGTCCATGGCAAATATGAGAAAAGCTACTGTGGCTCTGTTGGGAAAAGAATAATTCCTTTACAAAGACATGTATAATTCAAATGGTATCATTCAATTGTGATACTAATGGAAAACAAAACAAACAAGAATGCACTTCTTAGAATGGCAATTGTACTTCTTACTGAGTAAGGCAATCAGAGTATGCATTTATAAGGCTGTCAAAAAATAAATGTATGAAAAATAGTGACAGAATACAGTGAGGTGAAGTGCTCAGTGAATGTGGTGCTGTGAACGTACTATATACAGGTGTGGGAATAAATTATTTACAATTGATCAAGAAGGATTTACAAATGAGAAAATGGTCAGAACAACATTAATCAATGTCTCCGGTAGATGGCAAAGGTGCTCATTATTTACAACCGTGAGACTTATTATAGCTGAGCCAAAAGTTAATGCTGACGTTTTGACCCTGACAACAGCCTGATTGATTGATGTAAAAGCGGGTCTTCTTCAAGGCTAAAGCTGTTGTAGCCAGCCCAACAAAAGGGGTGAATTCCCTCGGAGCAACATCTTCGGGTCGAGGCTAGCGGTGGCCTGATGGAATTCAGGAAGACGCAAGAACGATTTGGCAGAGATTTCAATGTGGAATCAAAGAGATCCTCGATTCTGTGAAAGCGGGCAAACGTAATTATTCATCAATCGAGGTGAAGTACACACAAGTTATGCTCCCCAGAAAGCTAGGCGGTCAAGATCCTATTGACACGTCCTCATCCAGCGGCAGTTTTGGAGACCATCAGGCCACCGCTAGCCTCGACCCGAAGAGACTACCCCGAGGTAATTCATCCCTTTTGTTGGGCTGTCTACAAAACGTTTAGCCTTGAAGAAGACCCGCTTTGACATCAATCAATCAGGCTTTTGTCAGGGTCAAAACGTCGGCGTTAACTTTTGGCTCAGCTACAATAAGTCTCACGGTTGTGAATAATGAGCACCTTTGCCATCTACCCGAGACATTAATTAATGTTGTTCTGACCATTTTCTCTTTTGTAAATCCTTCTTGATCAATTGTAAATATTTTACTCCCACACCTGTATATAATACGTTCACAGCACCACAGTCATTGAGCACTTCACCTCACTGTAATCTATGTCACTATTTTTCATACATTTATTTTTTGACAGCCTTATAAATGCATACTCTGATTGCCTTACTCAGGAAGAAGTAAAATTGCCATTCTAAGAAGTGCATTCTTGTTTGTTTTGTGTTTCATTAGTATCACAATTGAATGATACCATTTAAATTATACAAGTCTTTGTAAAGGAATTATTTGTTTCCCAACAGAACCACTGTAGCTTTTCTCATTAATACCCAGGTTCTGAGGGTCACAGGGTTAACCCATTGTAATTGTACAGTCCATGGCATAAGCATTAGTCCTCTGGTCGAATGACAAGGATAACTTCTCCATCCCCAATATGAACCAGAGTTTGTGTAACCAATTGATATATTGAGGCCTCTTGTCAGTCCCCAGACAGTGAGGATCACTTGGTGGGCCACGCCTAGTGTGAGCGCCAAGTGTTTTCCTTAACGGATCAGAGTGGGAATGTCCAGGGGTTGGGCAGACCGAGTAATAAGTATACCAGAAATTGAGGTATCAAATGCATGATCATTGTCATCAAGAACTTGAGCCCAAAAGCGGGTAAGCTTTGGGAAGCGCCATAGGAGGTGGATCAATGACCCAATCCCTCCCACAGCCCCTCCAGCATTCCTTAGAACACTCTGAGTTCTAGGAGCCGAGTCATGCATGAATCAAGTACCAATAAGATATGAGTTTGTATGTTATTTCAGTACTGGACATGTTCTGTGCAGTATGGTGAGCTCTATGAAAGATGTCAGACCATTGGTTGTCAGTAAGCACCCTGCAAAGTTCTTCCTCCCACCTACTCTGCCCGACACAACAAGTGGACATCCCTATGACCCAAGATTGTGTATAATTCAGTTATGCGGCACTTGTCTTTTTTTTAGTATTAGCCATTTTTCAAAAGGTGTCAGGGGTCTTTCGGCGTAAGGCCCAACCGAGGGCTGCAGCACCCAGTGTCGAACTTGGCGGTACGGAGTGCGGTCTGCCTCTTCCAAGCCATAGCCAGTTTTCAGCTGTTCAAAGGGGATAATCCCCTGTGGATCAAATAGAGAATCTTTTTGCTTGCATCAAGTTTCTTGCCATTGTCTGAACCTTTCTAGCTGCAGTCCTGGGGTGAAATCCAGATTAGCTAAAATTGCTGTCAATGGGGAGGGGAAAGACATTAGAACTGCTTTAGTCACCACTGCATGCCAGACATGGAACACAGAGCCTGTGACTAGAGAAGAGCAAAGTCCCCAAGCCCTATGTTTACGAGGGAGCCAAGGTTCCTTCTCGATATGGGAGCCTGCCACTACCTGGTTCATAAGGCATGAGTGCTTCTCAGTGAGCGGTCTGTTCCATTCTATTAAGAAATGTGGTTTGGAGACTTGGTAATACCGAAGTAAAGAAGTTACTGCAAGACCACCCACTTGGGTAGAGCGGGATAAAAGATGTTGAAGACCCGGTGTCCCCCATGCATATATTAATATCAATTTGCATCGATTGAACTGTGTGTTTTGGTGGGGTCAGCGGTAATGCTTAAAAAAAGTAGAGGATACGCGGCAAGTGATAATTTTAACTGCTGCGATTCTACCTAGCCAGGAGAGACTGAGGCGCTCTAAATTAGTAATATCAGATCTACTTTGTTGAGACAGAGTGGAGTAGTTAAAGGAAATGGTTTTGGAGATGGAGTTTGCCTACTTAATGCCTAGGTAGGAAGTAAAATCAGTGTCCCAATCAAACAAATTGAGAGCATAAAGTGTGTTCATTAGGAGGTGAGACTGAGAGATTTAGTATCTGTGATTTTTACATATTGACTTTGAATCCAGATAATGCCCCAAAAGTTCTAAGCTAACTAAAGCTGGGAGGGATGTCAGAGGATTCGTAATGGCCAGGATCACATAATCTGCATAAAGGCTGATGAGATGCTGTTCTCCCTCAAACCGCACACCAGAGATATCAGGGCGGATCGTATGTGTTTGGGAAGGGGCTCCATATATAAAGCAAATAGAAGGGGAGAGAATGGGCAGCCTTGGCGTGTACCACCGTGGATGGGGAAGGGTTGAGATTAGTCCATTGACGAGCCCCGTCGCCCTAGGCAAACTGTAAATGCTTTTGATCCAATATAAAAACCTATCAGTGAAGCCAAAGAGCTTTAAGGTCTTCAAGAGGTAAGGCCAATGGACTCTATCAAATGCCTTCTCTGCATCTATAGAGAGAAGAAGGCTTCTTCTTGTGATCGGGATATTTTATCAAGGAGGTGGTAAAGGTATTGTGTATTATCTTCACATTGGCGGGCTGGTATAAAACCAGCCTGGTCTGGGGAGATGAGGCCTGCCATGAGAGGATTAAGGCGGTGGGCAAGTATGCTTGTGAATAATTTGTCATCAACGTTGAAAAGAGACATAAGAGTGCATTAGCCACAAAGTGTTGGGTCTTTACCCATTTTGGGGATAAACGAAATCGATGTTTCAGAGTGGATTCCGTAAGGGAGTTGGTATTGGCAAAGGAGTTAAATAGTTGAGTGAGAATAAGTGCTAGTTCTTGGCAGTAGATTTTGTAAAATTGATAGGGAAAACCGTCGGGACCCAGGGATTTCTTTAGTTTTAAATGAGCTATAGCCGAAATAACCTCTTTAACATGTATGGGTTTCTCCAATGAGTCAGCAGTCTGGGTTGAGAGGGGATTCGGGAGGCATTCGGAAAGTAGCTTGAGGGGTCCATGGAAACCTCTAGTGAGTCTGTATACAGGGTAATGTAGAAATTTTGGAAGGCTTCCGCAAACTGAAAGTTAGAATGGGCCTCCCTAATCGGGGTAGGACGAATCACCTGTATAGATTCAGAGTATATCTTTGCCCTCAAGCGATGTGCAAGCATTTGACCACAGCAATTGCTTCCTAAGTAGAAGTTATGTTTAAGATAGGCTAAGGCATATTCCACCCGATCCAGTCTTTTAAGGAGCAAGCATGTTTTTTCCAACTCTCTCCAGATCCGAGGGATCCCAGTACGTTTATGGATGGCTTAGAGTTAAAGGACTTTTTGCGCAAGCATCTTGTGTTTCTCCTTACGGGAGTGATTTTCAAATGCAGAGATGGCAATAAATTCTTTCCCCACGAACTACTAACTTCAGCGTGTCCCAAAGGGAAGCCAGAGTCACCTGTTCATTATTAGTCTGGAGGTAGTCTAGGATCGTCCTGCGAATAGCTGTAACCGTCGTAGGAGACTGGAGTAGTGTGTCTCTAATGCACCATTGCAAGGGATTTGACTGCCTAATGTAAATATGTGCTGTGAGGATCAGGGGAGCATGATCTGATAACGAACCGGGAGCTATGTACGAGTCACACACCAGTGCCTGAAAGAATGAAGTCGCTAGGAAATAACCAATACGGGCGTATGTTTTATGTGCCGCAGAGTAGTACGTGTAGTCGCGAGTGTTTGGGTGTTGTGTTCTCCAGGCGTCGCCTAGCCCACGATCTGTCAGCCAGCGTATACCCTGAGCTGACAAGGCCTCTGCTTGGTCCGGGCATTGGCCGGAGTGGTCGAGGTCATTGTCCATTACCAGATTTAAGTCACCTCTGACAAATATGGCAGCATCTGGGGTCTGAAGGACTGGGGAGAGGGCACCAATAAGGAAGGGCTCCTGGCATTCATTAGGTGCGTAGATGTTCCCCAGGGTAAAGTGGAAGGTCCTAAGTCGCATTCTGTAAGCAAGCAAAAGTCCTTTACATTCTGTCACTTTAGTCACTATGTCTCCCTTAAAATGCCCAGAGAACAGGATTGCGATCCCCCACGCTTAGAGAAGCTAGAAGACCATAACTGGCGGGGAAACCAGCGGGATTGCATATGGTGGACATTCTTAGACAATAAATCTGTCTCCTGTAGGAGGCAAGTGTCGCAGCCTGGGTGCTCCAATAGGAACAGTATTGGCTTTCTTTTTAGTAGGATTATTAAGAGCTCTGACATTGAGGGTTGTTATTTAAAATTCCAGGGTAGCCATTTAAAGGAGTGTAGGTCAGAGTAAACAGAAGATGAGAGAAGGATAAGTGTTGTATTGGGACCAGACGGGTCAGGCTAATGTGGGAACAAGAGTAAAGGAGAAGACAGTGTGAAGTGAAGGAAACATACCCCCAACAAATCACAAACAACAATAGAAGCAACACTATTAAAAGCAAGAGTTCACAAACAATGGGAGTCTGAATAGTTGACTAGGCCAAGGGCGGAGAGGCAAGGCAGGCACTCCCTAGGTGATAGGAGCCTCTCCACCGCCCAAAGCTGTCCTCAGATTGAAAGATGGGCTGGGCTAGCAAAGGCAGGCAAGTAGTAAACCATCCAAACGAGCCGTCATCAGGTGTTTGTGCTGCCCGTGCCTGATGCCAGTCTATCCAGGACAGCCTGGCGTTCCTGTGTCTGCTCCATTGGGCCAGGACGGGACTGCCATTGGAGCTTCCCCGCCCTCCGCCATGTCGATGTCCGTGTCGGGGAGCCACGAGATATTTGACGACGGAGACTGTGTAGACAGGCCCAATACGTAGCAAGCTTCTTTCAGGGATTGAAGTTGATCATCTCAACGAAAGATCAGCCGGAAGGGCAAACCCCAGCCATAGGACACCTCCTTAGTATGCAGAAAGTCAGCCATTGGCTTGAACTCCCTGCGGCACTGTAGGGTGGGAAGGGAGTTCAAGCCAATCTTGAAAGATGCCTTTCGTGGGGCCTCTAAAGCGGACTAGTTACTTTGATCTGGCAGCTCTCACAATGTCATCCTTTATCTGGAAGAGATGAACACAGGCTCGGCTGTCTGCTGGCTTGACTGTGGGGCCTCGGTGTCAGCGAACTCTATTGACTGTCCAGAGGACGTTCAGCATCAGTGTCCCAGTTGAGAATGTGACGAAAAAGTGCCTTTCTAGTATTCCCTGTCAGAGACCTCAGCCCACGATGGGACTCCCCCCTGAGGTGCATAGTGTTGCAGCGGGATCTGTTTTCAAGGTCACGCATTGTGCTGTTCTGTTAAAAAAAAATCTGCTTCCTCCATTCATGTCACAGCTTAAATTCTATCATTATAGGAGAGACATTTTCCCCTAACACAAGGTCAGAAAACGATTTTTGTAGTATTTGGAAGAGTGACAGGGCTGGGAGCAGAGCTCCGGAACAGGACAAAGAACACAGAAAGGAACGGACATCAGATCATACTGTGGTGTAGATATGCAGCACTTCTGGTGTAGATATGCAGCACTTCTGGTGTAGATATGCAGCACTTCTGGTGTAGATATGCAGCACTTCTGGTGTAGCGTAAGGTTGCCTTGGAGCCTTACATTGTTACCTGTTGATGAACGGCAGTCATTCCAGGGAGATTTTGTCAGATGCAGTCTGGCGCCTAAAGGCGAAGACTCTGGTTAGCAGTATCCATCGGAAGAACTTGCTTCTCAGAAATAATTAACCAACTAATGTCCTTTTTCATCTATGAAACATACGTGACACAATTCTGCAACATGTGGGTAATGAGGCACATAACTGTCCCCTTCTATTCTAAATCTAGCTACTCTTGGCTACTGACTGAGTACGTATGTACACTTTTCATAGGTGCAACCTCGCCAAAACAATAGTGCGTGGATCACCTCATCTTTGATTGGCCATGGCAAATGGATGCAGCTGGTCAGATGAGCAGCCATGAACACATTGCTAGTACAACTTTTGTGTACGTCCACATTGACTAAAAGTTAGAGTGAAGCACAATAGCATTTATAGACCATTTATAAACTTTTATTACTGCTGTTTTTCCAGTGGCAACCAATATTCATCCTATTCCAACCTTCAAGCGCTGTAGATTATTTTATATAGTACACAACACAAATGTTTTTGGCACAGCCAATAGGTCTCGCCTTTGGGACCTTATAAGTGTTTAGCCAGAGATATTGGCAATGTTTTAAAGGTATGTTGTAGAGCAATGTAGCTGCAGTGTTTAGTACTGTAAAGTGTATGTGCAAGTTGTGCTTAGTGTAGTGACGTAAGGGCACTGGCATGGTGTGGCATGTAGTGATGTTGAGATATGATGTGTGTTGGTGGGATGTATGTGTGTGTGTATATATATCAGACTTTGAGATTATAATGCTGAGTACCTCACATATTTCTTTATTTAATGATATACCTTTAGAAATGAAATCTGAGAAAATAAAAATTGTGATTTGTCAGGCTGGACACGAGTTAGCAAGGAAAAAACATTAAAAGGCAGTGGGGCACCCTATAAGGTACTGTACATCCCATGGCACCATCTTCCCCCCCCCCCCCCAAATGTTGTATTTTTATTTGAGCATTTGTGTTGTGCACTGCAAATATTTCTGTTATCCGTAGTGATTTTGTTTAGCATGGTAACTCATATGAATGTGGTCGCTCTGCAAACAGGCTATAACATTATATAACAAAAAATTGAAATTCATTAATAACGTTTTTTTTAATTAAATCTCATAACTAATTTGGAAAGAACATCAATACTCCAGAACACATTACATGATCCCATTCAATGCATTTTTATTGAAGAGCGGAGTTATTTTTCATTGTGATACGATTATTTAAGCTCCTTAACACATGTGTTTCAATAACTTTGTGATGTTTTCCTTCAGAATATTTTGCAGTGGTCATAGTCATGACTTAAAATGTTCCACAGGGCCACGCATAAGCCTGCTCCCTAGCCAGTTCGTGAAGCCCCAAGAACCCAGAGAAGGCACTCGTCCACAGGAATGGTATTCACAAAAAGCAGATGCCCCACACAAAATGGAATCTATTCACAACAGGAAACAGAGCAGGGGAGAAAGCCCGCAATCTTTCCTCCTCGTTGTTCACCCAGTGGCCCAGGCACAGATTTGTTTAATGTAATGTCACATCATGTGGGCCTATCCTAGTTTAACACGGACTGAAGTATGTGGCACTGTCGGAAGTGGAAATCCGAGAACCCATGCATTTCCTTGCAGCACTGCTGAAAGCCCTTTACAAAGCCTGACTGATCACCTACCTGCTGCTTATTGCTATATTTGGGAGTTACGCTGGTACTAATGAGGTGAATCCAAAGCTCAGACAGTGTTAGCATGTTTACAAAATGGCAAAATAATGAAGTATTCCGTTACAAAATGTGCGGCATTGTGCCTCTTAATTTGCCTTTTCTTGCCACATAATTTACTCACCCCTGCTGCATATTTTGCCCTCTTCTGCCACATAATTCGGGTGGCCCTGATAATACTCCTTCCACACAGTAGGAACCTATTCACGTCTTTTTTTTTATTTAATAAGGTGTACTGCAGAAGTGCAATCACATGCATATTCAATAATTCAGCTGTTGCTATGCAATTAGCCTTTTCAATACTGCCCACAGAGAAAAGCAGTTCACATCAGACTGCTACAATGCTAGCGGCAGCAAACTAGACTAGAGTGGAATATGTATGTGGTCAAACTGTCCGACTCCGCTCTCACTAGCAGCATTAGCAGCATCTTGCACTTTGACAGTGAAAGTGTAAGATGCTGCTTAAGGCTGGGGGCGCTAGGTGGCGCCGCGCAAGATGGCCGCACGTATGTGAGGCTCCTGCCACCCGGCGTGTTGATTTGATATTTATCCTGCCCACAGGAGTTGCGGAGACCGGCCCGTGATGGCCCGCCTGCCCTGGCACCGCTTACATCCCTGGTGAACTTTTTCCGGAGGCTTGGAGGACTTCTGCCGTCGCGGGGGGGGCTGCGATCGCAGAGCGGCTGCATCAGTAAGATCGCGGACGGAGTGAGACCCGGCAGGCGGCCCTACGGGAGTCCGTGGCTTCACACGCGGCGACTGGGCCACTGAGCCGAGAAATGTGAGGAGAGCGGCTCCGGGTTGGAGGGGATTGGCGACCACCCCAGGAGGGGTCCTGGGCACTAGCGAGTGCTGCCGGAAGGTGTGGGAGCTGCGGTAATTGTGCTGCATACTGGGACCTGATGCAGCCTTGAAGAGGTCAGGCGAGCGCAGGCCAAGCTGCCGGGCCGCGAGAGACCCGCGACTAGCAGCCCGTAGGTACCCGACCCACTGCTGAGCACCTGAAGACGAACGCCGCTTTGATGGAGGGTGACGGTGAGGACATTGCGGAGCACGTTGCACTGCAGATGAGTCGCTGACCTCGCAGTGAGACTGGTGAGGCACTCCCGCTGTTCCCCACGACCGTCTACAAGCCCGGTGCAGTTGCCTCGCAGCTTCCCTTTGCCTGTCGTTGGGCGGCCGGTGTGGTGTGTCACGCGTTGCTGCCTGTACTGGAGTGCCATCTTCATCCGGGCCCCGGGACTGCTTCACACACGGTTAATTAATTTACTGCTGAGACAGAGGGGCAGAGTGCATAATCAGCCATAATGTGCATGCAGGAGCCGATCCTTCAGCGATAGAAGTGCTCTCCTGCCATATTATCAGTGTGGATGATCGCTGGGGGCAGAACGCAACTGGCTTGAAATAACTGTATCCTCAAGCATTGGGCAGCGGGGGTGCAGAGCGCTGCCGAAAACATCACTAATCCATAACATTTGCTTGCTGTCGTGAACTCACAAGCACGGTGAACAGGGGGGCCCCGGGAGTGGTCCCCTTGAGCCCCTTTGGCCACAGGAGAAGTAGAGACGGGCACGAGTGGGAACCCGCCAGCGAGGAGAGTCCGTGGACGCGGCGCACGGAGCGGCTGGTGTGCGGCCCGGGTACACCAGTGGGGTGGGGGACGGCGGCTGCCTCCACTGTTGCCGTTCCCCAGGAGATTGCTCTCACAGGACGCTGCACGGCCCCCCCCGCCTGAGGCCGGAGATGGGGAAGGCTGATGCCAAACAATCCCGCCTCACGTTTGAGGCAAAGAAGACAGGCCGCACCCCACCAGATGAGCGAACGGTGTCGGGTGAGTCGGACCCAGCGGTTGGTCCACCTGAGAAGGTGGGGGAGCTGGCGTCGCTTCTCCAGGAGGTCCGGCAAGGCTTTGCCACGATGGCTGATAAAATGGATGGCATGGCGACGCGCATGGATGCCATTGTGCATAAACTGGACAATCATGAAGACCGACTCCGGGAGGCGGAACGCCGCATATCGGATACCGAGGACACTTCCACACTGGTCTCCATGCAGGTGGCGCAAATGGACAAGCTCCTGAAGCTTATTGCGGCCAAGAACGAAGACTTGGAAGCGAGAAGTCGACGCAATAACATCCGCGTTCTTGGGGTGCCGGAGACCACAAACACTGGAAGAATGGAGGAATATATAGAGAAATTATTGACTTCAGCCATAGGAAAGGAACATCTCTCCTCCCAGTTCATTGTGGAACGGGCCTATCGGTCCCTGGGCCCCTGCCCGCCGCCGGGGAGTGCGCCTCGCCCGATAATCGCTAGACTCCTTAATTACAGAGATCGCGATACTATACTGCGTGTGGCCAGAAGTAAACAGCAACTCAACTACGAGGGAGTCACCTTCTCCATCTATCCGGACTTTACAGCCGCGGTTCAGGAAGACAGGCGTAAATTTGTGACGGTTAAAAACAAGTTACGACAGGCACAGATAGACTACGCTTTGCTGTACCCAGCACGCCTCAGAATCACCCATCAGGGCAAGCAAAGTTTCTTTACTAACCCGTAGCAGGTGGAAGACTTCCTAAAACACCTCAAACGCGCTGGTGGCGGCTCTGGGTCACCATCCACCTCGAGACGACCCACCTCACCGGACTGATCAACACCGCCACCTGCTATGACTTAACTGAGAGACAGTAAGCTGGAGTGCTGGGACGGGGCGGTGGGTTGCTGGTAGGCTCTGCAGTGTCTGTTTTGACTATCCTGATGCTGTGTTGGGTTTTTGTATGGGACACACCGGTGGGCATGACATTTAGGGTTGCGCTGGGCACCTCCCCTAGACCCGCATAGGGCTCGACCATCTACTCACTTGTGGGCTCTGGGGGAGGGGTGGACCCGGATCGCCGCCTAGGATTTCCCCCCAGCGGGTAACACCCTTCGGTTTCTTTAAGCATGGCCGGAACTCTGTTTCTGAAGTTGTTGTTTCATGGAGGGGAGGGGGGAGGGAATTGGGATTCTGGCAAGTTGGGGCTGCTTCAGTGGGAGGGGGGAGGTTATTTCAGGGTATTCAGTATGCAGGTCCATTTCGTAGAGTGCTGGTGGAGGTGTGCAGAGAAGCAATGTACAAGGTTAGCTTGTTTTCATGGTGTGAATAGCTCGGGAGGGTAATAGCGCGATTAAAATACTGACATGGAATGTGAGAGGCCTAGGAGACCCGAGGAAGCGTAGGAAGATCTTGGCGTACTTAGATAGGCAGCAGATCCAAGTGGCATTACTGCAGGAGACACATTTAGTCCCCAGGGCTGACAGCGCCTTTGCGTGCAGGTGGGCGGGACATCGTCTGTTCTCCTCATATTCCTCCTACGCCCGTGGTACGGCGATCCTCTTTAAGAAACAACTGCATTATGAGCTTGTCGGTACGATTTCAGACACGCAGGGTCGCTATGTGATCACATGCGGGTGGCTGGGGGGGGGATTCCAGAACGATAGCTAACTGCTACGGCCCGAATACTGATAGCCCGGAATTCTTCAATGATGTCTGGGGTAAAATAATGACAATCGGATCCACTCACATAATATGGGGAGGAGACTTCAATGTTGCTCTAAAGCCGGGTCAGGACAGATCTCACCCCCTGTCGCATCATTACACCAAATCTAGGGAGGCACTATCTGGTATACTTGAGGAGGGGTGTCTGCTCGACAGCTGGCGGTATTTACATCCACTGGGGAGGGAAGGCTCCCATTTCACTTCTCATATGGGCAGCTGGACAAGAATTGACTATTGCCTGGTGTCCCGTGGGTTGGCATCCGGTATACAAGCAGTGACACACTTGGCCAGGACGTACTCAGACCACTGTCCGGTGAGACTGTTGATTACTTTGCCGGGGTATGCTGTTCCTAGGCCGCGCTGGAGATTACAGCCCATGGCTCTGCTAGATGCCGTGTTTCAGGGGGAACTTGAGGAGGAAATCCGTGATTTTTTCATGAGGAATAAGGGCTCGGTCGGGAGCGTAGAGGTGATATGGGAGGCCTTTAAGGTGACAATACGAGGATACTGCCTCTCTAAAAGTTGTGGAGTGCTCAAAGATATACAGCGCACACTACAAAGCCTTGAGAAGGAATTGAAGGGGTTGGAGAGCCAGATGGGCCACGGGCAGACAGGGACAGTACATAGTACCTTTAGTGAAACTCTGACCAAATATGAAGCTGAAGCACAACGCGAGCTGAAATTCCGGGGGAAATACTGGATGGCCCGTAGATATGGTGAGGGAGACCGTCCTGGGAGAGCTCTTGCTGAGGCAACGCGCCCTCCTCGTTTTGGCGCCCACATATTAGAGGTACGCAGCCCTGACCATGCAGTTAATCGAGACTCGTTAGCCATACTCGGGACATTTGTCGAGCACTATAGTAAGCTTTACACATCCCAGAGGGAGGGGGCGCTTGAGATGGATGACTTTCTGGGAGACGTAGCATTAGGCTGGCTTGGGGATGAGCAGCGGGAATTTTTAGGTCACCCGTTTGAGCTTGATGAAGTGCGAGAGGCGATTATGCAGTTAAAAAATGGGAGGGCACCGGGCTCTGATGGGCTACCGGCTGAATTTTATAAATGCTACATTGATATTATGGCGCCGGTCCTCAGGGAGGTGTATGAGGAGTAGATTGAAGTGGGAATATTGCCACCCTCGATGAGAGAAGCGGTGGTTACGTCGTTGCTGAAGCCTGGGAAGGCCCCTGACTCCTGCGACTCTTATAGGCCGCTCTCACTAATCAATTGTGACGCCAAGATACTGGCTAAGGTACTTGCGAACCGTCTTACGCTGTTGATGGACAAGCTTGTCCTGCCGGATCAAGCGGGGTTTGTGCCCGGGAGGTCGACTTCCCACAACCTTCGGACTCGGTTTTCCCTGGTGCAGATGGTAGATCAGGAGTTCCCACTCGCCGCGATATTCCTTGATGCTACTAAGGCATTCGACTCGGTGGAGTGGGACTATCTATTTGGCGTCGTTCGACGGATGAGTTTCCCTCAGCTGTATATCTCCTGGCTTCAACTGTTGTATAATCAACCGACAGCCCGGATACTGATAAATGGGCATGTGTCTTCCCCGATAACTGTTTCGAGAGGTAGCCGACAGGGGTGCCCACTGTCGCCCCTGTTGTTTGCACTTGCTGTGGAGCCGCTGGCTGCCAGACTGCGACAGGTACATAACGACAAGGCATTCCGCTGCTGCCTGAGGCAGATATTGATATCGCTATACGCGGATGACATAACACTATATATAAGAGACCCGCAAAACAATATCAACCCCGTGTTGCGGGAATTTATACGGTTTGGAAGGCTTTCCGGAGTGGGTATTAACTGGGGAAAGTCTATGGTGTTCCCGCTTACGTCGTCAGTGACTCCCTTCCCACTTGACTTCCCATTAGAGTGGTGCCAGGAGGACTTCAGATATCTTGGGATTCAGGTGGCCCACACTAGAGAAGAGATTATTAGAGCAACTATGGCACTGCTGTGGAACGACTCAAAACCAATGTGACGTGGTGGCTTGCGCTGCCCCTGTCCATGGCGGGTCGTGTGTCACTCATTAATATGAAGATACTTCCGCAGTTTTTGTACCTATTTCTAAATATACCCTACTACCCGGGGCGGGTGTTCTTTGCCATGCTGCGCTCGGAGCTCATACGATTGTTGTGGGGGGGCAAGCAGTCGCGTTTGAAATGGTCTATGCTCACTAGGCCGTATGACCAAGGAGGGTTTGATGTTCCGGACCTCGAAATGTACTACTTATGTCCTCAGGCACACTACGCCTATTACTGGGTACACCCGCCACGATACATGCCGCAAATAGCGGTGGAGGCCTGGCTCGCTGACCCAATACCCCTCAATGGCCTCATATATGGTCCAAAGGACATGCCGGTTGTGGCACCTACCACGATCACTAGTACGGTGGAGGCATGGCGTCGCATAGTGGCACTCTTGGGTGCCTCGTTCCTATATTCCCCTAAATTGCCACTCACATATCACCCGAGCTTGACGCTGCTACAGGAGAAGGGATTTCAAGATCTTTGTAACCGAATGAAGGTCGTGACCTGGGGAGCTTCCGAGAGGGAACCTTTCGTACCGCTGACCAATTCTTGCAGGAAGCTGCGCGCACACCGCTCGATGTATTTCTATACGTGCGGTTGCGGCAGGGTATGAAATCGCTACTTCCTTCCTTCCCCCGAGAGCCAGAATGTTTCGAACCGCTACATCGGATTTTGCGCTCGACGGATGGTGGACACTTGGTGTCCAGATTGTATGCCTCAGTACGGGAGTGCGATTTGGGGGGCGACAGTTCGTCCCGGAGCCGATGGGAGGGGGAGTTGGAGAGCGAGCTCACTGAGGAGCAATGGCGATATTGTTCTCGCCAGACGGCACAGATATCGGCTAGTAGTAGGTTCCGGGTCATACACTTTAAGTTCTTACATCAGATGTACTACACGCCAGTTAAGAAGCTGCACCTCAAGCTAGCTGACAATGATCGCTGCGGGAGATGCGGGCAGCTGGGAGCGGGGTTTTTACATCTCGCCTGGGGTTGTGCCACGGTGCGTGTCTATTGGGAGCAAGTGTTCAAGGCACTGGGAGACATGATTGGTGTTCAGCTGGAGGGGGACCCGTTGCTTGCGCTTCTGGGGCACACGGCACACATACCTCCGCAACATAAAAAATATGTTGCCATCGCAATGTTGATGGCGAAACGGAAGGTGGCCTGCAGATGGGGTAGGGGGCGAGCCCCGAAATTTGAGGACTGGCTGGCTGATATGATATTTTGCCAAGAACAGAGCACCACATATGCCGAACTATTGCCGCGACCCTCACGGCCCAGGGATATATGGGGGCCGTTAGTGGGGTATCTCCTGACACATGATCCCGCAGGGGATGCTGATGCGCCGAATACGGCTAGAAATGCGGGTGAGGAGTGATCGACGCTGCTACAATCTCTCATTGCATAGCTGCGCTCTCCTGCCCTGTGGAGACCGCAAGGGTACCGTAGAGTTAAGGAATGGGGTGAGATTTGTATGTGGACAGGGTCTGTCTGTATTGAACGTATGGGGTGTCAGTCTTGATGGTTTTATTTTTATTTATTTTTTCTTCCTCCCGAGCCGTTGACCGGACTCCGTAATTGCACAAGTGATGCTATTTGTATATTTGCATTCTAGATTGTATACCTCTCATAATCGTTGATCCTTTGAACCTGCTAGCGCTGCGACGCTACTTTGTTCTATAATTGCTTAAAAAATCACAAATAAAGTTTTCAAAAAAAAAAAAAGATGCTGCTTAAGGCTGCTGGAGAGACCGGAGACAGTGGCTTGTGCTCCTGTTTGATTAATTACATGAACAGCCCCATGGAGTGTATGGATTGCTGCTTTTTACCAACTTCCACGGACCTCACCGGCCATGGTATACACACTGGTAATGCTCCGGAAGTGGAAGCATAGTGTGCTATGGTATACACACCGGTAATGCTCCGGAAGTAAAAGCCTAGTATACCATGGTATACACATGGGTAATGGTGCAGAAGTAAAAGCCTAGTGTGCCATGGTATACACACCGGTAATGCTCTGGAAGTGGAAGCGTAGTGTGCCATGGGATACACACCGGTTATGCTCCGTAAGTAAAAGCCTAGTGTGCCTTGGTATACACACCGGTAATGTTCAGGAATTGGAAGCATAGTGTCCATCGTATATACACCGGTAATGCTCCGAAAGTGGAAGCGTAGTGTCAATGGTATACACACCGTTAATGTTCCGGAAGTGAAAGATTAGTGTGCCATGGTATACACACCGGTAATACTCAGGAAGGAAAAGCTTATTGTACCATGGTATACACCGGTAATGCTCCGGAATTGGAAGCATAGTGTCCATGGTATACACACCGGTAATGCTCCAGAACAGGAAGCATAGTGTGCCATGGTAAATACACCAATAATGCTCCAGAAGTGAGGCATTTTTAGTAATCGGAAGTGGAAGCATAGTGTGCTATGGTAAACACACCTATAATGCTCCAAAAGTAGAAGCATAGTGTGCCATGGTATACACACGGGTAATGCTCCGGAAGTGGAAGCGTAGTGTGCCATGGTATAGACACCGGTAATGCTCTGGAATTGGAAGCATAGTGTCCATCGTATACACACCGGTAATGCTCCGGAAGTGGAAGCGTAGTGTGCCATGGTAAACACACCAGTAATGCTCCAGAAGTGGAACCGTGATGTGTCATAATAAACAAACGGTAATGCTCCAGAAATGGAAATGTAGTGTGCCACGGTGAACACACTGGTAATGTACCGGAAGTGGAAATGTAATGGCCATGGTATACACACCGGTAATTCTCCAAAAACAGAAGCGTAGGGTGCCATGATATACACACGGGTAATGCTCCAGAAGTGGAAGCCTAGTATGCCAAGGTATACACACGGGTAATGCTGCGGAAGTGGAAGTGTAGTGTGCTATGGTATACACATGGGAAAAGCTCCGGAAGTAGAAGCCTAGTGTGCCATGGTATACACACCGGTAATGCTCCGGAAGTAAATGCCTAGTGTGCCATGGTATACATACCGGTAATGCTCCGTAAGTGGAAGCGTAGAGTGCCATATGCACACCGGTAATGATCCAGAAGAGGAAGCGTCGTGCCCATGGTATACACATGGGTAATGCTACGGCAGTAAAAGACTATTGTACCATGGTATAAGTACCGGTAATGCTCCAGCAGTAAAAGCCTAGTGTGCCATGGTATACGCACCGGTAAGGCTCCGGAATTGGAAGCACAGTGTCCATGGTATACACACCGGTAATGATCCAGAAGTAGAAACATAGTGTTCCATGATATAAACACCGGTAAAACTACGGAAGTAAATGCCTAGTGTGCCATGGTATACACACCAGTAATGCCCCGGAAGTGGAAGCGTAGTGTGCCATGGTATACACACCGGTAATGCTCCGGAAGTGGGAGTGTAGTGTGCCATGGTATACACACCGGTAATGCTCCAAAAGTAGAAGCGTACTGTGCCATGGTATGTACACCGGTAATGCTCCAAAAGTGGAAGCACAGTGTGCCATGGTATGCACACCGGTAATACTCTAGAAGTAAAAGGCTAGTGTACCATGAAATACACTGGTAATGCTCCGGAATTGGAAGCATAGTGTCCATGGTATACACCCCAGTAATGCTCCTGAAGTGGATGCGTAGTGTGCCTTGGTATAGACACCGCTAATGCTCCGTAAGTAAATGCCTAGTGTGCGATGGTATACATACCGGTAATGCTCCGGAAGTGGAAGCGTAGTGTCCATGGTATACGCACTTGTAATGCTCCGGAAGTGTAAGCATAGTGTGCCCTGGTATACACACCGGTAATACTCAGGAAGCAAAAGCATATTGTACCATGGTATACAACGGTAATGCTCCGTAATTGGAAGCATAGTGTCCATGGTATACACACCGGTAATGCTCCGGAACTAGAAGCGTAGCGTTCCTTGGTAAACACACTAGTAAGGCTCCGGAAGTGGAAGCGTAGGGTTTCATGGTAAACACACCGATAATGCTCCAGAAGTGGAAACATAGTGTGCCATGGTAAACACACGGGTAATACTCTAGAGAAAAAGCCTAGTGTGCTATGGTATAAACCGGTAATGCTCCAGAACTGGAAGCGTAGCGTGCCATGGTAAACACACTAGTAATGCTCCGGAAGTGGAAACGTAGTGTACCATGGTAAACACACCGTTAATGCTCCAAAAGTTGAAGCATAGAGTGCCATGGTATACACACCGGTAATGCTCCAGAAGTGGAGGTGTAGTGTGCCATGGTATACACACCGGTAGTACTCCAAAAGTAAAAGTCTAGTGTACCATGGTATACACTGGTAATGCTCCGGAATTGGAAGCGTAGTGTCCATGGTATACACACGGGTAATGCTCCGGAAGTGGAAGAGTAGTGTGCCATGGTAAACACACCGGTAATGCTCCAAAAGTAGAAGCGTAGTGTGCCATTGTATACACACTGGTAATGTTCCGGAAGTGGAAGCATAGTGTCCATGGTATCGCTCCGGAAGTGGAAGCGTAGTGTGCCATGGTATACACACCGGTAATGCTCCGGAAGTGGAAGCGTTGTGTAAATGGTAGACACATGGGTAATGCTCCGGCAGTAAAAGCCTAGTGTGCCATGGTATACACATGGGTAATGCTCCGGCAGTAAAAGCCTAGTGTGCCATGGTATACGCACCGGTAATGCTCCGGAAGTGGAAGCTTAGTGTGCCATGGTATACAGACCGGTAATGCTCCATAAGTGCGACGGTCTGCTAAGATGACATGACTGTGCCTGCCTTGCAGGCGTGCGCTGCCTTTTTAGACGACTTTTAATTAAATAACGTGCTTGCAATCAAATAAACCAATGGGAGATAGTGTGACAAATTAAAAAGTGCGAGAAACAAATAAAGGAGTAAACATGAAAAAGAACCACAGACAAGTGTGGAAGACAAGCGACCGCGTTATGTTTAATTTGTAACATGATCCTCGACAGGGGAGGAATGCAGCTGGCAGCCTGCGCGCCACTGCTCACTCCCGACAGCTCGAGGTCGTGGGAGTCAACATTTAGAGAAAAGGTGGGACATGCGTTTTTTCATTTTTGAAAGCCACACACAAAGGCCAATAGAATGTGTGGAAGTTGAAAAACCACACAGAAAAGTTTCGGGGAAGTCTGGAGTGATTCCAAGAGGCCTCCCCATAGCGCAGTGTAGGTCAACCTAAAAAGGTACATGGTGATGTTGGTAGCGGATGGTATTTCACTCAGATTGTACAAGGATCTCAGCAACAAACGCATTAACCCAATGCAAAATCTTACCAGCACATGAAATAATGACCTACAGGGTACATGAAGTTCTTTGTACCCGAAACAGTGTCTATAATTTATTCATGATTCAAATCTGTGAACATCAAATTACACACACAGATCTGCAGTAAGTGCATTAACCACCTGAGCTTTTTTTTACCACTATTATACCTTAATGGGTATGTATAGATCCCGGAAAAAAGGCACCTTCAACCTTCTTTCTTATAAAGAAAGCCAAAAAATGTTTTGTTACCAAACTGTGGATACGATCACAAAACATTTTCGATAAGCACTATTATGAGTCCTTCATAGTAAATAGTGCATTGTTTAGTGCAAATATGCTTAACCACCATACCACAAATATGGGTTTGAAGCAAAAGTATTGTGAGGCAAGAGGCTTGGTGGATCTTTAAGCAGATGGAATGAGGTTGCAGTACAAAAACACAATGCATTACCACATTTCAATATCACAACTCAGAAACAGCAGTAATACAGCATAAGAAAGCAGCAAAACACAAGAATTCAACACACCACATAACAAAATTGCAACACAATTCAACCAACAATTCAACCAAAACACACGAAGACAGCACAAACAAAAGAAAACACAAAGAATCCTCACCACACCACAGCAACACATTAAAAAGTCAACATAACAGTACAAAAAGCACAACAAATGGTCAATCAAAAAGAGTGTTTATTTAGACCCATTGGTCTTTAAACAGCATAAAGTTTCACAAAAATTAGTCATCATAAGAACTTCTATATGCAATTAGACTTCCTAAAACATACGTAAACAATTAAAATCTCATAATTAATAAAACATAATCATCATAATAATATGTATGGATGAAATCTTATCTTAGACGTACAAGGAAATCACTTGCATTTCCCCATAAAATGGTTAAAACCAGATTACAAATGAGGGACCTGCTAATAATCCAATACAAACTTTTAAATTTTTAAATGGCAACCATACAACTCCCTAAGGCACAAGAAACATCCAGATAATGCATATCCGTTAAAAGTGCCAGGTGCCATATTTATAAAAAAAAAAAAGCAGCCTTAAAATAGTTTTTCGATGGGGTCAAAAAATATCCCAGCGGTGAGGGCTAAAGAACGTGCACACAGGCGTACAATATGGGTAATTTTGTCACTCTGCTCCAACTGCACTCAACTTCAGGTAGTCCCACCGCCACTGGGCCACTAAAAATCACACAACAACCTATACAGAAAGGAGCTCACAATCACTAAGTTTTTCACAAACAAAATGCTTGGCAATAGTTATTTTTAGCATCACAGTTCAAAGAAAGTCCATAGGGAGTCCTTGCGTATTTCCAATTCATTATTTTATTTCTTAAATCCATTGTTTTAATCAGAAAAATATCACAACATCCAGCCGACGCATTTCGGCCAATATGGACATCAAGGCTCCGTATTCCACATAAAACGATTGTTCCGCAATGCCACGGGGCCTGTGATCTAAGCCGAAATTGGCATTACAGAACATGCGTTTTATGTGGAATACAGAGCCTTAATGTTGTTGTGATATTTTTCTGATGAGAATAGATTTATGAAATAAAATAAATTGGAAATACGCAAGGACTCCCTATGGACTTTCTTTGAACTGTGATGCTAAAAATAACTATTACAAAGCAAAGAACTGGGGTGGCGGAGTGAGCTAAAAAATGATGATGGATTAAACCCAGATCAGTTGACTGGGGGTGAGTGCTTGCAATGTTCAACACTCCGTCCATCATCCCCTTTGGTTTTGCTTTGTTCGCCCTAAGTTAGCAGGGTATGCCTGTAGTGAAGGTAGCTACATACATTGCTATGTTAGCATAAGCGCGATAGCTTTTAGAAATCTTGCCACTTTGGCTGCTTTTGCACGCGACACTCCAGATACATGTTATTATTTGAGAAACTGCTTGCTTGCCTTTGCTTCACATGAGAACTGTCTGTTGTTCACCTCCCTAGACGTGCACTGCGACCTTGGTCTGAACATTGTGTGCAAAACACTTTGAGCAGCCAGACAATGTATGTTTTTGAATCCAGATTGATCGGCCCACTCTCTAGTCATAATATGCACACAGCTGCAAATACCTGAATATCGAGAGCCTTTAATATTACAGTTTGCATGCGTTTGAAACACATTCTGGAGAAGAACATTTCCAGGCGCAGAGCAAAGCTGATTCTGAGATGTGATCCTCATAAAGCTGATCTTTACGGTATGGGGTTCCCCATTCAAGCCTAAGAGACCTTCTACTAGTCTAATAATATTAGTTTACTAGCAAAAGGAAGGTGGCTGTACGCCACTGTCATTTATACTACGATTTCTCATTTCATTTTCTATGGTATTGTAACAATGCTGATGGTTTTAATTATAATCATTTGTCTGCTTATGTTAGCCAAAGTACTGCATCTTAGGACACGTAGTTTATAAAATAAACCTTTTAAACTTTACCATGTCTCTGATTACTTTGTTGTGGATTGATATATGTATAATAGCGAACAAGTATTTCCGATTCCCACCATTCCTGAGAATACTCCAAGTTGCTTGTTCTGGGTTGTCCATACATTGGGACCTCCGAGATAATCTGGATAACGAATGGGACACTGATGCTGGTCGGATAGGGGTTCTGGGTACTGAGGTGAGTTTTTGGTACACCACAATTCACTGAGGTCCTGGTTTCCTGCACATAGTTCTGTGCATAAGCAGAATCCCTGCAACATGGTGCACCTAATGTTTGGTCTTTTGATTTGAAACGCCTTAGTAGCACTTATATTATTCCACAACACCCTCACTCTTGTTTCCGGATAACGGGAGTGATGGATTTTCACCTACCCGTTAGTAACATAATAGGTTCATACAAGCTTGTAAATTATAAAGGTGTTTTTGTATTTCTGAACCCGTGTGCTACGGTAAATTACATTGTTGTTCTTCTCTGTGTCCTTATAGCGGTCGAAATTGCAGCGCATAGTCGTACGCCTTTGCGGCATCATTTGACGCAGTATGGGGTACCGGACGATGGGATGGCCGTTATTTTTGTGGTGAGTGCTGATGGTTCTCACCCTTATAAGTTGTTTTACTCATGGGTGACGCTCCCAGCAGTTAATGCGGATGATAAAACGTTTCACTCGTATACTCACACACGGGTCCCAGCAAATTATACGCCATATAGGACACTGGAGATTCCACTTTCTGCCTGGCAGCATAGCATTTGGTTTAATGGCGCCCTTCCCCATGCAGTTGCACCGGCTAGACTCGGCCCTTTGTCAATTCCAGGGGCCACGTGGCCGGTGCTAGCCGGATTTACGCCTCACCCCCGCTATTTGACTATTGCGGTGGATGAATTGCGTACACTCCATACAGCCCTTATTACGATAGATAGGGCTTTGGTGCAATACGTTTCGCGCAACGTGCAGGTGGGGGCAACTGCTGTTGCGGGTCTACCAGCTGGTCATCCTGCGGTTGTTATTATCCCAGTCATAGTTAATTCGGTGATGGGCAAGCGCCCCCAGAATAAGGATGATTGGCCTTATTGGCTTGCCGAGAAATTTGACCAACTGGAAGCAGTGTTTCCACACAGTGGAGAAACACAGAATACTCACCATTAGTTTGCACAAGGACTTGGTACCAGAAGTGTCCAATTGTGACACCTGGGGTAAGGTTTTCGCAGCGGTCTACTCGAAGTGCTTTGGCACTCCGTCTATGGCCGTGCTCCCCTCCGTTATTAAACGTGTTCAGGATAATCGCGGTCCGGAGGCGGCGGTTGAGTTGGGAATGTGACTTGGGGTGTTCGACGTAGTTGCCTCTCTCGTCCTTGGTAATCTCAAGGGAGATGCGGTACAATTCCAAGTGGCTAATGGCTTAGCCCGGGTTGATGAACTCGATAAGCTGAAAGAGTTGCCTAAGATTATTGCGGAGGCATATCGAACTATTGGCTGCAGTAGTTAAGGGGTTAAACCAACTATTGTCATTCCTGACCTGATGCAACAAACTAAGGTGAGCTCGTCTGTTAAAGACGATCGTCCTAATTTTCCAAAGCAAAATTGGAGACAAGAGAAACAGGGAAAGCAGCAACAGAAGCAGGGGTCTCGTCCTGCGTCTCCCACTCAGCCACCTAGTGAGCGCACATACGATTTGCGTGATCACACTAGTATTAAGTCACCTGATAGATTTCAGGTTACTGAACGTTCTCCTCGTTCTTCACAGGAAACATTGGCTTCGCAGTCCGATGGAGGAGAATGTGGCAAAGGTCGGGGTGCCCAGAAAGGTCGTGAGCAACCCCGTCAGGCTGAAGGTAGAGGCAAGCAAGACGAGTTTGCACGTCAACGTCCCCAGTTTCAAAAGAAGAAGGTTGCTGCATTAACAGCAAGGTATGCCACAGATAGTACGGACGCAGCTTCGGAACCTGACATGGGCGATAACGCTGCTCGACAGCGCGGCAGAGGTTACAGTAGTGTGGCAAGCACTACGTCCATATCTGGACGCGACAGCAACTGACACGTTCATTACTGTAGAAACTGCGGATACTAGAGTGGTTCCCCCTGACAGACTATATGACATAGTCCTCTTAATAGGAGGTGACATACAACGCACAATTCAAGGGATTTTTTGGGATAATCTGACCTCTTCCTATGACATTCTCTTGGCGGAGGCGGACTGGCCCCCGACTTTCATTTTAGATGCTCCTAGAGGGGAGGAGGTTATCCTCCCGTCCTTTGCGCATACGGTGCCAAAGGAGCATGCTGAAAAGTTTGCCACGGAGTGGGCTCAGGTGCTTGCACCGGCTTTGTATCGTACTCAGGTAGGCTGGGATAAGTTGTCCCCCAGCCATGAGATTCCCTTACGGTCTATGCCCCAGCCACAGCCCCAATATCCCATGCGCTGCGAAGCGAGATCTCACGTCGCGGAAATCCTTGATCAATTGGAATATCAAGGTGTTATTGAAACGTGTGTCACCAATGAATAATCCTTTGTAACGAAACCCGATGGGTCGTACCGCCTAGTTTTGGATTACCGGCACCTAAACTCTCATTGCCGGACATGCGCGGTACAGAATACCCACAGTTCTGCCCTGGTGGATAGTCTTGTACGTAAACGGTTTAAAACCACACTTGACATATCCAATGGCTTTTATAGCCATAACCTGTCCTCGCTTAGTAGTCAGTGGACAGCAATTACATCTGGCGGCAAGCAAAAACAATTTAAAAGATTAGCCATGGGCTAGAAAAACAGCCCTGGCGTCTCTGCCGCACGCGTAGTCTCTCTATTGGAGAGCATTGACCTAGATGCATACTCGTATGTTGATGATATCTATCTCACAGATGACGAGTTGTGGCCGCATCTGTGTCGCGTTGATCGCATTATTGTAATGTTTGCAGACTTCGGTTACAAATTCAACTTTGTGAAGTCTCACATTGCAGAGTATACAGTGTTGTTTTTGGGCTACGAGCTCAACAATGAAGGTCGAGGACTGGCTCCTCACTTTCTGGAAAAGTGCGCATGTTTGCGTGCTCCAACAACATTGAAAAAATGACAGTCTTTGCTGGGCTCTCTGAATTTCGGTCGTACGTATATTCCTGATTATTCCTAGCGTATCAAGCCGCTTTATGCCTTGGTACAACCTACTTTTTCCAAATCAAGCTGGCTGCCAGAGCATTCAGCCATTTTACAATCATTACAGGCTGATCATCTTGCTTCAAAGTACTTACTGACGCGTGATAACCACACAAACCTGGTAATAAGAATTGTGCCAGGCGCAGTGGGTTTCACGTACTTAACGTTTAATGAGGGCGACACCGTCCCCATTGCATACAAATCACACCTGTACACTTCGGCTGAACTGCGTTTTTCCTCCGTTGAGAAAGTTTTGACGGCGGTACAGATGGCGACTCTGAAAGAACGAGCTCTGTCGCACGGAAAACGCATGTTGGTGGTAACACCATATCCTGCCCTGGAGGCAGTGACGAAAGCAAGTGTACCTAATTCTAAAGCTTTGCATCTACGTTGGATACAATGGGCCACTTCCTTGACCTCGCCCGATGTCACCTATATCTTTGATGCCTCATTACAGAATCAGGAGTATTTACAGTATGAGTTTGTTTATCCTGCTCCTCTGTCTTTGCGCCCGCTTGAAGATTACCATTGTGTCATTGTCATTTATACCGACGGTTCGGCGCAACCGGCAACTGAATCGAAGCATGCCTATTCGGCAGCCTGCGCAATTGTGGCAGGTACTTTCGTAAATGGTGAATTCCTATCTGATGTCGTGCATACGCAGACATTGGGCGATTGTACCGCACAGTTAGCAGAGCTACGTGCTCTGGTGATTGCACTGGAGTTTGCTGATCCTCGAGTCACTACTCTTATAGTAAGTGACTCATTTTACTGTGTTCAGTCATTCAACGACAATCTTTTCTTTTGGTCTCAAAATGAATATCGTGATTCCAAAGGTAGCACAATTAAGCATAAAATGCTTTGGGTTCGAGTAGCAGAACTTAAAGAACATCTGTCTCTCATGAATGTAATTCACACTCTTGGGCACCAACAAGTTGGTGCCCACGCTGTCGGAAACAGCTTAGCTGACGAAGCAGCGAAAACAGCAGTGGCGACCTATTTAGTAGCAGCACTTACAAGATCCAAAAGTAAGATCGATGATGACATCTTGGCAGCTATTGCTGCTACAGAGAAGGGAGGTAATTACCCGAGAGGGTTCCCTTCTCGTTACCATTATCACTTAAGTCCTGATAAAGTCCCATTAGTGAGAATTAACGACGTTGGTGACAGATTGATTCCCAACGCGGACTGCAGACCATCTCTGATATCAGCGGCTCACGAGGGCATGGCGTCTGCCCATGCCGGCGTTGCAGCAACTGTTTCTATGTTACAACAACGTTACTGGTGGCGCGGGTTATATAAACAAGCTCGCACTTATGTTCTTGATTGTGACATTTGCCAGCGGATTAAACCTTCAACTGCTGCGCGTCCACCACAAACTCAGTTGTACATATCCAATAAACCACTTGGGTGTGTTTATCTGGATCACTGCAGTCCTTTCTCCTCTGATACTGCGTACAAGTATATCTTAGTTGCAGTGGATTCGTGCACACGTTTTCTGTGGGTATGGCCACAAAGGAGTGCTGATGCCCGTACTGCCATCAGGGATTTGCGTGTCTTTGTGGGAAGTTTTGCGTGTGGTACCTTTCATTGTGATCAGGGCCCTGCGTTCGCCTCTAAGGCGTACAAAGAAGCCATGAAAAATGTGGGGGCCGGCCTGAGGGTAATAGTGTAGTGGAGTGGATGAACCATGACTTGAAGCAATCTTTGACAGCTAGGGTTTTAGGCACTGGTCGGAACTGGCTAGCCCATTTGTATAACGTCCAACGTGCACTTAATAATCTTCCTAGAAGGTCTCTGGGTGGGCGGACCCCATACATGATGCTCTTTGGCATAAATATGTTTGTCCCGGACCTTGATGGTCTAGACATGGCGGCGTCTGCCGCACCCCTTGACGTAGATCACTGTGCTGTATTACAGAATCTACAAGAGACCAGAGACAGTCTCACGAAGGAACACGTGCCCTCCACATCTGATGCTGCACTTCAGATTCCGGTAGTCGGCTGGCTACCTCGAGTTGGTGACCTGGTCCGTGAGAAGGTGGAGAACAAGAAGGAGTTCGGCCCCTCTTATCGTGCCCCGGTTCCAGTGCTCGGCGTACAGGGTACAAGAACAGTCATTTTACCTCCACTTCCTGGTCGCAAGGATAACAGGTACATCTCCATTGAAAATGTCAAACTACAGCGAGAGGCCGATTCTTCTTAGTATGACTCCAGCGGTTTCTTGCCCTGCGATGCTGAGAAATTCTGTGTTGGCTCCAGCTCCTAACACCATGCCTGATGTTGCCATCGAGATGCATACAGTTACTGCTCCTTTATTGCTACCACCGGAGTATGCTTATCCGGCAGATGTAACATTACCTGTTTTACAATCAACCGCAGTTACACAGTCATGTTACTCATTTGACACTAACTCTATGACTTCCAGGGCCCCATCAAAAGTTTCTATTTTTGCGGTTTGGTTTAAAAAACATTTTTTGATTCCTCCTTGGACTTACATTTGGCTGATGCTCATATGTGTTTTTTTATTTATGTCCATCGGATTTGTAGTGGTATTTTGTCGTCTAGTGAACGGACACTACCTAAAAGAAAGATCTACAATTAGACTAATTGATGGAACTTTGGCCCCTCACTCCTCGTCACACATCATGATAAGAGACCAGACATTTGTGAATATTACTGCCTGGCCTGTGTTAGATAGGATTGCGTGGGATGCTGTTAAATGTCAAATTCATGGTCCAACTGAGGTTATCAATGTACCAAATGTATTTCGTGTTTCTATGGGGGATGTAGTTAAATACATTGATGATTGGGACGTTCAGGCCATTGAAGCACTGTTTTCTGATTTGAAATATTATGCCGCATTTGATGCTGAGGATTTGTATTTAGATACTGCTAATTATGGAGAGCAGTTTTGCTATCAACATTATGGCAATCATTTCCTACATAAAGCCAATACATTTAGTAATTTTGTAAATTATACACAATGGGAAAATTGTCCAACGCCAATGTTAGGCAGCTCAAGCACATTGGTGAACAAATTTGTCTATTTTACTGATTTCAGTATTTCTGAACCGGCCGCCTTTTATTTTAAAATGGCAGCAGAGTCTGCCATGAAGGTTAGGCTGACACACAAAATTATTATATTCCAAATCCTTTTTGAATGATTTAGCGGTCAGGGGTTATGATCTGTGGAAAGATACTATTGATCTGAAGTCTGTCTGGGGTGCTAAACCTTGGCAGGTACAAGGAACAGAAGCTTTGCATCGTGCCTGCCTCATCCCGAACCACATGTCGTTTTTGAATTCGACTATTTTTCAGACCACCTGTTTTGGATTGGCTACTTCTAAAAAACTGAATTCCTCGTCTATTCCGGATCTGGGTTCTTTTCCCGAATTGGGATAATCATACAGATCTGTCCCTTGATGCGTTGCAGTCGTACGTTACTAATTCATCCTTCAATATTTCTAAGTTCGACTCTGAAGGATGGTTGACTTGGCAAACGAGTTCAGATTCCTGTCAACATCGTTATTTGGGTCTGAAGCCTGGGTATACGCAAGATCGTGTACACCCCCGCTTTGAATCTTCTCATTCTGTTACTACCTACTCCGTTGGGAAGTTATGCCAGTCTTGGCTGCAACACTCCACCTTAGCATCTGTTAAAGTTCATTTATCTAAATTACATGACAACATTGATTTGAATGATTTTGTTAAAGGTCCTGTGGGTGGCAGGTCCAAGAGATGGGTGTATGCTATTTATAATGAGGTTTGGAAATTGTCGCAAATTGAAGCTGCTTTCAGATTGAGAGCTATTGATCAAGCCAATATGGAAAAAGTGCTAGCTGTTATAGATAATAGCATTAACACCCTTTCGTCCAGAATTTACACATTAGATAATATTGTTTCATCTGTTGTTGATATTGTGCAGGATGATGTGTCTTTTTTATATCATGGTCAGAATCAATTGTGTTCTATAATGCAGTTTGCATGGACATTGCAAACGTTAAAAGCTGGGAAAGTCCCCTGGGACTATATGAATACTTCATCGTTATTCATTCCTTTTAATTTAACTGCGAAACAACAATTTTTGAAACACATTCTGGAGAAGAACATTTCCAGGCGCAGAGCAAAGCTGATCCTGTGATGTGATCCTCATAAAGCTGATCTTTACGGTGTGGGGTTCCCCATTCAAGCCTAAGAGACCTTCTACTAGTCTAATAATATTAGTTTACTAGCGAAAGGAAGGTGGCTGTATGCTACTGTCATTTATACTATGATTTCTCCTTTCATTTTCTATGGTATTGTAACAATGCTGATGGTTTTAATTATAATCATTTGTCTGCTTATGTTAGCCAAAGTACTGCATCTTAGGACACGTAGTTTATAAAATAAACCTTTTAAACTTTACTGTGTCTCTGATTACTTTGTTGTGGATTGATATATGTATAATAGCGAACAGGTATTTCCGATTCCCACCATTCCTGAGAATACTCCAAGTCCCTTGTTCTGGGTTGTCTATACATTGGGACCTCCGAGATAATACGGATAACGAATGGGACACTGATGCTGGTCGTATAGGGGTTCTGGGTACTGAGGTGAGTTTTTGGTACACCACAATTCACTGAGGTCCTGGTTTCCTTCGCATAGTTCTGTGCATAAGCAGAATCCCTGCAACATGCCCAGATGTGGGTCCCTTGCTCACTTTGCCACTGGATTCAAGCTAGCTTGGCTGAGGACGGTTGATTAGCCAGAAACTGGTCCCAGGATGCTGGTTTCCGGTCCAGGGAAGACATGGCTTGGCAGTTCGGGCTGGACAGTTCCCATGAGGCACAGGGTCAGACTGATTTGCATATGGCCATGTATGAACTGGGGTGGCTGAGTGAGCTAAAGAATGATGATGGATTAAACCCAGATCAGTTGACTGGGGTTGAGTGCTTGCAATGTTAAACACTCCGTCCATCCCCTTCGGTTTAACAAATCATCAACACAATACTCCAACTTGATAAAATACCACAAAATAAAAACATACCAAAAAAACACAACACAAACTGAATACAACGCAAGAATAGAACACACCATAACCCCACATCAAAACACACGAGGACAACAGAGCAACAAACCAACCCAACACTACATAACCCTAAATACCACACCAACACAATGCACTATCATCTCAACAAAACACAACTCAAGAAAACAATCCAAATAGGTTATCTCAGGTTGTGCTGCTAGAATGTTGTATTGGCATTTTTTGTGTAAGTCATGGTTATGTCGTTTTTTTTTTAAACTGGTGCATATTGAGTTGTGTTGTTTTTCCACTGTTTTGTGGTTGCATTTTTCATGGGTTGTGTAGAAGGTCTTGAGATTTCATACTTTAGCTATTCGCTTTAAAAATGCCTAGAATAGAATAAAGTCCTGCAGGCCATGGTGCTGCTGCTTTCCAAAATAATGAGAGCTGCCATTGGCTATAAAGGTTTGGTTTATATATCTGGGTGACACATTTCCACAAGTGTACCACATGGCAGAAGGGATCCCCCCCCCAAAGACTTTCATTATTGGTCTTCGACGCATGGCACCAGTGAGGTGTGAAAGTAGAGTATTAGATTAAAGCACTAACTGTCATTCAGGACCGAAAGTGCAGAACGCCGCAGCCAGATTGGTCCTCAACCTCCCCCCGCTGCAGGCATTTCTCCCAATGCCTACTAGAACACCACTGGCTCCCAGTCAACAAAAGAGTCACCTTCAAGCTACTCACACATGCCTACAAAGTCCTCCACGACGCCAGACCTGCATACCTGAACCGCTGCCTCTCATTCCACACACTCACCAGACACCTCTGCTTTTCCCAACTGGCCCTGGCCACCGTCCCTCAGATCTGCAAGACCAGGCCCACAGGACAATCCTTCTCCTACCTCGCTGCCAAATCCTGGAACGCCATGCCTCTTAACTTCAGGTTCTCCCAGTCTGACTCAATTCAGAAAGGATCACATGACCTGGCTTTTCGAATTAACCACAGCACCCAGTCGGATCTGCAACACCCCCCCCCCCCCCCCCTACTCACTCTCCCAGCCCCTTGAGACCCTCGCTTAACAAGCATCGATTGATTGATTGAAAGTGGTACATTGATATTGTATTTGGTTGCATTTCCTACTATTTAAATGTGAATTGCACTGGAAAGTGGCCAGAAAAGTTGGAATGGACAACTGTTTTGATTAGTGATAGGATACGCTTGGTAATAGCCAACTGATTATTGAAATATTTAGCACACGTACTAAAGAAAGCATCTCAGCACCAATACTTTTTTTTTTTTTTAAAGACTGGCTGTAAGACCTGGCTTGGCAGTTCGGGCAGGTCTGTTCCCATGAGGAACAGGGTCAAGACTGATTTGCATATGGCTGGGTTCAAACTGGAATGGCATGGTGAGCGAAGAAATTATGGATTTAGGCCCAGATCTATGTACTGGGGTGAATGTATGACATTGTTCTGCATTCTGTCCATCAACTGATGTTTTTGCATTTGGCACCCCGAGTGGGAAGGGTATACCCAGACGTGGGTCCCGTGTTCTCCATGCCACTGGAATCAAGCTATCCTGGCTGAAGAGAGGTGAGACCCCGAAACCAGTCTTAGGATGCTTTTTTCCTGTCCCGAGAGGACCTGCCTTGGCAGTTCAGGCTGGACTGTTCCCATGAGGCACAGGGTCAAGACTGATTTGCATATGGCTGGATTCAAACTGGAACTGGCATGGAGAGCAAAAAAACGAAGGATTTAGGCCCAGATCTCTGTACTGGGGTGCATGTATGACATTGTTCTGCATTCTGTCCATCAACTGATGTTTTTGCATTTGGCACCCCGAGTGGGAAGGGTATACCCAGACGTGGGTCCCGTGCTCTCCATGCCACTGGAATCAAGCTATCCTGGCTGAAGAGGGGTGAAACCCCGAAACCGGTCCTAGGATGCTTGTTTCCAGTCCGGGGAGGACCTGCCTTGGCAGTTCAGGCTGGACTGTTCCCATGAGGCACAGGGTCAAGACTGATTTGCATATGGCTGGGTTCAAACTGGAATGGCATGGTGAGCAAAAAAACGATGGGTTTAGGCCCAGATCTCTGTACTGGGATGAATGTATGACATTGTTCTGCATTCTGTCCATCAACTGTTTTTGCATTTGTCACCCCGAGTGGGACGGGTATGCTCAGACGTGAGTCCCGTGCTCTCCATGCCAGTGGAATCAAGTTATACTGGCTGAAGAGGGGTGAAACCCCGAAACCGGTCCTAGGATGCTTGTTTCCAGTCCGGGGAGGACCTAGCTTGGCTGTTCGGGCTAGACTGTTTCCATGAGGCACAGGGTCAAGACTGATTTGCATAAGGCTGGGTTCAAACAGGAATGGCATGGTGAGCCAAAAAACAATGGATTTAGGCCCAGATCTGTGTACTGGGGTGAATGTATGACATGGTTCTGCATTCTGTCCATCAACTGTTGTTTTTCCATTTGTCAACACGAGTGGGAAGGGTATGCCCAGACGTGGGTCCCATACTCTCCATGCCACTGGAATCAAGCTATCCTGGCTGAAGAGGGGTGAAACCCCAAAACCGGTCCTTGGATAATTGTTTCCAGTCCAGGGAGGACCTGGCTTGGCAATTCGGGCTGGACTGCTCCCATGAGGCACAGGGTCAAGACTAATTTGCATATGGCTGGATTCAAACTGGAACTGGCATGGAGAGCAAAAAAACGAAGGATTTAGGCCCAGATCTCTGTACTGGGGTGCATGTATGACATTGTTCTGCATTCTGTCCATCAACTGATGTTTTTGCATTTGGCACCCCGAGTGGGAAGGGTATACCCAGACGTGGGTCCCGTGTTCTCCATGCCACTGGAATCAAGCTATCCTGGCTGAAGAGAGGTGAGACCCCGAAACCAGTCTTAGGATGCTTTTTTCCTGTCCCGAGAGGACCTGACTTGGCAGTTCGGGCTGCACTGTTCCCATGAGGCACAGGGTGAAGACTGATTTGCATATGGCTGGGTTCAAACTGGAATGGCATGGTGAGCGAAAAAACAATGGATTTAGGCCCAGATCTCTGTACTGGGGTGAACGTATGACATTGTTCTGCATTCTGTCCATCAACTGTTGTTTTTGCGGCTGTAGGGCAAGAGCAGAGTTCAATGTAACAGACTAACAGAAGAGTAAGATTTTAAACTTGTTCCTCAACATGAAGTAGCTCTTAACAGTGTATATGAACTGCCAGACTGGTGTAATAGATTAGAGCAAAGGTATCTAATATTACTCCTTCATGCAAGTGCTCATCTCACCCATGGGAAAAGGAGCATCAAGCATGAGTCACAGGGTAGATTTCTAAAAGACAAATATTTAGTAAATCTGTCTTTAAGACAAATGTCTTACAGCTATAAAATTCTTTCTACATCATGAAGTGATTAATCTGTAGTGAATCAGCTTTTCTACAAGCAGGGAATGTAGATTATTTTTGTGCCTCTAAGATATATTGAATTCCTTCACACTATTCAAATTTCTAACAGCGAAAATCTGGATCCGCCAGAGTTTGTGCAGCGGCTTTGGGAAGACCTACACAGATTCTTAAAAGAACACGAAAAAAGCGTGTATAGACTCAGTCCAGTAGAATCTGCCCCCTTATCGGGCGTTAAGAACTTTAGGGACTTGCAGCAACTTTAGGTACTGGATCTGAGAGATCTAGCTTTGTTAATAGGGCTCAAGTCTTTTCCACCATTGAAATAGGACCTTTCTGAGAAAAGGCTCTGTAGGCGAAAGTCAGGGCTTTAAATTCAATGTGTTTGATCAAGGGTAACCAGTGCAAACATTTCAAATACGAAATGACAGATTGCATAAAGGATATTCTTAGAATCAGTGTTGCCGCTGCATTCTGAACAATCTAAAAACCTGTAAATCAAATAAGTAGGTATACCCAGATCGAAGATGTTGGCATAATCCAGTCTGGATGTTGCCACAGTATGAACTACTGTCTTTCGACTATATACTGGGACTAGATGAAGCATTCTTTTTAGAGACTAGAGTTTAGCAAATCAAAGGGATGAGATATTCTAAATTTAAGGTATAAATGAGAAGTTTGTGTCAAATTTTATACTCAGATTTCTTACTGTAGAATTAGGTGTAGGAGAGAGACTAAGTTCATCTGGCCACCATCTACATGGATCAGGAAAGCAGTCTGCTCCAAAAGAAAGAATTAGTTTTATCTGAATTTAATTTGAGGCCTTTGTTATTCATCCACTCAGCTACTCCTTTCAGACATTACTTAAAAATAGACAAAGTCTCACCATTGTTCTCATGACATGACAAAAGCAGTTGAGTATCATCAACATAGGAAATTACTCGTATACCTCAAGGTTCGACCAGATTTGCCACTGGCTCCAGATAAATATTAAATAATGGGGGGCTCAAAGTAGAGCCCTACAGAATGTCGTAGAGAAGAGGTTTGGCGACAGATATAAAAGGCGGAAGGTAGACTGCCTGAGACCTGTTCTCAAGGAAGTATTTTAATAAAGCAAACGCCTATCCTTTAATCCTAATCTTCCTTACCATATCCAGCAAAATAGGGTGTGACAACAAAAATGGCTGATAAGTCAAGTACGACCACCAGAGCAGAAAAACCGTGCATGGAGAAGACCTGGATTTACACTTAACTATTCCTTAGCAGAGTCCTCCAAAGATATAGGCTTGAAAGTAGATCATTTCATGCCCAACTCTGTCCCCAAATCACTTGATCAGGCGAGAGGAACTTCTCCAGTGAAATTAGAGTAAATAGTCTGGATTTTCTCATAAAAAAATTCATCCAAATCATTACATAGTTTGGAGGAGGGAATATCGTTGTTTTACGTAGCAACAGAAAATAAGAAAGACTGAACAATTTGAGAGTTCACGTGAGGTGTTAGACACAGCTGAAATTTGGGTAGAGAATATTCACTTTGCACCTTGCATATGGATTTGCAAAATGTCTTTAGGGCTTAACTATAATTATTTTTGAAACAGCATTATAAGATTTCTGCCACTTCCTCTCCAGTATTTTACAAAAACATTTGACTTCCTTCAAGGAAGCAAAAACTCGGCATCAGTTTGTGTAGACCTTTCTGGGAGATAGTTTTTTTGAAGGGGGGTGGGTGATAAAATCTAAAGCATAAGTGCGCCAATTGTTAAAATCAATGATAGGAGAACCAGCTAGGATAAAAGTAGACAGAAGGCTTTGTGAAAAAAGAGGTTCCAAAATGTTACGCTATGCTCTTGACGAACTTTGTTAAGTTTCATTAGGTGCATGTTTCAAATTAACTTTGAAAGAAAAAGGCACTAAGAATAATTTTAAAAGAGGGACTAACTTGAAGATTGGGGAGGTTGGGGAAAAGTAAGATCCAATGTGTGACCTGCCTTGTGTGTTGGGCCAGACACTAATTGTGGCAGATTAGAACCATAGAGTGCTACTTTGAATTGATTACCTGTCTTAATATAAACCCGTCCTAGGATGCTTGTTTCCGGTCCAGGGAGGACCTGGTTTGGCAGTTCGGGCTGGACTGTTCCCATGAGGCACAGGTTCAAGTATCTTACAGCTAAATCGTTTTGAAGTTAAGTAACAGTAACCTATTGATTTGAAAGAGACTATTAGTTATGGATTCCTTACCTTAGACTAGATTCCCCAACAATACCAATACCGGAGGTGGGCTTGTGAACCAAGTTCACACCAGAAAGGTCCTGAAGAACGGAGCAGCCAAAAAAGCTGTCTCTCTGGACTTGGCTGTCCAAGCAGTAATGTTTAGTTAATGTATGCAATGACGCCCACGTGGCTGCCTGGCAGATGTCATGAAGGGGGACTCCACACCCAAAAGCAGGAGTGGCTGCCTTTGCCCTGGTGGAATGGGCACACAACCCTACTGGAGGTTCCTTTTTCGCCAAGGAATAACACATTTTTATGCAAAGAACGAACCATCGAGAGATGGTTCGTGTTGGACGTGGCCCTTTTTGCAAGGTCATCCCTAAACTTTTTGCCTTCCTCCTGTATTTTTCCTGACCTGTTGTTGGCTGATTTATGACTCTGGGCACCTTACCACTGCTGACAAGTGCTAAGGTGCATATGCTCCCCCTATGGTAAAATGTATACATTGATTGGTGTCCAGGATTGGTTCATTTGGTTTACTGTCAGCCCCTAGTAAAGTGCACCAGGAGTGCCAGGGCTTGTAAATACAAATACCGCGGGTGGGCTTGCAGCACTGGTTGTGCCACCCACAGAAGCGGCCTAGTAAAATGTGTCTAAGGTCTGCCATTGCAGAACCTGCGCGCAGTCTGGTACTGTCGCGCTGACTGCGCAAGTGCACCCACTTGCCAGTACCTAAACCTTCCCTTAACTACATATTAGTCACCCCTCTGGTAGGCCCAAGGGCAGGGTGCATTGTAGGCATAAGATAGGACATGCCCTGATGTGTGTGGCATGTCTGAATAGTGAATTACAACCATTTTCGTTTTTCACTATTGAAGGCTACCTGCTCTCCATAGGCCAGAATGGGCTGCTGAAATTACTACACCCTGTAATCCCAGTGGACCCATAGAGCATGGTAGAAAATTAGGTTTAGTATGCCTGAACTCAGAATAATAAAATACTTCTTTTAGTAAAGTTTATTTTAATATCCTGCGTTTGTAAATACTACTTTTAGAAAGTTAGTATTTACTGATCTGGCCATTCAGCCCGTCTCTGCGCTGTGTGTGTGTGTGTTCTGCCTAGCAACAGTAAGGAGCAGGGCTGGGGAATTCCAGGAGACAGGTTGGCTGCCAGGTGGTGGGTAGAGACAGGTTGGCTCCCAGGATGGGTGGGAGGAGTACACCTTGACTCTTGAATAGACCTGTGCTCTGCCACCACAAAGCCGGCTCCGCCCCCTGTGGAGCGGCTGATGTCTCTGCCCTGCTGCTGAAAGGAAAGAGCAGAGTCACCATAACAAAGTGCTCCAAAACTGGACTGAGCCAGGCCTAGCCCCCTGGCACTAAAGAACAAAAGAATTGTGCTATAAAAGTAGGAGCCTGGCTCCTAAGAAATCAGATCCTGTTGACGCCAAGACAAACCTCTGCCTGAAGGAGAAGGACCTGGAGAAGCTGAAGGAGGAATACTGTCTTTCTGCCTAAGAGACTGGCCTGCAGTGGGTGCCTGTCTGCTGGAAGGAGAGGAAGAAAAGACTACAGAAAAGACTTTTAATCAACTTGTGCTGAAAACAATCTCCAAGGGCTTGCTAGAGAACTTGCCTCCTGAACTGCGCCCCAGGAACATTGGGCGCTACCCCCCTTTTTAAGGATAAGAGACTGCCGTGGGTGAACCTACACCGCTGACTCTGGAGAGACCTTGTGCCTTGGTCCCACTAAACAACGCGATCATCTGCCGCTGGAGTGACTGTAAACATCGTGAGGGCCCACCAGCCTACACAACGTGAGCAACTACCCCCGTGAGCCTTCGCTCGCAAAGTGAGGAGGAGATCCCCTGTCTGAACATCGAGCTTTGCAACCCCCCCGGGCCGCAGAAATCACCGTGAGGACGTGGGGCACTGTTCGCCCCAACCAGACGAAGCAGACAGCGCGCTGCGCTGTGATCTTGCCCCCAGACTGCCCCCTCAGCTCCTGCCCGTTGGTGTGTGTGGAGCCACTGAAGAGTGCCCCCACGAAGCATCGCGGTCCACGGAGGAGCCGGGACCCAGACGCGACGTGGGACACTCGTGTAGAGCCTCTGCAGCCCGCCACGAACATTCCCGGTGAAGAAATAATCCTTTGCGCTGAACGTACCGTCCGTACTACCTTTGTACGAACCGTACATGCCTTGGGGATACTTGGGGACTCTGGTGCGGAAGTTCGCCCCGTACTGTTTTGAGTGCTGGCCCTGAAGTTCGCCCCGTAAGGTTTTGAGTGCTGGCCCTGAAGTCTGCCCAGTACCTGCGAGAGCTGCTGCCTGGGTACGAAGCATGTCTTGGGTGGGCTGTACGGACCGTACAGCATTGGATAACATCAGCCGCGCTCACGCGTGAAGCGTGAGACTCAGCACGCGAAGCCAAACGTACGTTCGACGCGCCCCCATCCAGTACGGCCCGTCTGACTCAAAGCTTGGCGATGCGTACCTCACGTGAGAAGCGTGGGAAACGGCACGACGTACCGAAATAACCCCAAAGAGCGGATTTAAAGCGCCACGAAGCGCACAACCCCCCAAAATACCTTATTTTACACAGAACTGTGGCATTTAAAGACCTGTGGACTGCCCTTAAGCCTTTGCAAGTAACTGGAACTGTGAGTAACCAAGACAACTGTATTTGAGCAACCTGCCTACAAGAAATCCTTATATAAAAATATATATTTTTACAGAAATACAGCCTTGTGTCTTTGTGTGGTGGGGAGGTGATTATTGTGTGGGACAACTTGAACGCTTAACCTAATGCCCTCTGGAAATTTAGCCTGACTGCTCGCGCCACGTTACCTAGAGGGTGAGCAGGAGTTATTTTTAAAGAGGTGATCCTTTGCCCTGACTTAGAGGAAAGGGTCCCTGCTTGTCGCAAGTGCATACCTGCGCCAACCAGAGATCCCGGATTCTAACAGTTCGTTTTTGCAAGGCCTGACCTTTCTTTTTGCCCACATAGCCAACAAAGAGCTGATCATCCTCCCGGATTTGGTTTGTGCGGTCCAGGTAAAATGAGAACGCACGTTTTGTATCCAGACAGTGGAGCCTCTCCTCCTCTTTAGAAGGATGAAGTGGCGGGAAGACGGTGCGCAAAGTGATGGTCTGACCTATGTGAAAAGAGGTAACCACTTTGGGAAGAAAAGAAGATAGAGTTCGAAGGAGAACCTTGTCCGGATGAACAGCAAGGAAAGGCGGCTTAAAAGAAAGAGCCTGAAGCTCATCTACCCTGCGAGCAGAGATGTTGACAACCAGAAAGGCAATCTTTAAGGTCAAGAGTCTGAGATGACAATTTTATAGCCGCTCGAAGGGAGCGCACATAAGTTAAGTCAGAACAAGGTTCAAGTCCCACTGGGGCATTACAAAAGGAATAAGAGGTAACAGGTGAGTAATTCCCTTAAGGAAACAACTTACAAAAGGGGTCTTGAAAAGAGAAGGCTGATCAGGAAGTCGAAGAAAGACCGAAATGGCGAAAGACAGCCCTTGAGGGTGTCCAGAGCAGAGCCCTGCTGGGCTAAAGAAAGTAGGAAGAGGAGAACCTAAAAAGGGGGGCAGAAAGGGGATCCACAGCCTTTGCTGCACACCATGCCAGAAATGTGTCCCATCTACAGGCGTATACCATTTTAGTGGAGGGACGCCTGGCTGTCAAGATAACATTACAGACTTCTGGAGGAAGGTCGGAGGCTGTCAGCTGTCGCCACTCAATCCCCACGCAAGGAGGTGGAGGCTGGACTGGTTCGGGTGGAGGACCGTCCCCTGCTGCTACAACAAAAGATCCTCCCGAAGGGGCAGTCTGAACAGAGGATCGATGGCCATGTTCAAGAGCTCGGGATACCAGACTCTTCGTGCCCAGGCCAGAACCACAAGAATTACTTGGGCCCGGTAGCTGCTTGATCGTCGTCAGCACTATGGGCAGAAGTGGTATAGGAGGATGGCGTTTAGCAGACTGAAACTCCACTTTTGACAAAAAGCGTCGCCTAGCGAGTGCTGCCTTGGAAATTCCAATGCACAGACCTGCTGACATTGCGCGTTCCCTTTGGTGGCGAATAGATCTAAACAAGGCTCCCCCCACTGCTGAAAGAGACCTTGGACCACCTCCGAGTGAAGATGCCATTCGTGATCCATCAAGCACCAATGGCTGGGTTAGTCTGCCCTGGCGTTCAGTGAACGCCGTCTCATCCTCGTGCTTCAACACCCTGCGCATGCTCCGCAAGATCTTCAGATGGATCCCCACTGAAACCAGGAAGACCGTTACCCAGGCACTCGTCACCAGCCGACTGGACTACGGGAACACCCTCTACGCCGGAACCACAGCCAAACTTCAAACAAGCATTTACAATGCAATGGTCTCGGCAATATTATAGGTAGAGCTATTGGTATTGCTCATTATTTTTTTATCATTTTTGTATCCCTAAATAAATGGCATTGTCATTTCTATTGGCATTAGCTTTTTTTTTGCATATGTGATGCCTATTGCATTAGCAGAGAGAGAGTGAGGTAGTGAGATAGAGAGAGAGAGTGAGGTATAGAAATAGAGAGTGAGGTAGTGAGAGAGTGAGGTAGATAGAGAGTGAGGTAGTGAGATAGAGAGAGTGAGGTAGTGAGAGAGTGAGGTAGTGAAAGAGTGAGGTAGTGAGAGTGAGGTAGTGAGGGAGAGGGATGTTGTGAGGTAGTGATATATAAGCATAGATTGATGTAGTAAGATAGAGAGGTAGTGAAAGAGAGAGTGAAAGTGAGTTAGTGAGATAGAAAGAGTGAGGTAGTGAGATAGAGAGTGATTGAGGTAGTGAGTGAGAGAGAGTGAAGTTGTGAGCTAGAGAGTGAGGTAGTGATGTTTTGAGAGAGAGAAGTTGTGAGATAGTGAGGTTGTGAGATAGTGAGGTAGTGAGATAGAGTGGAGTAGTGAGGTAGAGAGAGTTATGGAAAACACAAATTATCTAAGGTGAAGATAAATATAAACGGGACCTGCAGCGTGGACTTAGATGGCCATAAGGATTTTTAACGTAGTTGTTGACGACAATCAGTATTGTAGAGCACGTCATCTGAGTTCACGTATCTGCATGTATAGCGCCAAAGAACATTCTTGAAGTGTTTGCAGAGAACAGCGCTTCTTCGTTCAAGACCTCTTCAGTTTAAAGTTATTTATGTGGCAGCCGGGAACAGAGGGCCACAGTTCCACAAGCTCTCAACGAAAAGCGCGCACAAGACACAAATGACTTCAAGATAACAAATACAATACATTGTGCGGGATTACCATAGCTCCTATGACCAGAGACTGCAACTCCTAAGCGATGTACAGAGAGAGCAATAAAGTGTCATGCTCAGTGAATGATAGAAATGCCACAACCTCAAAAGGTATCAATAAAAACTATACCCAACTGAAACCTACTGTGCGTATACTTGTGAACGACCGATGTAAGGAGATAGAGAGGGGATAGTAAGAAAGATAAGTAATGGGCTTGTACCCTGTTTTAACGAGAGTGATTGCCCTGAACTGTCTCTTAAAAGTGTAGCATGGACTCTGCTTTAAACTGCATTATTCATCACTGGAAAGTAAACACAGGGCCTTCTATAAAGGTTGTCATATAAAGATGTGATAATGTTATGTATTTCGGATGTGGTGATCTATACCTTGATGTAAAGTCCAATGCATGAGGACATCTCGATGGTGAATAGTTCACGCATAAAATAGAGGTGGATGTAGTAATAATTTGTGGTAAGGTCAGGTCAATAATGAAGGATACTGCAATAGAAAAGAAACTGCTTAATGTTTGAGAGATGGCTACATGATGGGTCTATAACGAGTAATGGAACAGAATTCACCATTTGTTCTAAAGGATGTAAGAAAAAGATTAAAGGCCCCTAATACTTACATCGTATATTTTTATTTATGTCTGTAGATAAAATCGACATACAGGTGTCTATTGATAAAAAGAAGGAGCCAGAAATAGGACGATACTACAAAAAGAAATGAAGGCCACTCAATGCTTCCTTCACATTACGTAATGAATGAACAAAATTACCTGGAGTTGCTATAAGTATATTTAAATGTAAGCCGAAAAAGAAGCCGAAAAAGACTGAGGATTTCAAAAAAGTATGAAAATTATACTTACATCAGAATTCAGACGATGTATATGATATAGGATAAATCTAGGAAATAAAGAAAAACACGGAAAACGATATGACAACCTGCTAGTGAGGGAAATCGGTGTATACATACGATATCACAAAAAGATGTGATGAAACTGGTGAATATGTGGAAACGTAATGGGGATGCGGTGGAGCGACGAAGGGGCAGTAAACAATGATACCCGATCTATTACCCTCGTCACTCAATGTGTTACATATGAGTGAACCCACCCACAGAATTAGGGTTCAAAACTACAGAGTTGAAATCTAAATAGGTGTACATGCAACACGAAATATGCATAAGTGAAACTCTGTAATATGTTACGGCACGATGGCTAACATGGTAGAATACGGAGCTCTAAAATATATATGTATGCGCGATGGGACAAATGGGCGAACGATATAGAGGGACTCTGTCTCCTAGATAGGAGCCGTCCAATATTGCTATTCAGCGATAAAAATCTATGTAAATAGTAAGTTAGCGCTGTCTTATTGTAGACTTACTTGAGAATTGCAACATGTGCGCCTGATAAGATAATCCTCCTCACGCTTCGATAACCGACGCTGTAACGGCTTCCGCATTATGACATCTTCCTGTATGTCACATGTTAGAATGTGGCCAATCTGGGCCAGTCTCTACGATGTCAACAAAAACTTTAATCGTTCCGTGCGGGCAATCCCCAGCAGTCTCTAACAATGTGGAAAATGCATGGAGCGTGCTGTGTGACCCTCGATTGATTAATATAGCCAGATAAATGTTCTAATAAACAAAAAGGAAAGTATCCAAAAAAGTGGAATACTATAGATAACCATAAATACAGTGGCGTGATCAGGGAAAGACGTATGAATATAAAGAGGGTATCTAAACAATAATATGAAACAAGCATCCAAGGGTCTCTCCAGAGGCAGCTTGGTGCCAGCTCCAGTCCCTACAGATGGCAGGCTCCGAGACTGGAGGGCGCTCGGCGACTCACTCCTTCCGAGTAACGTGGATCCCCCGTTGCCGTCGGCGAAGTAAAACAGCCAGAGAGCGGCGTGCTCTTTGTTTTCAGTCTCTCCAGGCAACGTAAAAAAGGTGGGGAAATCAAAAATGCCCCCTTAATCCTGCTGCTGCTTGTCCAAGCTGCGCTGCCGATCTCTACAAGTGAAACGCCGAGCGATCAACGACTGCTGACATTTCATGCGCTGTCTTTGCGCTCCTGACACGGGCGAGCTGGGGAAGCACAGAACACATCGACTGGCACGACTTCCTGATTGCAGCTTCAGCGGAACAAAAAACAAGCAGCACAGATCTCACAAAGAGCACACGACAGAGCGCGCAGGATCGGATGGATGGATTGCTACCTAAGTGCTATGCTCTGAATGCACTTGAAGCATTTCAAAGTTGTGGAAGCTCACACAGTACAAAGTGGTGTGAGTGATTATGTGTGAAGATTGGCAAACTATAAAGGTAATTAATTGGGCAACACTCAAGAGCTCTTACATGTGTTCATCTCCGAACAGCAACGTAATTAAATGCCTACCAAGTATACACAAGATATGTGCCGAACACGGGAGCCGAGAGCAGGGGGAGAGGACGCCATTAAAACCACTGCCTTTCTCCGAGGCAAAGCAGAAATGCCTCGGAGAAACGCAGTGGCGTTTTCGGATTCGGGGGCGTGTTTCTTTTTCTCTCCTCTTGCCATTGGCTGGAGGAGATGATCAGAAAAGTAGAAAAAAACACGCCCCCGAATCCGAAAAGGACGGGGCCAGTTCGGAGTGACAAAGCCTCTTCTCCAATGGCTGGCCAGCATTCAAGAGGCCAGCCAATGGAGAAGAGGGGCGGGTTCAAGCCCCTCTTCTCCAAAACATTAAATCTCCGACTTCCGGTTCTGCCTTCGGCAGACCGGACGGTCCTCGACCTAAAAAGACTCCAATGCATCCAGAACGCCTCCGCACGACTCATCCTGGACATCCCCCGACACAGCCACATCACCGGACACCTGAGAGACCTGCACTGGCTCCCCGTCAGCAAGAGAATCACGTTCAGACTCCTCACCCACGCACACAAGGCTCTCCACGACCTGGGCCCCAAATACCTCAACGACCGCATGACCTTCTACACGCCCACCCGCCAGCTACGATCGGCCAGCCACGCACTCGCCACCGTAACACGCATCCGCAGAGCCACCGCCGGAGGAAGATCCTTCTCCTACCTGGCAGCCAAGACTTGGAACTCCCTCCCCACCCACCTTCGGCGAACCCAAGACCATCTCTCCTTCAGGAAGCAGCTCAAGACCTGGCTGTTCGAGCAGTAACATCCCCCTCTCCCAGCGCCTTGAGACCCTCCCGGGTGAGTAGCGCGCTTTACAAATGCAGTGATTGATTGATTGATTGAACGTGCCAAGTGTTGAACCACCAGGAACATGCCCTGATGTTCCAGCCACTTCCAGAGACGAAGGGCCTCCTGACAGAGGGTCCAAGACCCCACTCTGCCCTGTTTGTTGCAATACAACTTGGCAGAAGTTTTGTCTGAACACCTGCACAACTCGTCCTTTGACAGAAGGAAGGAATGCCTTCAGTGCTAGATGAATGGCCCGGAGCTCCAGAAGATTGATGTGGAGCCCGGACTCTGCCAGAGACCAGAGGCCTCTGATCTCCGCCTCGCCCATGTGGCCGCCCCATCGCAAGAGTGACACATCTGTCCTAATCCTGGTTCGTGAGACACCACTGCAACTGGTGTGTAGTCCCTACCGAGATCTGGAGGACATCGGACAGATTCCCCTGGTGCTGCGTCCACTGAAACTTAGGTCCCACTGCAGAGCCCACCTATGCCACCTGGCAAGATCCACCAGCAGGACGCAGGAGACCATGATGCCCAGCAGCTTCAGGGTCATTCTCACCGAAATCTGGGAGAGGCTAGAACAACGGTATAGTCCAAATATCCCGGTCTCACTGTTCAGGAGGATAGGCCCGAAACTGCGCTGTGTCCAGAACCACTCCAATTAAAATAAGCTTCTCAGAAGGGTTCAGGTGCGTCTTCGGCACATTGACTGTGAACCCCAGTGAATGCAGGAGGTCTGCCATATTCTGGAGGGGGGCTACGACAGCCTGGGGCGAGCTCGCCTTCAACAGCCAGTCCTCAAGATAGGGGAAGACTGGAACCCCTGACCTGTGCAGATGAGCTGCGACCACCAACAACACTTTTGTGAACATCCGAGGGGTGCTGGTAAGGCCAAAGGGGAGCACGGTAAACTGAAAATGCTCTTGGCATACCGTAAACTGTAGGTAACTCCTGTGGGCCGGCAGGAGGGGGATGAGAAAATAAGCATCCTGCAACTCCAACGCTACCATCCAGTCTCCAGGGCAGACAGGACCTGAGCCAATGCCAACATTTTGAACTTCTCCTTCTGGAGGAAGCGGTTGACACCCCGGAAGTCTAAGGTAGGAGCCAGGCCTTTGTCCTTCTAGGGCACCAGAAAGCAGTGGGAGTAGCAGCCACGACCTACTTCTGGCATAGGGACTCGCTTGAGGGCTCCCATGGCCAAGAGAGCCGCAACCTCCTGACGGAGAAGGGCCAAGTGATTCTCCAACATGCGATGGAGGGTAAGTGGCATGGAGGAAGGGGTAGTCTCAAAGGGGAGGGAGTAGCCCCTTCGGACTATATGCAAAACCCACCTGTCCAACATGATGTTGTGGCTGTGGGGGAGGTGATGGTGGACCCTGCAGCCTACTGGCAACTGGTGGCCCTGAAAGGTCGGACTAGGAAGGTTAGGAGGCTGCTGCAGAGGGGGCACTGGTGGACTGGCTAGCCCGCTGGCTCCCTGACCCACAGAGGTGGGTCCCACATCCCCGCAGAGGCTGGGCGGCCTGAGTGGGTGTTTGGCTCTGGGCGGTACGTGTTGGGGCATCCCTTCAGTAGCCACAAAAGGGGCAAAAAGCAGACTCCGCAGGGCGAGAGGTTGTTAGCGAGGCCCAAGGATCTGGCCGTAGCCCTAGAGTCCTTGAAGCGCTCGAGCGCATTGTTCGCCTTGTCACCAAACAAGCAATAGCCATCAAAGGGCATGTCCAAAAGAGACGATTGGACATCGCCTAGGTATCCGGTGGACCTCAGCCAGGCGTACCGTCTCAGGGCTACCGACGTTGAAATCATCCTGCCTAGCGAGTCGGCGGTGTCCAGCCCACAGCGAATGGGGGCGAATTCTGCTGCATCCCTCCCTTCTGCGACCGCATGGGAGAGTACGGCCCGGGTCTCCTCCACGCACTGTGGCAACACCTGCGCAACCGTGTCCCACACAGAGTGGGTGTAACGGCTCAAGAGACTTACTGTGTTCACCGACCGCAGTCCTAAGCTGGCAGAACATCATCTTCCTAAGATGATCCAGCATCTTGGATTCCCTTTCTGGAGGAGCAGTAGGGAATTTGCCTTTGGACGTTGAGGCTTGGACCACCAAGCTCTCGGGGTAGGATGTTGGGAGAGGAAAATGGGGTCTCCTGGGGCGGTGGTGTCGGGCAATCATCCTATCCACAAGAGCCCCTGTGCTGGGCTTGGACCAAGTGCCCAGAAGGATGTCTGTGAGGGCCTCAATGAGCGGCAGCAGGGGCTCCGAAGAGGCTGCTGACAGTTGAAGCACCTCAGTCAGGAGGTTAGGTAGCACAAGGACCAAGGCCTCAGCCGCCCTACGCAACACCACAGCAATGGAGGCTCCCTCCTCCGTAGCCATGGTAGGGGGAGAAAGCATACCAAGGTCCGGTGATGTATCCAGACCACTGGCCACACCCAGTTCCTCTCTCCAGTTCGGCTCTTCATGCTGGTCTGCCAGAGGGTCAATAGACCCCTCCCAGTCCTCACCATCTTCTGGCTGCCACTTAGGGCGATAAGGAACACCAGGATAGAACAGAGGTACAAAATTACCGGTCGGTGCCAGTACCGGTTCTGTGCCCATGTTGAGGGAGAAGCCAGGGTCGATCTTGGTTGGGGACACAATCAGCGTCGGAGGGGGCAGAGGGGTCTCCAATGGATTTAGCGCCGGAGGAGGTGTCATAAGGTTCGCCTGCATCGATACGAATCCAAGCCTGGATCCCTGCCGCATCGGGGCCAAAGCCGCCGGCTTCGAAAGCCTAGAACCCCCAGCGAGTCCTCTGCATCTAAAGGTGCACCGGCAGAGTCAGGCTGCCCAAAGATGGAGTGGAGGGCTTCGTAAAAGGTACGAAGTTGGGCAGGGGTCACTCCGGCTCCCGGGAAGGGAGGGAAGCTCGGAGCAGACCCAACATGCTCTGTTTGTGGACCCGAAGGACGACAACATTCTGCATCGGCCGACGGACGGGAGAAAGCGAAGAGCGACGGTGCTTCTTCGCCTTTTTTTTCTGCTTCAACTTACCTGAAGACGAAGACTTCAAAAGAGAAGTGATGGTGGTGACCTCGCGACCTGTCCCGCAACCTCCCACTCGACCGGGACCTCGAGCGGCGTGAAGCTGACTGCCAAGCCTTGAGAAGCTTTCAGGACCACTCCCACAAAGACTTCTGGTACATGGCCCGACAGTCAGAGCACGACTACGGTTCCTGGTTGAGCTCCAGGCACCAGAGGCTCACAAGATATGGGTCCGTGACCGACATCAACTTGTGACAGGAGTCACAAGGTTTGAAGCCGGTCTGTCGAAGTGACATCTCTTGCACCAGGAGTCGAACGACTTGAGAAAAAAAGTCGAAAAAACTCTAGTCCAAAAAGACAAAGGGCACCGCTTTCTCCGGATCTGCGCTGGCTGCCGTGAAAAGAGAAAGAGCTGTAGATACCGCAACGTCATTCCGACGATCACAATGCCAAAGACAAACGCTGAGTCGACTGACGCCACCTACCGACGTGCAAGGGTACTGCTGAAAAACAATTCTCCGGATCCAGTCTGACGCCTGGGGATAATTCTAAGGTAAGAAATCCATAACTAATAATCTCTTTCAGATTTATTCAATATTGTGGTCATACATTTTACTACCGTTAGACTACATATATATCTACTAAAACAAAAAAATAACAATACTGAGATAAGTAACAATTTCAAACAGAACTTTGACGATTTCTTTATTCATTCATGTAGTTACTTATACAGCCAACACGTGCTTCACGCACACTGCGTTTCTTCAGTGCATAGTCTTAAGGTGTCTTCTCCTGTACTGTATGCTGGAACTGTGCACGCTGCACTGAAAATGGACCAGAGGAAAGAAGCTACGATTTGAGAAGCGAGTACCGTATCATGGAGAACTAAGGAGAAGGAAGGAGATTATCTAACCTTTTAGGATATTACATTGTTTCGACTGAAGGGAGCTAATACGAGTATAGGCATTTATAAAGTGAACAATGATGACTTCCAATATACAGGACAGTATACTCTAATTGCACAGGAAGAGAACTTATGATTATGCACATGTAAAACAAATAATAGAGATTGAAAACATAATTTCAAGACACTGGGGGAACAAACTTTTCACAAGGGAACGACACATGAGAAGAAAAAGTGTTTGCATTAGCCCTGAACGGGCGCAGTGTTCGAGAAACACGTGTTGGCTGTATAAGAAACTAACTACATGAATGAATAAATAAATCATCAGAAGAAATTCTGTTGTATGAAATTGTTACTTATCTCAGCATTGTGTTCTTTTTGTATTACACTTATCACACTGGTAGGGTACCAGTGTACTGAGTTTAGCGCTGGGCAATATTCCGGTTTCCCACAATCATTGTTGAATATATAGATCTCTCAAGTAACTATAACCCGTGCCCTATGGAAACTAACTTGTGCCTCTACAATTTAGTTTTCTCATCAATAATTTAATTGCAGTGGTGCAGTGACATTTTCAATGATGTCATAGAAGAGGTCATTAGTGATTTATGTTAGGTAATTAGCAGTGCATGGCGAAGGAGCGAGTTATAGATACCTACGAGCTTGAGTTATAGTTACTTGAGATAACTATAACTGGTGAATTTCTGTGGTTTTTAGCATTTAAAACGGTACGTTGCTACTGATCATTTCACCTAACTATGCTACTTTAACCTTTTGGCTTTCCAGTAAATTTGTGTGTTTTTTTTTTTTAATGACTAGTAATATTTTATTACCACAGGGAGAAACCAACCCCTTGCTGTGCAATGTCCCATCCTCCAGGGCCTTTCTTTATAATAGGTGGATACACACCTGAGGCACCCACCTACCAACCCGTTGGGGACAGCAAGGGGGGGGACAGCAAGGGGAGGCCCAGGGCCCCGTGGCCCACACAGCTCCCCACATGGTGCGGGAGCTGGCACTGGAGGGAGCAGCTGCATCTATGCTGCTCCCTCCAGGCAGGAGCAATTATGTGTTTTGTTTCCCTGTCCACATCAGTACAAGCAGGAAAAGAGAACGCAAGTCTGCTCCCAGCCTACAGGAGCATTTTTCAGTCTACCGCTGGTGGGAGCATTTTGTAAACCTCCTGCCGGCTGGAAAATGCTCCAACCAGATGGGAGCAAACACATGTTTTCCTGCCTGTGCAGGGAAATTACTGAGTCCTGGGACACAGTGGACCGGTCCCAGGGGATGAGGTCCCTGGGTCTTTAATGGCTCAGTGAGGGGGATTACACAGCCCCCCTCCCTCTTAAAAAAGTGGCACGGCCCAAGGAATTGGGTCTCTGGGGCCTTTTTATGGTTCAGGGAGGAAGCCCCGCAGCCCAACTTCCCTTTCATTTCTATTTCAGCCCCAGAGGGATTTGGCCATAATTAGGCTCGGAGTGGGGGTCGCGCATCCCTTCCCTTTAATTTATTACTCAGTCCCAGGGGATTGGATCCCCGGGACCATCTTAGGCTCGCCTCCCCTATAATTTACATTTCTGTCCCTTGGGATTGGGTTCTGATGCCAAATTAAGCTCCGGGGGGGCACATGATCCTCTCATGTTTTGCCTCTGGGCCAGGAGCCCTAAAAACAAAAACAAAAAAAAAACAGGGGAGTTTACGGCTAAATGCAAGAGAAAAAGAAAACATGTTTTTGGCCCCTGGCAGGGTCCCTCTGGGACCACACCACCAGGCCTAGTGGTTCAGAGAAATGAAATGAAATTGGGATTTGTAACATGCACTAATACCCGGAGGTGTATCTCTACCCTGCTCCCCTATGTCGTTTTTAAAACAGTTTTTGTTAGGACTAGGGACAGAGTTTGGAGTTCTAAAATGGCTGCCACCATTTCCTGGTTGATGTGGTGGCAGCCAAACAGATCTTAATTTCTCCAAAACTACTGAATGGATTTACTATCAATCACAAAAAACACTCTTTCTAGACTAAGATCTGTGTAGTATTACACCGCATAGTTGCCTTTTCTTGCTGCATAACCTGGTCTACCCTGCCACACAATTTGGCCACTCTGCCATATAATTCCAGTGATTCTGCTTATATTATCATCTTTAAGATGTTTAATTATGAATAATTTTACTGCTGCCTGGTGGATTGTATTTTTCTTCCCATGCATGTTTTATGGATGTGCTGCAGTGACGGGACTGAAATGATCTAACATCGAAAAAGAAGGCAGGACAGCTTTGGCTTTAAAGCTTTGATAGGCATTCTTGCTGAGACACCTCCACAGTAGGGACATGTTTTGTACTTGGTAAATATTTATTGTGTTTATTTTTACAAATTTATCAGTGTGCTCATATAGTCCCACACTTAGATTACAAATTATACTCACAAAACTGTGCTGAGAAATCAGAAATAAATCATTAGACCACATTAAAAGCATTTCAAAGGGTCTACTTGCCAACAATTTTATGGTGTGCTCATAATTGAAAAGAGGGATTGTTGTATTAATGTTTAGTTTACTCAAGTGAGGTAATATGTTCTCCACCCGATGAACTCCTTGATGCTAAAAACAATTTGAACAAAAGTGTGAAAATCAAATAGTTTGAGTGGTAGTAGAGTTCAGGATAGACAGAGTACGGTACAAAATTAAGTTATAAAAAAGGATTCCATCTTGTGGACTAAGTTATACCTTCCCTTGTTTTAATACACAATTAAAATCTATGAAATGCCACCTACATGGAAGGGCTGAACTGTTAAGCCCATATGTAAAAATGCTGACCAAGAAGAACCAATAGTATTGATTGATGCTGCTGGATTAATCAGCATAAATATAGGGCAAAATTGATTTTAAAAAATCAGTTGAGAAATGAGTGCAGGAAAAGATCCTTTTACCTTTTGAGCAAGATGGATTTAGTTCTACTTTAAGTACTCAACATCATATTTTTCTCATTGGATTAAATTGCACTGGAAATTACGAAAAAAGGTAATCTACGCACTTCATATTGACTTGCGCTCTAAGTTTGATCCTCTTGATCCGCAAATTGTCTCAAAGGATAGAACTTAAGAACATCTGAAGAAAGTCTGCATATTCTAATTCGCCTTCTCTTTGCCTACTTACTCACTGTCAGATTTAGCCTTATGCCTTTATCAGCACCAAATGGCTTTGCTCCTCAGATCTAAGGAAGACATGTAAATATGTTACTATGAACAGATAACCTGTAAAGTGTACTCCCAGTGAAATCCAAAAACAGATTAATAGATTAAGCATTAAGCAAGTATTGTGACAAAAGTTCACAATCAATACCATAACAAAAAATAAAATAATGGACTACATCTGAGGTAAAATTTCAGCATTAGTGAAGGTTAGGTAAAAAACAAGTTGCTGAAAAGTAAACATCAGAAGAACGTGGGAGGAGTCTTATGAAATGAACACCAGTGTACAGTTTTTGAAAAATGCTTTGCGGTCTACAAAAGGACTGTTGTGAAGTAAGTGTGACAGGGTTTAATTCTGAGGGCTATTAGAAGGATTACATTTTTTTACTGGGGCCAGAAGTGAGAATCCCTATTAATTACAGGATATTTAAATGGTCTGCTAACTGGTGAAAACCAATGGGCCACAATGAGTAAAGGCAAAAAAAAGTATAAACTGAGATCCTGTATGACTAATGTGCAGAAAGGTAGACCAATACAAGTCTCCAAAAAAGTATTTTGAATACTAATCACATGTTCTCTCATGATAAAAAATGATGCATTATGGATATTAAATTAATTTATGGAGGAAATAGAAACACAAAATATTTACTCCATAGTCGGAAATGGGTAAAAGATTACTTAGCATTTTGAATACATGCTTAATGTATCTGACAATACAACTGGAGTTACACATGATAAATGCTTATGCAATAGAAAGATTCCAGCTAAATTACCACACTCTTTTGTGAACTGCAGTCCAAACTGAGATTGATGATTTAAAACTGCTTTAAACCAAGAACGCTTTTTCACAACTATTTTAATGGTCTCACCAAGAGTAGCAGTGGGCATTATTTTTTTTTAAAAAACATGCTAGGAAAAATCAATAATGCATGTGCAGATGTCAGGGTGTTGTGTTACTTTAAAATGTATATTAGCTTGATGTGTTTTATTAGTATTATAAAACTATATATTAGATTTTATGAAAGTTTATACATATATGTTTTAATTTTCATATTTATATGACATATGGTCAAATAAAAAGTAGTTATCAAACGAACATCTTAAAAGAATGACAAAGGATAATGCCCAACTATAAATTAAATACAAAGGCAAACAATACCACTCAAAAAAATTAAATAGATTAAAAAAAATAAACATAACAGTTCAATAAAAGTTGTCACCATGTTTAACAAAATGACCCTTTACTAACAATAGACAGTATTTTTATTCAACATGTTTATGTACAGTAGAAAACGCTTCTTTAACATAACACTATGGTTGATTTATTGCATTTTGGTGGCTCATTGTTTTTAAATTGTACTCTTCTATAAAACACGGAGTAAGATGATTAGCCATTCAACAAGGAAGCACACATCTTTTCTGATAAATTGCAAGCATTTTAAAAACAGTTTAAGTCCAGCAATGCAACATATGTAATTAAGGAAAAACGGTTGTTATATACAGTTCTGAATAACTTAAAACATCAAAGTTTGTTTGTATCCACATCACCCGGTGCCATTAAGAACTAGAGCAACCAATACAGATTAACCTTCAGTGCCTTACAAAGATAAATGAGTTACTGCAAATTCAAAATAGGGTTTAACCTCAGTCTGAACAATGAACCACAATATCAGTGACCTTTCAGGAAACAGCATTTTCTGTTGGTTTTTGGTAAATATTTATAGAAAAGGAATTGTTACATAAGAAATACATAATCTATATAACTGAAAAAGTACGAAAGCAACCATCATTGTTAATTTGTAGAAGTTACATACCCTTTTAACATTTTAAAATATGTTTAAAAAACGGATATGACGATCTGGAACATGGGAGAAGCTTAGGGTATATTTGAAGCAATTTTAAAGATAACATATCTATTTAAGGATTTATGATCTTCGCTTCAGGATCACCTTTTGGAAATCCTTTATATTTTTCAAAGTAGTCAAGGGTTTTTATACCACATGTATTAATAGATTTCTTTGTACTTTCACAGCACATTTTAACCAATGAAACCTGCACCAACTATGTAAAAGCTTTAGGAAGGCCATTGTTGGTAAAATCCAAATGTATAAAAGATAAGGACAATATGTATTTAAAGTAAACAGTAGTGATCAGAAATGCATGTCATTTATCAAGCTTGATGTAACCTCCATTAACAAGTTTTATCCCAACATTTAATAGTATTACTAATGGGCACTGGGTCTGTGATTGTCAAACTACCCACCCTAGACTATTAAACATAGAATAAATGATTGGCATTAACAAGAGAGCAAAAGTATGTGTGTGAGGAAGAGAATAATGCTTTTAGCATATGGATTTCAAAATCTTTAATTTTTTCCTTAATGTCCATGGACACTTGCGTGACAGTCAAAGAACAAAGCAGACAATTAAGCTGGCAGGTCTGTTAAAAAATAAATAGAAGAAAGCTTTCTTAGGAACTTAGTCATTCAAATTTATTTTCAACAAAGTTTAAATTCATCCTCATCACAACTACTACCGAAACCTTTAGAAAAGGATCCCAAGTCATCTAAAAGGCAGATGTCTACACTGCCTTATATGTATTAAGCTGTAGAAATGCAAGTTTGTTTTATTCCATTATTTTAGCCTCGAAATAACTGAGTTCTGCTATCCCTTCAAGCACAGGTCCCAAGGAGTCTGTCACAGACCACTGTCTAGTTGTTTTAATTTTATCAACAGTGTGAATCTTTGTGCATTTGAAAAGTTGTATGCATTCTACTTGGTGTAGGTTACCTTACCAATTATGATGTGTGTTATCTAAGAGCAGTGTTATGTCCACTGGCCAGCTTGAAATGTGTGCCTGAGGAGTACTGCACTGTGCTAGAGGTTAATAGTATCAATTTAACAAGGTTAATAGTGGGTCATGGAGTGGGTTTTGGCTTGTAATATGCGTTTTGTTTGTGGAGTGCTATATTGTTTTAGGTATGTGAAGAGAGAGTAGCAGTGGTGAGCTCAAACAAGTTTAACTATATGGTATCACTGAAATGTGTGAGTTTGGATTAATGAGAGCTCCAGATTTCTGATGCTCATCACTTTTTTCAGATGTTAAACAACTTGGAATATGTAAAACAAATAAACTATTAGAACATGTGGTATAAATAATCAGCATGTGGTGTGCACTGCTGTTCACCATGAAAACATTTTCAACACAAATAAGGCGATACTGGAGAATGCTAAATCAGCATGAAATATAATTTCAATATACGCTAGTCAGACAATCTTCTCTGCCTGTGACAATAAAAGGGCCAGCAGTCCATGGAGAGCTGACATTACACAAAGGATTAGGCATTTTTACACACATTTTATACAGACCGATAATTAATATTAACCAGGTGGGAGAAACAAACATTTTAAAATATTTCAGCTGCGGGTACCTGAAAAACATGTTTTTTTCTGAAAACTTTAATCATCCATAATGTGACAGTAATACGTTTCTTTAATTTATGAATGACAATTGTGTAATGTGTTCTGAAAAACATGATGCTGAAACAAAAAATTGAAATCTATCATCTTTAATCAAATAAATTAGAAACTGAAAATGTGTCCTCCATCAATCCAGTTTGCTCAATTGAACAAAGTATATTCTTCCATGTTATGAAGAAGTGTATTGAAATAACTTTGGAAAACTATGTCATCCACAAAAATATGGTGCTTCAAATGCTTGTAGACAGTTAATGATTCTGGAAACAAGCTAAGCACATGAAACTTGAATAAAAAAATGTGCACCTTTTTAGCCAAATGGAACAAGAGGGTCAAGACTGCAGAGGCAATCTTAGTGGTATTTCAAGACTCAGAACGAGCTATAAGCCTATATAACAGGCCTTATTGTCATCTGTATTAGAAAAATGAATGCAGTCTGTGAAACGTAAAAGAAACACCACAATAAATTACTTTAGAAAGTTTAAGCCAATCAAAGTTTCAAATGTAAAACACTGTTGAGGTTGCGAACAGAACCCCTTATTTCTATGAAAGTGCATGGTTGTGGTCCTTTATGATCACAGACACACAACCCTGTAGATCTTTTTTTGGTCTTCCTCGGACACGACTGTGTTTTGAAACTAGATCGCCTATTCAACTGCTTATCTGGATGTCCAGCACCAGAACTTGTGTCCTTATGCCATAAGAAACAAGATTTCACTAATGGCACTGTGCATGGCCTAAAATAAATGTAAGCTCTGTGCTGTCTACAAAATACCACTGTTGGTGTGAATGTCTGCAGGCCATTTGAGTGATTAATCTGAAAGTCTGCCACATTTGACTTAAATGAAAGTGCACTTGTGCATCCAGAATTTGTGGAGCCTTTGTCTTTTGGTAAGTGCCTTAGAGGAAATGTTTGCTTTCTCTGTTCTACAGGAAGCTCATTTTGATTGGATTTACTGCCAACCATCTCTATATCTGACAATTGTGAGTAAGGCCTTATTTTGTTACAATTCAGCTTTTTGTTTGCTGTCTGCAGTGCACATTTGTTCCCACAGAGAATACCTTTATTGACCACAGTGTTTTTATTCGGACAACCTGCCAAATCTTTTAAGTAGCATTTTGTGGATTTTGGTTTACAGTTTGATTTGCATGATCTTTCCAAAAGGGGTTTCCATATTTGATTTTCAGTGGCATGACTCACACAATCATCACTTTGCTTACTGGGAGAACATCTGTATTTTTTCTCCTGCGGTCTACGAGGGAGACATCTGCTTCTGAGTCGGAGTGAACTCACTGCTTCCAAATTCCATGCACGTGTACGTGTTGAGACATTAATTTTTTCTGTAATGTACCTGACCATGGGGTTTAATATTTCTTTAGGGTGCTGCAGAGGTAAAGTCTCAGGTCTTTTGTTACTCGATTGGCACTTTCTTTTTTGGACATCTGCACTAGGATTTCTGCAACCTACATGTTCCTTAGCACTGCCTTTCTTACCCAAGATTTTTACATCCAAATTCAAAGTACAAGGCAATGCCTGCCCACTCTTACTCTTTCTAAGAGGTCCTGTACTACAATGAGAAAAACCTGATCTCTTTATTCCTTTCAAGTCAAGCTTGGGTAAAAATTTATTTTCTCGTTCCTGGATCAGCTTTTTTGTCAACCCATGAAACTTTAGGTAATGTTGCTTTAAATCACCTACTGTTGGCAGTGAGGCTGAACAGTCCTTCAGCATACATAGATACAGAGAACTGTAGCCACATTTGGATTGATGGTGTTTTATTTCTCGGAGTGTCTTGAAAGTTATTTTGGAATTCCAGTTGCTAGGTTTCAGTAGATCCTTGCACTTATGTACAGACCTCACTCTAAGGGAGATGTGGCGCGAACACCTTCTGACTGATTTACTTTTGTGTTTCTTTACAGATATAATCACTGCATTTCCTTTTGTGATTTTGCTATCTGCTTGATGTTTCTTCAATGCATCCCTACTCTGACCTACTGAGGTTATGCTGCCACTGGTATTCTCTTTACACTTTTTCTGCTGCACATTCTTTGGTTTGGCATCCATATTATGCATACTGGATTTCTGGAAATTTGCCAATTTTGTGGGTGGATACAACATAGGGGAACATATGTCTGCATGTTTCTTAATCATTGCTTTTTTTATCCCATGGCAATGTGAATAGTGAGAAACCAATGACTTCTCACTTGAAAGAGAAGACCGACATCCTTTAATCATGCAGGAAAATGAAGGTACGCTTTTTGATTTGAAATCGATCTTACGGCACCCCACATCAACTGATTTTATGCAATATTTTCTCTTTCTAAGTGACATGCTCCTTACAGGATACTTTCTGGAATCTGTCTTGCCTTTCCAAACTGCATGACGAGCCATCACCTCAGCATGTGTGTTTGCCTCCTCTGTAGCACTCCCTTGTTCACACTCCGCAATTGTGCTTACTGTGGGTAGGTGAGAATTACCACCCTGCTTTAGGTTTGTGTCAAATTGCACCTGGCGTACAAAACCTGATCTTGTTATATACTGCCTGGGGAATGGATAAGGAAATGACTTATCCGAGTTTAATTCGGGCTGGTTTCCCTTTTTGGACCTAAAACTGCTACTATTCTCCTGAAGGTTATTCCATACAATGTTGCTTTTCGTTTTAGCATTGACCACACATTTTCCTAGAGGAATGACAGACAGCTTTAAGAATAAGGCCAACTTTGAGCGAGCAATACGATGCATCTTCCTGTAGTGCTTGAGGACACCAGAACGCGATACATAGAACTTCTTGCAAACTTCTACCAGGCACCTGTAGGAGACAGAAAGTTGGTCATGTTTGTTAGTTTTAATTTGGTTCCAAAATAACTGGTGTTTTACACTGAAGTGGTGATCCATCTGGTCAATACACCTAGTTTTAAACATGCAAGGAGAATTGGAACAGGCGTAACTTTCACAGACTTTCTGATCTGAAGGCTTTTGTATTGTAGCTGCCAGCTGACACTCCGTGATAACGTCATTTGCTACCTGAGGTTTCACCTTACACTTGTTAGAATGGGTGCTACTCTCACTGTCCTTTCCAGCATTCATGTTGGTATGCTCTCTCTGCGTGCATTCCAGATCGCTGGAAAGATTTTCAGTATCTGTTAATGATAAATCAAGAGGTTCAATTATTACTCTGCGGTCTGCAAGCTTGTCCTGTTCTGTAGCCCAACCCCCCTCAAGGGCTAGCTCTATTTTTCTTGTTTTTGACACCATCCCCTTACCCTTAGATTCATTACATGACTTACTTTCTTCATCTGAATCAAATCCAAAAAGTGAGTGGCATTTCTTCTGTGCAAGATGTGCTTCAAGTGCTTCAGAGTTGCAGTACGTGGTTAGACAGTTTCTACACCTTAATCTTTCCAATGATCCTTTAGAGACATCATCTAGCACAGCTGGAGTGTTTACATTGTCACTGAACACTTTCCTGCGCTTTGGCATGCTAAGGTACATTTCATCCAGGTACGCAGTAGGCAATGGTCTACTAAAGGTCTGGTTTGCAGTGGACCCATATGTAGGTGTACTGTTCTGTATTTTTTGTTTCAAAGGAAGTGGAGATATTGCAGGGCCATCATCCACTTTTTTGTCCTCACTTTGTAGCAAATTATTTTTTTCTGGACTTGAAATAGCATTCTCCTGTTCTTTAAAAGCATCAAATGAAGTTAAAGATGTCTGTTCTTGCTCCACATGGCCATTTACAAGCTGCTCACACACAGTAGTACAACTTTCAGAAATTGGCTGTAAAACAGATGACATCTGGTCTACCAAGCTCACAATCGTAGCATTAGAAGAGGAATTTTCACTTCCACTTTGAAAAAACAGGTTTGCCTTCTTCTCAGCACTCTGTGTGTATGTCTTCGGCTCTGAATATTCTTTTTTAGCTTTCCATGCTGGAACCGACGGATCCAGTTTCTCCTTTTGTCTAAAAGAAAATGTTTGGTCTCGAGATAAACAGATGGATTCAGTGCTAGCTGCTTGAAATTGCTGAGAAAGAGATTCAGTATCCTGGCAAACATTTGGCTCCAGGTTTAAGGATGGAGGATCCAAAACAGGGTGTAACGACATATGGCCAATTACTTCTGAACTATTTTCTGGAGAACAATTAGAATAATGTTCAGCCTCATGTTCATACAGTCTAGGAAGCTCCACAAACAGCTGAAAGCACCCAGGGTAACTACACATGGCTTCAAAATTGGTGTGTGCTGAGGAATGCTCAAGGAGTTCAGTTGCCAATTTGAATTTTCTATCGCAGTCAACATGCAGACAGAAATGAACATTTGGATATACATGTTTCTTTTGATGGTCAACAAAATGTTGGACATTTTCAAACTGCCTCTGGCAGAAACTACATTTTCCTTTATAAAATGCCATGATATGTTGTTGCGCTTTCAAGTCAGTAGGGTGGGAGATTGTTGCATGTTTATTCAGAGATCTCACCTTGTTAAATACACGAAAACACCCCTGGCCAGGACACCGAAAACAAGTTGGTCTAGTTAAAGTGTCTTTCATATTTAATAACGGAAACTGTGGCTGTGGATCCAAGTTATCAACGTGAGTCTCCTTTGCATATTTATTCAGAGACGCTCTCCTCTTAAATCCATGAATACATCCTTGACCAGGACACCGGAAGGTGCCGGATTTATCTATACCTTGGCTCTCATTCAAGGATAATGACTGTACTTGTTGCTGTAGTTCCAAATCATGGGAGTGAGCTTCCTTAGCGTGCTTATTTAGAGACATGACCTCCTTAAAGAAATACACACATCCCTGACTTGGACAATGGAAGGTGCCAGGTACAGCACCATCTTCACTTTGGGAAAGTTGTTGTAGATCCAAGTTATGCGTGTGATATTTCTTTGAGTGTTTCTGAAGAGATGCCATTGTATTAAAGAAGCCTCTGCATTCCTGAACAGGACACCTGAGGCTGCCAGGTTTACCATCAATCACAGTATCACTCTTGATTGGAGAAAACAGATGTAGCTGCAGAGTTAAGTCATTAGGATGATCATTCTTTGCATGCTTATAGAGAGTAGCAATCCTTTTAAATACACGCAAACACCCCTGTCTAGGGCACTTAAAAACCACTTGTTTGCCAACAGCATCAACGTCTTTAGGAAAGCATATTTTTTGCTGGATATTACAGTCCTCTGGGTGTGCCGTCATTGCATGCTTATTTAGCGACCCTATCCATCTGAACACACGGACACAACCTGGACCAGGGCACTTGAACCTAGCATGTTTTTCTAAAGCATATGTTTCCTTTATGGAGCGCATATGTTTCTCTGCATTTAGGTCAGAAGGGTGACAAATCTCGACATGCTCACTCAAATATCTTATCCTTTTGAAGATACAACCACATCCCTCCACAGGACACTTCAGTTTCTTAGGTATCTCAATAGGGTCTACATTCATTGAATGGCACAAAGAGCCATTTATTTTGTGAGGTGGTAGGGACTCCCGGTTCAGAGTTTCTTCACTTTCATCCAAGTCTTTGTCAATAAGAGGTTCACAAGGTTGATTTAAAGTGGGACTGAGACTGCCATTCTCAAAAACGCTGTGCTCAGATACATGATTTAAGATCACATCAACTGAAGGTGTGTTGGTTAGCCTCATTGTTTCAACAACTGAAAGTGAAGGAGTGGCAGCTTCATTATCCAGTATTTGGTTACAGTCCATAGAGACATCAGTATTTCCAGTTCCAGAGATTAAACTGACACAGATGTTACGTTTTTCTTTAACTACAGTTTCTTTAAAATGATCAAAGGTGAGCTTTTGCCGTTTCATTTTCTTGACATGATCCTTTAAATGTTTTAGCATTATTGCACGGCTTCTAAACTTTCTCCCACATACAACACAGGTAAAACAGCCCTTTTTCTGATGCGCATGTGCATGTCTCATTATGTGACCACCAAGAAACTCTTTGTTGCACATCAAACAACGATGTTTTTGTACATTGTGGTATACTTTACATGTCCCAAGGTCTTCATGGTTTTTCTTAGCAAGAGTTTCCCTTCTCGTTCTGGACAAAGAAACATATTTATTTTCCAGTTCCCCATTACGCCTACCAATAAAGCGAACTTTATTCCTACTCAAAGATTCTTGTTGTATTCGACAAGTCCTACCAGAATCCGAACTAATCTGTGAATTTGCACATAGCAGATCAGTAGATCTATCTCTCAAAAGAGCAGCACAATTTTGCTTGATCATGGTAAAATTCCAAAACTCTGGATCAAACAGGAGTCCCTTTTTTAGGATGGGAAGCAACTCAAAGCGCACACGATTTTCAACAGAACTTGTGTATTCATTGTAGTCTTCATCTGGGCGTTCATAGAGACGCTCAACAGATCCATAGGAATCCATGGAACGCTCAAGAAAGAATACGGAAAGCACACAAATTCGACAAATCTCCAAGTCAGTTGGTAAAAGATGAGCAATAGTTTTGTAAATCAAAGCTTTAGTGTGTTGATCGTCCCGGAGGTCCAGCTGTAAGGCACATCCACAGATTTCAATAGCGAGCTGAATGCCAGCATCCCCAACCTGCAAAAAGAAATGAAGGTTTATTTTCTGAAATTTCAGCAAGATAATCAATCGTTAACAATTAGGTGGAAACAGCATACATATTTAATTCGCTAGTGTAACAAGAGATATGCAACCTAATATTCTTTAAATTATCAAACACGTTTGCAGATTCAAGGCTCGATTCACAAAAAAAATAATGGGAAGCTTTCCGACTGAGCATATTTTTCCTAATTTTTGGAATCCACAAACATTACCAGGCTTATGTCTGGAAAGCTGCACCAGTCACAGATTTGCAGATGTAAGCTGAGAAGGCCATGTGATCTTCATAATGGAATCCTAATCCCACAGCGTGGAGTTCTCCATCGCAGAGAAGTCCACATATGGGGAAATAGGCTCCACTGTGCAAATTCAATTTAAAGAAAAAATCTCTGCAGGGAAAATATTTTTCCCTGTGGACAAAGCCTTTTGCAAAACTGGAGGTGATTTTTCACCTTCCAATTCTGGAAGAGGATTTACACCAGTCCAGGGGCAGTAGTAAAAAAAAGAACATGAGTTACTTACCTGCAAATGGTTAACAAACTGTTGCCTGATCTTTTGTCATTTGCACGCTTCGATTAAAGTGCATCTTGCAGCAATCTCAAGGTATAGCCGTTCATGGGGTTCACCATCTTTATGGTCCACACAAATCATTAAGCAGTCTCTTCAGTCTTCCCTCCAATAAAGGGTCCTCTCCTACATGAGCGTTTAATACAGTACTTGCACAGCTAATGAAGAATCCATTTGAACCTATACATAAGACAGTGGTCAAATTTCTGATGTGGAAAGTGGATTTGCTATTGGCCCTTACATCAGCCAGAAGGGTTAGTGAAATGCAAGCCTTTACGATTAATGACCATTTCTTGCAGTTTATCCCAAAGCAACTACTGTACTGCAGACTTTCTTTCCAAATCCACAGTCAGCAGCGGAAAAATCACTGCATACACTGGATGTTAAAAGATTCCTGAAATGTTATTTACATCGTACCAAACAGTTCAGAAAGACAGACCAACTGTTAGTAGCATATGGGAATCATAGTAGAGGTGGATAAGTCTCAAAGACTTAATGGATTTCAACTGCTATCCAATTCTGCCATTCCAAGGATGGAAGACCCTAGCCAAATAAGGTGATGGTGCACTCCACTATATTGGTCTCTACTTTGACAGCTTCTTTCGCTTGGGTGCCTACTGAGACTATATGTCAAGTGGCGACATGGAAGAACAGACATACATATGTTCACGCAACATCATTGCCTGGAATCTGTGCATCACGATGATGCGGCTGTAGGACAAGCAGTCTTACATCATTTATTTCAAGAAGGGGAGTTATATATTATTTGTACCCACCATCCACTATTGTGAAATTATTCAAATATATTGTACAAATATTATAACTGCTAGCTATTCTAATTCAAGCTGGAGAAGAAAATAAGTTACTTATCTGTAACTGTGGTTTTCTAGTATTGGTATGTTTCATAGATTCATTTGACCCACCCTCCTCTCCGTAGAGGCTCCCCTTATTGTTGCAAGATTACATTTCCCACTAGTGCTTGAAGATCTAAGGTATTCTGCCTCTGTGGGGAGTATTCTAGAGGGTGCTGTCGCCTGGCAGGCTGAAGTTTGTTTCCTTTTAAATTATGTGGCTTAGTTATTAAATGTTTCATTGCCATTATAGGCTATGGTAATATTTTATACCACTTTACTATTGTACCGTGGGACTCCTACTTCGCCACCGAGGAGTAATTTAAACATGCGAATCTATGAGAGATCCAACACTGGAGCAAGGGAAATTCCATCAATCATATCTTTATGATGATAATTACTTTTGTGAATTGCCCTCAGTGTCTCAATTAAAGACTACAGCTGGTTAGAGAAGAATAGTCTTCTACCAAACAACTCTTTAGAAACTCATTTCTACTGACTTGTAAGGCAAAAATGGAGTTGTAGTTTAAAGTGTGCAGAAATAGGGTCAGTCACTGACTCACTAAATTAGCAAGTGAAAGGAAAAAATTAAGGAAGAGAACAGGTCTTTTATTATTTGATTCAAATGAATAAAGCATATGAACAACATGCTAATGTCTGACATCATCTCTATGGATTATCACTGAGGAGGCGGGGCTTATTTGGGCTAAGATGCACAACTGTCAAGTAAAGCAGTGGTTTCAAACATTTCTTTATACATTTTAGGTCATGTAAAAGTGATGACTAGAAAGAATATGGAGATTTAAGCACAAGTGATTGACAGGAAAACCACACACTCCGAATCAGTTCGGCATACATTGCCTTCGTCCATCCCTAACCTGAGCGCACTTAGCCAAATCAGAAAAAGTATGCTTGCGCCGGGAACAAAATTTGTATCTTAGAGCATAAAATGTTCACAGGTCTCTTTTCGCAGAGAAATAAATGGCTCCACTACTGCTGTTTAATATCAAAGGTGTCAATTTTCAATGATTACCTAGTTCTTAAGTTAAACTGCCAAGTTTTATGGCGATAATTTTTTCTGTCAACTGCATACTAAAGAGGCCTGAGTAACTAGGTTGATTTGAACCTTTCGGTTGGGGACATGGGGCACGCAACTGGGTGCAAGATGGCCTCTGGTTTTCAGATATCTAAGTTCGCTCCCTGTTCATGTTCACGCCCGCACAACTTTGAGCATTGAGACTGCTTCCGAAACTCTTCATGTTGGATTTACTGCGATGCACCCCAAAAGTTGAATACAGAGAGTAGGGGCGATGGAATGACTTGAGGCAATTTTGGTTTTTCCTCTGGTTCACAAGACAGAGGTACACTGCAACATGTATGATGGGAGTCCAGTGATAAAGCACACTTTGCGGCCCAGCTTCGGGGTGAGAGAATAGGCAGGGCATGGGTTTTACTAGAAGGAATATGCTACTTACCAGTATGCATCTGTTCTTGGCATGTAGAGCTGCAGATCTACACACTTTTGCATAGATCGCCATCTGGTGTTGGGCCCGGATGTTTGCAGTTTGTTTTTCCGCTTGGAAAGTCTTTGGAAGTCACGAGGTCGGTGACTTCTTCTTTGGATCGTATTGCGCAAGGGCTTCGGCTCCATCCTCAGATTGTTTTTCGCCAGCAGGGAAAGATGGAGCGTAGTAACAACAGTGAAGAAACCCATGTGTGTTGTATCTAAATAAGATAAACTGGTACAGATACAGGTAGCCGGGGAGGCGGGTGGGCGTGTGTAGCTCTGCAGCTCTACATGCCAAGAACAGATGCATACTGGTAAGTAGCATATTCCTTTCGAGGCATATGAGCTGCAGATTACACACTTTTGCATAGACTATATAGCAGTTCCCAACCTTAGCGGCGACCACGGTATCTGTTGCAGTGGTTTGAAATAGTGTTTTAAGTACAGCCTGGCCCACACTAGCTTGTTGTTTAGTTTGTACATCTACACAATAGTGTTTGGTGAAAGTGTGCGGTGTTGACCATGTAGCTGCATTGTAGATATCATCTAATGGGATGTTCCCTAGAAATGCCATGGAGGCCCCTATCTTTCGTGTAGAATGGGCTTTAGGGAGGGGAACGGAAAGCGTTCGTTTTGCTTTGTGGTAGCAAATCTGGATGCATTTTACAATCCACCTAGCTATCCCCGATTTTGAGATGGGGTTGCCCTTGTGTGGTGGAGAGAAAGAGACAAACAGTTGTTTGGTCTTTCGGAAAGGTTGCGTTCTCTCGATGTAGTAAAGTAAGGCTCATTTGACATCTAGCGTGTGCAGAGCCCTTTCTGCAACGGTCTGAGGTTGCGAGAAAAATACTGGTAGTTCTACAGATTGGTTTAGGTGAAAAGGGGAAATGACTTTAGGTAGGAATTTTGGGTTGGTACGAAGAACAACCTTGTTCTGGTGCATTTGAAGAAAAGGTTCTTGTATGGTAAGTGCTTATATCTATTGCAGAGCTTAGGTCACTAGATTCAGTCACCAGTCTCAGGGAGAGGCCTCCATATTCCACTTGCTTGTCCAGTGCTTGTTTGCTAAAACTCCTTTAACCCAGATGATCTAAGGAGGCCAGAAGGCAGCTAATTGCCTCGGCTTGGCAATAATTGCTCAACATAGCGGCAGAGCTGCAGAAGTGCAATGAAATAATACCGGACTGCGCCGCTCCAGCTCCAACTCTCAAACCAGTAACATTTAGCTACATGGATAATGGTTCCTCTGCCCTCTCAATATGGTCCCTGAGCAGCCAAGAACAGCAGCTGAGTTGTAGAGGTCTTTAAGATTATTCTATGGTTTACCTCCTTTGTCCATTCTTTAGAATCTACAATGCCCTGGCTGCAAACTCTCCAACTGCCAGAGACTGTCTGTCACACTCCTATATAGTTGAAATGGGGACCATAAAAGAAAATTATTAAAAATACACTTCCATCCCCCCAAAAAATGCACATAACTGCTCTCTGCTGCTCAACTGCACAATAAGTCCTATTCAGATTCCTGCAAGATTACTCGAACACAGTCTAGTTAAACTAATCCCCACAAAGGCTTGAGTCTGCAAGGCAGACAATGCATATGCATGCCTTGACTCTTGATGTGCAAAGCTGCTAACTGTGCTTCTTCACCTTCAGAAGTTAGCTTTTTTCCTTTCTTGTATTTGTATTTTTACATATTGGCAAATTTCTGAACTTCAAAGTTGATGAAGTTTAAAAAGTATGCTGGTGAAAATAACTTACAAGATGCACATTTTTGTAACAAGGAAAACTCCACAAAATCTACATTTGCCAGGAGTATTTTCCTACATAAAAATGTTTGGCAAGGAAAACATTTTGCTAAACTCTTTTGCAGAAATCTTCAGCCATGGAATCCCAAAAGAATTTTTGCAACTTTAAAAAGTTGTGAACTTTGCACAACTCTGACAGCAAACTTGAAATTTCACACAAACCCTTGTTTAGGTGGGCATTTTTCTCAAGCGGACTCTTTAAATGGAGAGTCTAAACCACACCACTGTCAATCAACTAGCACAAGGCAGGCCTTGAAAGCCTGATATAAGATCGAGAGCAAATGTCATGAAAGTTTTGCAAGGTTATCACGGAAGCATTGCCTTAGATAACGTTGCAAAACGTCCCCCTCAATTTCATCAATGACTCCTTTAGGCCCTTTGCTTAAACCAAGCCAAAAGGCTAATATTGATGTAAAGTATTTGCAGAGCATTTGTTGATCTTTTTCTACCTAATCTACTTGAAATTACAGGTATAAATTCATGTTAAGTCTCTTAATCTTTCAAGTCAAAGATTTCTGAGGCTAGCCTCTGCATTAAGTTAAATTTATACAGCTTGACTGCTGCATTCACAGCTTTATCAGACAAGAATGGAGGGCAATTGATACTACATGAAATCATCAGCCAGTGGTGATCTAGTATATGTCAGAGAAAGATATGAAAGGGTTGGCTTAACTGTTAAGAGGAAATGTGACAAAAACAAATTGAACACCGGGCTACACATACATAGCAAAGAAGGACTGCCATAAAAAACTTAGAATGTGATTTTTGCCAATTAGGAACATTTGATACAATTCTACATCACAAATTTTAAATTGCATATACAAAATATTACCAGCACCACTTTTTAATAGAATAAAAATTTCAGCTTGCCCACAGATCATTTTAGTGGGAAAATGTAAGCTACAGCATTGTGGGAAAATTATGCAATTGGCCATTTTAAAAAGAGTATTCATGCGAGTCCTGGTGTAGGCAGTTCCAGGGCAATCATAAGCTACTGGACACTAACTGTGCCCAATTGGAGTTGTTTACAGTTCTGATAGTGACCAAACTAGATGACCAAGTAATCCCCTTTAGCACTCGACTCTAAGTAATCTGAGGCAGATTATTCCAAGCTTCCTCAGGAAGGTGGTATGGGCAGGATAAGGAGAACACAACATAACTAATACCACTGCTCAAAAAGATTCACTTCTGTTTGTGCTTCATTTTCTAAAGTAAAAAGTACTTAGATATACATAGGAAAATTACAAAAAATAATATAATTAATATAAAGACACACAACAAAACTAACTACTTCCTAGCCAGAGAGGTGACACTAAATGTTATTATAAGACCTATGAGCTAAGCACTATAGTTTTCCTCATTGCTGGAGTCTGTTCAGTGTTCAGAAAGGAAAGCTTTTTTCAGTACGGATTGATGGTGGTGCTACTGTTGAAAGTGTGTAAAAGTTTTGAGGTTTTAATACGATTCCTATAAAACTTTGTAAAACTCAAAGAATTACCTGCAGACCCCACCTCCCAGATAAGTAACAGAGTGCCACTGTAAGGTCACAAAGGAGGGTGAAGGGAGCATGCCCAATAATCAAGCCACAATCCATGGGATTCCACCAGCCCAAAAGATTACCATGGGCTTACTAATGTTGATTCAGTTGTCCGTTCAACAAATAAGGGCACAAAGTATTTAATAAGCCCTATAATTTTCTCAGAGCTACCGATCCAGAGGAATGGGCTCTGCTGGGAAAAACCAAGCTGGACACCAGAGAACAGGGGCTCAAGAACAGAAATCACACAAATCACTGGTCTGATTTCTAAATGGTCAACATCCTGAATCACAGCTTCTCCTAGTTACAGCTCTAGCTTGCTCAAGTCAGAGAGTAGAGTCAAAGTTGTCTTCAGGGTTCTGGAGGCTACTAGTGACTCACACAAGTTTTCCTGAAGCAGGGGCACAGTTTGAGACTAAGGATGCTCACTGACAACAATGTTGGCAAATGCTTTCCATACGTCTCAGGCAAGGGAGAGAGAGGTTAGTGAGCCTTTTCTCATGCAGTGTCTGGGTAACACTGTCTTGGAATGATTCTCACCTCATGATGGATCCAATGAGCACCTCAAAAGGGAGATGGGCCGATTATTTCCTTCTTCCACACAAGCTTTCTTCTATACAGTGTAGCCCAGCAGCAGGCAAGTCTCTGCCTGTGAAGCAGGTCCAGCAGCACCTATCTGCAGGATCTGTGTCCAAACTCTGGCCCTAACCTGGCAGGGAGAACCCATCAAGCAGACCTGCTCCTTGGAACTCAAAGCTCCTCAACTGTGCTGGTACACAGATCCTTTTTGGCCACAAGGAACTGTGGAACAAACCATTGGTCAAGCTCACCAGTATTTATCATCACAGCTGACTAATAGCATATTTTGCATTATTCAAATTTTGGGGAGTTCCTAAAAATAAACACTGCAAGGTTACTCCATGGCCTGGCTTATGGACAATAGAGCCCTTTGGCTGGGCTAGTTCTAAACAGGCCAGGGACAGATTTGTAAGGGTTCAGACAGCAAGCCATCTCTCTCGTATAGGCAAACAGGGGGAGGAGCTGGGAGTGCTCTGACTGAGGGACGCCGGAAAACTGCAAAGGGAAGAGGCCCGTCACCCCCACCCGCAAGACACTGTTTCCCTCCACTGCCTAATCCCAGGGTTAAGGGGTAGGAGGAATGTATAAAGGTGAGCCCCAGGTCACTAGTGGTCTGTGCAACTTCGTACAAAGCCCTCCACCATTTCAATCACTCAGGATTTATAAAGAGAGGCTAATTACCCAATAGGGTATCCGGCGCTTGTAGGTCCCAGAGGCTTATACGAACAGTCAGGTCTTGAGGGCCATTTGGAATTGCGAAAGTGAGGTGCGGTCTGGAGGTGCGCGGGGAGCCTGTTCCAGGTCGTTGCCACAATGTGGGAGAAAAAGAGTCCTCCACCTCTGCTTCAGTAGATGCGGGGTGTATGGGCAAGTGAAAGAGAGGCAGAGCGTAATCTTCTCAGAGGTTGATGGAAGTTCAGGCGGTGGTTAATGTATGCGGGACCCTGGTTGTTTAGAGCCTTGTGTGCACGGGTCAGCAGCTTGAATTGCGATCTGTTCTGTATGGGGAGCCAGTGGAATTGCTTGGGGTGTGATGTGGGGTTCATTGGGGAAGACACAGGATGAGTCTGGCTGCGGCATTCTGCATGGTCCAAAGTCTCTGTAGGCGGTGTGTGCCGATTACTATGTAGAGGGTGTTGCCATAGTCCAGTCTGCTGGTGAGGAGGGTCTGCGTCATGGTGCATCTCGTCTGTAGGGGTACCCATTTAAAGATCTTACGTATCACGTGCTGAGCGAAGAAGCAGGCAGGGAAGAGACTGCGTTGATCTCAGATTTCATGGTGCGGTTGTTGTCGATGATGCCGAGGTTTCTGGCGTGGTCAGCGGGAGTGGATGCAGGTCCTAGGTCTGATGGCGACCAGGAGTCATTCAACGTGTTGTTGCTGTTGGCAAAGATCAGTATTTCCGGCTTCTCTGCATTCAGCTGCAGGCAGTTCTTCATCCAGTCTGCAATGTTTTTCATACATCTGTGGAAGTTGGTTCTGGTGTTGGTGGGGTTGTCGGTGAGTGGGAGAATGATTTGGGTGTCGTCTGTGTAGGAAACTGTTGAGACTGTGGGATCTGAGGATGTTGGCCACTGAAGTCATATATGCGTTGAACAGCGTGGGATGAGGGCTGGGGGAACACTGCAGGTCATCTCCTTGGGTTAAGGGGTGGGAGGGGGATCCTCTGGGATCTTCAAGTGGGAAAGGAGGCGATCCACAAGAGAACATCCTCCTGAATGCTGATGTGGTGGAGTATATCAATCAGCCTGTGGGGGGATACAGTGTTGAAGGCTGCTGAGAGATCGAAGAGGGTCAAAGCTGCTGTTTCTGCTTGGTCAAGGATGTCATTGGTTACTGCAATCAGTACGGTTTCGGTGTTGCGATTGCTGCAGAAGCAGGATTGGGAGGCATTGAGTAGCTGGTTCTGCTCCAGGTGTGTTATCAATTGTTGATGATCTTTTTCAGTACCTTCACTGGGAATGGGAGCTGGTAGATTAGACTGTAGTTTTTGAGTTCACAGGGGTTGCCTGAGGGGTTTATGAGTAGTGGTCTGACTTTGGCATGTTTCCTGGTGTCTGGAAATGTTGCGGTGGTGATAGAGGTGTTGTGTAGGGTGGCGAGTTCTTGACCGATCATTTGGTTTCAGAGGTTAAAGATGTGGTGTGGGCAAGGGTGTGTGGGAGCACCCAGGTGCATAGATTTCGCAGTGGGGTGGTGTCCTGAGTGGAGAGGATGTTCCAGGTGGTCAGTGTGGTTCATGTCTGTTACAGTGGTGGCGTATCTGTTGAGGAAGTCCGCAAGTGTGAGCTGGGGTTTGAAGTTTCTATATATGGATGCGATCTTGTTGTGGAAGAAGTGGGTGAGGTTGTCGTACAGATCCAGTGAGGGTGTAAGGTTGTTTACGCTGGCAGCCGGTTTGGAGTATTCCTTAACGATGTTGAAGGTTCGGAGGTGTTGAGGGCATTCGCCCAGCTGGTCTGAGATTTTGTTCCAGCTCAGGTGGGGGGCGTTTATCATCTTGGAGGTGGTGGTGTGGAGGCTGGAGAAACTGAAGTTAACACTGAAGTGATCGGTACATGTGAGTTCTGTGACATGGTTGTATTTGACGTGGTTGCTGGAGGTGAAAATTGGGTCCAGCGTGTGTCCTGCAGAGTGTGTAGTGTGGATGATCTGGGTCAATCCGAGGCTGCTCATACTGTCGAGGTGGTCTGTGGTGTTTTTGTTGTTGGAGTAGTCATGTGGGAATTTAGGTTGCTGAGGAAGATGTAGTTCTTGCAGTCTAATGCTTGGGGCAAAATGAAGTCTGCAATGTTGTTGCAGAAGCTGGAGTGTGGGCCTGGGTGTGTCTGATGATTGTCTTGTCGTCCGAATGGAGCTTGAAGTTGAGATGTTTCATTGGGGGGTGGTGATGGTGGTAGTACACTGTATGGTCTCTTTGTAAATGATGACTGCTCCGCCTCAAGTCTTGTTGGTGCGGTCCTGGTACGTGATTTTATATCCGTTGGGGATTGCTCTGGCAATGTCCCACACAAAGCCCTCCACCATTTCAGGTGACATCACACATGTGGAATCAAAAACAGATTCCACCATGCACTCTTCCAGTCACATACACAGTCTCGACACGCAAGTTAAGACAAGGCACAGACCATACAAACACCTTTCACACATACCAAATCATACATAAATAAAAGACCCACATAAGGGAGACTAGCAGAAACCTCTACACTAGGGAAGGTAGTGGGCATCTCTCCATGAAGCAGTTTGAATATGCTACTTACCAGTATGCATCTGTTCTTGGCATGTAGGGCTGCTGACATTCATATCTGTGCATAGATCGCCGCCTAGTGTTGGGTCCGGATGTTTGCACGTTGTTGTCCTGGAAGAGTCTTCGAGGTATCCTGGGATAGGTGACTCCTCCCCTGGACTACAGTGCGCATGGGCATCCTCTCCATCCTCAGATTGTTTTTCGCCATTGTGGCAGTGATGGAGTAGATACAGAAAAGTGATGACCATGCTTACAGTAATTCTGAGAGCTGCAGCTGCTACAGGCGCCGGGGAGGAGGGAGGGCGATATGAATGTCAGCAGCCCTACATGCCAAGAACAGATGCATACTGGTAAGTAGCATATTCAGTTCGAGGCATGTGGGCTGCTGAATTCATATCTGTGCATAGAATGTATAGCAGTGCCCTCTATTAGCGGCGGCTACCAGTGCCAGCTGCAGCGGTCTGAAAAAGGGTTTTGAGAACAGCCTGTCCTACAGCTGCCTGCTGTTTTGATTGCACATCTACACAATAGTGTTTGGTAAATGTGTGTGTGGTGGACCAGGTGGCTGCTCTACATATATCATGCAGGGGAATATTTCCTAGAAAAGCCATGGAGGCCCCTAACTTACGTGTTGAGTGGGCTCGTGGGGGAATAGTTAATGTGCGTTTTGCCTTTTGATAACAAATTTGAATACACTTAACTATCCATCTGGCTATTCCTGCTTTGGAGATGGCGTTACCCTTGTGGTGTGGGGCAAAGGCAACGAACAGTTGTTTTGTCTTCCTAAAGGGTTTAGTCCTGTCGATGTAGTACATGAGGGCCCTCCTTACGTCTAGTGTATGGAGTGCTCGTTCCGCGACAGTTTGTGGGTTTTGGAAGAAAACGGGCAGTTCAATAGTTTGATTCATGTGGAACTGCGAGATTACCTTGGGCATGAATTTGGGGTTGGTACGTAGTACGACCCTGTTGGCGTGAACCTGTATAAATGGCTCTTGAACTGTTAGTGCCTGGAGTTCACTAACCCTTCTTAAAGAAGTGATTGCTACCAGGAAAGCTACTTTCCAGGTGAGGAATTGAATCTCGCATGAGTGGAGAGGTTCAAAGGGTGGACCCATCAGGCGTGTGAGGACCAGGTTGAGGTTCCACATTGGAGCCGGTGGGTGGCTTGGTGGAATGACTCGTTTGAGGCCTTCCAAGAATGCTTTGATGGCAGGCACTCTGAATAGTGAGAGGTGCTGCCTGGTTTGCAGATAGGCGGATATTGCGGTCAAATGGACACGTATAGAGGTGTACGCCAGATTGCATCGGTATAGGTGTAAGAGGTAACAAATGATGTTTTGGATGGATGCGTCCAGCGGGTTAATGTCATTATTACTGCAATAAATGACGAACCTTTTCCATTTGGCTGCATAGCAAGCTCTCGTAGTGGGTCTCCTGGCCTCCTTGATGATGTCCATACAGTCAGGTGGCAGGTTGAGGTAGCCAAACTCTAGGACTTCAGGAGCCAGATTGGCAGGTTCAGCTGTTGCGGATCTGGGTGCTGAATCTCTCCATGGTTCTGCGTTAAATGCGCGGGTTTGATCCGCAGCCTTTGATGCGGCACCACGGAAAGTTCGAGGAAGGTGGTGTACCATGGCTGGCGTGCCCACGTAGGAGCAACTAGGACGAGTGTCAGGGAGTGTTGTCTGAGTTTGCAAGCCACCAGCGGTATCAACGGCGCTGGGGGAAAAGCGTACGCAAATCTGCCGGACCAGTTCATCCATATCGCATTGCCCTGCGACTGTGGATGTGGGAACCTGGCGGCAAAGCTTTGGCATTTTGCGTTTTCGCTTGTGGCGAAGAGGTCCATCTCTGGATGACCCCACTGCTGGAAGTACGGTTGGAGTACTGATGGGTGTAACTCCCACTCGTGCATCTGGTGGCTGTGTCTGCTGAGCAGATCCGCCATCTGGTTGTCCTTGCCCGGGAGGTGCTCTGCCATGAGGAACATGTTCCTCTGAATGGCCCACTTCCACATGCTCTGAGCCAGATGAGACAACTGTGGAGAGTGTGTTCCTCCCTGCTTCTGTATGTAGTACATGGCAGTCATGTTGTCCGTCCGGATCAACACGACTTTGTTGCATAGATGTACTTTGAATGCCTTCATGGCCAGGAAGATTGCCATCAGTTCCAGAAGGTTGATGTGCATCTTCTTCTGTTGTGTCGTCCATAGTCCCTGCACTGTGTAGTGGAGTACATGAGCTCCCCATCCTTGGAGAGACGCGTCCGCTGTCAGTACTATTTGTGGAACAGGCTCTTGGAACGGTCGGCCCTTGCAAAGGTTTTGAGGATTCCACCAATGCAGAGAGTTGTATGCCCGACCGCTCACCAACACTAGGTCTTTCAACTGTCCTTGAGCCTGATTCCACTGACGTGCTAAGCACTCCTGAAGCGGGCGCATATGTAATCTCGCGTGTGGGACTATGAAAATGCAGGAGGCCATCATGCCTATCAACTGCATGAACACTCGTGCTGGAAGTGAGTGTTGGGGTTTGAACCTGGAGATCAGCATTTGCATGCTGTTGATCCTCACTAAATTTGGCTGAGCTGTGGCCGCCAGAGTGTCTATAGTCGCACCTAGGTACTGTTGTACGTGTGCGGGCTGGAGATGGGATTTTGGGTAATTTAGTGAGAACCCCAGACTGTGAAGGAGGTGAATGGTGCGGGACATGTGGCTGGCACATTGCTGGGCTGACTTCGCTTGAACGAGCCAGTCGTCCAGGTAAGGGTAGACGTATGTGCTGCCTCCGTAGATGTGCCGCCACAGTAGCTAGGCACTTTGTAAACACCCTTGGTGCCGTTGTCACGCCGAAGGGAAGGACTTTGAATTGGTAGTGCTGCCCTTGAACAGTGAACCTGAGGTATTTTTTGTGTGATGGGTGAATGGGTATGTGGAAATACGCATCCTTGAGGTCCAGTGTGGCAAGAAAGTCTCCCTGCTTGAGCAGCGGGAGGACTTGCTGGAGAGTGAGCATGTGAAAATGCTCGGAAAGAATGTATCTGTTTAGGGGTCTCAGGTCTAATATAGGTCTGAGTGACCCGTCCTTCTTCGGTATTAATAAGTACAGGGAGTACACCCCCGTACCTTGCTCGTGGACGGGTACGACCTCTATTGCGCCTTTTAGAAGCATGCTTTGCACCTCCTGCTGTAAGAGCGTTAAGTGCTCTGAGGACATAGGACGGTTTCTTGGAGGAATTGTGGGTGGAGTGGAGGTTAGCTCTAGACAGTAACCGTATTTGACAATATCTTTGACCCACCTGTCCGTGGTGATGGAGTTCCACGTGGACAGGAACCTTTGTAGCCTTCCCCCGACAGGTGTTATGTGGTCGGGAGGAAGGGAGAGGGCGTCACTGCTTGTTCTTGGGGGAGGACCTGGTGTTGCCGTAGCCGCGTCCTCTTCCCTTTGTACTGGAGCCACGATATCCACCCCGGGTGTTTTTATCGTAGGTGGTTTGTGTATTGCCCTTGTTGTATGTCTGCTGTGACCCCTGTCCTCTACCTGCTCCTCTATTTCCGGGGCGACGAAAGGAGCTGCTCCGAAAGGACTGAGTCTGGAGAGCCCCCATGGACTTTGCGGTGTCCGTGTCCTTTTTTATTTTCTCAAGGGTGGTGTCAACCTCCGGTCCGAATAAATAGTCGGGGTTGACAGGCTGGTTGAGTATATTATTTTGCACCTCAGGTTTGAATCCGGAGATTCGCAACCAGGCATGTCGTCGCAGCATGACGCTTGTGTTAATGGCCCTGGCAGCCGTGTCTGCGGCATCTAGTGCACACTTGATGGAAGCATTTGTGAGTAGCTGTCCCTCTCTGATAAGAATTTCTGCACCTTCTTTGTACTGGTCAGGGAGATGTTGGAGTAGTTGCTCCAATGTGTCATAGTGCGCTCTATCGTAGCGAGCGAGGAGCGCTTGTGTGTTGGCTATGCGCCATATGTTGGCAGCCTGGGCGGCAACTCGCTTGCCAGAGGTCTCTAACACCTTGGACTCTTTGTCCGGGGGAGGAGCGTCACCTGTCGTCTGCGAGTGTGCCCTCTTGCGAGCATTCGCTACGACAATGGAGTCTAGTGGTAATTGGCCTCTGATGTAAGTAGGGTCCCCAGGCGCCGATCTGTATTTCTTATCGATCCTGGGGTTTATCACTCGTGCCCTGGTGGGTTCTTTGAAGATGTCCTTGGCTGGTTTGAGGACCCCTTGCAACATGGGCAGAGTTTTTACATGTCTTTCTGAGGATGCGAAGGTGTCCATAAGAAAGTCGTCCTCGATGGTGTCAGAGTGAAGCTGCACTCCATGATTATTTGCGGCACGTTCGATAAGAGCGTTGAACGCTGCAGTGTCCTCTGTGGGAGATGTTTTCGCCCCATAGAGTTGTGGGTCCTGTGCATCTAGAGGTGCACCTGGATCTACAGGGTCGCCCCAAGTTTGATCAGGGTCCTGTTGGTAATCAGGGTCTATGTCTCCGTGGTAGGGGACTTGGTCACCCATGTAGTCCTCCAACACGTCCGTGTCGGAGTGTGTGGGAGAGAATGATTGTGGATCCTGGTAGGGCGAGTGGTAAGATTCGCTTAGGAGAGGTTCTGAGTCCACAGGCAGCTTCCTTTTTAGTGGGATCCGGAAAGGGTCCAAAGGTGGCTCCGAAGTTATCCTCCGTTCGTGGATAACCATCCTGCCGGTGTTGGCGTCGATGACATGTGATGGAGGCGCCTCAGCAGGTGTAGTTGTGGTGTGGGTGGCCCGTGTCCTGAGTTGGAATATTTTTGGGATCGTGGACGGAGGCAGGCCAAAAGTAATGTTGGCTGGCGCCGAAGAGGCTGCTGGAGCTTTTATTGGGCCGGAGCCCGACATGTCCTGGAGGACCGTTTTGGTTTTGCTGCTTTGTGCTGCAACAGGTCGCACTTGGAGCGCCTTTGAGGCTTTCGCGCCGACCAGGTCTGTAGAAGCGGTCGTCAACTTTTTCGGCGCCGGCGGGTCATCGAGTCGAGGGGCGGGAATGGCCGTCGACGTCTTCGATGCATGAGGCTTTGGTGTTGCCGTGGAAGCGATGTGAGACGCAGCCGGCAGTGTGACCTTTGGTGTCGGAGTCGATGGCGTCGACGTCGGGAGCCAATCAGGTTTGTTGGCACCGAAGGCCTTTTTCCGTATGCCGACTCCGATGTCGGCCGCTTCAAGTTCGGCACCGAAGTCTGGCTTGGTGCGCTCAGTGCCGACGCGCTTCGCTGGCGTCGAAGGTGTGGAAGGCCTCGATCCGACCAGCGCCACTTTTGGTTTCGGTTTCGATTGAACCAGTGCAGCTTTCGGTTTCGGTTTGGAAGAAGGGAAACCAGCCGGTTTAGGTAATAATGGCTGCCGCTGAACGTCCGAGGCCGGGCCCAAGGGCGGGGCCGAAGAACTGCGGGATAGGTCTCGGGTAAGGCCCGAAGGCGATCCCTCGACCGGAGCCATAGACTGTGGCACTGGGCTCTCTTCAGTCTGAACGGGTAGGCCTTGCTCGTCATTGGAGCTACTCTCTTCGGCCCCTAAGGCCTCATCGTAGTCTCCTACCTCGGTGTCGTCTTCATCTCTGCGAAAGAGTGATTCGTCGACGTCGTTCGATCCGGAGTCATGTTCGGAAGCGGGACTGGAGGGTAGGATCTCCAATTCTTCGACATCTTCGGTCTCGGCGTTGAAGATGTCTGCTGGGGCCGGTGCCGCGTGCTGCGCTTCGAGTCTTGCCGCTCGTCGATTCCGTAGAGTCTTCTTGGAACGGAACCGGGCACAGGCCATGCATGTCGATTCGTCGTGATCCGGCGAAAGGCATTTGTTGCACTACGGATGGACGTCGATGTGGGGATATTTCGCATTGCATACCGGACATCTCTTGAACGGTGTCCTCGATTCCATCGTCGATGGGCAGGTAAGAAGCGAAAAGTCGGTGCTGAAAGTTGTTAAACTAACAAAGGAGTATCGAAACCGATCGAGAAAACAGTACCGACGCGAACTAAAGGCCTTTTGGCCTCGATAAAGTTTTTCCTAACTTGAGTTAAGATAGCACATCCGAACCCAATGGTGGAAAAAAACAATCTGAGGATGGAGAGGATGCCCATGCGCACTGTAGTCCAGGGGAGGAGTCACCTATCCCAGGATACCTCGAAGACTCTTCCAGGACAACAACGTGCAAACATCCGGACCCAACACTAGGCGGCGATCTATGCACAGATATGAATTCAGCAGCCCACATGCCTCGAACACGTAAAAATGGCTGCTCCTTTACTAATATTAGACTACCAGCTGCTGCAGTTACACAAAGTTCAGTTAGAGAGGACAGACATAGCTCTTTTGAAGAGAAGTGCTCTTTGGATCCACCTCGAACTAACAGCACCCCTTTGGTGTCTCAGTCCATTGCAACAGGGAGATTATCACTTTGCAATGACTGTCAGGCTGCCTAGGATATAACAAAAAAACACACGACACAGAGAAAGAAATGTATGCCGGATGAGCGCGCTCCCCATAGCCATGCGTGGCATTGTCTAACATCACTGCACAAAAAAGCACACTTTTTCGACAGTACCATGTGCAAAATGTCTAAATAGCATTTTTGCTTTTCAACTCAGTTGACTGCCATCCTCAAAATTGTCTCTCTTGTTTGATTTAAAAGATAGCTAGATTCTTAGTTCCCCAACTTATAAAGGATGTATGGGTGTCAGACAACTGCTATTTAAAATGGACAATTGCCAGTGCTCAGCTTTTTGCCAGGGCCCTTACCTGCTAGAAAAAGAGCTTAGCCAAAGCATGTGCTGGTTTTAGAGCCCCATAACGATTTTGGATTCTCATCTATCATGGCAACCTTCAGCTTTTGTATTTTCCAGTTTTCTAGCACTACACTCTGCAGCAAAGGCAAGGTGACATATCGGTGTAGTATGTAAACAAATAAACAAACAACTTTGCATCCTACACTAGACTTCCAAAATTTCACTGCCTCCTAGAATACGTGTTGGCAGCTGAACCAATCTACACTTTGGAACTATAGTGGTAAATACCAGGCACTAGATAAGTGCTCAGTAACCACTGGTTGCTCCAGAATCTGAAAAAAGGCATGACCGTTACCAGCCTAGCTTCGATGGTAGAGACAGCAGGTCACCGAAATATGTGAACTGGTCAAGTAACCAGACGTGCCTTTAATTTATTTTATTTGCACTTATGCTGTTTTCTTTCATTTGATAGTTATGGAGAGAGCCATAGTCCTTTTGGAAGAAGGTTTGATCTTTTACTTCCATTTCATCCATCACTGTGAAAGTAGTGCATTTATCTCCAGGTCTGTGCACCAGTGGCTGTATTAGAAATTGTGCCCCATGGGGGCAACTGATGTGTGTGCACCAAGGGAACAATGATGTTACAGAAAGGGCCTCAGATGCCCTTTCTCTAATACTGATAACACAGGCGCACACGTAGCACCAGCACTATCCCCAAGAGGGCACGCCTTCATTTGCATGGGGGTGTGGCCCCATACAAATGATGGAATCTTTGTGCCTGCACCATATTATAGGCGTGACTGCAGACGCAAACAGGCCATTAGAAGGCGCACTTACAGTGCACCACGAAAAGGTGGGGCACGGTTAGTGAGCCTCCTGTAGGCAACCTTTTTGAGAGGTAAGAGGAGTCCCACAGACCCGCAAGATATCACCCTGCAGGATGATGCAGTCACTCATCACAACTGCCTGCAAGGCAGGAGGATCTCTCTCCCCGTATTAAAGTGTAGGCAGCATGCCGCTCAGTCTGTCACTGAATGCTATACCCCCAAGGTTGCACAAGTTCACAGTTGCCCCAAGGGCAGCGCATTCATTGTTGTAATAGGGTGCACGGACCCTGTCTGCACCCGGTACACATTTTTGAAAGGTGCGCCGTTGCACAAATAGGGCAGGTGCATCCTATGTGTAATACAACCCCAGTAATGCTTTAATTCCCAGCACTAGAATATATTAATTCCCAGCACTAGTTGATTACCCCCTTGAATGCGCCAACCCATCTGTCACTATTTAAATGGGGATACTGCAGCAAAGCCCATCTGTGCCAAAGTCACACTGACAGCTGGGCGTGCTGGAAGGAGATCAGACAGGTCTATTCTGCAATTAAATTATCGCTGAGGATGGAGTTAGCCATCCTTCCAACTGGCCAAGGTCTAGACCACTCAGGGGTCCTTTTGATTTATCCTCCCCCTACCCTGGGAGAATAAGTTGGGGTTCACCTACCTTGCTGAAGTCTGACCCGCCAGGTTCTTTGGAGTAGGATCAAAAAAATCAGGATTGTCTGGAGCCAGTCGGTGATGCCTGGCTACCTTACTCTTTATCAAAGCCCTGCTCCTGCTCACTGGTAAAGTGCCCATCAAGGTATCACTCAGGGCCTCTTTAAAGGGGAGCACGGTCCAAGCAGTTGCACAATGGCTTCGAAAAGTATTGATTAGCTGTGTCATCAATCTTGATGGCAGTTTTTCTTTATGAGGATGGAAGGAGGCTCACCTCCTGTATGCTACTATGGCAATTTCACTGTTGTGTTTAATTTTACTCTTACATGTTACCGTATTGAACAAAAAGACAAACCTAATTAATGACCACGAAAAGGTATATGTAAACTTACTTCGTTAATAATAATCTTCATAAAGGGAAAAATCACTCTGATATTGGTTGCATTCCTTAGCAATTGATAGCATCGATGCACAAATACTTCTTTTGATGAGTTTGATTTCATCTGCAACTTACTCCAAATGAAGATCAAGTCCCTGAAAAACAAATGCACAGAAAATCACACTTATAATAACCTCTCTGTGTACCACAAAATATACAGCTTAGGACGTGAACAGTGTACTTTTTTATTTAGTCATAAATGGCATACAGTGATAACATTTTTTATAAATCATTTGAAAACAACCAGAGGCCCTGAAAAGGCAGAGTGGCGTATACTAGTAAGCTAGATTTGTATTATGGAGCAGGCTTGTGTGAGCAATTTTAATATATACTGCATGGCAAACACTAATATTCTTAGAGCACTTGTATAGCCACAGTTCTTACAACCTTTGTCACTCTATTAGCACTTTTCCACAAACTCAAGTGGGCTTTACAGTAAAGCAATTTGAGTTGACATCTGGAAACCAGAAGGAATGGGTTACTTACCTGTAACTGCAGTTATCCAGTATTGGTATCTTTCATAGATTCACATGCCTGAATCATTACCCGTCGTCAGGGTGGGAGTCCCCGGTACATATATAAAGTAATGTCCCATTATACATATATAGTAATAGGCCAAGGGCCTCACATTAGTAACATCTCCATGTTCTTTTGTAAAAAGGACCAAACTCTAGAGAAGAGCCAATCAGCTATCACCACCCTCTGGAACCCACCTGGAAGCAGCTCTTGTCCCTCAGATTTTCGGAAGCACAGTGCTAAGAAGGTGTATCACTGAGAGAACTAGGTGAGCCCTTCCAGGGGAGGTGGGTGGGTTGCATGTGAATCTATGAAAGATACCAATACTGGATAACTGCAGTTACAGGTAAGTAATGCATTCCTTATTCAGTATTAGGGTATCTTTCATAGATTCACATGCCTGAATCAGAGTAGAAGCAATGATAAGGACATTTCCGATGGAACAGCATATAAAACATTCACCAGATAATAACATATCAATGTAAAACATAGAAAGTACCAAAGGTCAATCAAAGAAACCATTATGGAACACAATAGAGAAATGTGCGTATAAAAGAAAGGATGGTGGGATGAAAAAGGGCTCACCTCTAGCGAAATAGAGGACGCAACACCACCTGTCCCACTGCAGCATCCTTTATGAGTTCCGTATCCAAGCAGTAATGCTTGGTAAATGTATGCGGCGTCTTCCATGTTGCCGCTCTGCAAATGTCTGATAGGGACACCCGCAAATAGTGCCATGGAAGTAGACATCGCCCTAGTTGAATGGGCTCGAACCGTGGAATGCAAGGGGTGGCCCGCTTGCTGGTGACAGAAAGTAATAGCTCCAGAGATCCAACGAGACATACTTTGTTTAGTCAGTGGAAGACCTTTCCTAGGTCGACTGTAAGCCACAAAGAGTTGGTTGGATTTGCGGAACGATTTTGTCCTGTGAAGGTAGAATTTAACGCAGCGTTTAAGGTCTAGAGAGTGTAGAGCTCTTTCTGCCGCTGTTTGAGGATTCGGAAAAAAGGTCCGTAAGACTATAGGTTCATCGAGATGAAAGTCTGACAGGACTTTGGGCACGAACTTAGGATTAGTCCGCAGTATAACCCTGTCACGTTTGAACTGAAGAAAAGGGTCTTGAACTGAGAATGCATGGAGCTCACTTACTCGCCTGGCAGAGGTAAGGGCTAGAAGGAGTGCCGTCTTCCAAGAAAGATATTTAAGATCAGCTCTGTGTATCGGCTCAAAAGGGTGTTTTATAAGCTGAGCAAGAACTGTGTTGAGCTGCCAAGTGGGAGGCAGAGACTTCACTGGAGGAAAAGTCCTGAATAGGCCTTTGAGAAATTGTTTAATCAGCCTACTAGACCAAAGAGAAGGGCCTGCAGAAGATCTTCGGAAACTGGATATTGCTGCTAGATGAACTTTAATAGAGGCGTGAGCAAGACCTGAAGTTGCCAGATGTAGACGGTAAGGCAGTATTTGTTCTGGGGAAGACGAAAGAGGGTGTATTTTCGCTGACTTACACCAGATGCAGAACCTCTTCCATTTTAAGGAATATGTCTTGTTAGTACTGTCGGCTCGAGACCGAGCCAGAACCGCCCTGCAGTCTGGAGGAATGTCTAGGCCATGAAACTCTCAGAACTCAGGAGCCAAGCCGATAACTTGAGAGATGCTGGATCCGGATGCAGGACTTGTTCCCGGTTTATTGTGAGGACAGAGGGAAACTGTTTCAAGGAGATCGGCGGTTCCAGAGAGAGAAGATGGAGCTCCGTGAACCAATGCTGACGCGGCCACGCCAGAGCTATTAGGATTAGCGTGCAGGGTTCTGTCTTCATTTTCCTGAGGACCCTGGGAATCCGGGGAATCGGTGGAAAAGCGTATGCAAAGACGTTGAACCATGCAATTGAAAATGCATTCCCTAGAGATCCCCGTTGGGGATGCCAGCTTGCGAAGTTTTGGCATTTGGCGTTCTGTTTGGTAGCAAACAGGTCCAAGAGAGGAGTGCCCCATTGGGAGAATATGCGGTCAAGAGTCCGCTGGTTCAACTCCCATTCGTGGCATGTTGTTTGTTGCCTGCTGAGAGAATCGGCCAGTACGTTGTCTGTTCCTGGAACATATTCCGCTCGAAGGGAAATGTTGTGATGGAGTAACCAGTTCCAGACTTTTTGAGATTCGTGAGATAGTGTCAGTGAACGAGTCCCTCCCTGCTTGTTCAGGTAGTGCATCGTCGTAGTATTGTCCGTCCTGGCGAGCACTAGAGAACCTTTGATCCTGGGAAGGAACGCCAGGCGAGCCAGATAGACAGCTCGTAGCTCGAGTAGGTTTATGTGAAGCTTTCGTTCGGCAGGAGACCACTTCCCGCTGATTCGAAGTTCTTGGAGTAAAGCTCCCCAACTCTCCAGGGACGCATCTGTTGTGATGACCTGTGGAGAAGCCTGGAGCAAGAAAGGCAGGCCTTGAGAAAGATTCCGTGGACTAGTCCACGACTCGGAATTGGTAATGACCGCCTGCCATGGCGAACCTCAGAATTTCTTGTGGTTTCTGTAGTAGATAGGGATATGGAAATAGGCATCCTGAAGATCCAAAGACACCATGTAGTCGTTTGCGTTGAGAAGTTGCAGCACTTCTTGGATGGTAATCATGCGAAACGACTGTTTCTTTAAAAAATTGTTGAGACTTCTCAAGTCCAGGATTGGTCTCCATTTCTTCTCCTTTTTGCACACCAGGAAACAACGGGAGTAAAACCTTTTCCCCCATTGACGAAGAGGAACCCTTTCTATAGCTTCCTTCTGGAGCATGAGTGAAAGTTCCAGAAGTAACAGGAGTAGATTTTTGTGAAGCATAGGTCGAGGAGGGGTCTGGGGAGGTGTGTGAATGAATTCCAGCGAATGTCCAAACTGTATCATTTGAAGAACCCAGCGGTCCGTTATTGGTTTCCAATTGCTTAAGAAGTGGGAAATCCTTCCTCCAACTTTGAAGGGAGGAGAGGAGATGGAGACCGGCGATAGAGAAAAGTCATTGCCGCCGTGCAGCGTCCTGTCGTCCTCCTTTTCCTCGAAAGGAGGTTTTAGTTAAGAGGATTGCGGTTGTTGAAGTTGTTGGTACTGTGGCCAATATTGTTGGCTGGAGGAGGAATAGGAAGACCGATAGTGTTGGTAGCCTCCTCTGGTGGAAGATTGACCTCTACCCCTTGAGCCACGAAAAGGGTTTTTTTTAAATTGAAGGGTACCCAAAGCCCTAGCCATGTCGGCATCCTTTTTTTATACCCTGAAGAGCCTCATCAATATGCTGGCCAAAGAGAAGCTGACCATCGTAGGGCATGCCCAGAAATTTTGTCTGGACTTCTGGCCGGAATGAAGTTGCCTTCAGACAACCTTGGCGTCTTAGTACAGCAGCGCCAGCTAGTTGACGAAAACCAGTAGAGTCGATGTCCATCGCACAATCGATGATCTCGGAAGCCGAACGTTCGCCCTCCAGCAAGATCATCTTCGCTTCTTCCCTCGAGTCGTCCGGCAAGGCTCCGAAGTATGGAGCAATGTCCGCCCATATCTGCCTGTTATAGCGCCCTAATAACGCTAAGGAATTTGACGCGCGCACTGTCAATGCAGACATGGAAGAAAAATGTTTTCCAATATTGTGAAATCGTCTGCCTTCTTTGTCAGGAGGAGCGGACAGTGGGGCAGAAGGGTTTCTAGATTTTCTCTGAGCAGCCTGAGTGATGACGGAATCAGTCTTTGGATGTCCGGTAAGGCAGGCTGGAGCAGTGTCCAGAGCTCTGTTATTTTTGTCTAGCCGAGGTAACACTGGAGGAATCGAAGATGTATTTTGCATTATCGTTACACCCTGATCCCAGATGTAGTCTATAATAGGGATGGATCATACAGACTTTTTGAAAGGTTCTTTAAAGTCATAAAGGAAACAATCCTGTTGGTGAGAAGGCATAGGGATCTGGAAACGCTGTGCGGCTCTTTCCAAGACATTACGAAAACCTTCGATATCCTCAGGAGGTGAATCAGCTTGAGTAGGCACCTGGGATGCTGGACAAGGGATAACAATCATCCCACTCAACATGAGTCGATTGAGAATCATGGAGTTCTCCCTGGAAGTTGGAGGCGGTAGCATGACAGGCACAGACTGTGGAGGAAGAGGTGGAGGCTACAGCCTTGACGTCGGAGAGACAACCGGAGCAGGAGACGTAGCTAAAGTAGGAAATATCTGCTTGTAGTCTGTAATCAGAAATTTGAGGAGAGAAACCAAAGACGCGGGTAGACAAACCATGGGAGGTTGGGGAGGATGGCTGTCGTCAGGATAATATGGCTGGTCTTCTGGTTCTTGTTCGTCATAGTCCGAACTCTCTTGGTATTTGACATGGAGTTCGGAAGGACTTGTGGCAGCTCCGAACATACCACCATCATCTGAATCTTCCTCCTCTTCCAAAAGGTGAGTCGGAGGTAACTGCTGGACCCTGCTAGGAGAAGTCAGGGCAGGTGTCAACGTGCGTTTTGTGATTTTGAAATGGACATACGCACTCTCCACTTTGGACTCTGGTGTTGTCGACGAGCCCTTCGTCGGTGTAGTCGTCGACGGTGAAGCGCTAACTGGCAAAATTGAAGGAAACGTCGACAAAGCTCCCGTCGACAGAGCAGTTGTCGACGGTGTCGTCAGCATCGGAACCGCCGACAGTGCCCTCGTCGACAGTGTCATCTTCGTCGTCGACGGGGTAGACTTCGACGAAACACCCTTCGCTCGTCGGCGATCGCAGCGTCGCCGCTGACTTGGACGTCGACGATGATTTCTTAATTTTAATCGTCGACGATACAGGTTTAGCAGCCGTCGACGATGAAGTCGACGTGGATGAGGCAGAAGATGCCAAAGAGGTGGAGACGGTCGTCGTCGACGAAGGTCTCCCCACAACTGTAGACGGGTATTTTCTCACCGTCGACGAAGCCGCCGCCGACGAGGTGGAACCAGGCTTTTTAAAGGTATGTGGAACCTCCTGTAGAGAAATCTTTGTTGGGAAAGCCTTAAGGGGAGCCTCAGAAGACTTTTTGTGCGTCTTCTTTTGAGGGGGTCCTGGAGAAGCAACTCTGGGCCTTTTTTGAGAGGATTTTGAAGATGTAGAGCAAAATAAAGGGATCTTCGTACAGATATATGACTCCTTCAAAATGTGTTAATTATGTAGCCCATTACATCATGCCATTGGTTCCGTACTTCTTCAAAACATCATAACTATTAGGGTCTACTATTGCATAAAAACCCTTAGTAGAAGAGCCCAAATTAATTTTGCAGCTTGGAGAAGACATTAGCTATACCCTTCCGAACAAGAGTCAAGCTGCTCAATAACACTGTCTTGCCAATTATCCTTCCCTTGAGCTCCCGAGGACAGTATTTTGGAGGAAGCTTTCAAGAAGTAACAGGACACACAGGAGGGTCTATTTCTCCCTCTGGTGAGGTGTTCAACTCACTGCATTTTGCAGCGCTAAATAGTTGGATGTATCTAATGATCAAGGGAGGAACAGATGCGTCCTTATCCACCTCTTTCATGTCCAAACACTAACAGAGTCTGCCAAATTAGTGTAGCATTTTTTCAAAATAAACTTGCCAAGAATCAGGGCACATATAGTTGTTCCTCCTTAATCCTTCTCTGTGCCTCTCTCCTACAGTGATGAATTTTGACCCGAGGGGCAGACAACCCATTAACTGGCAGAGAGGCAGTGGGGGGTGGAGTTGGTGGTACTGAAAGCTGCACCATCCATCGTATTGGCCGCAAAGGTGGTGGTGCCCGGATAGGGTAAGTGGAACCAGGCAAAAGGTGGGCTGAATAAGAGGCACATGGTGCCAAAGGAAGTCCAGCGGGCAGTATCACAAGCAGAGGCTTGTGCGGACATGTGGGGGCCAAGGACACACAAGAGTAGACAGAGGCCAAGATAAACATGTCCCACATTGCATGTAGGAAGGCAGAAGGGTCTGCTCACTGTGTTGGAACTCAGGGTAGACCAGCACCTATGTACAAGGGAGTGGATGCAGCACCGGTGGAGTCAGGGACTGCAGAACTGTCGAGTAGGTGGATCTGGTGAGAAAGATGCTGGACAAGTTGGTGGAAGGCAGGCTGAATTTCCACTTATGGAAGCTGGAGGCTTACCTCTAGACCCTCTTGGGGAGCTTGAATACTTTTCTTGTGTTGCTTATTTTGCTTCAATGACGTGGAGGATAGAGAACGTGAACTGGTGTATGTGAGCTGGACCTGAATCTTGATCTTCTAGTTCATCAGTCTTCCTAGGCGCAGATCCTAAAAGTTTGGCATCCCTTTCCTTAATCACAATGGACAACATGCTTCGACACTGTGGTTTTTAACCTCTCGTGACTTCTGTTTCTGCTTCCAAACAGTCCTCAAGTGGGCCGGTAATAGACTTTTGCTTCTTGTAGGTGTGACGGGGCTGGAAGCCTGACCTTTTAGAAGGTCACACTTGTACCATACATTTGTATACTGTGCATACATTTTTACATTTCTGTGTTAAAAACCTCAGAAAGGAGTGATCTTGAAGCTGTGTCAGAGGAAGGCTTTGAGAGTTAGGCAGATGGCCTGGCGCTCGAGGTACGGATGTGGTAACCTTGCTGAAGAGTGGTCCAGACACCCTGCACTATGACAAGATTAAGATGATTCCCCACCAGGCTTGGGAAATGTCTGTGGTAATGGAGATTTGCATGATATGGCCCTTCAAATTCCTGCCCTGCCCATGCCATGCCCATAGCATTGGAGCTACAACCGCGGTTCATCGCTTTAACCACTTAAGACTCTGAAGTCTGAATAGAGGCGGGCGGCATATACTTTTAAGATAAAGTTTACATATAATTCTCGCTCTGAATATCTCCTGCTGAAAATGTCGGCATAACGTGTCTGGAGAGAGAGGCTGTTGGTACCATTTACCTGCTCTGCGACAAACTGTGCACTAAGATGTTATTCATCATGGCTTCCTGATGAAGGCTGTAGGGCCGAAACGCGCGTAGGTCACTATCGGTCGAACTTTATCAGCCATGTGTGTTTGCACATGTTTTAGCCAAATTAGCCGAGCTGAATTGAAATTTCTCCATCTTACTGTGACAAGCCATGAAGACCTTGAATGTTTGGCCATTGATGTACAATGAAATAATTGTGATTTTCACTGGGATACTATATTATGATGCATTAGAAAGGGAACTGTTACACATCATTGTTCAGGAAAGAATTAAGATGTATCTGTAGACTGACGCAGGCTCAACATAACGAACTGGGGAAAGGTATGCTACATCAATGCCTGTGCAGAAGGGACCATTCTAAAATTCACTTTTTAGGTCGAGCCTCACAGCGCTTGCACTGTCTGTAAGACCTGGTGTATCTCATCTGTATGCTTTTGACACACCCACACACACACAATTGCCATTAGTTGTTATCCGTGGCATTCATACATGCCTGCTTGCTATTAGAGGGTTGCTTTTCAAAGTCCCTCCTTTGGGTTCTTATTTGACGCCCAGGCGCTTTCACTCAGTGAAAGTTTTGTTGGCCATCACTGTTTTCTAGCTTCTTCCAGCATGTGATTGCCTCTCCTCCCGCCTGGGCATCGCAGCCATTACTGTTTAAGGCTCTCTCTCCACTTCCAGTCTGTTCCGCTACACCCCCTGCGAGGCTCAGCTTGTACTGCTGCAGACCCACACAGACATAACTGCCGCCCCCCCCCTTCACCTCGGGCCCCACCGGCCCCAGCTCACGAGAGACATTCGAAGGAGGGTGAGAAAATATTCCTGAAAGGAAAGGGGCACACAGCTTCTCTCATGCTGTCTGTCACTTAAAGTCCCGTATCACGTTGCACAACAAATTTCAGCTTTGTGATGTGTCTTACGATCTTAAGCTATGGCTCACACTCGAGTCCAGATAAAACCAATTAAAATGGCTGTTGTAGTGTAACAATAACCAAGAGACTCCTGTGCAGCCGTGTTTGTCTTTTACATAAATGTCATTAAAGGAGTCTATTCAGCACACAGAAGCAGCAGCAGGGTTCCGCTGTATAGCAGACTGCAGGGACCGTCCTTTTTAAATAACTTATGTTGATAAGAACACTGGAGGTACGCCTCCCTCCTTGGCAGTGATGCCAAGCAGCAGCTTTTTGGAGACAGTATTGCACGATTGTTCAGACGAGCAGAAGGAAGACACAATAAGATCTTTAGATGCTGCCAAGCTCAGCTCCTATTCTGATATTGCTTAAAATAATGCCTACAATCCCTCAAATGAAACCTAATTTCTCTATAATTGCCGCATCATACAAGCAGCATCTTGCGCATCTTCCCCCTGGCTGGAGCCATGCAGGATGAAAGGCAGAATGCTCCTCTTCTGATTAGTGTGCAGGTACGCCCACTGGGGATAGGAGGGAAGCCTTTTCACTTTATCTGGAAGCGAGAGGATCAAAAAGGCTAATTGCCTCTTCTGCGCTGCCTCATTTTTTCAACGATCACTTAATACGCCTTGCACAAGAACGGCAATTTTCTCCTGAAGAAAAAGCCTTAAGTTATCACAAGCTGCCATATTGCGCTCTCACAATGCCAGCACAATAGTTATCAACTCGACTGTGCTGCACGGCTACCTACTCGCAGCGCCTGAGGCTAAAGACTATGCACCCTTTCTAAGGAAAATTATTTTAGCAGTTATTTTAATGGGTTACCCCGGGGGTCCATTACCATATTTTGTTCCTGAAGTGGAGTGAAAGGATTCTTGTCAACTGTTTGATTAAGGACATTATGACGAGAATGGGAATGCGAGCATACAGGTAACAACAGTACAGAGTCAATATGTCTAGCGTGTCACTACAGTTCTATTTAACCCCTTCCATGCCCATGACGGAACGGTTCCGTCATGAGCATCGGTTGAGCTGTGCTCATGACGGAACCGTTCCGTCATGGCCCCGCCCGCGCTCGAACCCTTCAGCACCGCGGGGGAATCCGCGCAGCGCTGAAGGGGTTAAGGTTATGTCATGTGTTATGTTATTGATTATTTGTATACGTCTGCGCTAGCTTATTGCTTGGCCACTAGGTATTTATCAAATTTAACGGACTTAGGAGTGCCATGAATGTCTCAAATGCTTTTGTGATTTAAAAGCAGGTTTTGGACCTCTGGGGGTTAAAGCAGAGGGTTTTGCTTCACTAACAAGCCTTCTGGGTGTTGATAAATCTGTACCCTCTTCGTGTGAATAATTATTTTCCTTCGTTGTCACATCCAGAAAGGTTGTCAGCTATTTGCCCCAATGTCCGACCGATCAGATCTACTTCAGCTGCGATGAAACTGTATGTGAAGGACCCCTGTATTTTCTTTGAGGGGGAGGAGCTTAGCTCCAATACCTTGGACGACTTGGAAAGGCTCCCATGAAGAGTCTTCTTTCAATTCATCTGGCCATTCAAGAGGATTTGCAATGATTAGAAGGGTCTCTCAATCTTGGGAATTCGGGTTTGTGTTTTCTGCCCATCCAGGCATAGGTAGTCATCTGTCTTTCAAGCCACTTAAAATGATCCTGAGGCGTTCCCTGTGTTGCTCACTCAGATAGCCATTTGGATAAAAATGTATATTTTAATTATGTTTACAAAGCTCCGAGTATTGCAATAATTTACATTTTTTTCCTGTTCAAAGTTTTTAACTTTTTCTTATTCTAAACCTATCGCCCATCTATTGCCATTCGTTCTTTACTATGCTTCTCTTAAATGCTTCCTTTTTATTGGTGCATTTTTGTAGACTGTCTGCGAGAAAAGCTGCATTCAGTCCATGGTTGCATGGATAAATACAAGGTCCCAAAGGCGAGACCGATTGCATTGCAAAAGCTAATTTAATTTTGGAAACAGCTCTAAAGCAGTTAAGGGTTTCGTTCTCAAGTAAATGTTATCCACCTGAAGCTGGACAGAGCAGAAGGAATAAATAACCCAAACAAATTAGACTTTCTGGAGTATTGCCCAAGATACATGGAAACATTTTGTATTAGTGAAAGTCAGAATGAACAATTTGATGCTTAACATTGTAAGGACAACAATAAACTCTAGGCATACTTAATTAAAAAAAAAAAACTAGGAGTGAGCAGTAAGACACTTTGCGACACTTTTGATGTGATCTAATGAAGGTTTTGTGACTTCTCAGTACATCATTTGCAAGGATTTCGAATTTAAATGTGGGGCTGTATGAGCATACTGATAAAAGTGCAAAAATAAACACAAAATCAATATTTACCAAATACGATACATGTCCCCACTGTGGAGCTGTCTCAGCAGGAATGCATCACAAAGTTTTAAAGCCAAAGCCGTCTTGCCTTCTTTTTCGGTGCTACAGATAATGTCAATCCCATCACTACAGCATATCCGTAAAACATGCTAGGGGAAGAAAAGTACAATCATCCATGCAGCAGTTAGAAATATTCAAAATTAAACATTCTTAACAGGATAATATAAGCTAAAGCATGGCATACAAGCGAAGGTAAAAAAATAAACAACAAATATCACTTAAAAGAAGAGACAAAAAGTAATTTACAATACACAGAAATGCAAATTATATATATACACACACACACACACACACACACACACACACACACACACACACACACACACACACACACACACACACACACACACACACACACACACACACACACACACACACACACACACACACACACACACACACACACACACACACACACACACACACACACACACAATTGGACGTACTAATAAGAGCAAAACAAGTGTCAGGGGTTGCTTTTTATTTATTCCAGGTGGCTTGGATGGTATTTTACTAACTCAAAGCTGTACTGTGACTGGAATTGTAAAAGGCTTTTGTCATTTTTCAGTCCAGTGTAGATGGCACTGTGGTAATTCATGCGTAAAGACTTTGCTGTAAAAATGGTGAAAGGCTTTGTCTCTTTGTAGTTCGGAATAGATGGCACTGTGGTAATCCAATACTTTAAAACTTTGCTAGAAAAAACAGACATTCGAGGTGAGCATATTTGGAGTGTTGGTGGTGTTAAGACTGTTCTATAAAAAGGAACTGCTCTCCACCTAAAACTTGTAAACTACCCAAGGATCCCTTGAATATATATAGTTATAGTTGGATGTAGTTTCCATAGGAAGAGCGTTTTTTCATTCGCCAGTAACTCTGGCATCGTTTGACGAATCTTCGCGAAATGTTTAAAACTAATTTGACAGTCACTTCAGCTGCTATCTTTAAAGTTTTGTCGTGATCCATCAAGTGGGGCCAAGAAAAAGGGGGTGGTCCCAAAATGCTTTTTCTCCATGTTAATTTCAATAGGAAACTTTAGACATGGTTACAGCCTGAACTGCTGAACGGAATTACACCATATTAGGCAGAAAGTTAGCTCTTAGTCCAGAAAGCAACCTTTTTGTTAAATGGTGTAAATCTGTTCAGTAGTTGCAGAGAAATGTAAGATATACAATTGAGGCAGCAGAGGATCCACGACACCTCCCGATCTTGTACCCGACATCTCATTGGCTGCCAACACTTCAAACCAGGAAATGTTGGCAGCCATTTTGTGACTTGGTTGAACACAGTCAAAAGAAAAATAATAAAAAAATAAGGGGGCAGGGTAGAAACACCCTGACCCCTTAAGCCTAGGCCAAAAAAGCATTTATTCTTTTTACCGGATCCACGTCTCCTGATAAAATAAAAAACGAAGTGCGGGCTCCCGCGCTTTATTTAATTTAGTCTCCTGGGGTGGCAGACCCAAGGAGCGCCACCTGCATGGGGCACAAATGCAATAATTAAGGGGCTCCGTTGTGGTCCAAAGGTGGGGGGCACGCATTCCCCTCCAGGAGCTCTACATGGCCCTGGGGACCGCCAGGGCCAGCTCCAGCAAGTGGGGAAGATGGGTTGGTCGGAAAGGAATCTGTAGCTAGATCATGTCTCTACTAGATAAGGCGCTACCGAAGGTAAGTAACTTGTCCATCTGATAGAAACATCTAGCTGTAGAGTCCTTACCTTTGCACCGAATGACATTTCTTTGCTCCAACATACCCCACGAAGAGTTTGTGGTCAACCCAGAACTATGTGTGGTCAAGGTAGAATGACAACGCTCTTTTTGGGTCCAGGCGATGGAGTTGTTCCTCTTCTTTGGAGGTATATGGAGGAGCGTAGAAAGTGGGCAAGGTGACAGATTGCCCCACATGAAATGGAGTTAAGAAGGAAAGAGGTTCTATTGTGTAGCATCAATTTGTCAGGAAATATAGCCAGAAAGGGGAGCTTGCATGATAAAGCCTGCAGCTTGAACACCTCACCTGGCAGATTTAATGGCCACTTTTGATGTTGAGCAGCCATTATGGGGCAATTATGCAGGGACTCGAAAGGAGCGAACATTCAATCATACGTTTATAAAGCGTGACAAATCACTCCCAGTGGTCTTTAGGTGCAGGAGCTGTAGTTGATGAGTGGAGGTACGGTCATTCAAACAACCAGGACTTTAGCTCTCCCATGAACTGCTTGAGTGACAGTGCAGTCCTGAGGTGCAGGAAGAGGCCGTTCCAAGCCTTGGCCACTAGATGGGAGAAGGAGCATCACCCACTGTTGGATCAGTGGATAAGTTGTGTATTTGCAAGGGATAGCGAAGCAGATTGAGTGTGTATGTTTGGTTGGTGGAAGGTCAGGTGTTCGTTAATGTATGCCGGACCTTCGTTGTACAGGGCCTTGTATGCGTGGGTCAGCATCTTGGACTGGCATCTCTTCTGGATCGGGAGCCAGTGCAGTCTCTTGAGATGGGGTGTGAAATGCGTTCTTCTGAGAAGGTCGAGTACGAGTATTGCCACTGAGTTTTATATTGTCAGAAGTCTTTTTAGGAGGCATAAGGTGATTCCTACATAGTCTGTTTCCGTAGTCAAATCTGCTGGTGATAAGGGCCTCTGTGATAGTCCGTCTGGTGTTAACCAGGAGCCCCTTGAAGATCTTGTGCAACATGCAAAAGGTGAGGAAGCAGGTGGATGAGATTGCACTGACTTGTTTCTTCATGGATAGCTTGCTATCCAGGATGATGCAGAGATTGCGGGCATGGTCTATTGGGGCTGGGGGTTTGCCAAGGTATGCAGGCCTACATGTTATCATTCCATGGCGAGGGATTGCTTCCAAAGATAAGGACCAATGTCTTGTCCGTGTTGAATTTAAGACCATTGTCTTTCATACTGTCTGTGACGTTCATTATGCACCTGTGGAAGTTGGCTTTGGTGGTGGAAGGGACATTGGACAGTGAGAGAACGAGCAGGGAGTCGTCGGCGTAGGAGAGGATGTTGAGTCGATACCATATGACGGTGCTGGGCAGAGGGGGTCATGTAGGTGGTTAAGAGGGTGGAGCTGAGCGGCAATCCTTGGGGAACTCCACAGATCTTTTTATGTTCGGAGGTGAGCGGTGCGAGGCGGATCCTTTTGGTTCTGTCGGTGAGGTAAGAGGTGATCCATTTGAGGGAGTCTTGGATTCCGATGTGAGGGAGTCTGTTTATCAGGATGTGATGAGAGACGGTGTTGAACATGGCGAACCGGTCTAAGAGGATGAGGGCTGCTGTTCCTCCATGGTCTAGGAGAGCTCGAATGTCTGTGGCTGCAATGAGGACTATCTCGGTGCTGCGATTGGCTCGAAATCTGTATTGGGAAAGGTCCAGGAGGTTGCGGTCTTCTAGGTTTTTTGCAAGATACTGGTGGACCGCTTTCTCAAGGACTTTGGCTGGATAGGGGAGTAGCGAGATGTGTTGGTAGTTCTTGAGAACTTCTGGGTCGGTGGATGGCTTCTTCAGGAGGGGTTTCACTTTTAGGTGTTTCCAATCCTCTAAGAAGGAGGCCACGGTGATGGTGGTGGTCAGGATTTTCCTGAGTTCATCGCTGATTGTCTCATATCAGAAGTTGATTAAGTGGTGAGGCAGAGTTGATGTTCAGGGGTGCTCCTGAGTGCACAGAGTTCATGATGGCAATTGTGTCTTGTGTCGTCAGGTGAACCCAGTGGGTGAGCAGGGCTAAAGGGTTTGTTTTTGTGGGTATGATTTGGTGGAGGCTTTCAACGGCAGAGGGTTGGCGTTTGAAGTTCTTGAAGATGGATGATATTGTTTTGTGGAAGAAGTCCGCAAGATTGTCCCACAGTTCCTGGGAGGGGTTGTTGAATTCCCTCTTGATGGTGAAGAGTTCCTTTCTGCGGTCTGTGCTGGCTTCGATGCAGTCTGCTAGGGGTTCTTATTGGTGTCTTTCAGTAGGTGGTGATACAGGTTGAGAGCAGTTTTGAAGGCGATGTGGTCTTCCAGCCTTCTATTGGTGAGTCACGTCCTTTCAAGTTGTCAGCAGAAGCATATGGTGGAGGGCAGTTATTCATTGCAGCGGCTTGCTTTTTTGGTTGTTTTTTTCTTTGTTTTGGCTGGGAGGATGCGATCTGTGCTATCTGTAATCCATCAGGAGAAGATTCTTGCTGCTAGTTCCGTGTCGCGTGTGGTGTCTGGTAGGCGGGGGCCCACAGTGTTGTTTCATTGGTCTTCTGATATCATTTTCTCTCTCTGGGTGTGGACCGGGGGGGGGGGGGGGGGGGCGAAGTTATGTAGTGTTGGCTCCTGAGATGGTGAGTTTTGTGGCGTGGCGGTACTTGACTCCGTTACTGGAGGTGAAGATGGGGTCTAGAATGTGTCCTGTGATGTGCGACACAGTTTACAGGTTCTTGTGGAGAACCCTCCTCTGCTGCTGCAACAGAAGGTCCTCCCAAAGGGGCAGTCTGATTGGAGGATCGATGCTCATTTGCAGAAGATTGGGATTCCAGACTATCCGTGCCCAGTCCGGAGCCACAAGGATAACTTGGGCCCCGTCATTCCTGATCTTCTTGAGAACTCAGGGCAGAAGTGGTATGGCGGAAAGGCATACAAGAAGCCCGAGCTTCACTCAAGACTAAAAGTGTCTCCAAGAGAGCTGCCTTGGAAACTCCAGCGCGCAAAACTGCTGACATTGCAAGTTCTCTTTGGAGGCAAACAAAGCTAACCAAGTCTCAAACTACTGCTGAAAGGCCTTTGCGCCACCTCTGGATGAAGCCGCTACTCGTGATCCACTGGGCATCGACAGCTGAGTTAGTCCGCCCTGGTATTCAGGGAACCGGACAGAGTCCAATACCCCACCTAGCGTTGTTTGTTGCAGTACCACATGGCGGTGGTGTTGTCCGTGAACACCTGCACTAGCCTTCCCCTGATGGAGGGTATAAAGGCTTTCAATGCCAGTCGGATCACACGGAGCTCCAGCATGTTGATGTGGAGTTCGGATTCCGCCGGAGACCAGTCCTGTGGTTTTCACCTCTTCCAGGTGGCTGTCCCATCCCAGGAGTGATGCCATCTATCACTACTATGAGATTTGGTTGGGAAAGGGAGAGGGTTCTTCCTCTGACCCAATTGCAGTTTGTCAGCCACCAATGCAGGACTCGTGCAGTTCCTTCCAAGATCTAGAGCATGTCTGAGAAATTTCCCTGATGCTGCGCCCACTGGACCTTCGGGTCCCACTGCCAAGCCCGCATATGCCACCTGGCAAGCGTCACCAGTAGGAGGCCATGATGCCCAGCAGCCTGAGTCACTCTCACCGAAATCCAGGATAGAGGTTGAAACATCAGTATCACAGCCTGAATATCCTGGTCTCACCGTTCGGGAGGATAAGCCTTCAAATGCACTGTATCCAGAAAGCCTCTGACGAAAGGAAGCTTGGCACGTTTATAATGAACCCCAGCGAATGTAGAAGTTTCGCCGTAGTCTGGAGATGGGAGACAACAGCCTGGGACGAGCCCTCCTTCAGCAGCTAGTTGTCGAGATAGGGGAATACCGGCACCCCTGATCTACACAGATGAGATGCGAACATCTCCATCAGCTTGGTGAACACCTGATGGGTGCTGGTAAGGTCAAAAGGCAGCACAGTAATCTGAAAATGCTTATGGCCTACAGTAAACCACAGGTAATACCGATGGCAAGGCAGGACGGGAATGTGGAAATACGCATCCTGCAAATCCAAGACTACCGTCTAGGGCAGGCAGGACGTAAGCTGGTGTGAGCATCTTGAAATGTTACTTTCTGAGGAAGTAGTTGAGGGCTCGTAGGTCTAGATAGTATGAAGACCCTTGTCCTTTTTTGGGACCAGAAAGTATTGTGAATAGCAACCACAGCCTACTCAGGGCTTGAAAAATTCACTCGACCGCTCGCATTTGCGAGTCAGATTAATTCAGGACGAGCTACTTTTAGGTCCTACTCGCCCTTACTGGCGAGTAGGAATACAAACTGACACTTGACCTCTGCCTCTGAAAACAGGGGAAATGTGACAAGATAGCAAGATTTAAAGGCGTTTTTATTGCTCACAAAGTAAATGAGCAATAAAAATGCTTTTAAATCTTGTTAACATGTCACATTTGCTCAGCTTTCAGATTAGAGGTCAAGTGCATTTCAGTTTGGTCCAGGAGATTTTGTAGGTTACTAGACCTGCAGGTCTAGTGCATTTACTATGATTTTTCGAGCCCTGCTACTTCTGGCTCTGGAACCCCGGTGCATGACTTGGAAAAGGTTTCCAGTAGGAGTCCGCAAGGGTTTCATTAAACAGGAGTAAGGGTTACGAGGAGGAAAGTCCCAGCTGTAGCACCGCCATCAAGATGTCAGGCTTGACTGTCACTGAAGGAAACTGAAGGCCACGGACCTCAACTGCCCTTCGCACCACCATAGCATAAGACGCTCCTTCAGCCATAGTGTTCCAATCTTCTCCCCAACCTAACCCTTCAGAAAGAGGCATCAGGCCACGCGGTCCTGGCTCAGGATCGTCGGGTTATCAGAATGGGGCAGTCAATGCTGGTGGGCACTGGAGGGCTGGCATTGGCGAAGGTTGCAGTTGTACGACAGACGCCGGTCCGGATCCATGGGGTGGGAGGCGCCGGAGCTACTAGCGAGGAACCTTATGGAGCCCCCTCTGACCCCCGCAGGGCCCAAAGGCGCACTGGAAGGGTCAGGCTGCCCAAAAATGACACGCAAAGCCACATAAAATTCACTTAACGTGCAGGTTCTGTAGAATGAGGCTTTGAAAGCAGAGGCTCCTCCGTCGCATTAGCTGACAGACGGGGAGAAGTCAAACCACGCTTTCGACTTCTTGAGCTTCTTACCGGAATGTCCAGGTGATTTTAATCAGACGAAAAGGACTTGGGACTCCTGGAGGAGTGCTGGGACCTTCCTCTCTACCGTGACCTCAGAGAACTTGATCAACACTGTCGCCTACCAGGCAGAATGCAGCTTTAGGGACCACTCCCTCAAAGCCTTCGGAACCATGACCCGGCAGTCGGAGCACGACTTCAAGTGGGGGTCGCCCTCCAGGCGACAGAGGCAAACCAAAGGCGGGTCCGTCACAGTTATGGCGCAGTGATAGGCGCCACATGGCTTGAACCCTGAAGTCTTTTCTCGACATGGCATATCTTCACACCAAAAAAGAGGTGGCGCCTATATAGGTAACGCAGATGTCCCTTGCAACATGGATGACGCGGGCGTCACGCGGAGCCAACCAACACTAGCAACCAGCACACAGGGGTATTGCTCAAAGAAAAATCTTCTGGATCCAGTCGGACGCCTAGGAAATTCAAAGGTTAGAAAGCTGCAGCTAGGTGTTTCTATCAGATAAGACAGGAAGTAGTGATCTTCGGCAAGAACACCTCTCCAAGGACTCCAGCAGGCGGCCGGCCGAACTCAGATCCACACCAGGAACCTTTGGATTTAGAGCTAACTGGACATGTCCACACAAATCAACACCAGTACTCCATCCTGCTTCCACCCCCTCAACATGCCGAGAAAGATCTTCAAATGGTTAACAAGCATCACCAGAAAAACAGTAATTCACATCCTAGTCACCAACATGTTGGACTACAGGAACACCCACTATGACCGGATCACCATGCAACTCACTAGAAGATTACAAACCATCCAGATCTCAACAGTCATTCACTCTCAACCTCCCTCACAGAAATCACACTTCAGGGAGGTCCACTGGCTCCAGATACACATACAAGCTCACTTCAAACGCCTCGCACATATTCAAGGCACTACACAATTGCGGGCCACACCTGCATGAACAGTTGCATCTCCTTTCACCAACCACCCAGACACCTTTGCTTTGCAGGACTCCTCACACACGTCCCATGCATACACAGAACTAGATCAGGAGGATGGGCGTTCTCTTATATTGCTCTTAAACAGTGGAACGACCCCCAACTCAACATCAGAGCCGCCTCCTCTTTTCTTGAATTCGGCAAGAAACTGAAGTCCTGGCCTTTCAATTCCGCTAATTATTTCAGCTCCATAGCTAGAGTCACTCTTAATGGTGGAAGATTAGATCGGATACATCTACAATGGGGCATCAAGAAGGTTTGCCCCCTCTTGCAACTTCAGCTTGCCCTCTTTAAAGAATGCCTTGCATGCCACATCTGACAAATTCCATTATGGGCATCATATTAGGCTCCTGAGATTATAAAGTCACTGTATATCCAGACAATGTCTTGCTCACGATAGGCTCCCCCACCTTTTCACTCCCGGCATGAACTTATCTTTCAAACTCAAATAGAGTTATAAGATTAACTATGACAAACCAAAAGCCCTTAATTTAATTTAACCTTGGTAGATGATGAGGCCACCCACTTAGCAAGGTGTCTCCCTTTTCAATGGGCTAGAAAGTACAGAATAATAACCACTTTAGGGTGAAGATTATCCAAAAATCGAAGGAAATCTTTGAGGCCAACCAGCGCTTGAAGGTAGCTATTTAAAATGGACCGGGAAGCAGTGTGAAACTAATTAATCCATGGATTGTTAGAATAATTACCTTCAACATAAATATCCTCCCTATGCTCTTTTACTTTTTCCAGTCCCTTATGATAAGGAATGAGAAAAAGTCACATTCAAAAGCTCATCTGGAAGAATATAAAAACCTAAGCCTACCACAGAAGATCCTATACTAACCATGAGACACTAAAAGGTTGGCCCTTCCCACATACCCCATTAATAGACTGCAGCTCAATTACAGATCAAAGTGGAACAGTCCAGGGTAGAATATGACAAAAACGAAATCCACATGGCCTACACAATAGTACACAGGACCCTCTGGGATTTACAATGGTACAGATAAAACTTAGGCTTCCCAATGCCTATCAAAGTATTCTGATTACCACACACTTAGGGACAAAGATAGGATTGAAGAGATCAGCATGGGGACTACGTACCCCGTTGACTTATAACCTCATCAAGCGCAATGATGAATTTACCACTGTGGCAGGAGAACACCCATTTTTACACTGGAGAACAGATGGATGCAGAATGATATTGGTCATTTTCATAATGACCTGTTCAAAACCTTTGAACTTTGGGTTGATTTTCATGTAAATGAGAAGCAATGATAGACATGTGGCCATAACGAAGATCCATTTCAAAACTCTTTTCAAAATTGATTGGAACTAAGGGCTGCATTTCCTATCTGTCAATTTATGTAGAAGCTGACAAACCACAACATTGGAGACAGACAAGTGAATAGAAGGGTATTCCAGCAAGCAGACCTCTCATAAGCAGTGTGGATGGTTGGGAATGGATACACACTCATCCTCAACATCTGTAGCAAATCAAGAATTCCACATCAAAATCTGGTATGGATGGTACTACACCCCAATTATTGCCTTTACCGACTGTTCCCTAGAATGAGCCCTTGGGTTGTAGCACCATTGGAGAAACATTACATATATGATGAAGATGTCCTGAAACAAATCCGCTATGCCAATTTGACTGACTCCAAGCATCCCCGTCTGGCAATCGAGAAAGCTTACATTTGACAGGTGGTTCTCGGCAGGCCCCCCAATCCTGGCTGGCATAGAAGAAAAGGGTTTACAGGCTTTCCCGATCCTCCCGTTGATTACAGCCCGGGATACCGCCCCCCCCCCCGCCCTCCCCCCACCCGAGGATGGAGAAAATCACACAGGCACTTTGCAACATAAATTCAGGGAAAACTCCAGGCCAGGCACAGATGGTTTCTCTAGGGAATTGTACAGATACTTCCAGGCCCAGTTCACATATATCAAGAGGCGATCAATAAATCATACTTCTCTCCCGAGCTTCAGATGGCTACCGTAGTGGTGCTGTAGAAACCGTGACGATCACTGTGCATCTTATCACCAAATTTCCCTCATCAACTCCGAAATAAAAATCTATGCAAAAGTATTTTCTAACTGACTACTTCAAACCCTCCCACATTTAATCCACCTGCATCAATGTGGGTTTATGCCCAACAGGAGTACCAGGCAATGTCTACCATGACTGCACATGGCCTTTACCCGCCTCTCTATGCCGGCAGACCAAACCACTCTCCTACTCCTAGATTTCGAGAAAGCCTTTGTCACAGTCTACTGGACATTCCTTGAGGAGACGATGGAAAAGGTAGGTTAGGGCCCTAAATTTAGATTTTTCATTCAAGCACTGCACCCACGTCCTCCGGCCCAAGTCCGCACCAATGGCTCTTTCTGTCCCTTTTGCAATAGGATGAGGCAACCATCAGGGTTGTCTCCTATTTGCCCGGACCACCGAACATTTGACAACCTGGATACGTTGCGATGCGCAGATATGGGATTTGGCTGGGTGCAGTGACGGAGGACAGAATGGCCCTATATGTGCATGACATCCTTTTTATCTCCAGGCCTTCCCTTACAATTACACAATTGCTTCTAATGCGCACCCTGTACAGCAAGGATTGGAATTGAAAATTAACTGTCCCAAATCAGTCCTGGTCCCTCTGAGGGGAGATGAGCAAGTGACAAACTGGTAAAAACAACTCACAATCCGCAGACTCAGCCTTTGCTACTTAGAGATTCACACAGCACTTGAACCTAACCTAACCTGGAGCCCCTCATTGTTCGGCTCACAAGAGACATGGGCAGGTGGGCGTGGCTTCATCTTCATATCCTAGCTGCGTGGCCCTGTTCAAGATGATCGGGCAACTTTGAATGTTGTACACGTAACAAAACTATCCATTACTGATTCCACACACCTCATTTTGAACACTACTGGCCAAGATGAACACCTTCCTATGGCTTAACCTGCCCTTGTATCACATTTGGTAAATGTGCCCAATCAAGCTACGATGGAGTGATGGGCATGGCAGAGGTCTGCCTTTATGATTGGGTGGCCCACCAATAGGTGGTCACTGAATGGCTGAACGGAGGATGAAGTGGCCCAATTTTCTGCCTGGAGGGTGGCAACCATGAGATTGGGCAATTTTAGAGGAATGCTTTATGGGGACCACCATCCCCTCACACCTACTTGAGACGACTTGGGTAGTCCTCCTAACATGGCATTCACCGCAGGCATTGATTGGCTGGGATAAGAGGATTATGCTTGAGACCGTGCTGTGGACGGGAGGATGGCTATGCTGTTCGTCCTCTTTGGCTGGGTTCAGAGGACTGGGGAAGGTGGAATCGGGATCCCCACGATTGGAGACGTGTGGCAGGGATCCCATTTTAAGTCATTCCAGTCCCTTCAGGTGGACTACACACTGCACAGGTCCCAAATCTTAAGATACCTACAACTTCGCAATGCTTTTGAACAACACAACTATTACCCTGGTGCGGTTCCAGAATTCAGCTGCCTAGAATCCCAAATCCTTAAGAGTCCTATAGAAGGGAAAAGGCTTCTCACAGATTTACAAAGCCCTCAAACGTATCTCCCCAGACCCGTTTACACCATTACTGACCCTTCGGGAGGGATCGTTGGGCCCCTTGAATGACTAAGATTGGGGGGATGCATATGTGTCATCTAGAGCATTGTCCATCTCCTCAAGGCTCAGACTCGTTCTACTTCATTTCCGGCACATGACCTACTGAGACTATGGCACGCAGGCACATAGACAGCACCAATATGTTGGCGCTGCCAAGACCCGCAAGCACATTTTTTCCCCTCTATATAGGAATACCCCCATATAAGACAATACTGGCAGACAATATTTGCCACACTCTCTGGAGCATTGGTGATGGCGGTGGATCCATCCCTGAGGTAGCTCTCTTATGAGTCTTGGGTGGGTGTGAGCAACACAGTGGGGCACAGCACCTTAGTAGGGATTGAAACCATGTTGGCTTTAAATAATAATTTTAAAAAAAAAGACATTCTCTGGGAACGAGCAATGAACTGGTGTGCCAAGCAGGAAGAAACACTTTATACATCACAAAGATGCCCAAAGAAACATGGAAAGATATGAGGAAAATGGCTTTAATACTGGGGATTTCTTTAGAACAAAGTTACTATGAGGAGCATCATGCGAGGTCTCTGTAGGAGTTTCATCACTGATATGTACGTGGCTATGTAAAATTGTGGCATTTGTTTCAAAACAGTCAAAGTCAGTGTATTAAAAAAAATCATAATAGTCAAGCAGTACTATGATCGAGAGGGATTTTGGTTCACACTATGGTCTAAACATATACCCAATTAACTCACTGAACTAATAACTGGGTTGTCAATAATAAAGACTTGTGCTTGGTTAACCAGAAAAGACAAAAACAAAAGGCTGTGTTACCTCTTGAAGGAGTCCATCTGTACAGGGCGCCATATGCAGGCAAGTAAAGTAAGCTTGATGGTAGTATAGGTTCTTACTAACATCTGGGTGATTCAGACACGATGTAATGAGAGCTACTGCTTCAGTGGTACGTTCGCAAGCAATCAGGTATCTTACACGCAGTTCAAAGAAGAGCTGATCTTCTGAGCTTAAGTATTTGTTTACTGCAAAGAAAGAACAAACATTATTAAAAAATATGTAGTTGTTTATAAACCTTTCAATAAAGAAATGCAGTGCATATCTTAAATGCAGGACTGAGAACAATCATTTCAGAGGTAAAACCGAGTAATTTACTTTCAATTTCCACTCTAGAAATCACTACACCTTTATAACTTATTTAAACTGTTAAGCTCATATTATTTGAACTGATCAGTTTGCTACGGATGCACATTAATCAGAAAACTTTTCCTGACCAAGTAAGGAAAGAAGCGAACAATGCACGCCTCCATTGCTTGAACAGGATTTAGTCTTTTTTACCTTGTAAAGCAAATATGTATTTTTTTAGCTGTTGCAGTGTCTTCTTTATTGAGCGGGCACACCTGCCATTTGCCCTAATTGTTTTTTCAACTTTACCCACGTCTTTTCCTCCAGTGAACTTGAAAAACTACAAGTTTACTAGAGATGTTTCACAATTTATTTAGTCATGCTTAGGCAGAGCTAGGGTAGGCTCTGTTGACAGAGTACAATATGGTCCCCCTCCGCCCAAACTGAATTAAGAGGGCTTCTGCCTCTACCTTTCAGGCTACGAGGCGTGAGATGTTCGGCAGAAAAATTCATCATTGGGGGGAGCGAGAGATTGTGGAGGGTAGTGCTTACTGGCTCATACCAGCTCTTACCGTTAATGATGCATCCAGCCTCCTTTAATTGGAGTCCCATTCATTTTGTTTCTTTATAAATAAAAGGAAAGAAAAATAAACAAAACCTTACATTTTTTATTCTTACTTCATACTTGCAATGCTTAAGATGCATACAGTAGCCTCCATGGTAAGCATAACAAGAAAAGACCTCTATGCTGCCTAGTAACCGGAAGGGGGGAGAGGGGGAAATCTGCATCAGAACATGCTCATGGTTAGTGACGAAATGGGAAAGAATGAGGCTGGGCGGTGCTTCTGCACTGAATGATTAGGTACATAAGTAATCTGTCAGAGCCCCTTTCAGAGGTCCATGGGGTACACAGGGGATACTGAGCCCGACCATGGTGGTTGAGACCTCTTACTCCTGAAGTCACAGGGCCTGGCCTACTATGGATCCTACTCAACTAGGCAAAGTACCCTTGCTGCACCTTCAGCACCTAATCCGCTGTGGCCCACAGGGCCAGGTCAAGTCTTACCCACTCCAGCAGCATGGAAGCGTTCGGTGTTACAACAGGTGTCCTCAGCACAGGCACTCGCAAGGTCAAGTCCTGTTCGGAGAAGTCAGGCTGTTTTTGTTTCACATGACAGTGTCAGTCAGGCGCAGGCTCACAATCTGGGGTGGCGCGGCTGGCTCTCCCCAGCAATTTGAGCAAATTCCAGATTGCAAGATGCAATAGGTTAAGTTCTCCCCAGTGGGGAAATTCAATCCTTTGGCTCCCAACCAGAGTCCCATGAGGGCGTGTCATCCTCCTGGTTCTCAGGAGTCGGTCAGGGCAGATCTTAGTGCGGCTAGACCTGCTGGTCGCAGTCTCACTCCAGTACTGCGCGAAGGCCCGAAGTCTTTGGTGATTTGGTCCCGGCAGCACCTCCTGGCATACAGGGTTGCCGCAGTACTTTCCAGGTGCAACGTGGACTCATCTGGTGCCATCGGCCACACCACAGCAGACCCTCCTGGCATATGGTGTCACTGCTAAGGCATTAACTAGTCCTGGCAGGCTGGTCCTGCAGCTACTTCAACTGTGGCTCCCTCTGGCATATGGGGTCACCATAACTATGACATGTGGGCATGGGGCCCTTCGCACTGCACTCAATACTTGGCTCAGTCTACAAATGCCCTCTCCTGGCATACAGGGGTTGCCAGAAAAAGGTCATGTGCACTGGCTACGGCTTGATCTGTGAACAGCCAAATCATCACACCTCGCACAGGGTCCTCACTGTTGGACTCTACAATGGACTTCAAGCAGACAGGCGCTGGTGCTCCAGGGTACATGCTGTTGGTTTAAGTGCTCAGTCAACAGGGAGACTAGCAGGCCTCGCCCTCCCAGTCCTGGCCACAGGCAGCGCTTTCTTATCACACAACCCATCTGGCTGCTTGGCAGCTGTCGAAGTTTGGGGTCTCAACCTCCCCTTCTTATAGTCCATTTCCAGAGACCAAATTTGATTTAGGATCCAAGTCTTATGTTGGGGTTCTGCTTCTTTTGAAGTGGACCTTTCTTTTTTTATTCTTTACTCATGAAGGAGGTCTGTTACAGCAGGCATGACTCCAAAGCTGATTGACCCACAACACAATTCATAGGGGTGCCCAGAGTCCACACCTAGATGCCAGCCGCAGCGATTTGTGCATCAAAAGTTTAATCCCAGACTACCAGCCTACTCTTTATGAGTCCCTTATCACCTCCATCTCCCTTCCTGAAACGTATCCAGGCTCCCTCCTTGTGATCCATCACTGAATCAAATAGCAGTCTTCTGAAGTGTAAAGGGAGTCTCTTCTGTTTCCCTTCAGTGCGTCTCCAACCCAGCTGACAGGAATGTAACAATCCACAAATCTGTCCGGGGGATTCCTCTCCTCACATCACCACCAGGTAGGCCTGGGCGTTCCAAAATGGAACCCAGGTTATGTACCATTGCAAGCACAATTATTCGAGTACATTCACAGCATCCTTACCGTCCAATACAAGAACCTCTACATGTACATAAGCATTCGGCATAGCAGCACAGCACAGACACAAAGTCTGTGGACACTGTTCAGCACTGAAGCTTTTCTATATTTAACCAGTATGTGCAATTTACAAACACACACTGCCAGCACACACACTCACCATGTGCACATTTCACCCTTCATGTATAGTACAAATATAAAGGAGCATGCATTTAATATAGATGCATGTAAAAACAACTGTTTATGTGTACCTATTAATTTTTTCATTTACAGGTACTCCCAACAGAGGTTTTGTGAGTAAATCTTCACTATCCACTACACTCACAGCACACTTTAGGGTGTGTGCTGATATCTACACCTTACATGGCCTTTCTTATTTTTGTAGGCCATTCACCATTTTTCGGTCCTGATGAAAGCCTCAAGAACCATCTAGAAGGCTGAAACTAGTAGACCTTATTTGCAAGGGATACCAAGGAAAATAATATACCTTAGTAGAGATCCCGAATATATTTTTAACTCATGTCCTGGGACCCTTCTAATAAAAATATTTCTAAAGGGCATTCCTCAGAGACATTTTTTAACCCATAGTTACACTTCACATAGCACGTCACTTTCTGTTTCACTCAACATCCTGCTCCGCTGTAACTCAGGCGTTGTAGCACAGCTGGATTGCATTAGGCAATCCAGTTGGGCCCCGATGATGAAGCATGCCACCTACTAGGTAGGTGGGTGAGGGGTTTTCTACAACAGTTGTGTACTCTCCTTCTAAGTTTCTCAACAGGTGACGGCGAAAAACGTTTGCTCAAAGTTACCTTACAAAAAACGTGTCCACTTTGTTTTTGAAAATTTATTGGGGAAGAGGACAAGTTTTCTCTTTTTTCCTCGCTCGCTTTTTGTTCATATCTGTAATTTATTTACCACCACCTGTTAGCAGAGCTTGGCCTCTACTTGGGTTGCAGCAAAACACCGTCTTTAGTAAGAGGTCATCGCAGGTAGGTCTGTGACATGTCCAAGTGCCTGATTCAAGTAAACGACAAAGGAGAGTCTGCATGAAGCCTTCACATAGGACCACATCTGCTACCAGTAGTTGGTCGGATTATGGCAGGACCAATGAATGTGGGCAATATTGCATTGAAGCAGATTCCAACTCCAGCAAATTGTGTTTGGACTAACTCTAGACTGGCATAGCGACAATGGAAACCTGTATCAGCCTTGCAAGATTTCTGAAGCAACTAAGTTTCAAGCAACCTTTATGTAGACCCTTGACAATGAATAGGATCAAAAAGCAAGGTTTAGGCATCCCCGTCATTTGCTGAGTAGTGTGTGTTCTATGGGTTTGTTAAATAAGATCTCAATCACATGGCTGTACAGACCGGAGAAAACTATTTAAAAATCATCCACTGGTCTTAAGCTATGTTAGATGGGAGAAGTTTGTACAAACCATAGATAGACTGTAGTAAATGACCATCTTTTGTATAAATTCCCTCCCTGATTGCTGCCCTATTGGCTTTCTTGGATTTAGAACTCTCTCTACTTTACTCCTGCTAACAAGGAGCTAAGTGCCTGTGCTTCAGTTTTAAACATGTTTAAATTGGCTTAACCCAAATGGCCATATTTATCTTTTTCAATAAAGCCATAGATATATGGTGCAGAAATACACCAAAGGCATGGAAAGTTACATGTCACTTGTCTACTTCAACACTAATTGTGCAATCCACTACCATGACAGAGAAAACATGGATACAGTGCTACCCTCAGTAACTTGCTTGCAGAAACCTAAAAGCTGATGTACAGATTAGTTACCAATCATTTTAACAGGTGGGAAACTCTGCTTTTAAATATTAATTTCACCCCTACGTACACCTTGATGCCCACAAGGTGAGGTGCTGATATCTAAATGTGGAATATGCACAAAAATAAAATCGGAAAGATCCTCAAACTCTATTTTCACAGGCAGGAATTTAGCTGAATCCTGTTAATTTCAAAGTGTATATTATACATATTAACTTGCAACTTTTTAAAAAGGAAACAGCTACAAAAGGCAAAGACTATTTGTCATATTTATTAAAAATCCAATTCATTGGTGGAGTTCAACTTAATAAATATTTAGGAAACATTACTTTTAGGAAGTTACATTTTCCCGGTCAGAAGCTCCTGGGGGCTAATTTGCATTAGCCTTGCCAGCAGTTGCCCAACAAGTGCTTGACCTTAGTGATGTATGAAAACTAATACTAGAGCAGAACTATGGCGTCAGTCTGGTGATAGGATAAACTGGGTGTGGGGCATTTGATCCCGATCAGCTAAGGGAGGACAGTTGGAGTGGGTCCAGGAACCTCATTAACTTGAAAGGGATGGAGGTGAAGCCTGTCCATTCATAGTTTAGTGTATGGGGATACCTGAAGAAGAGAAAGTCTTTATCTTGAAAGCCTACACTACCCGGGCTGGCAACAAGCCCAGTGGGATGGAAGCTAGCCACAAAACAAGTTATAAGTGGACACAGGGGAGGAGACTGCTCATTTCCATCACCTCACATCTGGATGGCCCCAATAGCTCTACAAAAGGGGGGGAAAAGGTTACCACCAACTTGTAATTGTGGAGTGGGAGGGGCACTGTGGTATTGTTTGCAGTAGAGTTAACGAAAACTGCTGGATAAGTGGATAAACATGCCCCTGTGACCTTTACCCCACTGGTTAAGGAGTGCCTAAGAGCCAACCTCACCCCCCTCACCCCTGAAACTAGCTGGTGCCATGCATAAAAAAACAAGGCACCTCCACAGAACACTTTCTAAACCTGCAGAAGATCAGTGGGGCTGCTGTCCTGAACACGAGGGGCACCGAAGGACTGGATCTACTCAGTCAAATACCCAGGACAAAGAAGTGAACTCCAAGGGTCAGCTTGCAGACCTCATTTGTGGCCACATGGAAGCAAAAAGCTGCAAGAGGCCCTTTTCCTGAAGTGATCAGTTGAGCAGTACCAAGTGGGCCTGGACCTTGCTGGTGGACTCTGCTAAAGTGAATGAACCCTGGCCCCTAAGTGTTTCCCTGAGTTCCTAGGAGCCTGAGAGATGACCCAGTGGAGCTGCTCCAGAAACCCTGAAAAGTTGGGACTTAGGAACATTTTGGACTTCTAAAACCTCTAGAGCCATAAGCGGGACACTGTGGCAAATGACAGATTTCAATGTACTTTCCTAAGATACAGCCTCAGGCTTGCCCCGCTGGAGGATTTTGAGCTCCATAAAAAAAGACTAAGTCTGAAGCTAAAATCCTTGATTGAGATTAACCCACCAGGTGTTCTTGACCTGCACACTGTTGCAGTTGACCTGAAATCCCACCTATAACCCCGATCTACAACTTTCATAGGCTATCATTGACACTAGCATTTTATGGCTCTATTTTTAATTCAAAATTTTAAAAACTCATATCTCTGGTAATCTTTTTAGATATTTGGTGTCATTTTGATTATTCAAATGTACTCTATTTTTTTTAATTCATTTAGTATTTTTATTGTTTTGGGTTTTCAATGCATTACTGGCTTGGTACTTCATAAATAATTTTCACATTTCCCTAAGTTAGGCCTGTCTGCTTTGTACCGTAGCTACCAGGGGATTGAACTCATGTTAAGTGACCTTAGAATTAACCCTGACAAGTTAGTGTTATTATCCCTTGAGGGAGGCAAGCAAGCACTCCAAATAATCTTTCTCATACTGTCCTTAGCACTGCTTGAAACAATGCATTAGTTGGAGATATTGCCAAAGTCAGGAGCTCTGCAGGAAGTACTCATCGTTCTGTTTTTCAAAGGACTTCAGTCAATCCTCTGTAATCTGGTTTAAAATGTGTTTTAGGATTAGGTCTGATAAAGTAACACTTCAAAAGGTTTGGTTGTCAATAAGGAGGCAAGCCTTGCACCAAGAAAATGGCATCCACAAGCAAAGGTGATTACATATTCAGCTTCTTCTGGCCTGTTTGCCATGCTGAAAACAAGGATCGTGATAATGAGCTGAAAAAACATTTCTTGAAGATTTGGATCTGTGCAGGACCCGCAGTCCTTCACCACTCCTTCATATAATATTTACATTTCTCAGCCAGATAGGTTTGTCTGCATCTTCTTTATCAAGTTACGACAGAAACAAGAGTTGATGGGCTTTATAACAGGATTACATACGCGAATGGCCCCAGATGTGCTTAGATGATGGTTTAAAGAATTTTGCTAAGATTTCAAGCCATCCTAGAAAAAGCGTTTGATCAGATCAATGGATCGAAGTGGTCAAGGAACCATGAGAGACTGCATACTGAAGATGTAGCGGAATTGAGAAGTTGAGGTCCTTGTCACCACCTATATGCAGCCAAACAGAGCGGGATTGAGTTTGGACCAAATGCAAAAAGTGAGAAGTCTTGGAAGCCAGTAGAGGCTGGATATAATCGGCCATCATGTAGGGTGGGCCTTTAACCAATCAACTTCCCAGCTATGTGAAATGTTTTGACTCACAAGTTAATGTACAATTTTTCTATAAAAGACTTGGTATCGTACTTGGTTATGGGCAGAACTTCACTTTTATCCATCATCAATGGATAATCTGAGAAGGGCAGAAAGTTAGCAGTTGTAAAGCATGAATCAGATGTGAAAGCGTTAGGAGAATGTCATCTTCCTAGAAAATGATTTTCTCTTCTCCTACTGTGATGGCTTTCCTTGTAATGTCGCAGACTACCTGATCACTGCATCTAGTGCTTTAAGCAGAAGCAGAAAATAGATGAGCTAAGTGACAACCTTGACATCTCCCTCTCTGGATCTTGAGTGGCTTGAAAGGAAACCATTACAGTTTGCTTGAGATATAGGCTTAGTATATCACTATTTTGCTACAGTGCCACAGCCTGCCCTTTCTAGAATGCAGAAGAAGAAACTTTGTTCAACACAGTGAGGTGATTTTTCAGCACTGAGTAAAAGGTATAAGTTTGTCATGTCATCTTTCATTTCTCAGAAGCATTGTGCATTTATTTGTTTCTGGACAAGTGGCCAGGCAGGTAGTCCTGAAATATGAATAAGTAGTGGCATTGCAATTCTAAGCCTATCCACTAAGATCTTCACCAATAATTTTACAATTGAATTAATTAGCAAGAGGGACTGGAGAGGGAGTAAAAAGTGATTCTTACCTAGACTGGTGTTTGTAGCAAATGGTGGCTCTACCAAGAGGGGCGTGGCTTGCCTGGGATCCATGGCAGACGCGTGAGCGAGGAGCTTTGCACCAACCGCACATAAATCCTGCAACAAACGCTGACCGAGGCTGCGGTGCCACTCCTGACTGCCCACTAGTGTTCAGCAGTGTTCGCCGGCAGCGCTCGGGCAATCCTCGCTGCGGTGTGGACGAGGCGGCGGCTGTTCCTGGTTCCCTGGGTGCGAGGGGCTCTGGCGGCGACTTCCTGTGAAGCGCACGGACGGCTGCGCGACTACGTGAATCCCCAGTCGCGGGCTGACTGATGGGCCCGAGGTGCTGCGTCCGAGACGCTGGGGCGGCGTGCGTAACGGAGGGGCGGCGGATCTTCAACGCGACCATCACCGCGACAACGCTGAAACCCTGCAAATGACTAACGCTTGCCCAGTGAAGGTGGGTGAATTATAGCAGAGCGATGGGACCATCGGCCCCGTAAGGTTATTGCTGGAGGGGCGGTGTGACGCAACTGGTGACCCGGATGGACCATATGACGAGCTAGCTGGTTGGAGTTCAATCGGTATCCCGGTGGGGAGTGTCAGCCGGTCCTACCGCGGTTGGGCTGGTGACTGAGGGGAAGTGTCTGCTGGGGCCGACGTGGGTCTACCACCATTTTGGATCTTGCTGGGCTCTGGATAGTTGCCGCTGGTGCCCGGAGCTGGCGGTGAAGCCTCCGCAGAGTGGTGTGCGTTTCTCCCTGGCTGCGGCTCCTAGGGATATGGGGGTGCTGGAGCCGAGATCCCCCTGATTGAGCGCTTCCTGTGCTGCTACACTTATCTGGGACTGGGTGCGGAACAGAGTCCTGTGAGGCCTGGCTGTGGACTGCGGACAGTACGAATCTGCCTCCTCCGAGATCAGAGGGTCCGGTATACTAGTTGCGGTGCCCTGAGGGAGCCTGTGGGGGCCTGTCTCTGGGACCTCCTAGCCGGCGGTGAGTGGTGAGCGGCGCGGGGAGTAGGAGGGCCTTTCCAGTCCAGGGACTTTCGGCCTGAAGACCAGGGGCGCCTTTGGTTGGGGACTGGTTCGCTGCCATGGGTAAGCTCCAAGCTAGGGTCGCTGGTACGGGGCAGGACCCTGAGGATGGAGAACCTGACCTGTCGCAGATGGCCCCTGGGAAACCTATCCAACAGCAGCTCAAAGAAATCCTAGCAGCCGTAACAGATACTAAAGCCACCCTCCACCAGGACATTAGTACGGTGGCGGTTGGGCTAGGGCTCCTCCAAGATGAACATAAGAAGCTAGCGGGGAGGTTCAAGGACACTGAAACCAGCATAGCGGAATTGCTCCCAGCCCATAAGGACACGGCCCAACAGCTGCATGCTCTTACGGATAGAGTGAACTCCCTGGAACGCAGAGCCGAAGATGCGGAGGGCAGAAATCGGAGGAACAACGTCCGCGTGGTTGGGCTGCCGGAAGGAGTGGAGGGGACTGACATGGTGGCGTACTTAGAGACCTGGCTTAAGACTGTGGTGGCCCCGGAGGGCCCATCTGTCTTTTACACTTTGGAGCGAGCTCATAGGGTCCCGGCTAGGCCACTTGGGCCGGGCAGACCACCGAGGCCAGTGATTGCTCGCCTTCTACATTATCGTGACCGGGATCTATTGCTTCAAAGGGCAAGAACGGCGGGCCCCTTCATTGTGGATAACAGCAGAGTCCAACTATTCCCGGATTATACCCTGGAGGTCCAGCGAAAGCGAGCTTCTTACCTGGAGGTCAAAAAGCGTTGAGTGAGGAGGGCTTGCAGTACTCCCTCTTGTTTCCGTCACGGCTACGAATTGTTGTCGATAATACCTCCTACTTTTTTGACTCCTCGGCGGAGGCCTGGGACTGGTTGGAGGAGTATAAAGGTGGTCTGACGGCCAGGCATGGGGTATCTGCGCCCCGAGGTGGTTTGACTGGAATGCGTGGGTCTCGGCGGCGGAGAGCCCGGATGAAACCCTCCATGACGCAGGTTGAACTGGAGCGGCCAGCCGCTCTACGGGCGGTGGAATCTGTGTCGGATTCCGTCAGTCCACCCCGCCGAAAGATGAGGCAGGCTCTACCAGGGACTCTGCAGATAATGACTCAGACAATTGTAGTGCGAGACTCCCAGTGGTAACGCCCCAGAGTGTGGATGATATTATATGACTCTACTGTGGGGAGGTTGGAAAATTCTGGTGACTTTCTGAAATGAATTGCTTGTGCGCTGGGTGGGCAGTCCTTGGGAAGGTTTTATGTTTATATGCGGTTGGTGTCTTCTGTTTGGTTGCAGAGCTCGTCCTGGGGCAGCTACGTTCACCCTTGCCTCTGAAATAGTCAGAGGACTTTGCTTAGTTGCTAATTTTTATTGTTTGGATGGGCACTAGTTTTAAGGTAACTGTCCTTGGGAGGGGGGTTTGGGAATGTTTATCAGGGGCTCTAGCATGGCGCTTGTACTTTATTGGTGGGGCACTGGACATACCATATACCAAGGGGTCACTGAATGATTTAAAGAGCATAACGTGGAACGTTAGGGGCTTGCACACCATGAGCAGTCGGCATAAGATCCATACATATCTGGTGAGGAGGGGGGTTCAGGTAGCTTTCCTCCAGGAAACACACATCACGGGTTCAAAGGGTCTTGCACTGCAGCGCAGATAGAGAGGTCAGGTTTTTCATACCTCATATTCTGCCCTTGCACGAGGAGTCTTGGAGTGAATCAGAGCTGGGGTCCCCTTTCAACCTATGCAGCACATTGTAGATCCGGAAGGGCGTTATGTACTGGTACAGGGAAGACTTGATGGGAGGGACATTACGCTGGGACAGTATTTATGCCCCGAATACTGAGCAACAGGCCTTTTTTACTTTATTGTCGGGGAAGCTGGTGTCCTACTTGTCTGGTATAGTGATGCTGGGAGGTAACTTTAATTCCATTACAGATGTCGCCCTTGACAGGTCTCACCACCCTCTTCCTGTAGCACCAATTAATAAGATCGCAAGGGCTCGAAGTACATGGCAGTCGAATTGGGGGTTGTTGGATACCTGGAGGGAGCACCCCCCACATGAGCGAGACTACTCCTTCTCCGCGCTCCATGAGTTGCACGTTAGATTAGATGCAATACTTTGTTCCCCTGACATACACATGGCGGTCCAGCACAGTGAATACCTGACCAGAACACTCTCGGATCATAATCCCCTGCTGCTGAGACTTCGTTGGGCCCCACAGCGCCCAGCGATCCCGACATGGCGATTAAATCCAGAGCTACTTCGGGACCCGGTCTTCCGGGAGGTGATAGGAACTGGGATGACCCAGTATTTTCAGGAGAATGCCGGTACAGCGTCCTCACTGGCAGTGGAGTGGGACGCTTTTAAAGTGGTGGTGAGGGGACTCTGTATTGCTAATATGATTGGGGTACGAAAAGTTCTCCTCCAGGAGAAGGACACCGCGGACCAGTGCTTGCGAGACTTGGAGCGTGATCGCCCAGAACATCCAGCTGGGCAGGAGGAGCTGTTAGCGGCCCAGGAGGCAGTAGCAGTGGGGGTTGAGAAGCTGCGATGTTATGATTATAAGAGGTATATGGTACGTGCCCGCGCAGAGCGTGACAAATCTGGCGCGCTCCTGGCGTGGCTAGCGAACCCCGCGAGGCAGGAGGTCCCTATTTTGGCACTCTGCGAACCAGTGGGGAGTATATGCTACACTCAGCAGGGCATTAATCGCCTTTTTTCTGACTATTATGAGGAACTTTATTGCAATAAAGTCTCCTTGGACGAGGATGGTCTAGAGGGGTTTTTAGCAGAGGCGGATTTACCGGCCCTCGCCAAAACGGAAGCAGATCTGTTGGGTCAAGACATCACATTGGGGGAAGTACGAGGTGCAATCAAACATATGGCGCGAAAGAAGACTCCAGGGGTGGATGGTTTGCCGAACGAATTTATGCATCTTATGCTGATCTGTTGGCCCCTAGGTTAGTGGCCCTCTATAATGGTTCACGGAGGGTGGGCCAGCTTTCTGCTACGACGCGTGAGGCGCTTATCATACCTCTGTTGAAGCCTGGGAGGCCCCCCTCGGACAGGACTTCCTACTGTCCACTCTCCATGCTTACCACCGACTATAAGATCTTAAGTCGGATACTAGCCACTCGTCTCCTGCCGTATATGACCCAAGTAGTACATGTGGATCAGGCGGGGTTTATACCCAAACGGAATACAGCGGGCAACGTTCGTTGCCTGCTCCGTGTTTTAGAGGCCGATACGTACTCGTCACATACTGCTGCCATATTCTCGGTTGATATCGAAAAGGCCTTTGACAGCCTGGAGTGGCCTTATTTATTTCAGGTACTGCGTGCCTTTGGATTGCGGGAGAGGTTTGTGACCTGGACGGCTTTGCTATATAGGGACTCCACGGCTAGAACTAAGTCTGGAGGTCTGATATCGGCTCCCTGTGTGGTGCATAGAGGGACTCGCCAAGGGTGTCCTCTATCCCCGCTATTATTTGCAATGGCAATAGAGCCACTGGCGGCCCAGGCCCGAACGGGGAGGTGGTTCAGGGGGCTCCAGGTGCATGACGATACCCATTATATTGCGCTTTACGCGGACGACCTCCTCCTGTTCCTAGCCAACACCCAGGAGGCTTTGCTAGGAGCTAATCGTCTGCTTCGACATATTGAAGAAATGGCAGGTCTGGGAGTGAACTGGACAAAATCGTGCCTGTTTCCCACCTCCAAGACAGTTGAGGGTCCTCGGTCTACAGAAGCTGTAAACTGGGAATATACCTGTATAACGTATCTGGGGACGCGTATCTACCATGAGCATAAAGATCTAGTAGAGGGTAATATTGGCAGGGCTATACGGGGTCTCCAAGCAGTATGGACATTTGGCAGTCATTGCCGCTTCCCTGATAGGGCGGGCGGCGCTCCTTCAGATGGTGGCACTCCCCAGGCTGTTTTTTTTTTTTTTACTTCTTCATTAGGTGTTCCTCCAGAACAGCAAACCATGTACAACAACCAACAGCAATCATTTCCGCCTCAGCCGAGTTGGAACACGTTTTTTTTTGTGATAATACAAATCAGGAATTAGACCACCAGTTTTATCAGTGGAGGAGTCCTCCCGGTCACTTTATGTCATTGTTCTTATTCAGTGTTATAAACATCATCAAAACTTAACTGCAACTTATCTCCCCCCTCCCCAACTAACCCTCCCTGAACCCCCTTCCCGTCCCTTCTCTTCCCCCGCCTTCCCCCCCCCCCCCAATCCTGCCGGGTCTGGGTAACTCGAGGTCCAAGTGTCGTATCGCCTATACTGGGTCCCCTTGTGTCTGTTCCCTAGAACCTGGGGCCGTCCCCCCCGCAGAATGCGGCAGCTCTGAACCTGCCTGTGTAGATTGTGCGGTGTGTGTGGCTATCTCGTGAATCATAACTCCCCACGCCAGCAGCACTTCTGGTAGTTTGTTATCTCTCCTGGTGTTACGCATATGCACTTCTTCTGCTAGTGCCCACTCCCTTAAATCAGTCCTCCACTTCGCCATTAGTGGCCCCTGCTGGGTTAGCCAATGGATCGTGATACGCCTTTTGGCGATCACATGTTATGTTATGTTATGTTATGTTATTTTGTATTTGTAAAGCGCACAGATGCCCCAGCCAAGCGGCGTCCCGGCGCTGTAAAGGACAAGCAACACAACAACTGATAACACGAACCAGTCATGACCACTAAGCCTCGGGAAACAAAAATGTTTTCACGGCTTTCCTGAAGAGAAGGAGATTTGACATAGACCGAATACTGACAGGCAGTGTATTCCAGAGGCCAGCCGCCAGAACACCAAACGAGCGGCCGCCCATTCTGGCTCTTTTAAAGCGAGGAACCTTAGCTAGAAATTGACCCGCTGAGCGAAGTGCTCTAGCAGGGGTGTAGAGGGAGATGGTCTGGGCTAGAATGGGAGGGGAGGCAAACTTTAGAATCTTAAAAGTCAGGCACAGCACTTTGAATTTTATTCTCTGCCTGACGGGCAACCAATGTAGATCGGAAATAGAACGCCTAGCCGAGCAAAACTTAGGCAAACCAATCAGCATACGGGCGGCCGCGTTCTGCACATGCTGAAGGCGTGTGAGCTCTGCTTGGTTAGTGCCCAATAGAAGGCCACTGGCATAATCCAATCTGGAAAGAATCATTGCCTGCATTATAAGTTGCCTAGTGGGGGCATCGAAGAATTTAAAAATAGGCCTAAAGCTTTGAAGAACGCCATAGCAGGTGCCCGCCACTTTCTTTGTATGGGGTATGAATGAAAGATTGGCGTCGAGCAAGACCCCAAGATTTTTCACCTGAGTTGCTGGCGTAGGAGTAGGACCTAGCTCCGATGGCCACCAGTCGTCTCCCCAGAGATGAGTTTCTTTGCCCAACACCAGGACTTCAGTTTTAGTGGCATTGAGTTGGAGACGGTTATCGGTCATCCAACCTGCCACCTCCCTAAGGGCGCTTTGAAAGTTGGAGGCGTCCAGTGTAGTGTTCCCGTTTAGAGTGACCGCTAATTGCGTGTCATCAGCATATGACACTATGGTTAAACCCCATTTATTGGCCACCTCCATCAATGGTCTAACGTACAGATTAAACAGGGTCGGGCTAAGTGCTGAACCCTGTGGAACTCCTTGAGAAATGGAGCGGGGAGAAGACTCACATGGGGGAGTACGCACTTTAAAAGTACGCTCAGTCAAGAATGAGCGAAACCAGTCCAGCGCCGTGCCCTCTACTCCGGCTTCTCTGAGTCTCTGAAGCAGAATAGGATGTGAAACAGTGTCAAAGGCGGCACTGAGATCCAAAAGGATCAGTGCCGCCGTCTGACCTGAGTCTAAGAGTCTTCGAAGTTGCTCGACCATAGCCACCAGAGCTGTCTCAGTGCTATGGCCTGCTCTGAAGCCATTCTGGGAAGGATGGAGGGTACCTGTTTGTTGAAGGTGGGCAGATAGAATATTGTTAACGTGAGCCTCAGTAATTTTAGAGGCCCACGGAAGCAAGGAAATGGGCCGATAATGTTCCGGCTTTGCTGGATCTAGTGTAGCCTTTTTCAGGATTGGCATAACTATAGCTTGCTTCCATAGGATAGGCACCGACCCAGTACTCAGAGATAGCTTAATTAAATTGTGGAGAAACGGAAGACAGAGCTCAGCAGATTCCCTGAATTGTGCTGGTCTCAGAGGGTCCATAGGAGAACCCGATTTGACCCTCACCACCAGAGAATCGAATTCTTCCTGAGATGGAGCAGGAAGCACTACCAGTGGGTTGGTGATGACATTCATAGCTTTAACAATGTCAGTGGGAGTAGTGAGGGGAGGAAAGGATCTGTAGATAGTATCCACTTTATCCACAAAAAAGGAAGCCAGCTCTTCACAAAGGGCCTGAGAGCCATTCCCCGGTGCAGTGGTTTTCCTAGTGGTTAAACCCTTAAGAACCTTAAAGATTAGTTTGGTGGGGTTAGAACTGTTCCTAAATTCCGAGGAGTAGAAGGAGGCACGTGCTTTGCAAATGGCCCGATGGTATAACTTAATCCTGGCCAAATACTCCTGTTTTAAAATAGGGTCATAGGCCTTGCGCCAGGCTCTTTCTGCCCTTTTACAGGTGACCTTAAGGAGCCTAAGAGATTCATCATACCATGGGCTAGAATGGCCAGGCCTGGTCTTACTCCAGCCTGCTGGTATTAAAATGTCTAAGGCCTGGGTCAGCCAATTGCAAAAGGAATCATACCCGGATGAAACCTCAGTGGAGAGCTCTGGTGGATGTTGTGATAGGAGCTGATGAAAAACCTCCAGGTTCAAATTCCTCCAAGGTCGTTTAAAAACAAGAGGTGCAACATTTCTAAAGGGTGGAGCTGTCAAGTTGATCCGAATGTCAATCAGATGGTGATCTGTCCAACTGATAGGTTTAGGTGAAAGTGCTTTAGTGTTGTCCAGATTCGTCAGGAAGGGGTCCAAAGTATGACCCCCTACATGGGTAGGACCACAAATTAACTGATGTAGTCCTAATGCCTCCAGATCTGTGAGAAAGCTGCACACCGCAGAGGATCGAGGAGCATCCATATGCAGATTCAGATCGCCTATTATGCTGAAATTAGCTGATCTAAGGGCTAGGGAAGAAACTACCTCTGGAAGAGCTGAACGAAAGGCGTCGTCAGGACCAGGAGGTCTATAAATGACCAGACCAGAGAAAGTGAACTGAGAGGTCATCGAAATTGTGAAGTGAGCGCTTTCACAGCCCGCTATATTTAAGGCATTCCATAGACAGGGATAACATGTTTTTACCACAGCCGCAATCCCTCCACCTCTCGAATTACGGTGTAAGGTGAACATAGTGTAGTCCGTAGGCAAGGCAAGATTGATCGCCGCCGTGGCATTATCATGTAACCATGTTTCTGTTAGGAACAGTATATCTGGTTGTTCGTCGGTGAGCAGGGTGAACACATCAAAGTAGTGACACACAAGGGACCTCACATTTAGGTGTAATATTTTAAAAGTGGTTGGGCGATGAGAGAGCGGGGTGCAGGTTGCAGAGTTAGTAACGCCTAGTGGGGGCAGTAAGGCCCTGATAGGCATGGGAGTTGGGAGCTCGAAATTACATCCATCACAGTGCACAGGACCGGATAGAGGGTCCAGGGCAGCGTGACCACAAGGACTCACCCTGCTTCTATAGCTACGTAAAATAGTAGCGGTAAGCATGGTCAGTATTCTGCGAAGCCTAGCCGGGCCCAGGCGAGGCGCGGAGTCGCGGACTCCGGCGCAGGGAGGGCGCACACCACTGCGCGTTACCGCTGCGCGTGCAAATGGCCGGGTTAAATGCAGCGTCGATGCCTGCACTGCCCGCCTACTCCCCCAAAATGGCGCCCAAGATTCACCGGTCAGTTCCCAAACAAAGATGTCCCCCAGAGAATCACCCACGCTACCCCAATGAAGTAATCCGCAAAGCAGCGGTGTAGATGCAGATTTTTTATAGTGCGGGTAAGAGGGTAGTAGTACAAGTAAAATCAGGGGAAACAAATGAACACCAAAGCAAATAGAAAAACGGGAAAAGTCTTGTTTTTAAAAACAGCGCTAAACGCTTACGAGTCTGAGGCAAGTGGTGGTGCTGTCAGCTTAACCGGCTGACGCATGCAACTGCCCAGCTTAAATGCAGCGTCGATGCCTGCACTGCCCGCCTACTCCCCCAAAATGGCGCCCAAGATTCACCGGTCAGTTCCCAAACAAAGATGTCCGCCAGAGAATCACCCACGCTACCCCAATGAAGTAATCCGCAAAGCAGCGGTGTAGATGCAGATTTTTTATAGTGCGGGTAAGAGGGTAGTAGTACAAGTAAAATCAGGGGAAACAAATGAACACCAAAGCAAAATAGAAAAACGGGAAAATTCTTGTTTTTAAAAACAGCGCTAAACGCTTACGAGTCTGAGGCAAGTGGTGGTGCTGTCAGCTTAACCGGCTGACGCATGCAACTGCCCAGCTTAAATGCAGCGTCGATGCCTGCACTGCCCGCCTACTCCCCCAAAATGGCGCCCAAGATTCACCGGTCAGTTCCCAAACAAAGATGTCCGCCAGAGAATCACCCACGCTACCCCAATGAAGTAATCCGCAAAGCAGCGGTGTAGATGCAGATTTTTTATAGTGCGGGTAAGAGGGTAGTAGTACAAGTAAAATCAGGGGAAACAAATGAACACCAAAGCAAATAGAAAAACGGGAAAATTCTTGTTTTTAAAAACAGCGCTAAACGCTTACGAGTCTGAGGCAAGTGGTGGTGCTGTCAGCTTAACCGCATGGCCCAGAACCAGGAACCGCCTACTCGTCTTGCGCTTGGAATCTCGTGGAATCAGGCCCAATAGGCAAGCACGCGGGTCCAGATCAAGTACCCCTCCCCAGGCTGTTATATTATTTTCGGATGCTTCCAGTTTGGCTCCCTGCGTCTACTTTTAAAAGGCTTCAACAGATGGTAACGGGGTTTCTCTGGCAGGCGACGTGTAGCTTTCCACACTCTGCCACGTCCACGGGGGAAGGGAGGTCTAGCAGTTCCGGACTTCGAGTCCTATTACTTGGCGGCCCAGCTGCAATGGCTGACTCAAGCAGTGGCTCGGGAGTTCCGGGGAGTGGGAGATGCTGCGGGGGCGACATCCTGCCTACTTGCTATCTAGGATTATTTTACAACAGCCGCTTCGCCATGGGGATCTCCCTGTGGACGTGCAGACTTTTCGGTTGTGCTGGAATAGGGGTCAACAGAGGGCGCGGATCGCCTGCCCGTACGCTCCAGAGACCCCGTTGTTGATGTGCCAGCAATTGCCTCATGGGGGCAACTGGTCGGCGCTACCGGGCTGGTGTGCCTCAGGATTGACAGCTGTGGGAGATTTATATGAAGATAATGTTCTGATGCCTTTTGAGGCCATTCGTGAGCCTTTTGATCTCCCTCGCAGAGATTATCTGCTGCATGCGGCCTTAGTGTCGGCTATTCAGCGGCGATGTAAAGGGGGGCTGTCTGAACCTAAGACATCAATGGCTTGCCAGTATGTGGTGCTGGCGGCCGGTACCATTAAAGCTGTTACTTGTTTATATCGCCGGATGACTTGTGAAAAGTTGCCCCCCCCTTCTGTGGTTGAAGCAACAATGGGAGGAGGACATGGAAGGGGAAATTCCTGACGAATTCTGGGCTGAATTGCTTGAGCGCCCATGGAAATGCTCCAGGAACGCCCGATTTCAACAGATTCCATTTTTTATTTTGCACAGAGCTGATCTCACCCCAGTCAAAATTAAACAATATTTTAAAACACTTGCAGCACCCTGCCCCCGTTGCAACAGAGAGGGAGCGGATTTCCGCCATATGATGTGGGACTGCGCCCGGATTGGGCTTCATTGGCGGGTAGTGTGGACAATACTTTGTGATGTTACGGAGAGGGATATTGAATTTGGTATAGGTCCAGGTTTATTACATTGGTTCCCCCATACTTCTAAGACAAAAATAACTAGTAAATTTATAGACCCGGGGCTGGTCCTGGCCAAAAGGGAAATCACTGCTCATTGGAAGGCTCAGCAGGGGCCGAGATTGCAGAGGTGGAAGGCTGAATTTATTCGGTGGGCAGAGTGCGAGGCGGTTCTCCGACTGCAAACGGCTGTTCAAGCACATAGCGACAAAGCAATGGACTCTGACCGTGCCTGGGGAGCCTTAACGGAGCTGCTAAAACCCACAGACTTCGATACTGATGTTGACTCTGTGCTTAGTGACTCGCACGGCCTGCCCTCCTCACTACCTGTTTAGAACGGTGTTGGAGAATGGATGATACCTCTATTAGCCTACCAACTGTCCTCTGATATGAAAGTTTGATGTGCACCTTTCAGTTGCAGGGTTATTGTGTTGTAGATACTGCGCTGAATGCCCTGTTATGTCTCATATAATATAGAAATGCGATTGTGGGCCTTGTTGGTGGGACACCACACTGTTCTCTAATATAGTATTGAGCACTCCCAATTGTACCCGTGGTTTAATGGAAAGACCGTATAGGGAGACATGTGTACTAGGGAAGGTATATGTGAGCAGAAGCTCATGTTTGAATTGTTTTTGAGTGATATAGGATGATAATCAATAAACATTTTACAAAATAAAAATGGTGGCTCTAACAAATGCAACAAGCATCAATCCTCTGGATTCAGCATTATTGTACTGCCTGCACAGGACTGAAAGCAGTCAGACCTACCAATGTTTTAGAATTTGTCAAGAAGGCAGTCTTCATTTCAGGCTTTGATGGTTGACATTTTCCTATGAATACAGGAATTTCTTCTGCAGTTATGCCATCCTCAGGAGCCTCTCTTAACTGGCAGGACAAACGAGACAGGCATGCTTGCTGTATCACCACAGCCTCAATTGTTCTAGCATCACTGTGGTCATATAGATTGCTGGAGAAGATTGCAAATTCTTCAGTGATTTCAGCGTATGTTAAGGGGGTCCCCATTTGCAAAATAAAGATAGAGGATAGAAGACAGGGATTTAAGTTGCTTTAGATAGCCTACAAAGATTCTTTCTGTTTCATAGTGTTGCCATTTTAGTGAAGTGAATAAACATTTCAGGTGAAATTTTGCTTCGTCAAAAATTAAGGAACAGCAGTGAAAGTATAATGGGATAGCCTAACAGATATTTCCAGAGAGAATTGAGCATCAACTACTTTCTTTCTCCTCAGCTTAGAGTCGCTCATCAACGAGCCATTAAGGTAAGCCTTGCCCAGTACCTTGATCTGACTGGAATAAGCACTCATTGTCTCAGACAAAGTTGCCTATGTTGGCAAACAGTTGGCTCTGTTCCTCTGGTATCTTTTTACCAGAAAGTATTCATACATCTACCTTTCACTGGTGGAGAAACATGTCCTAGGTCTAGAAGGAACAGGGAAGGGGAGTAGTCTTTGACTATCTGGTGCAAGGCAGCGTGAACAAGAAGGAACCCAGGAGTTACAGGCACTGGCAAAGCCAAAATGTCTGCCTTCCATTTTTAAGCTAAAAAACACAGACATTTAAAAGGCTGTTTGCATGAGCTGAATGCACAAACTCATTTATCACATTAAAGTCACCATTATTTGTTTTGACAATGTTGGGGGAAAAAATAGCAATTGGATCACTTTCTCTATAGCGTGCATAAAGGAGAGAAATAGAATGAGAGGTCATCAGGGCACTGGACACACCAATACCCATGCCACCTTAGCTCCATATGCCAGGATCCACTCACAACCACTTCAGTAAGTGCCTCCAGGAGTGCTAAGCTGAAAAACTATGAGACATTACTGAACGCCTAGGAATAATCTGGCAGCAGCATTTTGTAAGACTTGTAGTTTTTTCAAGTATTGTTCCTTTAAATTAATGTACAGTCCATTACAGTAGTCCATCTTAGATAGAATTTGTGATGCGATTGCCATTTTCCTGGTATTTATAGGAAGATACTGGAGCATATTTTATTATTATTATTCTGAGGGTGTTGAATGAAGAATATGACCGTGTTGACTTGCTTGCTGAAGTTTAATTTGTCATCAATTAACACCCCTAGACTTTTAGCTTTTGAGGTTGGCAGTGGGAGAGGGCTCATTTCTGAAAGCCAGCTAGATTGGGTCCAAAACTGAGAGCGGTTTCAAAGTATAAATATTGGCAATCAGTAGGTAAAAACATCAATTTGTGAGAACGTATTCATCTGTAACTTTTTGTCACGATGGCCGATTAACAAAAGCAATATGGATGTGGGGATATATAGGGTTTGTAGGCTTTCCAAGAACCCGAAGTACCCAGAGCCACTGACTGAGCTGCACCGTAGAACATATTTTTATTGTGTAACGGATATTGAGCAATTCATAGTGAAAAATGGGTATCAAGGAAACATACGTATTTCTGAAATTTGTAGCAGGAGGGGCAGACACTTCATAAATGCTTAGCATTTAACTGTTTGCTTGGGCAATATCGGAATTCACTGCGTGATTTTGTGTTTTTTATATTCGCCCAAATAAGTCTTTGCGTTTAAACATCATATCAATTTAATTTAGGAATTGCAACCTATATAAGAGTTTCTGTCATGATTGAAATCCAACAGGTTTCTGCTATTGTAAAACATAGTGAGCTATTCACTTTTTTGAGAGGCCACTCAAGTAGCCACTGGCATCAACAGAACAAACAAAACTGTAAAACCAATGAGATAACTTGATGCATGGGAAATAGTTGACACTTTGAAACATGCTAGCAGTGCATGACTATGTGGCTCCCCAAAAAAGAAGAGGATGCACACTGCCTGCCCGCATGTACAGCCATTCAAACAGAAAATAAAAACTTGCCTTAAGCAGCACATGAAAATACATTATATCACGTCTCCTGCCCATCTCACATTCTGATTTTTAGCTGTGACCCTGTCACTACACCCACATCTACCCCCAACGCGTTTTTGTGCACTGAGAGACATGCCTCCTAGCCGAAAAGAAAAATACAATAGCAAAAAACAACTCTCATAGGGAACATATAGGCACGAGGAGAAAATAGAGGATGCATTCGAATGAAAAGAACAGACATAAAATAAGTTTCAGGGCAAAGAAATGCAGCAAATATTCCGCTGCTCTATTCCAACTGGAGAGCTAGAGCAGCAAATTTGACAGCATGTAAGGCGAGCGCACACACAAAGAGAAGAGAATCCAAATTACAAACAAATCGACATGCAATTGTTCCTTGATCCCAATCAATGTCTATTGAAGCGTAACAGCCACAACTGTCAATGACAGTCAAAACTGTAAATTACAGCACCCGTTTATTTACTGTCTGCGTCGACTTTGTACACTTAATGAATTTGCACAGATCGCTACTGCTTGTTTTTGGGCTGCCCGGGGGACACAAGTGTACATCTTGGGGAATACGCTACTTGAAATTGCTGCGGTTTACTCCAGCGCAAGCAATAGTGCTCAACTTTCAGTCAAGCTATTAACGTGAATGCTGAACTTCAGAGCTCTAGCTGCCTTTCCCAGCTGGGGGGTTTGATGCTACTTTTGGAAGACAATCTTTGAAAAGAATAAAGAATAAAGAATTTTAAAACTTATAAAAAATGTCTACATGGAACTAATTGTGACCTACTTAAATGTGATATTCTAACTTTGATGCAATATTGAAATCGTTTGAGAATAGTGGATGCTGATCATATTCTCACTAATATATGTGTGAATTTGTTTCACTACTTGGGGAATAGGAGGCGTTTTCCCCTGATCTCTGCGCCACTCAGACATTATCCTTTCAGTGGAACAAGTGCAGCATTCTATGTCTAAGGTCTCTTTGTAAATCTTTTGGGTGTTTGAGGCTACCTCCAAAGCAATAGGATGAAAGACACGGAGTGTAGGGATGGTCAGTCCCACGCTCTTAACCTACCAGCTGCGATATATGTTAAAATCTTGGCAGAGAGATGGCGAGGGAGGCAGGGAAGGAGGGAGTGGGGGATGGATGGATAGGGTTTATGTGGCATGAGGGTGCATGACATTTGTGCAGCAGTTTGCATGTGGCCATCTGCATGTAGGAGTTTGGACGGAACATATTGTTATCACTAATTACTAATGAAATTTCAATCTCACAATAGTTCCCCACCTTGCGGTCCCGGACGTTAGTATGCGATATATTTGAGCACAAGGTACAGGTTATTTTCCTGCAACCAGCTAACATAACTGTGCCGCTTATAACGCGGGAAACGTTGATGGTGTCTTAAAGGGGCTCCATCCAGCCTGAAGGCTGGGACAGCCCTTTGGAACTTATGGCTGATATGCATGAAATACAACGGCGCCACTTGCTGCAGACAACTGATATTACAAATGGAGAGCTTACCAAACTAAAGTAAAACGTCAGGAGAGAGACTGTGGCGTAACCTCCACAGCTGCCAACGTCAGCCTTGGGGAAACAGGGTGTGAGTGTCTGCCTCGGTAAAACTGCGCCTTTAAAAATAAATAAAATGTAAATGTAGGATGATCGATCATCACTTAAACAATGGCAAGAATGCCGCTAAACTAAAAAAAAATACCAGCAGGAGAAGCTTGTGGGGACGAGGAGGAACTGTGAACGCGGAGGGGGAGCGGCAAGGAGTGACGACAGGGGAAGCACCAAAAACAAAATAAAATTAACACTCTGCGAAGCCTGTAAAAGTTTAAATAAACAAAAAAAATAACCGCACAAAGCTGTGCAGAACGTGCATCAGCCATGAAGCAGGAAGCACTGGTTAATGATTCGGACGAAAACCTTTCAGCCTGCGCAAAGTAAAGATAACACCCACGAGCAGAGGCAGGCCAACAAAAAGAAAAAAAAGAGTGCTCTCCAAGTCCTATGAATTAAGATGAAGAGTAACAGCACATGTAACAGGGACATTCCTTATGGGAGGTTACCAAAGTAGAAAAGGAAGGACTACTGAGCATAGTAACCAACGAAAAGAAGGCTTTTGGGAAGGACAGCAAGTGGAACCAATGAAAAAGATGGGCGTTTTTTCAAGCCCATAGCCTAGATACAGTATATCTTGAAGAGACAGCGCAAGCACTGCCCAGGCAAGACCTAAAAAAGGAAATGCCTCTGGTGCTAAGACGTGCTTGAGCAGACCTGAGCACTGGTGCAGAGGACGGCACCAGCACGCCCCTGGCACCCGAGAGGCTAAGGCTGATAGCAGTAAATTCGCAATGCTATTTCTGGACAAAGCCTGACAATCGGCAGCAGACTCTGCCCAAAGAGTGAGCTGTGAATACTGGTAAAACTCACATCGACATACACAAGAATCCCAGTTATCAGAAAAATAATCTTTAAAACTGAAATGAATTGAGTCAGCAGTAGCTGCACGACACACTCCTAGGAAGACTATGTCCCTACAAGTAATAGCTCCAAGAAATGTGAAGTTGCTATATTTATGAAGACACATCACTAGTGATCATGGGGTTGGGAGCGACAAGCACATGACCCTATCCTAGACAAATTAGGATGACCAAATGTGCAATGGGGACAACAGACGCAGATTATCCAAGAAGCTGAGAGATCAAGGCCTTGTGGACTTGAAACCTTCTACACAGAACTGATAAGAGAATAAACTATCTTCTCATGTCTGCATGGCACAATGTCGAGAACGGACTACTTACTGGTTCAAGGCATACTATTATGTTACACACAGTCACATTACAAAGGAGGGGGTAATGGACCACTCAGCAGTTGAAAACTGAACCAAAGCATGTTGCAGTCATTCTATGCAATGACCGATGCAGGCTCCAGGATACAGATATCCTAAAGACAAACACTCTTCAATTTCACATCAGCACCGATATAGATGACAGCATGGATACAGTTCCGCTGGCACAAACCCCATTGGCTACTGGCAAAGCCACCTGGAGAGGACTCACAATGACCGATACAGCCACAGCAAAACCGCGTTGAAGGTCGAACAAATAAGGCTGGAACAATTAGTGAGGGTGTTCACTACACAATACACCCCTGCCTCCTTAGCCTCAATGCCCCCTTTACACAACAGGCACTTGGAAATTTAAAGCAGACACTCTAATCAAGGCAAAATGACAGGCAAGTCATTAGCAGCCCAGCTATGTCAGAAAGAATCACAGACGCTTATAGCTGCAATCCGAGACAGTTAGCTGACTCCTAACACTCGTCCCAGGACATTATGGAGGTCAGCATCTCCTACTATGAGATCCTTTATAGGTCAGAGTGTACTGACACTACCACGGAGAAAAAAAATATATATATATATTCACTGAAAAAAACATAGGTTTCAGGGGCGTTATAGTTAGCTGGACTTTTCACTCGTACAAAACCATTGAAATTCCCCCATTATAGTTAGTTCAGCTAACTGTAACTAGCGCGCCTGCAATGCACTGCTGATGACGTCACATATTACATCACTCATGACATGGTCAGTGACATCACTCATGGCATCACTGATGACATCTCAAATGACATCACTGATGACATCATTCAGTGAATGTGTGTGTTTCTGAAAATTACATATGTTTTATATATGTATATCTCAAGGTCGATGGAAGAATAAATGGGTATATCAGTGTCTAAATGGATGATTTGTTTTTGAAAAATTGATTGTATAACTGACTGATTAAGTGTATCTTAGTGAATACATGGCTTGGTGAGTAATGTTTAAATATGTAAATATCTGTATCAGTCTCTCACTTTGTGTATAAGTGGCTGCATGGGTTGGTGAGTAGCTGCATGAGTGTCTATATAGGTTATTAGTTGGTTTTTTGAGTATCAGTATGAGTGTCTATATGGTTCGGTGGGGGGTATTACGTAGTGCATAGGTGCATGAATGAGTGACTCACTTTTTGTATGTGTTGAAGACAGCATGTGTGCAGGACTATATGGGTGGATGAGTGTATGCATGGGTGTGTTAGTGAGTGAATGACTGTCTCAATAGTGTCTTTATGAGTAACTACATATGTTTTAAACTAGTATATGTGACTATTGGTGCATAAAAGTGAGTATATGTGAGAGTGAGATATTGAAAGAGTTCCTGTATGAATAAGTATGTGTTTCTATAAGTGATTGTTTAAAAGACTAAGAATGTGTACGTTTCTGTAGAAGTAAGTGTGGTGGTGTGTGTATAACTGTATATGCAAGTAAATGGATGTTTGATTCTTTATTAGCATGAGTGACTGTGTGTGTGAGTAACTATGGATGAGTGGCGTTGTGTAACAGGATGTATAGGGGTACGAGTACATATGATGAGTGAGTACATGTATGAGTGACTGTATAGGACTGTTGGTGAATGAGTGGATGTGGATCTTAGAATTACTGAATAGGTTGTTGTAACTGGTATTGGTATGTACATTGTTTTTAAAATTTTAGTTTCTATTTTTGAATGTGTGTATCAAAGGTTATATTAGGGGGAGAGGAGGTCTGCCACTATCACAAGGATGATGTCATCAGTTATGTCATCAGTGATGTCATGAGTGATGTCACTGACCATGTCATGAATGATGTAATATGTGACATCATCAGCAGTGCATTGCGGGCACGCGAGTTATAGTTAGCTGAACTAACTATAACGGGGGAATTTAAATGGTTTTGTACGAGTGAAAAGTCCAGCTAACTATAACGCCCCTGAAACCTATGTTTTTTTCAGTGTATTTTTAAGGTTTTTTAAATGCTAATTCCTAACTAGAACGTGCCTGAAACCTATGTTTTTTTCAATGAATTTCAAAGGTTTTTCAAAACTAATTTCTAACTATGCCTACAGAGATAGGACATGTGAAGAAAGAAGAAAAAACGCACAGAAAGAAAAAAAGAAATGTAGAAAGAAGCAACAGAAGTCCTCAAAGACGAAGAAAAGTGCAGGAAGAAGGATAACGCGCAGAAAGAACAAACAGAAGAGCAGAAAGAAGCCTTGTTGCAAAATCATCCTGTACCCTCAACTTTTTCAGACGGATACTGGTGGTAACGGAGTCTGACTAACCAGTTCTAGAGCCAGTGCTATGTTAAAAGACACTCAGAATACAGTGAAAACACCTACATACACTAGGGAAAACTATGCGTTGGGGTCCCCCTGTGATTAGCATGACCTCCTAGTATATAATAGTGCAAGGGATTAAAACTACCTCTTAAAACGCGCCACAGGGCGTGTTTGCACACGTCACCTCAGGCCCCGTCCCCTCCCTTCCCCACTGTGTAAACACGCACTGTGGCCATTTTAAGTTGGGAGATTAAGTCCCCTTGAATCCTGAGGGTCCCTAGGCTCCAACTATCCCACTAGGTACCTCCAGTAAGCGCCACAGAGCTGCGTTGCAGAGAGGTGTAAAAAGTGGCACGGCCTGGACCACCTCCCTGCAATGCAGCTCAGTGGTGCTTACTGGAAGCACCTGGTGGGCTAGTTAGCCCCCAGGGGCCCTCAGGATTGAAGGGGAATTATTTCCCAAACTTAAAACGCGCCATAGGGCGTGTTTGCACACATCACCTCAGGCCCCGTCCCCTCCCTTCCCCACAGTGTAAACACGCCCTGTGGCCGTTTTTTAAGTTGGGAGATTAAGTCCCCTTGAATCCTGAGGGTCCCAAGGGGCAAAATAGCCCACTAGGTATGTCCAGTAAGCGCCATTGCAGAGAGGTGTAAAGAGAGGCACGGCCTGCACCACCTCTCTGCAACACAGAGCAGTGGCACTTACTGGAAGCACCTGGTGGGCTAGTTGGCCCCCAGGGTCCCTCAGGATTGAAAGGGAATTATTTCCCCAACTTAAAACGCGCCACAGGGCGTGTTTGCACATGTCACCTCAGGCCCCGTCCCCTCCCTTCACCACTGTTTAAACGCGCCCTGTGGCCGTTCTAAGTTGAGAGATTAAGTCCCCTTGAATCCTGAGGGTCCCTAGGCTCCAACTATCCCACTAGGTACCTCCAGTAAGCGCCACAGAACTGCGTTGCAGAGAGGTGTAAAAAGTGGCACGGCCTGGACCACCTCCCTGCAATGCAGCTCAGTGGTGCTTACTGGAAGCACCTGGTGGGCTAGTTAGCCCCCAGGGGCCCTCAGGATTGAAGGGGAATTATTTCCCCAACTTAAAACGCGCCATAGGGCGTGTTTGCACACATCACCTCAGGCCCCGTCCCCTCCCTTCCCCACAGTGTAAACACGCCCTGTGGCCGTTTTTTAAGTTGGGAGATTAAGTCCCCTTGAATCCTGAGGGTCCCAAGGGGCAAAATAGCCCACTAGGTATGTCCAGTAAGCGCCATTGCATAGAGGTGTAAAGAGAGGCACGGCCTGCACCACCTCTCTGCAACGCAGAGCAGTGGCACTTACTGGAAGCACCTGGTGGGCTAGTTGGCCCCCAGGGTCCCTCAGGATTGAAAGGGAATTATTTCCCCAACTTAAAACGCGCCACAGGGCGTGTTTGCACATGTCACCTCAGGCCCCGTCCCCTCCCTTCACCACTGTTTAAACGCGCCCTGTGGCCGTTCTAAGTTGAGAGATTAAGTCCCCTTGAATCCTAAGGGTCCCTAGGGTCAAACTAGCCCACTAGGTACCTCCAGTAAGCGCCACAGAGCTGCGTTGCATAGAGGTGTAAAAAGGGGCGTGGCCTCAGAACACCTGTCTGCAACGCAGCTCCCTGGCGCATACTGGAGATACCTGTTGGGCTAGTTGGCCCTCAGGGACCCTCAGGATTGAAGGGGAATTATTTCCCCAACTTACAACTGGCCAGGGGGCGCATTTTGCAGAGTGCCACAAGGAGGGGGGGCGTGGCCTCCGGAGCGATGCCGGTCTTTTATTTATTTTATTTTTTTTAAGAAGAAGGGCTGTGTGGCACCCCTTCTTTTTCTAATTTATTGGCCCTGGGGACCCCATCCCCCAGGGCCTGCACCCTAATTTCTTTTGTTTAAAAAAATTAATTTGGCCCTCCCAAAGCCTTAATCGGCCCGGGGACCCCATACCCCGGGTCATGGCCTTTTTAAAAAAAAAAATCTTAAGGGGGGGGGGCTGCGTTGCCCCCATCCTCAGGCCACTTATGGCCCCATCCCCCGGGGCCGGCCTTTGTTTTTTATTATTTAAAAAATATATATTTATAGAAACACCTAGGACATGCTGGACAAACCGTATGCACCTATCACCATGACGATTTGCGTGATATTCATTAAAAGGCGAATATGCATACAATGAATCAACGTGGAATGTATTTACACCGCTAGTGAAGCTCTGACGTGTCCGACGCCCTACCGTGCCTAATCCCGGGGCCCCCGCCGGTGGGTACTCTCCAAGTAGACACCCTTTTTTTTATTTATACAAACATGGGTAGCTATTGACGGGCACATTTAATACACACACACACACCAAGCCATTCAAAGGGGATTCGACAAAAATTCAACCAAACTATGCAAGAAACCCCCTCACGGTTAATTAAACACACATCCACCGCCAGATGTGTAATACTTTTTATTTTACTCTCTGGAATGGAGACAAACCTCACTTGAGAGTCACAGCGTGCTCCTGGCTGAGCCCAATGCTGTGTTACACCCACCAGTGCCCGCCGAGTGCCACACACCTCTGTGTTGTATTCCACCAGCTAGTGCGTATGCTATGACACTCTCTAGCCCATGTGCACTGTAACACCACCCCGTGACTATGTCATGCCACACTTGCCTTCGCACGGGTTATATTGCCCCATCTAACGTGCCTTCCTCGATGCCTATGTTATAACGCACAGCGCTAGGCCATACATATTACAATCTGGGGTCCATATCTTTGTCACAGTGCATATGCAACGTTACACTCCCCAGCACATATTTTATATTACAACTTTAGAGACTAGTTAGGTTACACAACACTGCCCTGTGCATATTACACTCCAAGGCACATATCGCATAGCACGCGCTAGTGCCTGTACTATCTCGCGCTCTCCAATGAATCTGTCATTGCGCACAATGTATTGCATATTATATTTCACGCCCCGGTTCATCTTATATCACACTTTTTGGTGCATAGTTTATACCATATACTATATCTAGTTTTCATTTTCAATCATGCTCTCAGGACTATGTTCTATATAACACTGCGTCCACCTACCCTTTTCACGGGCATTACATTTTGCGATGGGGGTGGAGGGTCAGGGGGTGTTTCTGCCAAGTGAGCCCGGAGTCACAGTCACAGACGTCCTCTTCGTCCTGAATAAAAGTGAGATTATGCTGCATACTTGTTCATATTTTAAGTAGTTCGCACAGACATACATTTTAAAAAAAAATAAAGTTCCTAATACCCACCTTCTCTAAACAGTTAGCTTGCTGCCCCATCCATCTCCTCCCTATCCTCTGTTGTCTGAATCCATGGACTAGCCTCCTCCCTCCTGCCATGCATGGTCTGATGTGCTGCCACTGCCCTCCATTTAGCATGATGTACCAGTCCATTCCTCCTGTCCTCCATTGCCCAATTCTATGGCCCATCATTGACCTCCTGCTTAGCCTCTGTGCTTAGCTTGCTGCCCCTATTCTCCTTCCCCCTGCCCTCCGATGTCTTTGTGCATGCCCCTGCTCCATCCTTTTTGCCCACCATGTTCCATGGACCTGCCACTCCTATCTACTCTGAGTGTTCTGTTGAGCTGCCACTCCCCTCCCACCTGCCTAGCATTGTCAGATGACTGTAACCTGTCCCTGCCACCTCCACCCTGCCTGTCCACATGCCATGCCCCTATCCCCTTCCTCCTGTCCTCCATGGTCCATTTTACTGCCACACCCTTCTGCCCTCCCTGATCTGTTGTGCTGCAACTGCTCCTCCTGCCTGCCCTGCGCGGTCTGTTGTGAGGCCCCTTCCCCTGAACTCTCTTGTCTATGCCCAGGTCCTGACCCTCCCTTCTATCCTCCATGGTCCTTTGTGCATGCCCCTGCACCCTCCTTCTTGCCCATCATAGCCATTGTGCTGCCACTAACCCTCCTGCTTGCCATGCATGGTCTTCTGTGCTGCCATAGCCCCTCCCACCTTCCCTCCATGGTCTGTGTGTATGCCATCATAGTCTCATTGTTGCTCTCCATGGTGTGTCTTGTTTCTAGTGCCCATCCTGCCTGACCTCCATGGTCATCTTGCTGCTATTACCCTGCCCCCTTGCCCCCAGCCCTCTGTTTCCATGTGCAGACCCCTATTCCCTCCCTCCTGGCTTGTCTGATCCATTGTAATGCCCCTGATCCGTCCCTCCTGCCCTTTAAGGTCTGTTATGCTGCAGCTTTCTCTCCTGTCTGTCCATTATGGTCAGCTAGTTACCATTGCCTCTTTCCCCTCTGTTCTCCTTGTGCATGGTCCTGTCCCCTCCCTATTGCGTTCTATGGATTGTTGTGCTGCACTCCCGTCCCGCATGCCCGGTGTGGTGTATTGTGCTGCTGCAAACCCTGATGCCTGCCCTGTAGGGTCAGTTTGGTGCACCTCTCCATGTCCCTCCTGTCCTCTGTTATCCGAGTCCATGTCCCTACCCCAATTCCTCTTGCCTACCATGATCCAATGTACCATACTTGCGAACATTTTGAACTTGGTAAGAGGGAGATTTTGAATAAAATCTGGGGTATTGATTTTCCCCTTTGAGTTACATTGAAAAAGAGGAGATTGTAGACAGGAGACAGATCAAATAAAGCCCATTTGAGCTTAAAAACATTGGACGTTTCCTGGCTGAAACGGGTCTGTTGGCATGTATGGTTGTACTACCCCTGCCTCTTCCTTCTGCCCACAATGGTCTATTATATTGCCACAGCCTCTCTTGCCAGTCCTGTATTGTTGGTTTGTTGCCCCTGCCCCCCTTTCCACTGCCCTCCATAGTCTGTTGTGCTGCCACTGCCCTTCCTGCCTGCCCAGTGTGGTCAAATTGTTACCTCTGCACTCTCCTACCTGCCTTCAATTTTCAGAGTCCGTGCCCCTGGCCTCTGCCTCTCAACAGTATCCCAATGAACAACTAGATTGCTAACATTCTATATTTATTACAAAAGTGTGGAAGGCCTGACGTCATCTTGATGCAATCAAAACTGTAATACCTAGAGCATTTCCTTTAGAAATTACATATATGAGAGGGTCTTATTTGCATCAAAATTATGGTTAGTGCTCTAAAAAACTAAAATGAGGACATATTTTCTGAGTTTTCAAATAGCGACAAAGAACTTTTAAATTATTTGTAATATTTATGTTTTTTTATCCAGTTGACAACTTGATTAAATGTTGCACCTAGGGGAGAGAATGTGGTGTTACTTCCAGAGCTGCAGACTTTGCAACTGGGGAACCAGGTTGGAGTTTCTGCTTCAGCTCAACATTCTGTGATTCTGGTCAAATCACTTAATCTCCCCATGTCTACAACCAAAATGAATTTGATCTTGTGTGATGTAACCAATGCTCATGTAAAGCACTCCAATACCTGACAAGTCTGCACTATATAAAACTGCAAATACACACAAAATAAGTGTTTTGCACACTTCTGTCATTGGGCTATACTTGGGCTACATTTGGGTGATATTTGGGCTACATTTGGGCTCTTTTGTCTCTGGTGGCCATTTTGGGGGACTTATTTGTTATGAAGTTTGCTAATTTCCTCATTTACTACAGTCTCCTCAGTAGGAAATACTTTCAGTTTTTTACTTTGATTCCATCAAGAAGGCATTCAGATGTGTCACACATTTGCCATAAATTCAGAATGTTAGCACTCTAGTTGCTTATTAGATCACTGTAGTAAAGCTACTGCTCACCAGGGAAGTCTGCTGCTGGCATTGAAAGTGCATGTTTCAGTCTGCATGTCAGAATTTTTTTATGAAATAGAAGAGGATTTGAGAAGTCACTCAAAATGTGCCCTAATGTTTCTTTATGCAGCACTAATCATACTTACTATGGCAAAATGATCCCCCTCATTTTGTTCCTTTTTAAATTAAATGTTTTAAGAGTTACCACTTTATTCCAATCAAGATGGCTTCAGGTGTGCAATACGTTTGTCACAAGTAGGACTGTTAGCGCTCTAGTTGTTCTTTAGAATACTCTGGGAAGCTGCAGTAGAACACAAAGGAATCAACTGACAGTCTCTGCCCTTGTTGGATGTACATGTTTTACTGAGAATGTCAGACTTCATTCTCACATGACTGAGAAAGATAATTTGAATTTACAGAAAATATACTCTCAGTTTAGCTTATAGATCACCTTCCAAACCTCTGTGGGAAAAGCATGAGAAAATAGTTCTCTCTCAAACATGATTCATGATATAACAGCAGAAGGCTTTTTCACATGGTAAAATCACCTTAGAACACACCACAATTCCTAAAATGAGTATGGTACCATCAACAAATGATTTATAATGTAACTAAAGTCTTAAAACCTTCTATTAACTGCAATGCTTTTTAATGAGGTGCTATCATGTATATTGGTCCCAAGATGGCTGCCAACACTTCTTGGATGAAGTACTGACAGCCAATCAGATCTCACGATGAGATGTGTGGTTAGGCTCCGCCCAGATATATCTATCTTTTTAACTCTCATTTTCTCAGGAACTACTGAACGGATTTACACCTTTTAAGCAAAAGGCACAAGTCTGAATTGAGGACTACCTCTTTGCCAAATTTGGTGTAATTCCGTTCAGCAGTTCGGGCTGTAGCTGCGTCAACAGGTCCTATGGGAAAATGCATGGGGAAAATGCGTTTTGGGACCCCCCTTTACGAACCAGTGAAATTTTCAGGATAGGAGCGGACCGGAGCTGGCCAAAAGTTTGGAATATTTCGCAAAGATTCGTCAATCGGCGCCAACGTTATTCCAAATAGAATGTTGCGGATTTCCTATGGAAAATAGGTCCTAAGAAGGAGGAAAGGAAAGGAAAGGAAGAAAGGAGGGGAGGAAAGGAAAGGAAAGGAAGAAAGGAGGGGAGAAAAGGAAAGGAGGGGAGGAAAGGAAAGGAGGAAAGGAGGGGAGGAAAGGAGGGGAGGGAAGGAAAGGAGGAAAAGAGGAAAGGAAAGGAAAGGAGGAGGGGAGGAAAGGAGGGGAGGAAAGCAGGAAGAAAGCAGGAAAGGAAAGGAGGAAAGGAGGGGAGAAAAGGAAAGGAGGGGAGAAAAGGAAAGGAAAGGAGGAAAGGAGGGGAGGAAAGGAAAGGAGGGGAGGAAAGGAAAGGAGGAAAGGAAAGGAGGAAAGGAAAGGAACGGAAAGGAGGGGAGGAAAGGAACGGAAAGGAGGGGAGGAAAGGAAAGGAGGAAAGGAAAGGAAAGGAGGAAAGGAAAGGAGGAAAGGAGGGGAGGAAAGGAGGGGAGGAAAGGAGAGGAGGAAAGGAGGGGAGGAAAAGAGGGGAGGAAAAGAGGGGAGGAAAGCAGGAAGAAAGCAAGAAAGGAAAGGAGGGGAGAAAAGGAGGAAAGGAAAGGAGGAGAGGAAAGGAAAGGAGGAAAGGAAAGGAGGAAAGGAAAGGAACGGAAAGGAAAGGAGGAAAGGAAAGGAGGGGAGGAAAGGAAAGGAACGGAAAGGAGGGGAGGAATGTAAAGGGGGAAAGCAAAGGAAAGGGAGGAAGGAAAAGGAGGGGAGGAAAGGAGGGGAGGAAAGGAGGGGAGGAAAGGAGGGGAGGAAAAGAGGGGAGAAAAGGAGGAAAGGAGGGGAGGAAAGGAAAGGAAAGGAGGGGAGGAAAGGAAAGGAGGGGAGAAAGGAAAGGAAAGAAAGGAGGGAGGAAAGGAAAGGAGGGGAGGAAAGGAAAGGAAAGGAGGGGAGGAAAGGAAAGGAGGGGAGGGGAGGAAAGGAGGGGAGGAAAGGAAAGGAAAGGAGGGGAGGAAAGGAGGGGAGGAAAGGAAAGGAAAGGAGGGGAGGAAAGGAGGGGAGGAAAGGAAAGGAAAGGAGGGGAGGAAAGGAGGGGAGGAAAGGAAAGGAGGGGAGGAAAGGAAAGGAAAGGAGGGGAGGAAAGGAAAGGAAAGGAAAGGAAAGGAAAGGAGGAAAGGAAAGGAAAGGAGGGGAGGAAAGGAAAGGAAAGGAGGGGAGGAAAGGAAAGGAAAGGAGGGGAGGAAAGGAAAGGAAAGGAGGGGAGGAAAGGAAAGGAAAGGAAAGGAGGGGAGGAAAGGAAAGGAAAGGAAAGGAGGAAAGGAAAGGAAAGGAAAGGAGGGGAGGAAAGGAAAGGAAAGGAGGGGAGGAAAGGAAAGGAAAGGAGGGGAGGAAAGGAAAGGAAAGGAGGGGAGGAAAGGAAAGGAAAGGAGGGGAGGAAAGGAAAGGAAAGGAGGGGAGGAAAGGAAAGGAAAGGAGGGGAGGGAAAGGAAAGGAAAGGAGGGGAGGAAAGGAAAGGAAAGGAGGGGAGGAAAGGAAAGGAAAGGAAAGGAAAGGAAAGGGGGAGGAAAGGAAAGGAAAGGAAAGGGGGAGGAAAGGAAAGGAAAGGGGGAGGAAAGGAAAGGAAAGGGGGAGGAAAGGAAAGGAAAGGGGAGGAAAGGAAAGGAAAGGGGGAGGAAAGGAAAGGAAAGGGGGAGGAAAGGAAAGGAAAGGGGGAGGAAAGGAAAGGAAAGGGGGAGGAAAGGATAGAGATAGAGATAGAGATAGAGATAGAGATAGAGATAGAGATAGAGATAGAGATAGATATCCTACTGGCCAACAGGTAGTTATAGTTAGGACCTATTTTCCATAGGAAATCCGCAACATTCTATTCCCAATAGGTCTGGCGCCGGTTGACGAATCTTCACGAAATTTTCCAAACTTTTGGCCAGCTCCGGTCCGCTCCTATCCTGAAAGTTTCGTGGTGATTCGTCAAGCGGGGACCGAGAAAAAACGCGTTTTCCCCATGCAATTTCCCATAGGACCTGTTGACGCCGCTACAGCCCGAACTGCTCAACCGAATTACACCAAATTTGGCAAAGAGGTAGTCCTCAGTTCAGACTCGTGCTTTTTGCATAAATGGTGTAAATCCGTTCAGTAGGTCCTGAGAAAATTAGAGTTAAAAGTACATATATATCTATGGCCTCGGAGGATCCGTGCACCCTCTGCGAACCGTGCGCGCACCTTCCCGATCACGCGCTGAATGGTAATTGGCTGTCAAGTGTGTCAACATTCGAAACCAGGAACTGTTGGCAGCCATTTTGTGCCTCGGTAGAAGCGAGGCTGATTAAGTAAGGGAAATAAGTGTGTGAAAGATGTAAAGGGGGCAGGGTGGAAATACTCTGACCCTCTAGTGTTGCGGGGGGCCCCTCCTATTTTATTTTTTTTTTAAACGGCAAAATGCACGCAGGGTGCACGGATCCGGACGGGGGGAAAAAAAAAAAAAAACAACCCGAAGCGCGGGCTTCCACGCTCCCTTAATAATTAGCCCCCGGGGGTGCCAAATCCCAGGGGCAAAATCTGTAAAAATTAATGGGGGGCCCAGGGGGGCCCCCCAGGCCCGGGGACTGTTACCCCACAGGGCTAGAAAATAAATAGGGTGGGGGGGCTGAACGGCCCCCCCAAGCCCTGGGGACCACCACCCCCCGGGGCTTTATTGTTTGAGGGAGGGGGGCTGCGTGGCCCCCCTCCTGGAGCCCTCGGGGGCCCTGGGGACCGCTACCCCCCAGGGCCGGCTCCTACAGTGTCCTGGGGTGCCCACCCCAGGACTCTGTTTGCAATGAGAGGGCGGGAGTCCCCCGCCCTCCCATAGCAAACTTAGTTTGAATTTTGAAAGAGAGCAGGGAAACCTGCTCTCTCTTTCAAAATCCAAACGATATTGCTTTTCCACACGGGGAGCTGTATGTCAGCAGCTCCCCATGTGGAAAAGCAATGCCGGTTCCTGAAGGACGCGGGAAGCCGGCTGGGACCGTGGGGGCGTTGGGGCTCCCCCCACGGTCCCCAACGTGTTTAAATAAACCCCGGGGGATGGGGTCCCCGGGGATAATAAAAATTAGTGATAGAGGCTATTCTTTTTTTTACAGTAAAATTAGGAGTCGCGCATCCTATTGCGTTGGGTGCACGATTTCCCTCACGTAGGGTGCGCGGTTCCTAGCGCGTTGGGTGCGCAACTCCAACGGAAAAAAACTGAAAGTTTTTGGAGATAAACATCAAGCTTAAGTGTTTTGTTCTTGAATGGCTCTAAAAAGAGCCCTTGCGTTCACTGAGAGATTTTGGTACTTATAAGTAAGTACCTATACGGAGTCTAAAGTTGTTGAGGAAGACTCTGTTTCCTTCATCAGTAAAGTGTACTCCATCTCTCCTATACATCTCTTGCATATGAAAGCGCAGATTGTTATTGTAAATGGACCCATTCTATAGTCTCGGAGAAAAGCAGAAACAGATTTATTCACATGTTTCCTAGCTTTCACAATCTGTGGACAAAAATGATTGGACCAGTTCCATTTCTGCCTTTGGCATATGTTAGTATACACAAAGGCAGTTTTGGGAAAAAGTGAAATCAATTCTGCAAAGGTGTCCTTCATAATCATTTCCAGACCTACCCCAGTCAAAGTGCCTAGGTCATTGCCACCACAGTGCACTATTATGAGGTCAGGGTGTTGGAGATGCATAAAGGAGTTTACCAATGGCATCAATTGGTGCCACTTTAACCCTCTCTGTCCAATCCATTTAATGTCTACATTTGGCAAACCTAGGTCTTTGTGAATGCCTTTGTTTTCTGCATACTTTTGGGTCCAGAAAATATAGCTGTGTCCCACAATCCACACTCTAAGCATCTTGAAGGGAGGTCTGGATGCACTAAGATGGTCTCTGTAAATGAAATGGCAGTTTGAAAAGTAAGATTTTTCTAAAATGGTGGCTAAGATGCAGTTTTGAAAAAAGACAAGAAATCTTTGGTTGTTTGACAACCTTCTACACTGAAAACTAGGGTGCATGTTTCTGTTTTTTAAACGCATGTTTCTTATTGGTTAACAAAAACTGATTGAAAGGAACATTATATATGATATGCTGATATGTTGAAAAGTCAAGCACACTTGCTGTTTTGATTAGCAACATTGTGTGCTGAACTTGTGACCTGTGTGCTCAGTTAAGTGTTCCATGACCTGTTTCTATGGTAACAGGCAGAATGCAGATTAGGGGTAGGGTTCAAATTTATGTTATTTGGAAAGGGTTGAAATGTTTAACCAACAGAAATGTGTGTTAGCTTTTGAATTAATGTGGGAAGTAATGTGATTTGATATTTACATGTATATGTGTGCAAAATGAGAGGGAAACTTTGCCATTCTTTGGTTTTGCTGACAGGTGCACAGTGCAGAGATTCTGTATAAGAAAATCTGGTGTGTGACTGACATACTTCTTTAATCTACAAAACAACTTGAAAGGCGAGTTATTTAATTGTGAGGGGATGTATGTGGTCTATTTTGATTTTAATCAGACTAATGTATTTCTCCTGCTGAAGTGCCGGGAGTACTTTTTTTGTCTACAATCTTATTGTCAGTGTGTGTGCACATGAAGAAACCATTCTGTGATAAGCATTTGTGTTTTTCATGTGTTTGCAGACAGATAACTGTGCTGTTTTTATGTTTTAGTACAATTAGAAACCAGTCATTGTTTATGAATTTGCAAAATGAGTCAGGTTTCTAGACTAAAATGTAGTACTCGTAGATTAAGAAATGTGTTTTGGTATAGTGCACGGGATAGTGTTGTTTGTATAGAATCACACAGTTAGTCTGTGTGCATTTAGGAATCATTTTGAGAGAAACATTTTGGTACTTTGGTGTAGTAGAATCTTTTTCTGCAATGTGTGCAGTCACCTTACATCTTGTAGACTAGTAAATGTATTTTGTACAAGGGATAGTTGGCTGTCTACAATCACACTGAGTCTGTGTGCATTTTGGCAATTATTGTGAGAAAAGCATTTGGTAACATCATGTATTTGCTTGCAGATTACTGCTTTAAAATTTGGTTTGTTGTCAAGTTTGAGTAGCATTAGAGGCCAGTCATTCCTTATGCAATTGCAAAATGAGTCAGGCTTTCACAGTAGTGTACAGTATTGAAATATGTAGAATGTGTGCAGTCACCTTACCCCTTCCAGAGTAGTGAATGACTTTTGGTAAACTCCTAGGGATAGTGTTGCTTGTCTAGAATCACACTGAGTCTGTGTGCATTTGGGTAAGCATTGTGAGAGAAGCATTTGGTAACATCGTGTATTTGCTGACAGATAACGGTTTTAAAACCTGTCATGTTGTCAAGTTTTAGTAGCATTAGAAGCCAGTCTTTGCTTATGCATTGATAAAATGAGTCAGGCTTTGACATTAAAGTACAGTACTGAAATATGTAGATTGTGTGCAGTCCCCTTACTCCTTCCAGAATAGTGAATGTGTTTTGGTAAAGTCCAAGGGATAGTGTTGCTTGTCTAGAATCACACTGCAAGTCTGTGTGCATGTGGGTAACCATTGTGAGAGAAGCATTTGAGTACTTCATATCTTTGCATACACAACTGCTTAAAAACCTTTCCTTTTTTCAAGTTTTGGTAGAATTAGAAGCTAGTCATTGCTTATGTATTCACCCAGGAACTCTCCTTGCAATACTGTAAACATTCAGTTAATATCCAAGTAGTAATGGAGTGAGGCAGGCCTTAGCACATGGATTGATTCAAACGTGTTTCCACTATGCATGGAGGCCTCTAAGTACCAACACAATTGTCTTTCAGACCTTCAATTTCCCAGTCAGTATCTATAAACTCCATAAACACTGTCACTTCAATTGCACACCTCCACTGACTCATTTGGCACTAAGTACTAATCTATTCACTGTGCCAAAGCCCAAACACTTCAAAAGATTCGCCCAGTCACTCTCTTTGTAGTACTCTAATGATTCAGTCAATAATCAGGTAGTTTTGCAGTGATCCAGGTGTTACTCCATGGACTGTTTCAAACGTCTATACACTATGCATGCAGGTCTCTAGCCACTAACACACTTGTCTTTCACACCTTCAATACCCCAGTCAGTATTCATACAGTTCCCGCAAACACCCTGTCACTCCCCTTATACTGCTCCAGTGACTCATTCAGCACCATGTACTAATGTTCTTACTGCGCCAAAAAACAAATACTTATAAATTCATCCTGGCACTCTCCTTGCAATACTCAAAACATTCAGTCAGTATCCAAGTACTATTGGACTGAGACAGGCCTTAACATATGGATTGATTCAAACACGTATCCACCATGCATGTAGGTCTCTAATCACCTACACACTTGTCCTTATAGTACTGTAATCATTCAGCCAGTAAGCATGTAGTCTTTGAGTGAGGCAGGCTTTAGGGCATGAACTGCTTCAAAGTAGTATGCACTATGCATGTAGTGGTTTAACCACCATCACACTTGTGCTTCAGGGCTATAGTATCTTAGTCAGTATTTATATAAAATGAGTTTGTACAGTAATAGAATAGTATACATTTTAAATTTATTAATATACATTTATTTGTGATTATTTTTTACAGATACTGTTTTTCACCATTAAAATAGAGAAATCATGCCAGAAAAAAAAGAAAAAGAAAAGAACAGAGAAAGGAGAGTTACTTGAAGAAAAATCAACTACAAGTATTGAATGTGGCTAAAAAGAAAAAAAATCTTCTGGTAAGATCATAAAGCAATTTATTAAAAATGTTTGTAGGACCAAACAGAATGTACAGAATGCTGAAACCTCTGAGAATGCTTCAACTAGAAAAATTTTTCAAAATAATAGGAAAAGCAAAAAAGCAAATGGACAGTCAAAGGAGACTAAGTATGGTAAAAGAAGGCAAAATCAGTATAAGGAAATACGCCCAAAAATATTTTACAAGCGAGTAGTACATAATTTGCTGAAAGATGTGAAGAAATATAAAAAGAGAGCTCCATTTTATAAAAAGAAGAAGCATATTGAAACCATTGTTGAAAAGGCTTTTGAAGTAAAAAGGAAACTATTCATTTTAGTATTAAACAGAATTTGATCACTAGATACACCAATCCATTTAATCAAGGCCAAAAGTAGGAGGAAAAGAGTAATTAATAGAGAAAAAAAATTGTGATTTTTTTGGGGGGGGGGAGAATGGAAACAGTTCCAGTTCAGAGCCTTTCTTTAATGAGGAGAGTTATTTACAGAGCAATAATTTATTGCATGCAGTTGACACCAGTGGTCGAGGTTATGAGGTTAAAGATGGTTGTCCAATTGACAAAGAGAAAATGGTTAAAAGAAATGCAGAAGAAGTGATAGCTGATGAAGTTCTAGGTAGACATCCTAAACACCCTGTGTACACTTGGGATTGCAGTAGTATTTGTAGTGTATCTATTGATAAATTATGTAGTTTTTTACGAGCATATAGTAAAAATAGTGTTAAACAAAAGATTAAGGTGTTGCAAGGACTAGACCCTTGCAGAGTGAGAAAAAATACTGGTTTGCCAGGTCATTCTCTGGCTTGTCTTTCTAGGAAAGTTTGTCAAAGTGTTTTTCACCATTTCAGGATGTTGGCAGTACATCATACTTAAATGCGGAAGTTTGTGAGAGGATTGTATTATGCAAAAAGTCCAGCACTAAAGTTAAATGAGTTGAACAGTGCTCTTTTGCGTGGGTCAGTATCAGATGTGAAGAAGGTTTGTGATGATATTAAGTTTTGTTACTTTGGTCCTCAGCAAGAGAGTGCAGAAACTGACACATTAGTAGAACAAAATGTTGAAGACAATGTAGAACCGTGATTACAAAACATTTTGAAGATCAAATCACAAAGTTTAGGGTAATTTCAGGTGAAAGACCAAATGTTTCTTGTATTTGTTGTCGACGAAGTCACTATAAAAATCAGTCTAGGAGTGTCAATCTGTATTTAAAAAGTTAAATAGAAAATAATGATAAGTGGAAGGAATTTGCAACTTATTTGTTGGTAGAGGATTGTTTTGATTTGGGATCTGAGCAGCGCATTTACAAATATTGTTATAACAAATTAGATGAGAATAAAATGCCTGCTAGAGCTGTTCATAATAATCTAGAGTTGGTTGCTATTCATCCAGTGCTGATAGATTTAAATACGTATGAGTCTATTCTCACTCAATGTGTGCACCCGTTTCAGGCTATTGTTCGTATGGAGCCTAAAACAGGTAAATTACCTCCATCAGAGTTACAAAGAGGATTGAAAGGAAGTGTTGTGTATTTACCCTTAGATTTAAAGAAAAACATTGAAACTATTGGTGTAGACCATGCAGAAAATGAACCACTAGTCATTCTAGTTAATGGTGTTCCTAATAAGAATAAGAAAATCTGGCAAGAGTTAGTGGATGTTAGAAAAGTGCAAAAGGCATCATTGTATCTGATAAAAAATAATGAGTACTATAGAAATGTGTTTGCAGGAGAAGAAGAAATAGATTTAGCAGAAGATACTGAAATATCAAGTGGACAAATTGAAAAAGTGAACATGTCCAGATGTGAAAAAATCTATGAACATTACAGTGTACATCCACTTCATTCCAAAGAGGTGATGGGGAATACGATTGAGTTGTTCCAAATGAAAAAAGCAAGAGGAAGTCCCATGAGTGTATGGGAAGAGAGCTTGGAAGCTCATCGTTTCCCGCAGTTGTTTCCAACAGGAAATAGTGGACGATATGATGAACGTCCTGTGCAGATTCCTGCATCTGAATATCGGACAACAAGATTATATGCAGAAGATCCAAGATTTCGACAATGTATCCCTCATATGTTTCATCTTCTGTTTGATAGTGACTTGTCTGGACTTTCATATGCAGTAAATCACATTTTAAAAACTGGAATGCATCTGCAAAATATAACTGCAAAGGATTTGATGGATAAAGTGCATCAGAGAGATGATCATTTAGAATCTCAGTTGATTAATCTGATGGCATGTCAGCGTGGGACTAATGAATATTGGTACAGTCGTCATGGAGAACTGAAATGTATGCTACGGAACTTGGGAACTCCTACATGGTTTGTTACACTAAGCTGTGCCGAGTATGCTTGGGATGATTTACTTGAATTTCTTCGAGAGGCAAATTCCAATATAAAAAATATTGAACAAAAGACGCCTGGAGAATTGTGCTCTTTGGATCCTGTTAATGTATGCATATATTTCAATCATATATTTGAAGCTATGATGTCTTTCATCTGCAATAAAATGAATCCTCCTCTTGGAGAAGTTGTGGATTTGTTTTGGAGAAAGGAGTATCAAGCAAGAGGTGCTCCTCATATACATATGTTTTTATGGATCAAGGACGCCCCCAAATTTGGAACAGATTCAGATGAAACTGTTTTGTCTTTCATTGAAGATTATGCCACATGTGCTGTACCCAATAGCAGAGAAGATAAAAACTTAAAACAACAAGTCTTACGATTCCAAAGCCATAGGTGTGGAAAATACGGTTGACGAAAGTACAAGTCAAAGGATAAGTTCTATACCAAATGTCGTTTTTTGATTTCCACGTCCTGTATTATCCAAAGGAAGAGTGAACAGTTTTAGGTCAGCTATGCGACATACCATCACAAGAAAGTCTCCAAAAAATACCTACAACTTATGAAGAAGCGAAGAGTCAAAATACATAAATGACTACAATCCAGTTATTATTTTATCCATATGAAACGCTGACATGGATATTCAGTATGTTGCGGACAATTCCATTGCTGTTGCTCGATATGCAACGTCCTACATTACTAAATCAGAAGACGGAATTGAAAGAAATGTGGGAAGAGATTTCTCACGAGAAGACCAAGTAAGAAATTATACAGTTTCAGTTTGAAGATGTTATCGCATCGTGAAATTGGAGCATATGAATGCTCAGATCGGTTATCATCTGCAAGTCTATACTCCAAAAGTAGAAGAATCATTTGGGTGAGTCTAGGCCTTGCAGCAATGCGAAATTGGGTACTAAAATCTGTTCAAGAAATTGAATATTTAGCAGAAAAAGAACCAGAGAGTACAGATATTTTGAAAACGAATATGTTGGACACATATTACCCAAACAGAAGTCATCATCTTGAGAACATGTGTCTCTATGAAGTGCTGCAAAACTACACTTTTAAACGGAATACTACAGAGAACATCAATGATGGAAAATATGCAGTGATTGGTTCCGAAGGATGTCTGGTGAAACAAAGGAAAGGAAATGTAATTAATCACAGGAAACTGAGTTGCGACACTGCTGACAAAAGGGAATTTTACTATTTAGCCCTTTTGCAAATGTTCAAACCGTGGCGTTCAGAACTGGAATTACTTGGAGATTTGAAGAGCTATGAAGATTCATTTAATGCTTGCAAAGATACCATACAATGCAGTGCTTTTGCAAATTATGTGAAAATGTTGAATGATGAAATTGATCAAGAAGCTACAATTGCAGCTGAGACTGCTAGAGATAGTTCTCAAGACAGTCAAAGTTCTGCTGCAGTCAAGATCCACTAGGACAACCAATTGTTGAAAATGAAGCAGCAATTGCCATGAACGAGGTGGAAACAGCAATGTATCAAGCTCAAGAAGATGTAATACAGTTAGGAAACTTGGAAGAACAACTAAATGTTGAACAGAAACAAATATATCAGATTGACCATGGATTACTTCATGAAAAGAAAGGGTGCTCATGTACATCATTTCAACCTATCCGAATGTATGTGAGTGGTCAAGCTGGAACAGGAAAAAGTTTCTTAATTAAAGTAATTACAAGTTATCTGCAGACAACAACTGAGTCGCATTTGTCTTGTGTTGTCACTGCTCCAACTGGGTTGGCAGCACATAACATTAAAGGCATTACTTTACATCGTTTACTAATGCTACCAGTAGAGCATGAGAACAAATTGGAATACCACAAGCTATCTGGAGAAGCTTGTAGTGAAGTTTCAAGAGTCCTGAAGAAAATGAAACTTCTCATTATTGATGAGGTAAGCATGGTCTCAAACTTGATGCTTGCCTTTGTGCATTTAAGAATGCAGCAGATTCTTAAAACAGAGTATGACGTTTTATTTAGAGGAAAACACATCATCGTTTTTGGAGATCTACTGCAACTGACTCCGGTAAAAGGACAACCGGTATTTAAAACACTTGCACATGAAGATACCAGAAAGTCTCTTGGTAGTGTTGGTAACGTGAACATTTGGACATATTTTGAATACAAAGAACTGACAACAAATATGCGACAGACAAATGATGCTGAATATGGAAGTATTCTTCAAGATATAAGAATTGGACTTCTGACAGAACATGGCAAACAAGCTTTGGAGAATAGATTACTTTCCAATTTGTTTCCAAATGAAAATGTAGTTCCTGAGAAAATGTACATGAAAATTGCAGAAAATAAATCAGTGATCTGCTTGATGCCAACACTGCGCGAGTGTTCTATATTCAACGAAGAACTATTGAAACTGGAAAATGAAGAAATTATAAAAATGGAAGCCATCGATAAAATAGAGCATGAAGGAATCACTATTATTTTGACAGGAAAGTTGAAAACAAAACTGGATTCTTTAGAAAAAAAAATATCTAAAACAGCTGGTTTAGAAAAGACACTATATGCATGTGTGAACTGTCGGGTAATTTTAAGGCGTAATTTGGATGTAGAAAAAGGTTTAGTTAATGGTGCAATGGGAAAAGTGGTGGATTTTGTTAATTATCAGAAAAAAGAAGGAATTGAATTTTAAAAAATTTAATTTGATCAGATTGAAGAAGTTAAAGAAATTGGTCGTTGTTCAGTTCGTTTTTTGCTTGTTAAAGATTTATATGTCCGTAGGAAACAATTTCCATTTTCTCTGGCATATGCAGTGACAATTCATAAATCTCAAGGATTAAGTGTAGACAGTGCATTGGTGAAAATTGGATCTACCGTATTTAAAGAGGGTATGGCATATGTTGCTTTGTCGCGAGTCAGAACATTATCTGGTGTTTTTTTTTTTTTTTTGTTTTTTAAAACCTTTATTTCTCCAAGAGTCTGGACACAGCTATTCAGCCGACAACCCGGAGGTTCGGCAGCTTCGATAGAGAAGGACAAAGAAGCGTCCACATTGCATTAAAGGAGCAGTGAAAAGATTCCATTTTTAAATAAACACAAACACACAACAAACCCCAGCAAGGCAAGAACACTGAATGCCCATGGTGATAGCCCCCCAGGGGAGGCCGGACCCCAATCATCTAACAGTCACAGTACTGTGATAAGAGGAAGAAGGGGGACAGCAGAGGCCCAAGAAGTCAATTAATCATCACATCTTATATACTGGGCTGGAAAGAATGTCAAGAAGAAAGCTGTTCCTCGGGGGGATCCAAATCAGGGGCAAGACAAATTCCCCCCCTGTATTGATTCCACCGCCCCCAGATGGCGTGCCACTTCCGAGGGCGGCCTCTAGCGCAATATACTGTCTTTTCCCTGAGCATACTCCAATCCATATTTTCTTTCCACGCGGTCAATGTGGGGGGCCCCACGGAGCCCCACAATCGCGCGATGTCTCTCTTAGCGACCATGTTACCCAGAGTCACCCATTGGGTCTGTGCCGCATCGTGATCAGTGGGCCCCCAGACATTCAGGAGACAACACCGCGCTTCCGGCTGCATAGCAATGCCCGTCACCTCCCCCATCACTGCATGGACTCTCCTCCAGAATTCCGTGATGACACCACATTCCCAGATGATATGCAGGAAAGTACCCACCATACCACATCCCCTCCTACATAGGCCTTCCTCAGAGAATCCCATATGAACCAGCCTTGGCCCCGTCACATACACTCGATGCAGTATTTTGAGCTGCACCAGCCTCAGACGCGACGGGATCGCAACCTCCTTGGGAGAGGAAACAGCAGACTGCCAATCCTCGTCATCCAACTCGAGTCCATCCCTAGTCCACTGGTCCCGCAGCCCCAGAAGCGTATCCGCCCAGACGTTTATCAATTTCTTGTAGATGAGCGAGATCGTGCTCTCAGGCATATGGCCATCAAGGATCCGGTCCTCCAAAGGGGAGGACTCAGGCACCTTCTCACCCTCCACGAGGACTGACCGGAGGGCATGACGCACCTGAACATAGCGGAAAAACTCGGAAGTCCCCAGCTCATACTCCTTCTGCAACTCTTCAAAGGACTTCACCCTCCCCTTAATCAGCACATCTCCGACCCTGGAGATGCCGATCAGGTCCCATTTCTCAAAACCTTTTGTATGCCAAAGCCTACCCAATCTTTCAGATTCAAACAGCGGGGTAGCGAGGGTGAGCCTATCCTTCCAGCCCAGCGAGTCAGTTGCCATCTTCCACACACGCACCGCCACCCCAGTGGGCCCCGTGAGGGACGAGTGATAGTTACCACCACGCAGCAACCACCTATCCATGGCATAACCAGGGCTGTGGGCAGGTACATAGAGACCATGATTAATTGCGCTCAGCTGGGTGGCCCAATAGTAGCGTCGGATGTCTGGAAGCGCAATACCCCCATCATACCATGGAAGCGTCAACTTAGCAATTGCTATTCGCGGCCGCCCGTCCCACAACAACGTTCGTTGGAGGCTTTCGATCTCCCGAAAGTATTTGGCCGGTACCCAATCTAGAGTATTCTGCAATGCGTAGAGGAACCGGGGAAGAGGCATCATTTTGAACAAGGCAGCGCGCCCAACGAGGGAGAGCGGCAGCCTCCGCCAGCCCTCTACATCCCGCCGCAGGCGCGCTAGGGGGGGGGGGAGCAGGTTCCTCTCATACCGCAAAGCGGAGTCCGTGGAGATAAAGATCCCCAGATACACGAAGCCCTGCTGAGCGATCTGGATCGAACAAGTTCGCGGGATCGGTGGAACCTCGCCACTCAGAACATATAGATACGATTTACTCCAGTTGATGACGAGACCCGAATTCCTACCGAAAGATGTAAGAACGTCACAGACCACTATCAGTGATTTCTTGGGCGAGGCAAGATACAACAGGATGTCATCAGCATATAGCGAAATGCGGTCCTCGTGTTCGGGCGACCATCTAAGTCCCCGTATATCCGGGTTCCAGCGTATCCACGCCGCCAGTGGCGCGAGGGCGAACAACAATGGCGACAGGGGGCAACCTTGCAGAGTGCCCCTCCCAAGCTGAAACGGAGTCGACGCCCGGCCATTTACCACCACACTCGCAAGGGGTCCCTCATACAGCAACCTCACCCAGCTCACAAAACCATGGCCAAAGCCGAACTTGGCCAGCACAGCCCACAAATATGCCCATTCCACCGTATCAAAGGCCATCGTGGCATCGAGAGATGCCACAACAGCTGGTTCACGCAGCGTGCCCGCCCTGGCGATTACACCATGAAGGCGCCGAAGGTTTAACGCAGTGTTACGATGCGGAATAAAACCGGATTGATCCGGATGGATCAGGTCTCCAAGTACCCTGATCAATCGGGCCGCAAGGACTTTAGCCAGAATCTTCGGCTCGGCGTTAAGAAGTGAGATAGGCCTATATGAGGAACACTTATCTCGGGGTTTACCATCTTTGTGTATAACAACAATTGTCGCCAGTCGCTGTTCCAACGGGAGGGTTCCACTCCCCCGCGCCTCCACGAACATGGCGCGCAGGTGAGGGGCAACCCTATACGGAAACAGTTTATACAGGTCAATTGGCAAGCCATTCGGGCCCGAGGCCTTGCCCGAGTTCAGCGCGCGGATAGCTCCCGCCACCTCATCGACCGTTATGTCTCCATCCAGATCGTCCCTATCTACGTCGGATAGACAGGGCAAAGCGATATCACGCAAGAGGTCACGCGAGTCCTCGGGCGGCCTATCCGACACGGAGGCATAAACCATACGGAAATAGTCCGTGAAGCACTGTACAATCCTCTCAGGTTCCACAATCGCCTCTCCCCCCTCTCCCGTCAACTCCGGCACTACTCTATTAACCCATTCTTTTTTGTCCAGCCAAGCTAGGAGTTTCCCGGCCTTGTCACCAACATCATACAAGCGGCCCTGCTGTTCCCTACTGAGGGTCTTAGCGGCATTCGTCACCAGGTCCTTATACTCGGCTTGCTTCAAGCTCAGCTCATGCAGTGAGGCCTCTGAAACCTCCTCCTCTAGCGCTCCCTCCAAAGCCACGATCTCCTCCTCAACCTGCATAACCTCGCCATCTCTCCGCCGCTTGGCCGCCACTACAAGGGAGAGGGCCTCCCCTCGCAGCACGGTCTTAAATGCTTCCCACAGCGACACTGCCGAGTCCACGGATCCCTGATTGTCCTTGAAAAAATTATCAACTGTCTTCACCAGTGCGCTGCGCATCTTGGGGTCTCGGAAGTACCAAGGGTTAATAGGAGCCACCCTTCCCCCTCCCTCACGGCCAACATCCAGCCTGACCCACACTGGCGAATGGTCCGATATACCACGCGCCATGTGCCTGGCCTCGGACACCATTGAGGCGTGCGCAGCCAGAGTGAGCAGGTAATCAATCCTAGAGAGGCTACCATGCGCTCCGGAGTGGAAGGTGTATTGGCTCTGTGTGGGGTGCCGGAGCCTCCAGCAGTCTATCAGGCCAAGTGTGTCAAGAAAGTCTGGAAGCCACTTCTGAGCCCCCCCTGTGTGGGGCGGGTATCTATCCAGCAGCCCAGAGCAGACAGCATTGAAATCACCCCCCACCACAAGCATACCCCCCGGGAGATCCAGCAAGGCCCTACCCAGATCTGTAAACGTGGAGGCCTGCAGGGCCGGCGGGACATAAACCGAAACTAAAATCAAAGTTCTTCCTTCCCACCGCCCCGCCACCGCCACAAACCTCCCCCTACCGTCAACAATGGTGGAGTCCACCTCAAATGGTAGCGAGGCTCTGACTAGGATGCCCACACCCCTGGACCCAGAGGAAAATCCCGAATGAGCTATGAATTTGTAACCCTTCCTATTAAGAGCATAGCACGTGTTACCTATAAGGTGCGTCTCCTGCAGTAGGGCGACATCCGGCAATGACCGTTTCAAAAATTGCAAAACAATCCCGCGCTTAATGCGATCCCCCAAACCATTAACATTCCAGCTAATAACACTTAAACCCCTACCCCCCCATCCCCAAACGTAAGGAGGCCCACCCCACACCCGAAGAGCCACCATGGAACAGTCCTGAAAATAATCAATACGCCTTGCAGAAACAAACCCCCCAACAACAAACCCAAAATCCCAACTATCCCCCCCCACCCTGCACCCCTGCTGCAGCTTACAAAGCCCCCCCAACTTGCAGTGTGCCTGTCGCCCTACCAAACCCAAAATCTACAAAAAGTACCCTAAGGGAGGAAAGAGCTCCCCTCGTCCTCCCACAACCCTCCGTATTTACTGCATTCTGTTCAAGTCATTAGCTAGAGTCAAATCGAGTCAGTCCGGTTCCGAAGACATCAACCTTGTTCATCCCGGCCACTGTCCCCGTCTGCGGCAGTGTCCTCTCCCGTCCGTCGTCGGGGCAGAGCGTCCAGCCATTCATCGGCCATGACAGGCGACTCAAAAAAGAATGTTCGGTCTTCGTACACCACACGTAGTCTGGCAGGGAAGAGCATGGCATATTTCAGTTCCCTCTCCCGAAGCCGCCTCTTCACCCCCAGGAAGCCCTGCCTCTGCCTCTGCACCTGCTGGATGAAGTCAGGATAGAAATTCACCGACGCGTTCTGGAAGGGGACCGGGCCCGTCACCCTCGATGCTTGCAGGATAGCGTCCCGATCTCGAAAATGAAAGAGCCGGGCGACAATCGGCCTCGGTGGGGCTCCCACCTTGGGCCTACCACCCGGCACCCTATGGGCCCTCTCAACTGCGAAAAACTTTCCCAGACCCTTAGGCTGCAGATGGTTAAGCACCAAGTCCTCCACTAGCAGGTCTACAGAAGTCTCGTCCGAGGACTCCGGGACCCCGATAACGCGCACGTTGTTGCGCCTGGCCCGGCTCTCAAAGTCCTCCAGCCGACGGGCGGCGAGATCACTCTCGGTCCGCAACTTACGGACCTCGGTCTGTAGTTCCGAGACATCATCAGCGAGGCCCGTGGTCTTGAGGTCCAGGGTTTTAACTCGTTAGTTCGTTTTGCCCAAATCCGCGCCGATCAGATTAACGTCCACCAAGATGGCATCCACTTTGTGCGCCAGGGCATCAAACTGTCTCCCAATCGAAGTCTGCAGCCCTTCGAGCGCGCCCATGACATCCTGGAGCGAGAGCTCCGGGGCCAAGGGTGAGGCAGTCTTCTGTGCATCCGGCGACTGGCTCGGTCCACCCGGTGACCCCTTCTGCTGGGCGTAGCGGTCCATATTATTGGCCTGAGTATAGGCTCCCCGCCTGGTGGCCTTAGGCTTCAGCCGATCCACCTCTGCTTTGCCCAACATGGTTGGCTCAAGCAGGTCGGTTCAAACAGGACGACCCTCTCTCAGCGAAAGGAGGCAGGAGTGCTCAGTCCTGCGATGGGCCGCCAGAGTAGCGTGCAGAGCGTCCAAATGATAATAAAGCAGCCGAGAGCACTCCCTGGGCAGGGCCAACAAAGGGCGAGAAAGTGAAAGTGAAAGGATAGGGACCTCCGTCCGGTAGTTCACACCTCGCCTGGCCACTGTTGTTCAATTAGAGGTCGGGCATCCTGCCAACTCTAGCCCCTGGCATCCCTCGGAGATAGGCCTCAATCTTCCGCCATGCATAACTCCGGTTCCCGGTGGGCGATCCGACCGCGGGTAGCATCAATCGCCTCCCTGATAAGTCATCTGCACGATGCCATGCATGCAAACAGGATTAGAGACAGGATAGTCGACGGAGGGCACGAGGGTCTCGGGAGCTCAAAGCTCACGCGGCCATCTTGGTCAAGCGCTAGGCTCCTCCTATGATCTGGTTTGTTTTTGATTGATTTTGATGAGACAAAGGTTACTGCAAATGCAAACTGTGTAAAAGAGTATAATAGGTTAAGAAGGGCGTATGCTCCCAATTTAGGTCAATATCCTGTATTTGAAAAGCGTGTGGTTGGTCGAAAAAGAAGGTTTGAGAATATCTGTAGTGAAGGTGAAGAGAAGGGAAAAGAACAAGATAATGTTGTGATAGCAAGTAAAAAGAAAAAGGACACTATTGAAGAGATTGTTGGTTATCAGTTTGAAAATAGTTCTGGTGTCAACTGCTATGCTAATGTAGTGGTCAATATTGTTTTATATCTTGAAGGTTTGCAAGAACAAATTATGCAGAATCGGGAAAAAAGATTTTGTTCTCTGTTGCATTCTGTTTATGAAAAATTTACAACAGATACAAGTAAAATACAAACTGTTTCAGATGTTCATAATCTTTTGGATGTGTGTTCTGGTTCTACACAATTTACACAAAATATCCAACAAGATGCTCAGGAATTTTTTATGTAAATGCTTACCATTGTTGAAAATGAAGGTGTAGAAATAGAAAATATTTTTGGCCTTTCTTACAAATGGGAACATCATTGTGAAAATTGCATGTATACATCTAGCACTAATGTAGACACTGAAAGATTTCTGTATTTACAATTACCGGACTGTAAATCAGTGTCTTTCAATAAATTAGTTAAAGGTGCAAATCTAAACATGGAGTGTAGCCAATGTAAATCAGAAATGTTATCCACATTATTTTTAAAAATATATGGACAATACATAACTTTAATGATGCAACGTTGTACAGCTGATGGAAGAAAATTGGATACTTTAATAAAGCAATTTGTAGCAACACAACTATCAATATCAGGAAGGACTTTTGTAGCAATTGCAATAATTTTCCATGATGGTCCTTCCACAACATCTGGACATTACACTGCCTATCTAAAATGTGACAACGGCTGGACACTTTGTAATGATGTCCAGTTGGTTTTCAAACAACGTTTGCCTAGTGAATTACCAAATTCCTATCCAATATTTTTAAAGCCAAAGTTTTAGGAAGATAATTCACTCTCTGAGGAATTTATTATTATAATTTAATAGGATTACCATTGGACAATTTACATAAAACGGAGTGCAAAAATACCATTTGGCCTCAAGGAAAGGTATATGTTTGAATTATGGGCTTTTTCGCGCTCATTGACTCGGTGAATACTTTAAAGCGACAACATTTACAGTTTTTATAAGTTAAAGTCATAACATTTTGTTAGCCTTAAGCATTTCATATATGTGTGATTTGTATTTTCTGGTATTTTACTGAGAATAGCATGTTGGGTTTTTTTAAACAATCTTTTATTGGTTTTTTTTGCCCGCTGTTATGTGATGAGTACGATTGAAATCACTATTTCTAGTGAAATTCAATATATTCTGAGAAAAGCTAAAAAGTCAAACAAAAGACTGTTTAAATTATGCTGTATTGTTAAAAATGAATTATTACATGTTATAACTATTTTCTTTCACAGATCCTAATTCTAAAATAAGCAATTTACCCCAATTTACATTATAAAAAACATCTAAAAAAAATGTGTACAATTTTTTATTCCCATTACTGTGAAGGTCAATTTAACTAAGTATTAATATGCAGAATGGGCAGATCTGCAAGAAGCTACAAAGTTTGAATACGTTTTTAAAAACACTGTTTATACCTATGTAGTTTTGGAATCTCTCTGTCATAGGATATCATGTGACCTCCAAAAAAACAGATTTGAGTGGCTCATAATATTTCCCATTGTACCTATTGAAGGACCGCAATCATTTCAATCATTCTTCTTTGAGCATCTTTGCAGACAAAACTCTGTGCTTACCTTCTATTATTTGCAAGCAATTTTCCAAACAGAAATATGTCACTTTTTGTAACATAGTTATTGCGCAAGACACTCTTTCATATTTACAAAGAGAGGAAAAGGCACTCTGTACCTTTTCTTCTCCAGGTAAATACAACCTCATCATACACACCACTTTGCGTTGAAAGGGTGTTCTACAAGTGTTGTTGTGCGTGATTGCACTGAATACTCCTAGAACAAGACACATTTCCAAATTTATCAGAAATCATAAATCTCGACATGTGTGTGAATGCTGCACCATTCTCCAATTGGTGCAGGAAAGCATAACAAGGAGAATTGTTTTCATTTCTCCTCATTTTTTAACCTTCAATGCATGCTAAAATGTTCAGCATACATTGAAGGAGAAAAATGCGTTGATTGTTTTTGTGCAGGAAGGTGTGTCTTCCTGCACAAAAACAAACACCACATGACACAAATATCCTTGCACCATGGTGCAAGGGGGCCTGTGTCACCTTATGGCTGCAGTTTAATCAGCCGTGCAGAGAGAAGCATAGATTTGCAACATATTTATGTACATATGTTGCATCCCTGTGCTTCGGAAGTACTACAGCACACTGCAGTTAAAGAGGTTACTGTGTGATGCTGCAGCACTTCCTCATAGTTCTGCACTTATACATTCACCATACGCTACTAATGCATTCATTCAGTCAATTACGTACTACACAAACATTCATCTAAACTTTCACACACAAATAAATATAGCTCTTTTTTTAAACCAGGAAAGTTAGTTCTTAGAAGAACTTTTTTTTTTCTTTTATATTTTTTTTCTTGGTTTTTTGAACAATTTTTTAATTTTTTTGGTTTTTCTTGGAAAAAAAAAGGAAAAAACAGAACTGGAGGAACAAAACAATGAACTTCAGGGAAAAAAAACTAGCAATGATGGTTCTCTTGCTTTCGACAGATAAGGTCAATCGACTGCTCTCCACAGCATAGTACAGCGTTGCATTTTATGCAGAGCACTTTTAGGGTTGCAAACTGTGGACGAATGTCCAAGTTTTGCACAGATGGATCCACCCTTGAAGTGCTTGGCTGCGATGCATCTGATGGAGCTGGAAGAACTTGCATTCTTCGGCATTCCTCTCGAGCAAGGTTCACCGGATGGAGGGTCCTCAGATGCTTAATCATACTTGCTGTTCCGCAGGAATATTTTTTGTTGGGATCCCCACGGGAGAGCACTCGCTGGCAGATCTTACACGTCACTAAGGTGGCATTAGTTTTGGTTTGCCCCTCAGGAAAAGTGAAAAATGTCCACACCACAAATGAGTATCTTTGTGGGCGTGGTGGTTCTTCCAAAAATTCATCCTCAGATGAATGAGCAGATCCTGGAGATGCCTGCTGCCCTGAAGCCATTGTTTTGAAAAAAAAAGTTAGAGCTAAGTGTAAACATAGTCCAAAAAAATTTCTTCTCTGCAGAGAGATGCTCCTCCAAAGAAGGTCAAAGAAGAATGATTGAAATGGGTGGGGTCTTTCAATAGTTAGAATAGAAAGTGTAATGAACCAATCAAATCTTTTTTTTTCAGGTCAAATGGGATACGCGCACACGTGCGCATAGGCAGCACGCACCGAGCGTGAATCCGCAAAATTGCATTTAAAAGGAATATAGGATTAGAAGTAAAAATATATTAATTTTCTGAGTAGTTTAGATTAGGTCTTCAATTAATAGTCACATGAAATACACATATATATGTTTTTTGACATTTAAAATATTTTGCAGGATTCGCGCACCCACCGCGTTAAACACGCACGTACGTGTCGCGTATAGGCTTGGAGTCGCGTACCGGAACGCATTGCAATCGCGCACAAAAATACGTACCCAACGCATACCGTACACGGATGCTTTCGCGCAGGGATCGAGAAAGATGCGCATAGGGTGCGCGAATCTAAAAAAACACGTAAAAAAATAATAATAATAAAGTATTGAAAATATAGTTTAAAAAATATTTTAAAATATATAAAAATAAAAAAATTACATTTTTTTTAAAAACAAATAATATTTTTTACTTTTTCAAAGAATTAATTGAAAAAATAAGTTACAAAATGGTGAAAAAACAATATAAAAAACATAATTAAAGGAATTGACACACTGAAATAGAAAAATGTAGAAATCCAATGAAAATCATTAAACATAATAGCTTTAGAGATAGATAGGAATTAGCATTTAAAAAACCTTTTAAATTCACTGACAAAACCATAGGTTTCATGCATGTTATAGTTAGGAATTAGCATTTAAAAAACCTTAGAAATTCACTGAAAAAACCATAGGTTTCAGGGGTGTTATAGTTAGCTGGACATTTCCCTCGTACAAAACCATTGAAATTCCCCGTTATAGTTAGTTCAGCTAACTATAACTCGCGCCCCCGCAATGCACTGCTGATGACGTCACATATTACATCACTCATAACATGGTCAGTGACATCACTGATGACATCACTGATGGCATCACTGATGATGTAATTCATGTGATCATTTGATGCTTCTCGTCACACCCTAAGATAACCTTTGATAAACCCACTCTAGATTACATACTGCCACTCTCAAAACCATAGACACTTCAACACCAATAAGTACATACCCCATCACTGACTCTTAGGTCTAAACACTCATCCACTCACTCACCCGTACAGTCTCTCATACTTATGGTCACTCAGTACAGGAATATCATATGCACTCATACACCTATATAGACACTCCCACACCGCTACTCATCCATAGAGTTACTCACACATATATTCAGTCATGCAAGTAATTAATCACACTGCCACTTACTCACCTATACAATTATACACGAACAAGCTCGATTACTCATACAAATACTAGCAAATTCTTATGGTCTTATACAATCAATGATACAAGCATACACTCATCCATACAGCCACTCACACTATCACACACTCTCAGTTATATTTCTGTACTCCAACATACATATATGCTGCCGTTCACATATGTAGTAAATTACACATGTACTAATGAAATATATATTCACTCACTAACACAACCATACATACACTCACCCACCCATACAGTCCATCACAGATGCACTCTTAAAACCATGCACCCACTGACTCACCCACTCACACATCTATGCAGAGTTACACACACTCCACCCACACAAACACTCAGGCACCAATACAGATACTCAGACAACCAATCAATAACCCATATAGACACTCATGTAGCTGTTCACAAACCCATGCAGCTGCTTACACACCGACAGACAGATACAGACAGTCACACAGTTTAGTCACTAGTCCGCAGTTACATAGATTTAATCACTCACTTAGAGTCAGTCACGCACCTACTAACTCATCCATTCACACACTTATACACCCACTCATTCTTCCATAGGCCTTTCCCTATATATATAAAACATATTTAAACTTTACAGAAACACACAGTCACTGGATTATGTCATGAGGGATGTCATGAGTGATGTCATTTGAGATGTCAGTGATGTCACTGACCATGTCATGAGTGATGTAATATGTGACGTCATCAGCAGTGCATTGCGGGGGCGCGAGTTATAGTTAGCTGAACTAACTATAACGGGGGAATTTCTAGGGTTTTGTATGAGGGAAATGTCCAGCTAACTAGAACACCCCTGAAACCTATGTTTTTTTCAGTGAATATATATATATCTCCAACATTTACCCTTGTCGTCAGTGAAGGTAGAATCTTACTGGAGTGAGAGATCTGTGTGGAGGAAATAGCTGATGTTATTACCGATCTAAACACCTGCAAATCTCATAGTGAATTTTACAAGACCGTACTTCTAAATGCAGCATTCGAAGAGGCAGAAACAACTAGTAACCTTAGTTCCATGATTAATGGGGTAACCATCTCTCTTTTACCAGCTTTAAGGAAAGACCAGATAGACTTTTCTAACTATTGATTGATATCAATAATCTATGAGGATATCAAAATCCTGCAAAGGTGCCGGCAACAAGGTTATGCAAGGTGATACCATGATTGGTTCACACATCTAAGGTTGGGTTTGCTACGGGACACTATTGCACATTTTATGGCAAACTAAAGTCTCTCTGGAGGTAGCACTGGATAGCTCCTTAGATGCCGAGAAGGCTTTTGATTGGTTGAAGGGGACTATCTCTTCCGGACCTTCAAAAGAGAGGATCTTGGATATGAATTCACTGATAAGGTATAGTCTGCCACCCTATTTGCAAACTCATGTGCACCATCTATCTAGCCTTTGCTCTTAAAGAGATATTGAACTTTCAAGTTAATGTTATGTCCTTACCCTAAAGTCATGTTCCCATTAGGAACTGATGAAGCCTTAAGCTCAATGCATGCTCCCATAAGTACTTCCCATCTCAACTGCCCTTGTCATAACGGACTTCTAATGTTCTAAGACTTGATGGGTATTTAACAGAACCAACTCACATCTTGATACCTGGCATCCTACCTGGAAAACTACACTCCTGGCAAACAAATTCAATTTGCTTCACTTAGGTGGGATCATTGGTCTTTTAGAGGTATAGTATTGTGTGAAGCATTTTCATTCCTGTGCCTCTGTTCCATCGATTGGGATAGTTTACAGACATTGCAGTTAACTCAACAAATTCTGAAGTCTTTGACGTTCTCCCTCCCGCAGCCTCAAAGGTCAACATTAACCATGCAGCCACGGTTATTGAAAAAAATCTAGCTTCTGTAGGGAAACATGCAATAAAAAATGCTTGGGGTGATACAAAAACCCCAAAAGATGCTTGCTCTTTGCTATAATTTGTAGTATTCTTTGAGCTTTCAAGAGAAGAAGACCTATTCCTCTCTAAAGTTAGAACACTGATCAGACATTGTATTTATGTAGAGTTATTTACTTTGTGATGCTCTACGTAACTTCTGATTCCTAACAATAAGCCTCAACTGCTCATCTTAGGGACTCCTGCAGAGTCAAGACCACAGAGTAACTTAGTTGTTTAATTGTAATGTAACAGTAGAGGGGACCTCTGAATGTCAGTTGAAAGGACAACGTGGCCCATACCAGATAGTTTCCAGTAATGACTTCATGTCCGAGGACCGCAACGTCTAGCATCTACAGCAAACCTTGCTATCGATGCTGTGTGCATAGCCCATCAAGTGTGAGAAACTATCCTCAATTTAAATACTTTAAACCCTTCAAATAACAGCACCCCTGCCTCTGAGATGAAATTAAAGCGGGAATGCAAAGTTGCGAAAGGCTACAACACAGCTGGGTTATGTCAGCTTTGTTTTATTAGTTATGTCAGCTTTGTTGTATTGCTTGCTGCACAGACTCATTGTGATTATCACTGCATAATGGGTTTGCTAGCCTCAATCGTGAAGCAATCTCGAGATCTACAGTAAGGTTTTAAACGGTCTTGATGGAAAATGAACGCACAAGTTGGAGGTGGATAACCTCAAAGCTACCACCCCCCAAAAGGACAAAAACAACCCCCACCCTCCTAACCCAAAACAAGCACAGTTGTTAACCTTTGATTCAGGAATCAGACTGAATAACAAGATTTCTGAAAACTATCAAGACAACCGGAATCACAATAACCCCTATGAAACCAACAAAGTGGAACATAGGAATAAATACCTTAAATTATAAACCAGAAACTCCTCTTACTGGCCATTTTAATTTACGTGCCTGATTGAGATACAAACTGACATGTACACTTAAATATCATGACCACTAATGTAATTATCACACAAAGAAAAATAACAGACTACAATTACCAAATCGAATTATTAGTTACAACACTTGAGAACATTTAGCATCACTGAAGACAATACGATAAATGCAGAACAACTCCTCAAAGTCACCCAACTATTAAGAAGACTGCACACTATCAACGTAAAAGTAATTTATCACACTTTACTTAAAAGATGTCAGATAGTTCACCGAGCCTTGTAAAATACTGTTCTACACAATGACCTGATCTCAAAAGTCTTGTTCCTCAAACCTCTGTCACGCCACATTATCTAGTAAAACCATGCTTCACCACACTAAATTGGAGAGCTTTATTCAACTTCTCTCCACAGTTGATGGGTCTGTGTATCACTTAACACAAAGACATGCTGTGTGCATCATAAAGGAGAGACTCGCACCTAATTTGTGAAAGCAAAATCTATAAACAAAAGCTAAATAATCCACCAGGACATGACTGATCGTGATTTGGCGGCAGTCTTACTTTCTGATAAATTCCTCCACACATCAAGACAAAGTTTATTTTTATAGATGTACTCTTATCTGACAAAAACATATACATGATTATTTTGTCTGTCAGTGCATTTATAAAACGTTGCTCTCTTGTGCAGCTTCAGAATTTTCCCTGCTAATCATCATTAGTTACACCAAAGAAACCAATAAAAGTTTGGGAATCTAAAAAAAGGGATACATTTGACAACAGGCACTTACTTATAGCACCAAAAGGCAAATTATGATTACAATTTAAGGGGCTTTTAGATAGGTCAGGATGAATAGCTAACGGAGGAAGACGATGAAACTGTTTTCTTTGTATTTCAGATGTGGGCTCTTTTTATGTTGAATACGTTTGTTAAAAACATGCCACTAGCCTTGGAATGCAAACTACAAAAAAATAAATCGCTCAAATAAACCTTACCTAAATCCAGAGGTTCATCCTTTCCTTTAAGAATGGCCTGCAATACCGGACTCTCCCAAGGTCCCCCATCTTTCATGATTTGGGTCACAAGTCTTAGTTCCGTGTTTTCATACGGCAGCAAGATGTCATTGCAGTCCTGTAAATTAAACATAGTTTAGATTAGTAACCAAATTAATTACTATACATGATAATAACCCATTTAAGGTTTTGTAAGATTTTACAGCCCGATAGCTGGTCTCATCATTATGACATTCAACAGTACAGTCTTCCCATTAACTAAGAACTGGCATTAAAATAAACAAGCTAAGAAGTGGTTAACCCATACAAATAAACAAATTATTCATAATTGAATGTCCCTTATTTCTAATCCTAATTGGCTATGAGCTTTGAATCTAGGATCTTCACTTTTCAAGAAAGCACAGCAACTATAGTGAAGTATATCATACTGACAGGAAATTCAAAGTGCGGATATATCCAGCTATTTTACTGGTGTAACAGCAGGGTGGGGACAATGTATTCATGAATTTAAAGAAGTGATCAGCGAATGTGAACTAAGATTACAAGTAACTTTCCTACTCTCTCCTGTTAAAGCATTTTGAAATCAAACAGCAGAACAGCAAGGTCATCGCTAAACTCCAGAGGTACATACTTCAAAGAACAGAGAAATTTTTTAATGTGCTCATGCAAATAGGTTGTGGAGGTAGGTCGGATCCACTGAGATGTCCATTCTAGAGTCAATGTAATAGTCTTAAGAAAGGTGTGGCATTATCTCGAGGTGACCACACTGAAAATTTTAGATTGGAATGAACAGTGGTTGCTGCTTTTTAGGTCTCGCCTGAGACAGCGCTTTAGCGCTGCTCTGGCGAGACTTATAGTAAGCGAGTTTTGGAAGTGCAAACAGTGGCTTTTCAGGCCTCCAAATACAGTGCATGTGCGCCATCCGGGCGCGCGCACCATTTGGAGGCCTGAAAGCACTCGTTTGCTTTCACTTTCGCGGGCCACACAGCCGCTTTGAAGTGTGATCGCGATCGCGATCACTTACATTTCGCGGGCGCTTTGATGTCCTCAGTGAGCCGCGCGGCCACTGAGGACATCAAAGCAGCCGCGAAAGTGCTCAACATATGCCAGCCTGCGTGCCTCTCTCCCCTACCTCCGCACAGAGAACTTACTTTTAAGTAACTTACTACAACTGACAGGGTAGCAATACACTTGTGCCAATTTTCTATGTTCTCAAACAAACCTCCTTTAAATGTAAAGAACATACGTAATTTGGATAGTATATTTTCCTTTTTTACAGCATTATGCAGTCCAGTAAGACTCTGATAGTAGGCGCTATATAACAAATTGTTTATCATTTGCGGTGCATTCTTACTCAATGGTTCCTCCTTTCGGTCAATTGCTTCATTCCCCTTCCTAATGTCCACCTTTCCCTAGCTAAACCTACCTACACCCTTCTGTTTCCCAATCATTCCTTTGACTTACTTTTACTTCCTTCTCCTTTCTACCTTGCAGTTCCCAATTGTTCATTTTGTTCCTTCTCAGTTCTTTCTCCATCGTTCCATTCTCAGTCTTGATTTCTTTCTTCTTGTTCTATTATTCTCACCCTGTGCTTTATTTCCTCACAAAATCGTTCTCATCTTCAGCTCTTCTTTTCTCTCAATTTATGCCATTCACTTCATTTGTTTATTCACGTTCCTTCCTTATTCTCCAATTTTATGTGTTTCCTCTATCTTTACTCGTCCTTTCATCTACCCTTTTCATTTGTTTCTTAACATTTTCACTTTCCTTCTCCCACCGTCTTCGCCACCCTTTTGCTTTGACTCCTTCCTCAATTCTCCCCTTTCACTTTCCTCCTGCCCGTTTCCTCTTTCCCCCTTTCACTCCCTATTGAGGCCATGCTTTTGCACATCCCTTCTTGTCTCGTGCCAGGGGCAGGCCGTGTTGTTTCCTGTCCCTGGCCGTGCGTAAACGGGGCTTTTGTAATTGTAAACCAGTTCTCTGCATGAAATGCACGTCCTGACCGCGCTCTGGTGATAAGAGCGTGAGCTGGAGTAATCAAAGAGAGATGTGCAGCTCCTATTTCAAAACTCGGCAAAAAATGCCCTCGGGACACCTAAAGTGAACCAATTCTTCGCGAACCCCTCACAATCCCCTCAGTGCCGCTCAAGGGTGGAAGTGTGTGTGTGTGTTGTGGGGGGGGGGGGGTGTCACTGCAGGCTAATGCGTCGTCAAAGATAGACGTATGTACTTCAGACACAGAGCAGAACAAACCACTTCTTAGCCCCCTTGAGAACAAGCATTTGCAATGCAATAGGTCTCGCATTTATGCGAGTTTGAGCTATTAACATTGCAAATAACAATTACTTTTATCTTTGTTTTTAAAACATAAATAAAAGGCGGTGTCATTTACAATGCCAATAGCTTAAACTTGCGTAATTGCGAGACCTTTTGCATTGCAAATGCTTGTTCTCTTGTGGAAAGAGTACTGGGTCTACTGCAAAGGGCCTACTTGCTTGATAAATAGCAATGCAAAAACTACTCATCTAGGAACAGACTGGTTTGAGGACGCTGAACTAATGCAACTCCACAGGAGACCTTATTTATTTTATAATTTCAGCGAATATGCAGATTTTCTGTGATTTTGGCCATAGGCCTAGGGGTCAGGGCATCCCTACACTGCCTTCTTTCACATTTTTGGAGGCTCAGTACTGAGTCCCAAGTCCTAAGATGGATGCCGCCACATCCTTGTTCATATGGTGGCAGCCAATCAGATCTCACCTTGAGAGCCCACAGTTTGATTATATAAAGTTTTTGAGAATTAATTGCTCAAAAACTACTTAACAGATTTACACCAAATCACAAAAAGCACTCTTTCTGGACCATGATCTCACTTTGTATCAAATGTGGTGTAAAGTAGTTGGGGCTGTAGCTGTGTTTAGAAGTTCCTAAAAAAAAATGAAATGGAAAAATCCATTTTCAGCCTCCCCTTTTTCTCTGCTCCCTCTTGACTAATCACTCTGAATCTTTCCAGAATGAAGCGGAGATGAAAACCATGTTTGGGGGGAAAGTTTTGTAAAGACTCAGCAAACGGTAACAAAGTCAGAAGCAAACCAAAAATGCCTTTTCTATGGAAACAACATCCTAACTAACTACCCAATGGAAATCACCATTGGGATATATATAAATATATCTCTCTCTTCGCAGGGGAAAACGAGCGTGGACCACGCTTCTGTACATATATTCTTTTTTATTGAAATCAGTCTGCCATAATGCGTTTCAGCCATTACTGGCCTTGATCACATGAAAACCCTGGACCTGCTGATCGGCTCTTTTAAAGTGACAGTGCTCAACAATCAATTAATGGATGTGGACAACAGACTATCCAAGCGTACGTATACACCATTATATATGTATAAATACTTTTTTAGGTCTCGCCTGACCCAGCGCACGCGCTGGTCTGGCGAGACTTTTTGAGAGGGCTCCAAAAAGTGCTACCAGGCCAGCCTAGACCTACAGTGAATGTGCGGGAGCACGCGCGCCGCGCTTGACCACGATTGCTTTCACTTTCGCGGCCGCACGGCCGCTTTGATGTTTACCGCGATTACTTTCGCAGCCGCACGGCCGCTTGTTTTTAAATTGTACTCGCATTCTTTCTCACCTCCTGGGTGGTTAAATGGAGTGATATCACATCTCTCTTTACGTAGTCACAAAAGAAGGCTGCACAGAATCAAGTTGATTCCATTGTTGCCTCCTGCATAAGCTTGCAACAGAATTCCTAGGCTACTCTTTGTTGATTCCATTGTTGCCTCCTGCATAAGCTTGCAACAGAATTCCTAGGCTACTCTTTGATAAAGCACTCGAAATGAAGATTTGTCGCCACATTTAACCATGCAGGAATACGCTGCATTGCTAACTTCAGTTGGTTCGGAATATGGGTTGCTAGTGGTTGTTTATTAAACAGCTATGGGTCATTAATTGCTCTGGGAGCTCATGGCAAGGAAGTTGCTGCTCTTGGAGACGCCATCTTGTGGCGCCCTGGGACCCACGCCCAGTCTGTTAAGCCTTGCAAACAGGCTGCAGCAAGAGCCAAGTAGAGTGGATTAACGGGGAGGTTTTTGTGGAGCTGGATGGACGCACACACCCGGGCACCGGCTTGCCAGTGTCGGACCTGGTTACCAGAGTTGTTTTTTTAATTCTTGTATTCGTGATTTCCTAAAATAGCTCAAATCATAAACCTGTTAAAAGCAAACACATGTCTATGTTGGTTCAAAGGCAGTGATCACCTTTCTCCTTTCTCCTTAAGAAATTGGGATGGTGAATGGCAGGAGTAGTCCAAGTAAGTTTTTCTGTTAAGCTAAGCAAAATTTGCTTACAGCCTTTGACACATGTTCAGAACAGAGAATAACGAGCTTTGTTTGGAGGCCACTTCTAGGCTGTGCTGTATGTAGTCCTTGCACCTTTTAGAGTTCTAATTAAAATGGCAAAGTTCTGCTTCTGGGGCCACACGTCATGTATCATTCCATAGAGTGATCCATTTACATTCTAATGCGAAAAACATTTTCTTTAGAATCATTAGATTAGTCTAGAATTTTAGAAAGTATTATCTTTCTAACCGTCTAACAGAAAGATTAAGGAAAAGGCACTTTTTACAGCCAATTTTTTGGGATACTTTGTTGGTATGGGAGGGGGATTCAGTTGAACTAACTTCTTAAAAAGATTGTTTGCCGCTACATAATCTCTTAATATTCAGTTCTGATTAGCAGACCAGACTGGATGTCGTGATGCAGGATTCTTTTCTGCAGTCTGTGCACCTGATAAAGGCCTGGCTGACGTTTGCACTTTGGTTATCCATTGATAGATTGGTCTGTGTCGCATTAGAAATTTCCGAGCTGCGGATCCTCTCTGCCCTGTCCTTGCTGTGCTGCAAGGCGACCTGAGTGAGTCCCTTGCTCACTTTGCCACTGGATTCAAGCAAGCCTGGCTGAAGACAGCTGAAATGCCAGAAACCGGTCCTAGGAAGCTTGTTTCTGGTCCAGGGAAGGCATGGCTTGGCAGTTCGGGCTGGACTGTTCCCATGAGGCACAGGGTCAGACTGATTTGCAGATGACCATGTCTGAACTGGGGTGGCAGAGTGGGCTAAAGAACGGTGATGGATCAAACCCAGATCTGTTGACTGGGTGTGAGTGTTTGATTGGTTCTGATGCTCCGTCCATCACCACACCCTTTTGTCCCCCCCCCCCCCTTTTGTACCGCAAGGCGACCTGATGTCACAGTCCTTTAATATTAATCTGTCTTCACGAAAATATATCTGTAGTCACTTGGAAGGAAAGCCACCCTTTCCTTATGTTCCTGTGTTGTGGGTGGGTCTCTGGTTGTGTTGTAGTAAGCATGATTCGTTCTGGTTCAGTATTTGCAGTCACCTAGTTTGACTTTCAGCGATATTACTGTTGTATGCCAATCCCGTGTGTTAGTTGGCCTGCTTCCCAGATCTGCACTTTAAAGGACGAGCGGCAAGCATTAAACATGTATTCCCCAAATACTGTAATGGCATTTTACACACCGGCTTCTGGTGCCAAGGAAGGCCTTGAAGGGAGAAGTTCTTAAACTGTATGTTGTCTTACAGCTGGAGTGGTCGAACTTGAAGCTGGGGAACTGGGTTCGAGTCTCGACAACGACGCTCAACATGCTACGATTTTGGGCAAATCACTTAATCCCCCCCCACCCCCCCCTAACAAAAATTAAGGTGTCCCTGTCTAACGAAACTGCTTTTCATGTAAAGCGCTCCGATACTTGATATCTTCCGGTCTAATTCGCGCAATAAAAAGAAAAACATGCATTGGCATTGCCAATAGGTCTCGCCTTTGGGACCTTATAAGTATTTAGTTACGCAGCACAATATCCTTGGTGCAACAACACCAACTGTTGCATGGCTAAACACTTATAAGGTCCCAAAAGCGAGACCTATGCCAATGCTTGTTTTTTACTGTATTACACAGGTATGACTCTTTACTCTGCATTTAAGCTGTATAAATACAAAATTATTCATGATGAATACTATATGGCACAAATGCAATTTTTCATTACTGTCAATTTTGTACACAATCCACTATCATTTTTGTGCAAATATTTTTAAGTGTCAAAATTAATCATCACAAACCCTACCCAGCTAGGATTTGTTCAATGATCAAATCTTGAAAGTGACAAGTGCTTAGAACGTATTGCATATGCAAAACATATAACCATGAATGAAAATTCTGCTTTTCTCTTGACAGGTCAATATGCTTGTATAAATACTGCTTCTGTATATACACCAACATGCTATGGCACGTGCATACTGCACACTCACATAAATTTATATATGGCGGACGGGGCCTGATGTCTGACAAGATGGCCGTGTGAACCGGGAGCTCCGCCGGGGCCACGTTAAAGGCTCGTGATATCCATGCCAAATCCTGTTCCTGCAACGCTAAAATTGCCAGCGGGACAGTGAGCGCTACTGCCCGGTGTCCGAAAACGGGAGCGATGCCAAGCATGACAGTGAGGAGACTGCGCAGAGCTGATGGGGCCGGCTGACGCGGAAGGCCTCCGGAGCGAGTAGGCGGTGCCAGAGTTGACCACGTCCGGGGGTCGCAATATACCTGGCCGCGAGTGGGTGCCGCAGAGGTGAGAGGCCCAGGAGCACCCAGTCTGACCCCTGAGATCCTGTGCCATGCCATCTGACCCGCCCGGTAAAACCCGTGGAGCCGGGCGGTATCGAACGGAGGCGGGCTTTTGGCTGAGGGAGTGCACCAGGCAGCCCGCATTTCCTGGTCTTGCGAAGGAAGGGGCTGGCTGGAATTACCCCCCCCCCCAACCCACACCCATAGAGGGAGCTCCTACCACAGAGGGCCGTTGCAAAGGCCAGCCCTCAATTCACATCATCCGTGAAGGAAACAGGTGCCACCACTGCGCCATTGATCTGTGCGCCCGGGTTCTGCTCGAAGAAGGGGATCTCTGCATGGGGCTACCTCTCCAGTCCTTGGGGCGCCCTGTGATGCTGGGCAGTGCCGGGGGGGGTAGCAGAATGGAGGTTGGCCAATAAAGGGAGTCACACTGGCGATCCTTTGAAGACAGGCCTGCACAGGTGGGGTAGCGGAGCTGGCCCCTCCTCGCATGAACAGTACAGGCCAGTGGGGCAGAGACACACGACAAGTGGGGTCTGTTTGAGCTCTGGGGGGATATATGGTCCTTCTGTTCAGTCAGTTCTGCAGTTTGACCCTAGTAGAGCGAAATGAGATCAGCGGGACAAAACGTTTAACAAGGACACTTGAACTGAAGGACTAGGTGTCTTTTACCCTGCGAATTTCATGGGGGCGGTCCTGCACAATTCCCCGATACGCCATTAGGACACCGGGGAGCAAACGGGGCATCCACCATTTTGCATTTCTATTGAAGTCCCATCCGGTGCACGATGAAGCCCAAGGGAGCCGCGCAAGTACAGTGCAACAAACTGGACAAATATGCGGTTCCGAAGCACCCGCCCACGGAGGAGTTGGCCGTTGGGGGCCAGGAGGTGGCACCCGAACCATCATTAAGCTCGATAATGGCGGCTATCTATGTTCTCGGAACGACACGGGAGACAAAGATTGATAAAATTTCAATTGAAATGAACCATGATCAGTGCGAACATGAACAAGACCTCGGAGAGGGTCACAAGAGCGGAGACCAACATAACTGAGTTGCAATTTACCACGCGTAGGTTGGAAGAGCGGGTTCAGCAGTTGGCGCACCAGCACAAACAGGTGGCCCTGAAGCTGGAGGACCAGGAAGGTAGGGCCTGACGCAACAACAAACGAGTGGTGGGGGTCCCAGAGGGGGCGGAGGGCCCTAGCATGGATCTTGGAAGACCTCATATTGACTCATCTTAAACCCAAACAGCTCTCCACCCTTTTTACAGTGAAGCGGGCCCACAGAGCTCCGGTCCCTCCGCCGAAACCTGGGGCTCCCCCTAGGACAATTATCGCACAGATCTTGAATTATTGGGATCGGGAAGCTATTCTGCAGGCTGCTCACATTCAAGGCGATCTGGCCTACGAAAACACAACTGTCAGATTTTTCCCAGATTTCACTTTGAAGGTGCAGCAGGAGCGCCGCACTTGGATGGAATCTAGCGTGCCCTGAGGGAGCGGGGCATCAAGTATATGATGTTCTTTCCGGCGAAACTGAAAGTCATCGATAAAGGCAGATCCTGGTTATTCACGGCCCCCTCTGAGGTGCAGGCATGGTTGTATGAGGGGGGCCACAGTGAAACAGTCAAAGCAGGGAAGAGGGATGGAGAGACACTTGGGATCGTATGTCTGGTTCTTTCAGTGGAGCCGAAGGACTGGAGCGGCGAGAGACACAACATCGGCAACCATTAAACCCAGCGGCCTCAGAGACTGGTGGAAAATGAGACTTGTTGCACGCACTTGGGGGTGGACGCGCTGTCAGCTGCACCACGTTAAGTATAGAGAAGTACCTGCTTAATGGGTCTTTGCGTTCGCCATGTGGGGTGGCAACGTGAACTGTGATAATGTTTTGCAAAGGAACTGTACTGGACTCGGACTGGATAGTGGCTCTGGGGAGATTTAGGGTGGTGACCCTTGGCAGCCCCCATTTGATTGTTTTTTGTGTGTTTTTTGGGGCGTCAGGTGCTCTGCTAGTTGGGGATGTGGGTTGTTCTAGGCCTACCAAGCAGGATAGCAGGGAGGGGGCTTGTAAGTAACGGGGTTTCTTCTTCGCAATTTTAGTTTGTATGTTTCAGAATATTATTGCCATCCGGAGAGACCTGGGTCTTAGGATAGGGGGATCCATGTCGATAGATAGTTTTTTTGTAGAATGTTGATGTGTTCAATGCTTCCTATTGTCTATAAATACGGGCTGGGCGGTGAAGGGTGGTACAAGGTGGGGGATAGGGGACTGTACACTTCCCAGATGAATACACAGTGGGCAAAGCAACTCAAGGTGTTATCGTGGAATGTGAAGGCCTGGGGGACAAGATTAAGCGGACTATGGTTCTTCAATATTTGCATAGGCACTACCAAGACATAGTGCTCCTCCAGGAGACGCACTTGAAAGGTAACAATTATTTAGCTCTAAATCGGTTTGGCTACACCCTGCCGGCTCACTCCAGGTTCACTTCAGACTCAAGGGGAACGGCGATACTGTCCAAAAACTCGCTATCACTGGTAACCAATCGCACGTGGTGTGATCATATGGGACGATACGTAGCAATCACAGGCAGGGATGTGGGAAGGTCTTATCCTGAATATTTGTTCTGTATATATACTGCCTAGGATGCACGGGGTGACATTTCCTGAGCTTAGTAGGCTCCTGTTAGACATGCCTTTGGGTACCTTGATTATGGGGGGAGACATGAATGAGTCGATGTCACAGGAACTAGACAGAGACACTAACTCACAGGACCCCGGGGGCACAGCCACTGAACGCGTTTGTGAATGCAATGGGGCTAGTAGAACTCTGGAGAGCACACAATCCGGATACTCGACACTACACCCGTATCTCTGCGGCACACGGCAGCGGTTCTCGCTTAGACTATATTTTAACGCACACTATTTCAAATGGTCTTTTACGAGCCGGAAGCCACAGGGCTCGAGAATATCGGACCACTCCCCTGCATAGGTATGGCTGTGGGGCCCTGAGAGAGAGTGGTCGGTACCCCCATGCTTAGACCCATACTTGTTCAGGGACCGTGAGTTCCAAGACAAGTTTCAGGAACGATTGAAGCAATATTTTGCAGAGAATGTGGAGACTGTTCAGTCTCACTGTGTGCTATGGGTAGCATATAAGGCGGTATCGAGAGACTTTGTGCAAGCAGAAGTGGGGACCAGCCACAAGGAAAAACGGGTGCAATGCGATAATCTGGAACAAGAGATATTGTTACTTGAGACTGCGCAGAGCGCAGACTCGGGGGTGAGGCAGGGCGCAAACACGCGATTCAGTTTAAACAGAAGGAGCTAACAGATATTGGTGCAAATTTGGCACGTGTGCATGCAATAGTGAGACAAAGGCGTCTGTACGTCCTGGGGGACAACGCTAATAAGGTTATTGCGTGGCTGGAAAGGAGGGACAGAGGTCGGAATTGGATCCCAAACATACAACCGACGGAAGGCGCGTCACGACTGGTAGGGGCAGATATCGTAGAGGCTTTCGTACAATACTATGAGGGGATCTACCAGTCACAGACTGGGAGAGAGGAAGCAGACTGTACTGAGTTCCTCAGGGATATAGCGCTGCCTACGGTTGGTCCGGAATATCGAGACACCGCTGATCTGACTGTGGAGGAAGTTAAAGGGGCTATGGGGGATCTGCAGGCAGGGAAGGCGCCGGGCCCCAATAGATTCCCGGCAGAATCATTCAAATGTGTGGCAGGGACGGTAGCCCCATATCTGCTGGGTATGTTCAACGACACACAGGTAGCAGGCCAACTGCCGGAAGATCTAAGACCGGCGACCATAGTTGTGGTGACCATAGTTGTGGTTCATAAAGAGGGCAAGCCATAGGAGCTTTGCAGCTCCTACAGACCGATCTCATTAATTAACTTCGAGGCCAAAGTGCTAGCAAAGGTCTTGGCAAACAGATTAAGCCTGATTATTTAATCCCTGATCCACACGGACCAGTCTGGCTTTATGCCCCATAGGAGCACTAGACTCAATCTCCGGCGCCTCTATGGCGTGATGCATGTAGTATTCCAACACCCAGGAGTACCGGCCGCACTTCTGTCCCTCAACGCCCATATGGCGTTCACCAGCATCAAATGGGCATATTTGTTCGCTGTTTTGACCAAACTGGGCTTTGGGCTGAATTTCCAGGCCTGGGTGCGGCTCTTATACACGGCACCGCTGGCGCGGGTCAGGATGAACGGGACGATGTCTAGGGTCTTCAAGCTACACAGAGGCACGCGACAGGGCTGTCCGCTCTCCCAGATTCTTTTTGCGCTGGCATTTGAACCGCTAGCCTCGTGGGTGCGGGGCGACCCGGTAGTAAGGGGCATTGACACGGGGGAGGTTGGGAGGAGCGCATTTCCCTTTATGCCGATGATGTCCTCCTCTATGCACACCGCCCCAGACAAACATTCCATAGACTTTTCCACATTTTAAGGTCTTTCAGAGAGTACTCTGGGTATTGCATTAACTGGGACAAGTCCTTAGTGTTCTCGCTGGCGGGAGCACCTCCGGTGTGGACATCTGCATGTAAGGATCTGAGACATAGGGAGACTTTTAAGTACCTGGGTATATGGATCACTAAGTACGAAACAGACTTTCTGCACCTGAATGTCTATGCACAACTGGATAGACTGAAGGGAGATGTGGCCCACTGGCGAAGACTGCCGGTTTCGCTCATGGGACGCGCTGTCCTGTTCAAAATGATGGCCCTGCCGCGTCTACTGTACGCACTACAGAATACTCCTTTTCTGGTCCCAGAGGGTTTCTTAAGTGCACTGGAAGCTGATCAGCGCACGTTGCTGGGGGAGGTTGGGGGGAGCAGAAGTGCCCTACGAAAGCTACAACTGGGGGTATATGAGGGAGGACTGGCGGTACCGGACCTCAAAGTATTATTGGGCGACAGCTTGTCAACATTAATGGGTGGGTTTTCTCCTCTACCGGGGAACCAGCGTTTCGGGGGGACCTAATGACCCTGGGTAGGGGCAGCTATCTCTCAGCCCTTTACAAGGAACGAAGGAGCAAATCAATCCTCCCGACTCACACGGAGGCAGTGGTTACAGTGTGGCGGAAAGCAACCAAGATGACGGGGTGGGAAGCCAAACTCACGGAGCAAACCCCATTATGGGAAGGGGACTTTCTGAGCAAACGGCGCGCTTAGGGGGCTTCCGTGGCTGGAGTAACATCGGTATAGATCTCCTTGGCGATGTTTAGAAAAAGGGGAAGATGCTAGACTTTGCCACCATGCAATCGGAATATCAAACAGGGAGGGGGAATTTTTGAGATACTTACAGCTGAGACATGCACTACACTGCCATTTGAAGGAGGGGGACCAATTGCCAGGATATGCTCCGTTGTAAGATAGGCTTCTGCTCGATCCAATGATCGACAAGGCCATTTCACTCACGTATGAAAAACTGATAACACACCGGACACCCTAGGGCCATTTCGAGAGGCGTGGGAGTCCGAACCTGATCTCCTCGAGGATGACGACTGGGCAGAGGCCCTACAGCCCTACAAAACTCCAGAGAAATAGCGATAAGGGCACGATTTCGCTTAGTCCAGCTCAGAGTTCTTCATAGGTCATACCTCCCTAGGACAGTGCAGCATCGCATTGGGTATTGCGGGTCCGATAAATGTATGCGGGGCTGTGATGAGTCCGGGACATTCTTTCATATCATGTGGGCGTGCCCTAGGATACAAAGGTACTGGGAGAACGTAGCCCAGGTGATGTCTGAAGTGGTGGGCACCACGGTCCTGGTGGACGCTACGTGGCATATCTTAGGAATGACTGGTGATCTGGTATTGCCCAAATGGGCCACAGTCTGGCTCACAGTATCGGGTGCAGTGGCAAAACCAAATATTGCTCGACTATGGGGTGCCAGTGAGGTCCCGTCGATGGAGGGATGGAAAAAGGATCTAGACTGGTGTCAAGGGGCGGAACATACTGTGTACCAGAGTAGAGGATGCCTACGGAAATGGGAGAAGATCTGGGGGCCTGGATGGCCTACAGGGGGGATTTGTTGACCTATTAAAACCAACAAACAGAGTGCAAGTAATTACTGGGTCAAAAGAGATCGCCGTGAGGACAACAGAGAACTGCGGGAATTGTACATTGTGAACGTTGTTATGGTCTAGTGTGCGCTAATCCACTGCGGAGTATACTGTGCCATCTTTATGGAAGCATTTTGTTTTTGTTAATAAAAAGATGTTTCAAAAAACCAATCTACATATGGCTTGTAATTCCAATGATATTTTCAACAATCTTTGAGTATAAATCTATATATTTGTTCCATACTCCGATTATACTGATTGCAATGCAGTACAATTCCTGTCTCATTTGTTGCATATCATGTTCAATCTTATGTGCAAATAACAATCACCGAATAAAGTGACTTTGTGCTCACAAAACCTTTCCAGCCAGGATTTGTTTACTAAAGTGCCTAGTGCAGAAAGTGCTTTTGTTATTATTTGTATCAATACATGTTGCTGCAGATTATACCTATATTGACAATGTATTGCTAGTTCATCTACAGCAATGGATTAAGTGCATAGAGTGAATACAAGTTAAGATTTCCAACTCATTAAAGTGCATTATTTTAGATAAAATTAATTCATCTACAAGTTGTTATAAAATGCTACATTAAAACCATGAAACCTTAAAACCGTAATGAACATATGTAAGGCTGGTGTCCTGAGAAAATACACTCCCATATTGCTTTGGGGCCTGCTACATTATAACATTTTGTTACAAATGTGTGTGACGATCTTCGCTTGTATTCAGGCCTCCCGGATGCTTTGTATCCAACTCTAGGATATACCCGGTTTCCAATTGCCTAAACCTTTCCTCCCGGTTCCTCCTCTTTTTTTAACTGGGACTGCATTGATTATAAAATATTTAAAATCACTATTCTGGAATTGTTTAAAGTGTCTAGCCACCGGATAACTGGGATTATTGTTAACTATGGCCCTAATATGCTGCAGGATCATCTCATGCGCTTGCAGTTTGGTACTGCCTACATACTGTAAACTGCATTCCAGTATGTAGACCACGTGATCAGTTTTGCATGTTAAATGTTTGTCGATCACCTGCATTTTGTTGCTAAATGCTGTCTGGTAAGAGGTTTTGTTAATGCCATACATACAGGCTTTGCCAAGTCCCTATTTGTATATCCTCTGGGCTACTCTTCACAAGAGCATTTCCCATTGATGCTGTCTTCCTGTAAGTGATTGCTGGTGTTCTACGTAAAAGATGGCCTACCACTGGGTCATCTAAAACAATTGGCCAATTACGCTTTATATGCCTCTAAGCTGTTTTTCCTGCTTGGTGTATGTTAAAATCAGTCTTGTTGGTTCAATCATTAGATCACTGTGATTTTTGGTATCTATGCCTTTTTGCCTCATGTTACATTGCAAGAGGTCGGACCTAGCTCGTTGTCTAGATTGTGCTATAGTGCCATCTATAGTTTCAGTTTTATAACCTCTTGCTAAAAATCGCTCATTACTTTCCTGTTGCTTTACGGCTAAGTCTGCCTCATCACTGCATATCCTCCTTATCCTTAACATTTCTCCATAAGGGATACTTTGTATAAGGTGCGCAGGATGCGAGCACGTAGCATGCAGTACGGTATTACCAGCTGTTTGCTAACAGTGCATAGAGGTAGTGATCTTGTTTAAAATGTGAACCTGGACATCTAAAAAAAAGTCACCTTCTCCGAACTGATGGTATAAGTAAAATTTGAATTCATATTATTTACATAAATCAGTGAGATAAACTCGACTGCACTTTGCTCTGTTCTACGCCAAATTATAAATAACTCATCGATATATCTAAGCCAGGTTACTACATTTTCCTGAAATATGTAGCCAAATTGCTTCTTGAGGACCAGCTCCTCCCACCAGCCCATATGCAAACAAGCACAGCTGGGAGAGAAGCTGGGCCCCATAGCCACACCCTGGACTGGTTGGTAAATCTTATTTTCAAACATGAATATATTATTTTCAAGCCAGAACAAAAGCATGCTAATTAACATCCGATTGTGGTGTGCATATTTAAGAGGACGATAACTCAGAAAGTGCTCAACCGCTCTGATGCCATCTTTATGTCTAATGCTCGTATAGAGTGATGTGACATCAAAAGCTATTAAAAGATACCCAGGACTCCATTGTATATTTTCAATTTTGCACAAGAATTCACTTCTGTCTTGTACATATGATTTTTCACATGTTCCTGCAAAAAATAATCAATGCACCTAGACATATTTTCAAGAGGGCCATCACAAGCTGCTATGATTGGCCTCCCCAGTGGTTTTAGCATGTTCTTGTGAACTTTCGGAATAAAATATATAACCGGAATAGTAGGGTGAATTTATATTCCTCCAAGCTTAGTAAGCCCACACTTTTCCACACTAAGAGTTTGGTAAAAAAGTAATCTTGGGTACTTTTCAATTTTTAAAGCAAAGTTTTTCTGTAACATTTAGCATTGTTGAGCTGTGATAATGCTTCTTCCATGTAATCAAGTGGCCACAGGACGAGGTTACCTCCTTTATCAGAATTTCTGACCACTACTTGTTTTTCCTTTTGCAATTTCTCAATCAGCTGATGGTATTTCCTTTCATGATCTGTGAGTTTCCTCTTTGTTTTATTAAGATTAACGTTCATATTTTTAATTTGCGCTACCACCTGTTCATTAAAAACATCCAAGGAATCTTCGAGGCATCACTGAGGTGAACTTAGATCTGATTTTAAAGCACACATTTCTTGAGGTAGCGTTTTTGCAATTTTTGATCTCAGTTGTTTTTCACTCACAACTTCCCCACTATCTGGGATCATATTTTCCTTCTGTAGATCCTGGAGATCTTGAAGTAGGTCTAAACCTGCCACTACTAAGTTGGATATATTTGAGGAAAATGTCATTACTATATTGATGTCAACATTCTTTGATTGACTTTGAAGTTGGTGGTATTTCTTCAACTTTAGCCTTCTTATAAATGTATACACGTCTGTCAGTTCTAGTTGGCGTGTAGTTGAAGTTGCTTTTGGGCCAATAAGATAATCCTAAAGTGAGTAATTGATGTTCAGCTGCATTGAGGTCCACATGGGCTAGATTGATTATTGTATTGGCACTGGTGTTAACACTAGGTAGTTGTTGACCTTCCACTACTTGCATTTCCAGTGACCATGCCCGCGAGCGTGCTGTCTTCTTGTTGCCTCCGCCTTGGGCCGGCCTTTCTTCTTTCCAGTCTTCTTTTGTTGTTATGTTTTTTTACGGGTCTGCTGTTCCTCGGGCGTAGTGTCTCTTCTGCTTTGTCTTAAAAAATCTAACTCTGCTCCCAAGGATAATTTGGCTAGGTCTTGTGGCGCTCGCTTCAGATTCTGATTGGCGATGATCCTTGCCTATTTAATATGCCATTTGTTGGTTTACTAGCCCTACCATTTCTCAGAGTCGTATTTACGTGAGAACGTAAAAATCTGCCCATTTTCATAGTCCTCTTTTAAATTTATAGGATTTTCTTATCCTCCTCTTTGTGCAGTCTCGCCATAATCTCTTCATGTATTTTTGCTTTTGCTAGGAATCTACTGGCTCCCACACACACTACAGTCACACACATTACAGTCTCACACACACTACAGTCTTCCAACCCGTACTCGCATTTCCATTTTAGGTTTTGCTTGCGCTGTACTATTGTTTTTAATATAAACTTAAATAGAACTTACATCCCGCCTCCTCTTTTTCCTGGCTTCTCATTGGCTCCTGTGTGTGCTGCTTACCTTTCCTCCATTTATATTGGCTGTAGCATATTTTCCTGCATTTACCAATGCTTGTTCCTCATCTGCTTCTCTTATCAGTTTCCTCCTGCTGAAATACTGTTAGTATCTGCTTTGGTGGAACTATGTTTTCATAAAGTTTTGCCTTTTACTATTGCAGCATATTTATTGCAGCATATTTATAGAACAATTTATCACCCAGAGAGATTCAGTAATTTGCATAGAATCAGAGGATGTTGTGCTGCGCCAACGAGACTCCAAGCAGGAGCTCCAGACTCAGTCAGCAACTCTGACCGCTGCGCCAAATCCTCTCCAGACTCCACATCTGTGTTATCTGACAGGGAGCTCTTTCCTTCTCCCAAACAACGATTGATGAAAACAACTCTTTATTCACTACATAGGTGAAACGGATACATTGCCAATGCTTGTTGTGTTAGATATGCTTTTGAAGGGGCGCTCGCCACTGGCTTCAAGCTTGTGTTCTGATGTGCATTTAAAAATAAACGTGATAGACACTAGAGGGAGCTCTGACCTAAATTTCCTTAATGGAATAATCTTTCGTTTTCCCACACGCTCTAGCATGTCAACTACTGGAGCGTGTCACCAGACTTTCAGCCTTCTTTACGCGCCCATTATGCTATAAACAGCGCAGATGGCAAGGTTTTAGTCTCCTCTCACGTAGGAATATGGGAGAGTAGTAGGCACGAAGGCATCAAAATGAGTGCGTGGCTTTGGAAAGAAAAAAAAAAGGAATTTTAGAACTGATTGACAAAGTAAGGCTTGTTCACAGCCTTCCAGAACGTGGTTTGTGTCTATCTGAGGAGTAACTAAAAACGGAGGAGAGATTTCTTGCATGCATTCTACAGAACTGGGATCAAGAGGATTATGTGCTGCAATTCATTTTTTGTCAACAGTGGCTACTTTTATTTCACCAGTATAGGAAGCGTAGCGCTCGATTTTGCTGTAGTTGAAGGCAATGGCTACTTTTGTTATATTAATTTATATTACATGGGATTCCTGTATAAACGCCAGCCTCTAATTCCCTTGCATCAGCATGCCTTTGCTCCACGAGGGGCATAGTGGTATGACGACTATTAGACTATGATGAGGAAAACAAGAATGTTTTTTTTTTCTGGCTAAGCATAGATCGTGATCTCGAGAGGTGTACAAGAGATTGCACAGACTGCGTGCAGACTAACAGATTAGGAGAGAATCCCCTATTGTACCTCTGAACTATCCAGAGAGGCAAGGGCAGAAGGTTGGAGTGGATATTCTTGGATCATTTGGACATGGAAGTGTGAAGGGAAAACTAGTCATGGAGCGGATGGATTACTACTCAAAATGGCCGGAGGTGCGGATAGTAGAGAAGGTGAAGGCAGAGCACTGCACTGCTTTTGTTTCATGATGGAGGGGGTTGCTGGAAAGGTTTAGTCGTGTTTTGAGTGGGTGCTTGCAAATGTCTGCGGAATAGGTTGAATTGAAAGGAAAAATTAAGGTAGTTGCTTTGGAGATACAGAATCATCTGTTCAGCCACGGTCCGTGCTGTTGCGAGGAAGGAAGCCCAACACATTGGTTTTTGACCGGGGGGAGGAGGAGTGTGAAGGAGAAGGTTGTGACCGAGCAAAAGGGGCAAGGAGGGTGGAGGCCAAGCAGGGAATATGCCATAATAGACATAATAGAGAGCTGCTAAAATCATCCTGCAGTTTCACAGGTGGTCACTGGGTGTCTTTATGGAGGCATTGTGTCAAGGGAGACGCAGAAAGATTCAGCAACTCTTGAGTAACACGGTTATAGTAGAGGATGAGGAAAGGGGAACATCAGGAGACTTGCTCATTACGGTGGGCAAGGTTGAACTTCTTGAATGTAAGAGTGATGTGAATTAATAAGCATCCAGGATGGGACAGGAGTCGAGAATAAAGGCTTGCCCAGCACTTCTCAATGATTACGTTCCTTGAACTCCAAGACGTTGAGCCACTTCTGTTGGTGTACTACTCTATTTCAAGTGAGTTTTGTAAACTATTACACTGTATAAATGTTTCTATTAGGGATGAGATGCTTGCTGGTGCTATTATCCATGAACTGGTATTTTGTTCGGATTTGTTTTACCTTGTTTAATTTTAAAGGGGAGATGTGTTGGGTCTATGTTACTTTAAGATCAGAATGGTTAGGGCTTCATGTAGAATGTGTTTTCCATTCTTGGGAAAAGATTCTGCAGACATACAGTTACGCTGTCAGTGTTTTTTGGTCTGCACCGGAATAAATACTACCTCCTAATCCACAACTTTGAGTGGATGGGTTTATTGGGTAGAGTGTAGTAGCCTCCTGTGTACATTCACTGCACACTTTTAGCGAACTGCTTTTTTTCTTTTTAGGTCGAGCATCCAAGACCTCTTGTATATACTTTAGTATATACTTGTATGTGTATGTACTTTGTGGGCTCTGGAGATCACCCCTAGTACTTGTCTGCTCCCGCTTAGGGACTTTTTTTTCTGGCAACTGTCTCTATTTAACTTTCTTGATAGAAAACGACCAGCATAGCTCAGTAAAATACCAGAATCACTTAAGCATTCTCTAGATTCCAGTCCATAGAAATAAATTGTCCTCCAGGAGCACCCGTAGACAATAATATTTTTCTCAAATCTTCTATTTTCAGTGATATGACCACTGAAGGCCCTGATTTTATATTAACAACAGAGCTTTGTACTATACCATTTCCAGCTCAAAGGCAATATTTCTCTCCATGTGTTTCCATACCTGGCGTGTCACGCAGTTTGGTGCTTACTTTCCCTCCATGTTAAAGAACAGTAGATGTTTCAGCACCCAGACTAATGTGCTGCATAGCTAAATACATATAAGGTCCCAAAGGCCAGACCGATTGCATTTCAAATGCTTGTTGCTTTAAGTTAACACTATGAAAGTGCATGTGTTTTCCCATTTTCTCCATCATGAGCTTCTCTCTCAAGAGTGGTTGTTCTCTAATCCGTGTACTTCCCTCCTCGACACTCTCCGTGTTGTACTCTGTAAGCTTCTCTCTCTCCACTCCCCCATCCCCCAAGCAGCACATTCTCACTGTCTTTCACACTTTTTTTTAAATTTCCCAATTAGTTTCCGAATAAACCCCCAAAACATTAAGGACTTGTTTTATTTTGGAGGTGTGTACATAAGTGAAGATGCATATACACTGGCATACTAAAAAACATGGGCATTAGCCATATCACAATAGTGTACAGCATAAACAAAAGCCATTGACAAGACAACAGGCCTCAAAGGCGCGACCTACTGGCTCTGCCAATGCTTGCTAATTTAGTTTACACTATCACACAGGGTGCCCGGCAGAAAACGATATGCAACTGAACATTCTAAGACAAACCAGCACAACCTCACGTGAGCGACTTAGATATAAATAAAATGTATTCAAATATTAATGGCACAACATTTATATAAAGAAAAAGAAAATCAATATATTTCTTGTCAACTAAACAAACTTGCATTGCAATGACTCAAAAAACAACCACTTGTCACTGAATAAGGCATGAAAACTAATAACTGATCGGGTGGCCAAAATAATCCACGCACATAAACACAGTAGAGGAGAATTTAACAATAACAAGCATTGGCATAGCCAATAGGTCTCGCTTTTGGGACCTTAAAAGTATTTAGTTATGCAGCACAATATCCTTGCTGCAACAACATCAACTGTTGCATGGCTAAAAACGTATAAGGTCCCAAAGGCAAGACCTATTGGCTATGCCAATGCTTGTTTAAAGTTTGGCAGATGGGATACTGTGTCACAAACTAGCAGATATCCTATCCACCAGAATATACGAGCCGTAGGCTACATTGGATCTATACTACAGGGGAGGAATAACCACCAAATATTTGATGGAGTAGCCTGCCTGCCAATTTCAAACTAAGGCCCTAAATGACAAACGCATAAAGCTTTTCTCAGGCATAAGGAGTGCATTTTTAAAGTTTTGAAGACTTCCCATACTGATAAACTGTTGATAGCTGCTGTCCTCGCTCCAAATTCTTAAGTTGGAGTCTCTCTGGCCGTGGCAAATCAGTAAGCATCATATGCATTACTTTTTATAACGTAAGTAATGTTTTCCCTCTTTGGTTTCTTTGCTTATTTAGTTGGAAAGCTGTTCACAGGCGTTGTAATACATTCAGAGGGCTTGCGCAAACACTTATTCATAATTCTATAGGTAGTATGATTTTTTAGTGAGTTGCATCAGCACTCGCGCCATAGCGTCACCGCTGCTCACTTCATTGGGTCTCGGGTTCCCAAATTTTAGCCTCCTTAATGTTTCTCCTCTCTGCACAGTTTCCATAGATGGTTCCTAAACCACTGCAGAAACATATGTGGTATGCAGGTCAGAGATTGAAATCCCAGCAGAGCTCACTTCCACTTTGCCCTAACAGAGGTTGATAAAACAAGTCTCATTTAGTAGGCTAATTGTACTATTGTCTTTGTTAATGATTTCTAGCCATGTTGTGCAGAAGTGCATCTGCTGTGCAGCATGGCTAAAAGTAATTTTAAAAAGTGCTATGATGTGACCAGCACTAGCCACATCATAGCATTTTTTATTTCTCCCCCGAGGCAACACAGTGAGAGGGAGGCAACACTAAAGGCGGGAGGCAAGGTCGCAGGCATATGGGCAATGGAGGGTTTGTCGGAGTAGCTCCGGGCAAGCGATGGGCAATGAAGGGAGCACACACACAAAGGGTGAGATGGCAGGGCTGGTGGTAGGTAGACGGTAGACGGACAATGGAAGGTGGCAGGGGAGGACAGTGGGCAAGCAAAGGGACAACGGAGAATGGGAGGGAGAGTCTGGGGGCCAGTAGATGGACAAAAGAGGTTGGGAGAGATGAGCTGGGGCAAGCAGATGGAAAAAGGCGGGTCAGCAGGCAAGAGGAATACGGGGGGGACGAGTACAAAAGGGAGATAGCTGAAAAACACAGTCTTGTAAAGTGTTTAACAAAATTATAAAATTAGCACCTGAGAAAATATGCAGTGGAGGGATACAAGTAATACATCAATGCTCCAGGGGAGGGACAAAGTCAAAGAGGATGAGGAAAGACGCCTATGGAAGCTGACCAATAATAAAAAAAATAAATGAGAGTAACAATAAAACCAGCCACTGGTAAGCAACGGGAGGCCTCTAAGCCCTCCACCCCCTCGCACCTCTCCCTCCTGTAAGATAACAAAACGTCTTGCAAGAGACGGAGCATGCACTGTCTCAGGCGAGACCTATAAAGGGCTGTTCTTGCATCATTAGAGGAAGCCTGCCCTCTGCCTGGAACTAGACTCCTAAGAGGCTGAATCTCTCCTAATCCACATCTACATCATCCACAATGTCCAACAGTAAAGGCTCTGAAATGTCTATGTTTGATGAAGCTCGTTTGGGGTGTAAGACTTATTGGGAATTCATTCACTAAATGGCCCCTTTAAAGAAATAGTAATGCTAAAGAAAAGCTTATACATCCCAAGAAAAAGCCAAAGAGCATCAGGAAGATGTTAATTCCGATATGTTTGCTGTTAAAGCAACAAAATATGTATTTAACATGAACTTACCGTAATAGCTAACTTAAATTTGCTGTTTCTGGTACTATGCTTAGCGGCTTCTCATTGGAGAGCGCATCCATACAAATAAAATGAAACAGATAGTATAACCGTAAATATATAAACCTGTTTAGAGAAGCCTTTTCTTCAAAGCAGAACAGCCAGTGTACTGGCGGGGCTCCCTCTCACACACAACAGGTAATGTGTGTGGAAGAAACAGAGCAGAGACAACGCGCGGAGGGAGGTGCACGAGACCTTATCTCCGTTGAAAGGCAGAGCCCAGGTAGACATAACTGCTTATCTAAGGCTTGGGAGCGCCAAACGGGACAGGGGGGTCTGCAGACTCTGAGCTCAGATGTTAGACTCGTCGGTAAGAAAGTGTGAAAGCTTCCAGATTGCCCGAAACAAAGAACAGCGGGGGTTTGAGAAGAGCCAGTCAGCTGGCAGCCTTATCTTGCATAACACCCATTGGATGGGTAGAGTATACACCTGGGACAAGATAAAACAAGTTTGCATTGGCGAGGGTCATTTTTACTCTGACCTTTGAACTGACAAACTAATGCAACAAGAGAAGCTCGGGAGTGGTGTGTGAAAGTGATCGCGATGCACTTAATGAGGCCAGCAGAGTGACGAGATCTGTGGTGGGGGAGGGAATTGAAGCGCGAAGAGAGACACGTAAAGTGAGCGCCCGCGCACATGAACTCAAGCTCTAGACCGGCCATGGCAGCATCTGGTAGCACTTTTTTTACCCCTTTCCTAAAAGTCGAGCAAGCAGCACATGCGCTGCTCTAGGCTTGACCTAAAAAGGGCATCTGACGAAGGAACGAAGTATATATACTTTTTTATAAATTAATCACAGTTACAATACAAAACCTGTGGCTGACACAGAAGGATGATGTGTGTTGATGACGTTATCAATACAGGGTAACATATGTACGGGGTACAATATATGCTCCCGATGTACCCATACAAACCTTTTTCTGCAAAGTAACTAGATTGCAGAATTTGGTAAAACTAAAACAAAAACAGTAGGGGGAGGGAGGAGGGTCGATTGGATTCAGACAATAGCAGTTTCTTAGATAAACACAGTAGACCAGACTCGGCTTCAATTGGACAGGCATATGTTGAAAGACCTTGCACCACACCATGTATGGAGACTCTTACACCCATGCTAGAGAGATTACATCTTTATATCATGCAAGCGTGGAACTTGCTTAGACTACTTCCTCACATCTGCCAATGATCTGCCCGTTAATACATCTCGCAAGAGTTTAGATGGTAGTTCTTATGACAAGCCAATCTTATTACAGCTGGATTTAGTGATTGCTACCCACCCCCACAGGTTGCTGGAGTATGAACAAGTACAAACTACCAACATAGCAAATGTTGCTACTTTCATGTTTGTGAATGACAAAGGAAAGCTTAGTGACCTCCAGACAATCGCTATGGGCTGCAAGCAAAGCATGTGTGAGGCAGTACGGGTACATGTTTTAACACATTTTTTTGCAATTTAGTAAGCATTGTGCATTACATACCAGTCATATATGACAACACAGTAAGATTCAAGTATACAAAACACTCAAACATTTTGCGCAATTGCTTTTCAGTAGTAGGCAACTCGTTAAATAGAGCTTAAGTTAAAGATTCCACATGTGACTGTTCTGCACCAACAAACAAAGAATATCCCAGCGAACTTGAACCCTCTACCCAGAACCCCAAACGGTCATCTCTGATCCAGGTCTCTGGGCATTGTAGGATAATTAAGGAGTAATTTCCTTTGCATAGAGATGGCTAAAGGGAGTAATGCTACATTATGTGGCTATGTTCGTTGGGAATTGGGATTAAGAGCCAGGTGTATTGTTTCAGTCGTATGATATGTGATGTAAGGGATGAATGTTATTTGGGATCTTTTTGAGATTTAAAGGCTCCCAATAAAGCGTCCCAACCTATGGCAACAGGTCGCCTACGGAGACTACGGTATTCTTCCCTGCAGAAGGCATAACTCTTGACAGTGCACCAGAATATGACTTCTTTCTAGCCCGAGATGAACTGCGCTATCAAGAATTTCCAGCGTCTGGTGATCTGTAGCTCTGCCAGAAGATGCGCCAGATCTACAAGCCTAGCTGCAACTTTAAAACTCTAGGGTCTGGGATAGAGGCCCAGAAGGCAGTGTTGAATGTTATCCCGGTGTGCATATCTCGTTAGTGTGGACAGTGTGTTACATATATCTTCCCGATAAGTAGCCAACGCTGGCTAAGCCCATAACATATGCAATAGGTCTGCAGCATTTGTAAGACATCTAGGGCATGTAGGGGCGGCTGTCGGGAAGATTGTGTGCAGTTTCAGCAGCAGCAGGTATGCTCAGTGTATAATTAAGAATTGTATAAGTTTGAATCATGAAATGCGTGAGGTCTTGCATGGATGTCCAGGGCAGAGAGCCATTCCTTATTGTCCAGAGCGCAGGCAAGGTTGTCTTCCCATTTAGGTCGCAGGGAGTGCAGAGATGCATTTATATGAGTACGCGCCACGAGATGGTCTTTGGTGAATCCAGTCACCTTTTTAGAACAAGTATTTGCAATGCAATAGGTCTCGCATTGACGCGAGTTTGAGCTATTGGCATTGCAAATAACAATGACTTATTTTTGTTTTCTTTTTAAAAACATAAATAAAAGGCATTGTTATTTACAATGCCAATAGCTGAAACTCGCGTAACTGCGAGACCTATTGCATTGCAAATGCTTGTTAAATCAAATATCACGGCTTTGTTTTTAATTCATTGTACATTACATGAGGTTAGAGGGTAGCAGGCACAATCCACATGAAAGCTCAGCTCATTTTGGGCTCGAAGGTCCCAGAGGACCTAGAGCTGAGCCAGAGCTGGACATCTGACTCGTCACTTGAACCTAGCTTGAACTTTTAGTGGCTCACCCATCTCTAGGTATGACGCACCAATTGTAGGACATCCCAAAACACACTGGAGGCAACACACAGAATCTGCAATGTATTCCTTTGCAAACGATTACATGTTAGAGAGGAGAGGCTGTGAGGTGAATGGTTTTTTTTTTTTTTTTTTTGGTTTTTTTTAACTCCGAGGGAATAACGTGATATGGATAAACCCTTCTGACCCCCTACCCCTCACCCCGACTAACCCAAAGTTTCCTGCGCGACACATATTTATGAAAGATAACCTTTATTCACATCATTGAATAATACCAGCCGCTACCTGGGTCTAATTAAACTCTCACTCCCTTGTTACCTACAGCCACGTTGGACTTTCAGAAGACAGGAGACAATGAATCTAGTGTAATCCCGGCTGTTGGCCTTAAAATAGTCTTAGAGAACTTTAACTTTTTACAGATCCGTCTCTAAAGGTCAGGTTGTATGATGTCACTCGTGCTGGGCGGGTCTAAACTCATCACTTTGCATTCTGGTACTTGTAGTTTCTCCTTTCAAATTACAAGTCTCCAAGAATCGGAATACAAAAAAACAAGCAGCCATCCCGACCTGGACATTACACCCTACAATCCTATCCTGACTGAAGGATTACAATAGCCGCCGTCCCCCGGGTCCAAAGGTGGAATGGGCCAGAGGTGCACATGAACCACGCGGCGCAGGACAAGGGAGTCCAGAAAGGGAGCTCTGCTCCCTGAATTCACAACCGGCTAATAGAGGACATGTTGCACTTAGAAACCTCAAAGCTTTCTCGCAGTTGCGGGATGAATACCGCGGCAGTGAAATGCGAGTGGTGAACTCTATTGCTGCACTGATGGCTCACAGCGAATCGGTCCGGACTTCTCTCATTGACACTGGAGTCCATGAACATGCCTTGCAGAGCAGCGCATGTCTCAACCTAAAAAAAACTATTTGGGCGACTTGCGCACAACAAGACGCATGACCGCCATGATTAAATGAAACCAAAAACAAGTTGGGTAGCGTTCGTTCCTTTTAACATGCATCAATCAGCCTGCTCTTCCCCCTTAACGTTGTCTCGGCCTCTTCAGGGAGCTGCCATTTATCTCAAACCTGCCTGCCTCCCCGGCCCTCCCCTTCTGCCTCCAGCAGTGCTGCATATTCACTCGTGTCTGTAAAGGCTGCCAGTATTGGGTCTGGTGAGTTTTCTTTTTTTAGCACAATAACTGTCTTCTGCCTGCAGCGAGTGCAAACACCAGCCGGAGCATGGGAGGATACTGGCCCCCTCGCCCCAACTGAAGAGCAAGCAGGCTGCATGCTATAGTAACGAGGGTTCACACGCCCCTTCCCTGCTGCTACCACTGTTTGGGGCACCAATGTCGAATGAAAAAAAAACGAGGCAAAAATAAACACGATTGCCAATGCCGAGTGACATAGGCAGCCGCTTGTTTATATTTGCATCGCGCTTTCACTTCAAGTGAAAGCGCAATGCAAAAATGAACATGCGGCTGCCATTGCCAAACACGAGTGCAAGAAAATAGTGCTGAGCCACAACATAACGCAAACACAAGGAGATGATGGACTGAGTGCTGAAACTTTTCAAACACTCACCCCCAGTCATTGATCTGGGTTGAATCCATCATTCTATAGCTCACTTTGCCACCCCAGTTCAGACACAGCTATATGCAAATCAGTCTTGACCCGGTGCATCATGGGAACAGTCCAGCCCTAACTGCCAAGCCATGTATTCCCTGGACCGGAAACAAGCATCCTGGGCCCTCTTCAGCCAGGCTAGCTTTAATGCAGTGGCAAAGTGAGCAAGGGACCCACGTCTGGGCATACCCAGCCAACTTAGGGCGAACAAAGCAAACACAAGGAGATGATGGACGGAGTTGTGGTGTCTTCTGCACATGTAAATGAGGATCAAACACGGAGTTGAAGTCAGGTACGGTTTATTTACCTGAGCCATCAACAGCTTCTGTAACTGACAACTAAAGATTCTTCACAATGGAACTAAAAGGTAAGATGCTGCATGGAACCGAGCAGGACGTGACACATCTTCCCTCTTTACAATAAATACTATATTTAAAAGAGAAGAGAACAAAAGAAAAAAAAAACATAGTCCTTAGTATGTAAGGGTAATTAACAAACATAGTCCTTCATATACAAAGGTAACCTACGGATCCTCTGACTCCTCTGACATTAAAGGGCAAAGAATGTGAACCGATCAGAGCGGAATCAGCATTTATTTACGAGGAAGAAGAGCAAGTGAGATCCCTAGGACGCGAGGATGAAACTAAATTAGAATTGACCAACACCACCCGGCTCTTATTCCAAATTCTGCCATCATCAGTCTTCACAGCATTCTTGAAAATGTTGACAACTTTTCTGACTTTAGTGTACTTTGACCAGGGTTGACAACCTACAGGTGCCTTAATCTTCACATGATCACCAACATTCACATCATTAGATTGGGCACATTTCTTAACATCAAAATACAGTTTTGTTGTCAACTGTTTATCAAGTTTTCCTTGTCTCCAATCACCTAGTTGATTATCTTTAAACCCCTTATTCAAACTCATCCATCCTGGACATAACTTAGAGTATGAAGCTTTACCCTTGAATAACTCAAAGGGAGATCTTCCTGTGGTCATATGAGGAGACATGCGATAAGCAGTGATCCTGTCTTGCAAGACCGATTTCCAGTTCTAGTTATTTGCCCTGGCCAATTGAATGCTTTCTTTTAAAGTCTTGTTAACTCTTTCTACAGCCCCATTAGTTTCTGGATGGTAAATAGAACTTCTCTTATAGTTAATACCACAATCTTTCAGATAGGACTAGAATTCAGAAGAACAAAACTCTCTCCCATTATCTGAGAAAATGCAATTGGGTAAGCTTTCCCTCTTAAATATTTCCTCCAAGAACCTTATGACATTCGTTGGCGAAATATCTCTGACACAAGTCACTTCAACCTATCTAGAGTAAAGATCAAGAACAACTATAAAATAAGGAGTGTCACTAACACCATGCAAAGGTCCAACAATATCAACACTCCTACAGACCATGGGCATCTGTTTAGTTTTCAATATTTTAACACAAGTACAGCACTTAAGACAATCACAGACCATTCTCTCAACCTCCTTATCCACCCCTGGCCACCAGAATTGCATTCTCAAATACTCTTTCGTTTTCACAATACCAAGATGTCCAACATGTGTAAGATTAAGAAGCCTACTACGCACACCAAATGGTGGAACAAGCTTTGTACACCGAACAAGCACACCATCCACAACAGACAATTCCTCACCAACTAAGGACCATGGCTTCTCAAGATGTCTGTTCTTTCCCAATAGAAGCAACTCAATAACTTTTGTGATTTTAAGATCATTACCAATTTTAGTTTTCCACTCAGACTCATCTATCGCACCCAAAGTGATTTCAGACATTTTTCACATCATCCACCAGACTTTCGTCATCTAAATCAGAACTCTTCATCTACTAAACGAGAAAGACAACCAGCAGATTTGTTGATTACACCTGGAATGTAATCAACATCAAAATCAAACTCTTGAAGTGAAATAATCCACTTCTTAATCCTTGAAAAAATAGAATCCAGACCTTTTTTTGAAAACACCTCTTTTAAAGGTTTTTGGTCTGATAGGACCTTCACTTTGGTACCCCAAACCAAATTTCTAAACTTCCTTAATTCCCAAAAGATGGCCAAAGATTCCTTCTCGATTACAGAATAATTAATCTCCGAGCCCCTCAAACATCTCGAAGCACAAGTAATGAAACGTTCAACGGCACATTTCTTTTGAAGTAACACCACACCTAAACCTTTGGCACTCGCATCAGTCAAAATGATAGTCTCTTCACCTGGCTCAAAAGCTTGCAAGCAGGGGGCTTTCTTCAATTCCTCCTTGATTAAGACAAACTCACTAGCACACTCAGTACTCCAATCAAAAACAACACTCTTCCCTGTCAACCTCCTACGGTTTTGTGTCTTATCTGCATACCCCCTAATGAACCCAAAGTAAAATTCTACCATTCCTAGAAAAGACAACAACTCCTCCTTGTTAGAAGGCTCACTAATGTTCACAATGCAGTCAACAAGCTCTTTTTTAGGAAAAACAACCTGTCCAGAGATACAATGACCTAGATAGTTTCCTTCCTCAACTGCAAACTTACAATTCTCTTTTTTGAGGGTCAAACAAGCCTTTCTCAGACATTCAAAACCCGCACAAACCCTTGAGTAATGCTCTGCCTTAGTGCTACCATAAATCCACAAATCCACTTTATAGAACTTCACACCAGAAAGACCTTTTAGAACATTCGACATTATCCGTTGAAAAACCAGACGCAGCCGAAACAAGCCCAAAAGGCATCCTTAAAAATGTAAAAGTTCCCATGGGAGTGACAAACGCCGTCAAATCCTGCGAAGACTCATCTAATTCCATCTGATGATAGGCTGTTGCAAGATCAAGGGAGGTGAAGTACTTTGCACCCACCAAAGTGCCAACCAACTCATCTATGTTGGGCAGTGGAAACCTATCAACTACCTCTTTATTGAGTGAGCGCAAGTCAATGCAGAGACGTATCTCACAACTGGCCTTGTTAGCATCAACTATTTGAGCCAACCACTCTGTTGCCTCAACAGGCACAATGACTCCCATGTTGACCAAACGTTCAATCTCTTTCTGTACACCAGCTTGCTCGTTCAAAGGCACTCTCCTGACCTTAGCAACAACGGGATAGCACCCTCTCTCAATTTTATGTGATGTTTATACCCTCTCAGACACCCTAATATGTCTTCAAAAACATCAGCGAAGCGTTCCGCCAAATTTGCAACAGAATCATCCACCACCTCAACTTGGGGGACAGCATTAGGGTTGAGGGAAACACCTAGCATACGTTGATGAGGCCATCCTAAAAGTGCATCCCCTTTCTTGGTCACATATACTTTACCAGCAGTCAAACATCCACTCACCTCGATACATGCTTAAAAACATACCCAAGAATGTTTATCGGTAGACCCCCGTAACCAACAAGAGAACCATCCTTTTTTAGAAGCGTAACTTTATCTCTAAAATGTGCCAAATTCGTTCGATAAGCTGGATGAAGTGGCAAACGAATGTCAAGGTCCGTTCTGCCAAACAACATTGAGAAAAGAAAATGAACAAATACTCCTCGTATTGTATGTTGGGCTCACCAGTATTCCCAATACCACAAGATGGCGCCAATGCGTTACGACGCACAATAGGGACGTTCTTGAAATGAATCTTCCTTTTTCCCAATGTTTTATGATGGCTCCTTTGCGTGACCACGCACGGTGACGCTAATAAACATTGCATCAGCTGAAACGCATATGCTGCCAAGACAAGACGTCAGCTGAAATGCATATGCGTTCCAACACTCGTAGCGCAAAGGAGTCAATGCCAAAATGCGCAAATCCTTTAAAATCGCACCGCAGACACCCACTCACCTCCTCATCTGTTTAATTCAATTGGAGATCCGTATCACATTACAAGCCGCTGGAGAAGGAAGACAATCCTTCTTATCTACGCATAATTCTGCCGCTGGAGGAGGGAGAAGCTGAACCTCTGCATGATGTTGAGGTTATACCACACGCTCGTCGCCAAATAAATGTGGTGTCTTCTGCACATGTAAATGAGGAGCAAACACTGAGTTGAAGTCAGGTCCGGTTTATTCACTTCAGCCATCAACAGCTTCAAGTAACGGACAACTAAAGAATCTTCACAGTGGAATTCTACATGGAACTAAAAGGTAAGATGCTGCATGGAACCAAGCATGATGTCACAGGAGTGCTGAAACTTTTCAAACACTTACCCCCAGTCATAGATCTGGGTTGAATCCATCATCATTCTTTAGCTCACTTTGCCACCCCAGTTCAGTTGAATGAAAAAAAACGGAGGCAAAAATAAACACGCGCCTGCGATTGCAAAAGCCGAGTGACAAAGGCAGCCGCTTGTTTATATTTTAAGTGAAAGCGCGATGCAAAAATCAACACGCGGCTGCCATTGCCAAACACGAGTGAAAGACAATAGTGTTGAGCCACAACATAAAGGCACCGTGTGCTTTCCGCGAGTAAACGATCCAATCCGGATGGGCGGAGCTTAAAGGACACAGGGCGGTAACAAAAAAGCCTGAGTCTCAATTAAAATCCAGCGTTTAACATAAAGGATGATGCTACCCAGTAAGAAACATGGGCGGGGCTTGGAGTCCATTTCTAAAATCCACTCTACCACAATGTGTCTCGCAGAGCGAGGAGCCCTTCGCGCTACAGCGCTAGGTCTGCGAGACCTAAAAACAAATTGCCAAACACAGGGAGGCTTTTGATACATGCTTAGATAAGACCACAGAGGCCCACGATTTCATAATGGCCTTTGATTTGATTAAAACAGTAATTAGAGAAGGGCTTACTGCCACTCGGAATAGAGAGGGGTCAGGGCAGTTGTTGGTTTGATTCTGCCTGCACAAAAGCCCTTAGTAGCTTGAAATCAGCACTAGCTAAACAACTAGGAATATTCAGAAGGTTCTGGAGTGTAGAAGAATTTACAACTTTTCTATTAAAAACGGAAAAAAAGTAAAAAGGAAGAGTCTTGGAATAAATTACTTGAGGCTAGCTTGACAAACGATAATATTACTTTTCGGCGTATTATAAATCCCCCTTTTTTTAATACTCCTGATAGTCCCCGATTAGAGATTGCCATCGCTGAGGCCGATTGGCTAATCCATTTTATTAATTTGTATTAATCTCAGGAAGCCACTGTTTCTCCCCTTCCAGTTACAGCCTCCATGAGCACTCCTGTTACTATTTTCTACCCAACTGACCGAAAAGATTTTTCCTTAGATGAAGTAATCCTGCCCTTGAAGGCAAGCAAGGTGGCAAAGCCCCGGGCCCTGACGGGATCCCCTTTGATCTTTTAAAATTGAACATTAATCTCTGGGGCCCTATCCTAACCTTGCTCTTCAGAGCATGTCGGAATGTAGGATTTCTGCCCACCTTGCTTGAGTCTCTCATCATCCCTATATTTAAGAAGGGAGATTGTAACAGCCCAGCACAATATAGACCTATTTATTTGCTGGATTCTCTAGTTAAGGTGGCTGGTCGTATCCTCCTAGGCAGACCGCAGGACTGGGCTGAGTCCAACAATATCATCTCGGCCCTGCAGTATGGATTATGGCCAGGTCTGGGGACTACAGAACAGGCTATTAATTTAAATTTACTTATTGGAAAATATGTCCACATCAATAGAGGAAGTTTGTTTTTAGTATTTTTAGATTTAACATCCGCCTTTGATTTCGCGGTACATGATAAATTATGGTCAATCATGGATAATATGGGTGTAGATTGCACCATAGTGAATTTTCTTAGAGGCCTGTATGCTTTAGGCCAGGATAGAGTATGCTACGGCCTTAACAATTATACCCAGCCTTTCAAAATAGGAAGAAGCGTACGCCAGGGCTTCGTACCTGCCCCCTTTTTGTTAAATCTTTACCTTAACAGTGTAAGTAGCACATCAGTAAGTAGGTGTACAGACTTACCTCAAGTTGGTCATCATTCTATTCCGGCACCTTTTTTACACCGATGATGCTGTATTAATGGCTTGCACACCACTTGGTCTCCAGCGTTTAGTGAATGTGTATAATCAGCGTCATAGATTCATGCTGACCCGTTTTTGGCTGGATATTTGCCATCATCTAATCAGCTTTCCCACTATTAATAACTGGTCGACTGATCTTGTGAAATGTCCATGTGACAAACTTTCCACACAGATTACCATGCATATTGTTTTTTTCTGTAAATACTATTCTGGCCTGAGAAAATACGTTATTAAACCTCCGTTATTACAACTAGGTTTTGTACAATGTTGACCAGCTTTTATGTATTTGAAATTGCTCCCTAATTCGTATATATGCACTGTGTTGTCTCGGTTTTTATTGGCTGTGATTAACTGTAGGAAGCAGCAGTAGATATGTTATTAATCATGACGGGGACGCGGGTTGTTACTTATGTTTGTTTTTAGTCTGTATTTTTATTCTTTTTAACTGATTTTAATCTAGATATTCTTATATTGTGTAGGTTTTATGATTCACTAAGTGACTTCAAATAAAGCTTATTTTTGATTCGAATCAAGTATGCATTCCCCTATAAAGCCATTTAACATTAAGGCGGGACATGAGGAAAGGTAGGCCTACATGCAAGAAAACAGAATTCGAAAAGCAATCTCAGAAAATATCACCAATGACATCACACTGCAATATAACTCATCACGTAACAAGGAACTTCTGCAAAAACTGCCTAGGGCAATATACAGACTAAACTCCTTGTTCATACCTCAAGCAGAATGCATTCTTATCAGACTAAGAAGGAAATAATGCAAACGGGGTGGGGGTTTACAGGCCCTACAGCTGTGCCAAAGAGAATTGTTATAGTCCATCTGAACCATACATTACTTCATCAGGAAACACTATAACACACCCAGTCAACTTCACAAATACATTCATTAAATTCTTTACAGGACTCGCCTCAGGCCAATACAGTAGGTTTGGAGGATGAATTCCGAGCTGAAATAACATCATCCAAGCTTTCGATAACGAGTGAATCTTAGACAGTGGCATCACAGAAGAAGAAATTAAAACAGCAGTTCATATGAAAACTAATAAAGCACCAAGAGTATACAGATTTCAAGTACCATATTACAGAATAAAGATCAGGCATTATGGGCATTGAGTGAAGTATTCAAAGAGGCAGCGCAGGAACCAGAATTTAATCAGGCTATCAACATACTCATTCAAAAACTTGATAGTATCTATTGAGACTGTGCCAGTTACAAGCCCATACGCATACTAAATATGGATATAAAGATCCTGGCCAACAGACTAAGTCAATTATTGTCAAAATTCAAAAACTGTAATCTGACACATAAGGAGAGAGCAGATCTCCACTACATCCGCTACATTAACCTAGAAATGACCACACAGAAGGAGTACCCAGAGAAGCTGAAAAGGTAAACTTTGTGGAGTGGGCCTACCTCTTCAATTCAGAACAGCAAACACAACATGGTAAGAGACCCAATTTTATAAACAAAGTCAGATGGATATAGAACAAACCAATGGCTCACAACTCATGTAACTGGTTTCTCTCCACACTGCTTTCCATTAAATGAAGGAACCGCAAAATGTGTCCTTAATCACTCCTGCTTTTCTCATTCGTGGTCGGCCTTTAAGAAGCTAAAAGTCTTCAAACATACTTCATTCAAACACCAATAACTAGGGGATCATCTGAAACTATTCCTATAGGCTGATACTATGAGAGCCCAAATGCTCAATGCCATGCATAGCCAATAAAAGAAGAAATGTCAAACTTTTCAGGATGTGGCATAAATTGGACCAAGAGTGAAGCAATGCCTATGTTCAAGAGGACAACAAAAGCCATCCTTTCAGTTGGGTACCCTTTAACCTCAAATATCTGGGCATACTAGTCAACCTCGGTCTAATAAACATGATGGACAATATACAAGTACTCATACAAAGAAAATCTAAAGGCTTTTCCTCCTAGTAAGATTTACAATAATGGCTGTGAGGTAAAGTACGTTATTAAGATGAATATTGTACGAATATTCAATGAAATGTTTTCTATGGTAACTCTCCAAATCCCTAATGCCACACTATAAGATTTTGACTGATTAAAAAATGTATATGGAGGCAGAAAAAGTAGAGGCCTAAATTCCCTTAATTACGTACACAAGTAGGACTGCCTGGGGTCTAAGGCTACCACATATTGAATCATACCACTTGGCAAACTAGCCGGTGGAAGGTAGAGGTTGAGAACTGGGTTCTGGCTGAAAGGGCAGCATTGTGCATAGAAGAACATAGAGCCCTCCGCATTAAACCCTTAGCAGAGCAGTGGATGGAGGTAGAGTCTAGCAGCTTTACTGACTCTCAATCACAATAGCCTGGTGAGGAAGGACCGTGACCTTGATAGCAAGGGCTACTGCCATAACTCCCTGACTGCCCCCTGGCAGAAGGCATGACCTGTCTTTGCCGGTGCCACCTGGCAACTAGACCACATAACTGGGCCCTTGCTTCAACATCATTGTTACCTAGATTATTAAATGGTTCTATAGCCGAAACGGGGAACATTTCTACAATTTATAGCACAATTTACTTTGTTGTGTTACACACGGTTTAAGTCATATGCCACAGGGTGCCCCTAGTGCATTTTAGACCTAAATGTATCATCTTGATCTCACGCAATTCTGTGTTGACTATGCAAGTCAGAGAGTCATTAAGTGAGCAATAATATGCTTAGGAAAATCCCTTTGCTCCCTTATTTAGTTAGAAACTGAAGCTCTTTTAGTTTATTAACAGAAGGAAAAGTGAAGGGAGGGTCCTAGGGAAAACATTTTTTGACCAGCAAAGGATTAAATCCCCAATTCTATACTAAAATAAATACAACAAAATCCTTGGGTCTGAATTTTCTGCACACAGAAGGAGAAAGACAAAAAGGCACTGACAAAATCCCAACAGACCTAGCTGAGGGAAGAGTCCCTTCAGGACGAAATCCCTCACCCACCTATGGTGGCATGCTTCATCATTTGGGATTCTCCTCCCAGAGGAAGACCTAGTTCCTCTGGGGGCTACAACCCCCCTCTGAGAGGGAGGAGCACAGGGATGTTTTGATTCCTACTCTAACTGGATTAGTACATCCACCAAATGAGAATAGTAGTGTGGGGAGGACGCAGCGCAAAAGAAAAAACAACGTGAGTGAAGTGATGTTAAAACTAGCTAAGGAGAAATAAATGAATACTTTATTTGGAAGCTCTCACTGCTAGGATTAAAAACAGTGCATCTGCGGTATGGATTTAAACCGCATGTGTGAGGTGAAAGTTTGTGGTCGACATGTTTCAGCCGTCATGCCCCTATGTCGGGCAAGGCTTTCTCCAGGACCTCGGAGATGCCGCTGCTACGTGAAAAGTGTAACTAAAATATCTATAGGAAAAACAAAAAGCACGGAACCAAATATACTTGCGGTTCCTGTTGTATGAAAAGTGTCAATACCCATCACAACTGGGCATGTTGCTTCACCTTAACCTGGCGACAGCTCAGGGGAGGGGGCACCGCTCTCTTCGTCAATACCCCGGGCGGGTAGAGTCTGCGACCTGAGGTCTTTTAGTTTAGCTAAAGCGTCTGACTGAGCTCTTCTGCACTCAGATATTTTTCAGCACCAAGAGATAATGTGGATGATGATGTGTTTTATGAGCTACTGTTAACATAACGTATGCGTTCTGAAGTACCAGTCTACTGATTTTGTAAAAGAGCTAAAAACAAAGAAATCATCTCTGCTCCTTAAACTAACAGTTACAAAGATATGGGTCCTATGGAGACATAGGTTTTCAGAAAGAGGGGTTTAAAAATCTCATTGCAAGACCGTTAGTAGGTAGGCAACTTTCCAGCTTCCATAAATAATCAGTAAACCTGTCTTTCTTCAAGCCTCAACTTCATCGATAAAGACAAAGACATAGTGGAAGCAGTATGACATCAGTAAATCAAATGTCTGACCAACAGAAAGAAAGCAAAGGTGATTCATGCCCAGCATTTTACTGAATGACTCACTCTTGAACATTTGTATGTGACACATGGAAAAATCCACGAGAAAAAAGAAACATGCATGTCTTACCTGTATTGACTCAAGAATGCCTTTTAATGGAGTTTCATAAAATTCATCTTTGCCAAAAAACAGCAGCAGTTCAAAAAGACTTCTAGAAATAATTAAACACACATTCTTTATACAAACGGCAAGCAGAAATACCGAAAAAACATGATAGATTAACGGATATATTAAATTGTTAATTTATAAATCAGTTCATTATGAATACAAGACGTGGAATTAAGATCGGGCTAAGCAAGCTATAAATGTGAAAGCTCTTAATGAATCTCCTCCGTCCCCCAATCCTATTCACATCACCCTTTTTCAGGATTTTAAACGTATGCTAAAGGGAGTTTGCCTTAATAAAGTTAATTTGTCAATCAGAGCTCATGATAACGCCACGTGATGAGGACTTGACTTGCAGTCTTTCAACCAGCTTTCTCACTTGCCGGGGCTTTCTTTGATGCACTCGGGCTTGCCTGCACTCAGCTATACTCGGGCAGCATGGAAGCTCGCATGCTGTGCCTTTTTCTGTAGATTTAGCAAAGAAATACTATGGGGGACTTCTAGGTCCCAGGTGGTGCTGGCAGGTGCAGAGGGGGTGGATCATGGTTCCTTTTAGGTGAGCAGTCTGGCACAACCTAAAAAAACTGGCCCAGGCTAGTGGAGAAGAGAGCCCTCTAAGATCTCTCACAATTGCAACCATGTGAGGAAAGAGCAACGGCAAGGTACTACAATAACACAAACACAACTGCCAGTACAACAAGCACTCTTGCTTGGATTTAAAATTCGAAACTGTCCCTTGAAACATCAATTCTCCACTTTATATTATTGTATTTGTAACACTCCATTTCAGGGGGAACTTTAATTTAGTTCTCAAGGTGACCGATTGCACCCAACAATTATTGCTTCTGGTGCAAAAGGCTAATACGCCGTTTTTGTTTTACACTATTAAATTACTGCAACAACTGCAGTAGAAAACACGTTAACATTTTCGTTAGTGCACTTGCCGAAGTTGTGCTTTTAAAAAGGAATTCTAGTCATTTCAACATGTGAAAGGTTAATAGTTAGATTTTGCTTTCTAACATGAACATATTTCCCAAAAGTTCCTGGGTGGCTACCCCTCCACATTACGAATATCATTACACATCTAAGCTCTCGCATTGACAATGTTTTCAAACAACCATGATGTGATTGCTACTTTCCTGAGTGTAGAAAGTATAGAACTAATGTGTTCAGGCAGCTGTGAATGTTGACATAAGAATAACCATTTCCCAGATGGCTTTCTTTGAAAGGCTCAAGAAGCACAGCTTCCTGTTTTTTAGGTCTGGATGTTGACTGTCAAACAGACCTATTGTTAACGATGGGTCTGCCCCTTTCAACTATTTCTTCGACCAGCAGCTTTCATCTCATCTTAGTTCAGTCCAGTGGATCATTCACTTCCAGTCTAATGCTACTACTTGCATCCTTCTACCTCCACTTCACATCATGAATTTAACTGTATGAGGGACTACTTTAAAACTACAGCTCTCCCCATCTGCTACTGCTGGGTCCCTCAAGTGTCTCGCTTAAATGCGCTTAACCTGCCAGCATAAGTACATCAACCCAAGACAAATTCGCTTTGCCAAGGACAGTTGAGATAAGTTTCTGCAGCAAAGGTTTTCTTTACTACCAATTCTGGACTAATATTGCACCAGGACATTGTCATTGTGTTTTTATTGAGGGTTGCCCATCTATAAATTGACTGAAAAGGTGGTATTTTGTTAAAATCATTCAAGAGGTAGGGAGAATAGAGAGAGAAAAAATTGATTTGTTATTATGAAAATGCAAATATTCAAGGAAGTAAAACATGCAGACATTTTCTTGAGGATACACCACTGTATTGTGTTTGTTTCCTATGCCAGCACACTCTAAGTGAAATATTTTAAGTGTTTGTCAGATATTATTTTAAGTAGGTGTATCATAGTTGTACCTTACATAGAATATGGGTAAGAAAAAACAGTGTCAGAATCGTGAGTCAGGGACAGAGTTAGGAAGCAGCTTGAGGGAAAAGGATCTAAAACTATCTGATCAATCCAGGATAGTTGCTGACTTCTCCATGATTTTTTAGATGGATGATGGAAGTCCGGGCTACTAATTATGTAATATTATCTATGGGGAAGGCACTGCCAGATAGCTATGGACTAGGGTGGGATCTGTGGACCCAGAGGCAAAGCCAAGGGCTCTATTCCACCACAGTCAATAGCTGCCTAGGAATCTTACCCTCGGATAATATTGCTATTATAAGTTGGAACCTTAAAAGTTAGGGTTAAATTTACAAAATGGTTAGATGATGCATATTTTATTCGAATATATTGGTGGAAGCATAGAAGAAGCTCACCCTTGGAATTTATTTCGTTATGAGGAAGGGTCTGCTAATTATTTTTTTATAGTAAAATGTGTTGTAGTGAATGCCTTGTTTTGAGAGTCACAGCCTAATTTAGAAAGATTGTTAGGCGATTTTATTTACGATACAAGTAATTTATTAGTGGTGTCATACTAATGTTAGGAATTGTAGTGAGCCCAAGGTTATTCCACCTTGTGAAAAATGCTAATCCTCTGGTAAGGATTGTAGAACAACCTTTAACAGAATAATTTTTCTCTCATGATGTTTAAGAAAATGATGGTTAGTGCTTCATAAGTTAAAATGAGGATACATTTTCTATAAACTCAAAACTGCCTTTCTCGTACTTGTGAAGTCTGACATTGTACAACAGCAGCCTCAGTTGATTTCCCAAAGTTTTATTGTAGCTTCACCACAGATCTCTAATGAACAAATAGAGTGCCAATGTTCATGACAAAAGCGAGGCATACCAGAATGCTATATTGCTAGAACATAAGCTATTGAATGTACAACCTTCCCCCATGGAGCAGATTAGATTAAAGAGCAACGAGGGGTAAATGCAATTCCAAAACTGCTGTTACAAAAATGTGAGGGAAGCATACGTTTTTTGCCATTTATATCACAATATTTAAATCATAATATTTAAATTGTTAAAAACAGATGAGAGATTCTTACTCAAGTCAACTGTAAAGTGAACGATTCTAAAGCTGCCTTTATCAGCAGCATATCTCCAAGTGGATGTACAATCTGTGAGATAGGTGGACTTTCTTATCCTTTATTAGAACTCAATTTTGACAGGCAGCTCTTCTGTGGAAAAGGTGTAGCGATATGCTGCTTGATAATGTAACAAGGCTTGCCTCAGGTACTAGCTAAAAGCTCCCGCGCTGGTCTTGGCCAGTTAGAAGCCAATCAAAATGCAGCATTTTCAAAGTGTAGAGCTGTCTGATTTATAATTATTTGAAAGTTTCCCTGGTGCTCCTGCAAGTTTTTTTAAATTAGTATTTTTAAAGAAATGCTTACTCCTTCACATTGTTAGTAGTTCTGTAGTGTACTATAATGAATAACAGTAAAAGTATTTCTTGTGTCAATCATTTAACATTTAGATGGAAACTAGTGAAACAGGTGGATGACACATACAAAATTACATTACTTTGCTGCCTGCAAAGGTTGTTTTATTTATGGTGAAAAAAAATCAATACAAGATGCTTTAGCCTTTAAGATGCCAATCAATAGTATATTTATTTGTAAGGCATCAGTATACACTACCCAATTGGTTTTTGCATCAATGCTAAGTTTCAGACTATGCGCAACAACTGTATGCATTTTAAATCCGAGAAACTGTTGTGTCATTTGTGGCTGCCCATATTCTTTGTCTACAAAGTGAGTTGTGGAATTACTGGGGGAGGCTCAGAAGGGGAGAGCTCAGTGGGACAGCTTGGCATAAAGTTATAAGACCAATGGGTCTAAGTAGTTGAAAATAAACCGAGCTGGGTGGAAACAATCCTTAGAGAAATCCATCATACTGGACGCCATGTTATCAGTATTGTGACAGGACCATGAAGAACAGATGCACTAAACGCCATGCATTCCTTGCCAAAAACGTACAACGTTGACTGTAAAGGAGGAAATGCAGTAATTTTAAAACAGACTTGGAAATAAGCAGCCACTTAGGAAGAACACATGCAGTGTTGGAGATGAAACAAACATGAGGAGTACATGTGAATAATGGAAATGCAGGGCTATACCCCCTCATGGGGTTGTGACTAAATCCAAGTCATGTCACTCAAAAACCTATTACTGAGGGCTTGCCTACCATTTCATTTATTGGATCACCATATGGACAAACTCATGCAATAAAATGATCTAAAACGGGGGCAATTTGAGGACGTTTGGGTGGTAATTTTAATACAAGAAGATACTTAGAGCACCAACTTCTGAAAATAACACGAAATGCAAATGAGGTAATAACCCACAAAACTGAAGCAAACTTATTGAGTTACTGACTCATGTTTATTTGACCTATGGAGCCCTGTGCTCTCCACAGGAGTGAGGCTAAAATTCAGTAAGCCCAGGAAGAAAAAAAAAAACGTCAAAATACAGTATAATAACCTACACTAAGTCATTAGAAAATATCAGGGTACATTTGCCACATGCAAAGTGATATAACGGCTAGTCATCGCCTAATTCTGTAGCTAATTCCAACAAACCTGGTTTTACTTTATTAAGTAAATAACGATGCACCCCCAATAGTTTAGACAGGACTGTAACAATTGATAACACAATCTATTTGCACTCTTTTGTAAAATGTTTTTTTGAAAAGCATGGGTTTTCATGTGATGGGTAAGCACAAAGCAAGAAAAAGCAACATAATATTTTATACATCCAATGGTAGATATGGCAATGTTTAACCAGCTAAAATAACCTTAGACATATAGTACCTAACTAGAAAACATTAAAGTGTTAAATAAGAGGTGAACAAGGTATGTATACTTACAAAGCTAGTCTACTCAAAACGTTGTGTAAGTGCTCACATTCAGGAGGGTATGACACACTGGCTGATGTAAAGCAACAAAGAGCAGTTTGAAGAACCTGCAGCTGAGGCAAAGGAACTTGCCACCGCACAGCATATTCGTGCACCACCTTAGTTGAGAAAAACAGGAAACAAAAGAATCAGTAAACTGTAGAGTCAAAATCCATCAGGGAGTTGGTAACAGTTACAATCAGCACAACTACATACATTTCCACTGCTTCTTTTTTTTTTTATGGCTGAAAATAGAATGTAAAACTAGTAATCATTAAAATTACCTGACAATTGAGCATGCTTAATGGATTTTGCTATCTGGTATATTGGTAATGAAAGGAAAAAGGAATTAATAGACTATATAATTTTACTGGAAAATGTAAATCTTGCCAATTGTACTTTCAATCACTAGAAAGTCATCACTAGGCTGCTCCCATTGCAATAAGCAAACCAGCATGTGAGGGAACTTTAAACTGAGAAAATGTGAAGCTAGTGATTTTTACAACGGTTAGGAGGCAGTGCCACTCCTTTTGCTTCTCAATCAAAGGTGGTTTCTATTATACCTTTTGGTAAATGGTACACATTACACTGGCTTGACAAGAACATTCAATATTAAAGTCCAATTGAATGCCCAATAAATTATGAGCACCCCCCCAACCTTTCCAACCATGGAAAGGATCTTACTACAAACTTTCATAGGAGTAATTCTGCACGTTCTTCCAGTGGGAACGACCAATAAATTGATGGTAAATAATTACAAACATTAAGTGTTGTGGGTGTTCAAAACAGTTTGCAAGATGGTACCCATCCCAAACCAAACCCATTCCTGGTCCTAACTCTAAACTTGTGAATGTTGCTCATCAGCCATACAGGCACATTTTCTAGTCTTGTTCTGCACTAACACCCAGCATTTCAGGGCAAATCAGTTCACCAGCAGTTATATAAACTTCATAGAAATTCGAAAAAGCCAAAAGAAACTGTAACAATTGCCTATTTTGTGAAGCAGTGTTGAGCATTATTTCTGCTGTAGTTTGGCTTTCCTAATGCTGACCAATCACATATCAAACCATAGTGCATAGTGGAGAAGAAATGAATAGCTATAATGCAAAGGAAAATTAGTGCTTACAGGAAGGTACATTGTACTTGTATGGCTAACAATGTATGTATATTCGTTCTAGTAGACCTCTCTGCAGCCCTCAATGCCATACTATAGTCTATCTTTTATTCGTGTCTAGATCCAAATTATACTGGCTTTAGTCTCGGACAGAAAAAATAAAAATTGTCCCCTATCCTACATCCAGGAAAGTAGAGCTTGGTGGAATGTAGAGTAACGCAAGGCACTTCTAACTTTCATATCATTGCTATTATCGGAATATCCCCAATTTAGTTCTGATGCGCCAGTCAACTGCAAACAAAATACAGATGAATATTGATGTGGATCGCCAAACAATACATTAAACAACCATTAGAATTTGTCTGGTGAGGATAAAGGCGCAGATGTGGAAGTGCTGGCTCCAGCAAATGGGACCAAATAATGAAGTATTTGCTCTTTTAGAGCAAAATAATTAAATGCGTAACTTTTATCTGAACTATTTTCAAATGGATATGAAACAAGCATTTGCAATGCAATAGGTATTGCATTTACGAGAGTTTGAGCTATTGGCATTGTAAATGACAATGCCTGTTATTTATATGTTTTGACACCTTGCAAACGGTGTGTAAATACGCACTTTGTACTTATAGAAGCAAGGCTGGCAGTAAAAGAAGCGCAGTTACTGCCAGCATTGCTTCTCGTAAGCAAGGACTATAAACACCGCTTGCACGTTTTCAAAACACATAAATAACAAGCTTACCTCAGAAACAAATACATAAGAAGCGTCCACAGTGCAGAGTTTGTCCTCTCTCTCCATCATGTTACTAATAGAAGCTCCCTTCACAAACAGTTACAGCAGTTCACAGTTCATTTGACAAACATCCCCCATACCCCTGGACAGTAGCAATTAAATATTTCTTATATAGACTATTAAATAACTACTTGCCAGTGAAAAACAGTCCTGCACACACCACGTATACTAATACTGCAGCTTCCAGGACACATGCCAGAGAAATTGTACATTGCATATTGCACAACTACACGCAGGTAGTATGATTGGAGTCAGGAAGGCGGGAGCTGTTACTAGGGCGGTGTTTGGGGGGGTAATAGGATAGAACCACCAGGGCAAAAAGGGGAGTATCCCTGGAGTTACGAAGGCGTATGTACTAGGTGTGGTTATTGGAGGTAGGGGTAGAATCACAGAGTCGAGAAGGGCAGAGTTAGTGGAGGGACGAGGGAGAAGTAGGGGTGGTGATTATGGGTAATAGGGCAGAACCACCGGGGCAAGAAGGGCTGGGCCACCGGAGGTATGCGGGATCAATTACTAGGCCGGTGACTAGGGGCAATAATGTAGAACAACCTAGGCAATAAGGTTAGAGTGGCATCAGTAGCGAGTAGGGCCGTTTATTGAGGGCAAGAGGGCAGTACAGTAAGCGTCCCCGCAGCCAATGGTACAGATATCCTGTGGGACTTGCACGCACATAGATTATATGCTCTGGTGTTTAGGGTGAGGGCAGAGGCGCTGAAGCAGGTGGCGCGCGCACTGGTGGTGCGCTTATGGGACAGTGTAGTGGCTGCATATACGGGTGCATTGACACAGGGGCAGTGGGCGCTGAGGGGGCGGACACTAATTCTGAGGCAGAGATACTGGGGCACGAAGGGAAAGTGGCAGAGACACCGGGGCATGAGTGTGCACGGCGTGGGGACAGGCATACACAACTTGAGTCCATCTGCTGGTACTGTGGCAAATTTCCAACTATACTTATTCCATAGGCCTTTTGAAGGTGTGCTAAAAAATGCACAGTACGCTACAAAACCCAGCATAAGACAAAGTGCTGTTCAAGCAGGCATAGCAATGGAACTACAGGTTAAAAACATTATGGCCGATTTAAAATATCCACATATCTTCAAGATTTGGTCACTTTTCACACCACCTGCCGCTGTGCCAAGAGAAACAAACACTGGCAGAGCCAATATGTCTGTCTTTATTGTAGCATTACATGTAAACACAGGCATTCACACGTTTTATACACATGTTGCATGCACAAATGCTGTTTAGTACAGTAAAACCTGCCCTACTGGTTTCGCCAGTGCATGGAAAAACTATTGTGTGCATATTGTACACACCGCAGATAAAGAACTGAATGCGTTATGCTTCGGTACTTCTCGAATTTAAAATAGTTCCTGGTGTATTATAACGGAAGAAGTTTCTGGAAGGTGGAATACTATAAAGTAGCCAATAGCATGAGGTGGGAGACTAACACTCTGGGTGGAGCCTCAGCCCGCAATATGTATAGTTGAAATAACTGGTAGCAAATAAAGCTTAAAGAGAGCTGCATGGTCAAGTTAGATGTAAAAAAAAAAAAAAACACACACACACTCAAAGGCCACCTACGGATAACACACATAATGACATTTTAGAGGTTAGTGGGAATTCCTCCACGGGCCACAGTGGGTCAACGAAGGATGGCACAGGAGAGGAAGCTCTGATGCGATTAAAAAAAACAAAAAACAATTCATAACCTTATTGAAGGGCATGTGCTGCGTGGACGGCAGTCACTGTACATCTTGTGTCACTACCATCACAAATCCCTAAGCTTTCTGCCACACATTCAGTCTACGTAAAGGTAAAGAATGGCGCAACTGGTCATGTGTTCTGCGGATTACAACTGCCCTTTCCTATGCTATGCTGCAGGGAATAGGTTAAATGGCAAAATACAAATCGCTTCAAAAGTGGAATAACTGCACCCACATTATCCGACAACACTAACAGAGAAGGAGGATCGCAATAGGAAGTAAACATTTAAAAACTCACAAGCCGCGCGATCAGACTACTCTTTGAATCCACACGAAATACTACATGGCTATTTAAAGAACAACGGCTGAGTATTGACTTATTAAAGTTGAAACTCAACAAACCACATTCACATGGAGAATGGAAGGCAGATCAGCATTTCTGGTGGTTGGACAAGTGAGGGCCCCACATGTCAATAATGGAATTTTCACGAGTCATACGATACTATGGGAAGAGGTCACACCTGCCATGAATTCATCATAAAACATAGGCTACCGCAGGGACGAACAACCAAATGCTAAGAAGTTAACCGAGGATAAATATGGAGGTGTACTTTGTAGTTTACATCCCAAAACAATGTTGATGTTTTATTATGTAAACAGCATGCTTACTGCCCCGATTCAAACATCCTGTGTCCCTGTCATTTGATTAATTTCAGATCTAATGGCCGCACTTGCTTCAAGACCCCGCCTCCAGTGTTACTAAGCTCTCCACAACACCCTGTAATACGGAAAAAAACTTTTTGGAATGAGAGTTCTAAGCTACTGTAAATGTTGCCAAAAGTACTATTATGATACTAACTTTACGATTTCTTATATTACGTGATTACAGCGAGTGTACTAATCACAAATTGCTCTTACGGCAAGTATACGGCTAGCAGAGAATGCGCAGTGAGTGGAAAGGGTGAGTGGGCTTGGTAGGGCTGGGACAGAAGACAAGTTTGGTAACGGACAGGTGGGCAAAAGAGGCAAGCACGCGCTGGAAGAAGGTAAGGTCTTTGAGGTGCGTACAGAAGATGAGATTGTGAGTTCGGAACGGGGACCATAGTGATGTTCTTCTTGTCAGGGGCACAAGAGAGATTATGGACCAGGGTCACTGTTTGTTTTCTCTTTTCTGACCCGCCGCAGACGGTGAAGCGCGTCAAGTCCTAGGTCCCTTGGGATGAAGGGTGGGTCTGACTGCCCCCAGCATCCTTTCATTTCCTCCTTTGGTTCGCAACCGAACCCCCGTCCTCCATCCACTACTGTAGAGTTGCACTCACCCCTCTACACAGCTGTGTGCCGGGGTCTCAGGTCGCAGAAGCTCCGCTGCAGGACTCCCACTGCCTGCTCCTCTTGGCTCGGCGATGGGGCTGGGTTAGGAGGAGCGGGGACGCGTGCGCGTAACCCAGCACCAGCTGGCTATGGAAAGGCTAGCACCGTGCACGCACCAGCCTACTCCTCCCCGACTACATTCCAGGACACGCTCGGCCAACTCCCTGCCGCTGACAGCGCTGCCCGGTGACGGTATAGCCACCTAAGCTTACGGGACCGTCGTGTCAACCTGCCACTTTAAAAACTGAAGGGGTTTATGCTTAATACGAGACAAAAGATTTGCGCACAATTTAGAAACCTAACCATAAGATTACAAGTTTTTTGAGTTCTTCAAACTGTTACATGTACAACCATAGTATTATCAGGTTTGATTGACCTGTTTGTATTTATTGTGTTTGTTGATAAAGTCCCCGTTACGAATTGAGTGAAAAACAATACCCCAGAGATTCGAAATTCCTAGATTTTTAAAACAAGTCGGCACTTTTCAAGAGGACAGATACGTCATGATAATGAGCCCCACTAAAATCTCAATTTGTACAATTTGAACTCGCATATCTGGAAGTTTTTTCATACGCTAGAATGAAGAACGAGTGGTGCGCGCGTGCGCCACAGCGAGCCATGTGGTTTCACTTATCGCGCCAGTGTCTGGGCACGATAATTGAAACCACATGGCAGGAATGCGCGTAATAGACACCAATAGGCCATGGGCGGAGCAATGCGCCTGCCTTTGGTCAATTGCGTGATGTCTCAAATAAAAACACGAACGGAAAGGCCAATCACGTAGGCCAAAAGGAAAATTCCTAGGTACATTTTCAGGCCCCCAACAAGAGGTCTCTCGCTGCGCAAGCAGTTCTACGCACTGCAACGCAGGTGTGAGACCTAAAAAACTGAATTAATATGGACAATCTGCAATTATTATAACAATGGAAGGCCAAATAATTCTGCTCCACCCAAGCCATAGGCCCTCGCCTGTAGCTCCAGTCTATAACTCAGGTTCAGGACATTTAATTAGACTATAATTTTTAATTATATAACCAGTCACAAAAAGAACTCTGCACAAACTGAATTGCCGCTACTTGGCAACAGGAGGGACAAATCTGTACAGTTACATTTTAAAGACTGTTGATCATCATTTAACGAACAACCTTGTTGTTATGGTTAACAAATTAAGCATATAATTGTTTTTATCTATCATTTCTCCCAAATCCCCGAGTACGAAACCAATTTCAAAGTCAATTTCAAACCAAAGCTCCATCAACCATGCATAGCCTGTGCTCTCGTTGTTTTCCAATTTAAAACAAAAACAATCAATCGGATAATACTAGACCTGCAAACAATGTTTGTTGGTACATATCAGGAAAGAGCTCGCGGAATTCTGAGTCAGACATTTAAGGAGGGCTTGGGAGTGGCACTGAGTTTAAGAATTATTTTGGGAACTGTCAAAAAAGAACCTGCATATAGATGAAATGGTGAGCATATCTTTTCTAGGAGAAAATGGAAAGTGAGCCACCCAATAGCTCGAGGGGATGTTTATATCAGAGGTTATGAAATGCCCATAACATCAGAGTCCAGTTAAGAGTTGAATAAACATACATATCAGTGAGACAGTAAGCAGTTGCAGCAATTTATTAAAATTGTGGTGTTTCCTGAAGGAATTTGGGGAACTACCATCAAATATATATAACAAAGAAGCATATTATAATCACCATAACTGAATTCCATATTGAGTTATGGTGTAAAGTTTAGGTGTTTCATCATGACTAATGTTTCCTTTTTAATGCACATTACCCTAAGTGCAGTTGCTGAAGTCATGGCATGTCAGCATTTAAGGCACAGATCAGTTTTGTATGGTCCACTAATGATTTATTTTCCCTGCTGCCAGGCACAATTGCAGTACACGCCAAGGTAACTACCTTGTTCCCAAACAAAATTTATAATAACTACTGGAACATACACCAGTACTGGCTTGTTTTGCACGCTGGCTTAATACCAAGAAAAATAGCTTATTGGCTCTCCTGAGATACAATCCCTGCGACAAGATAATGTGCTTTTACGAAAGACCTTACAGAAGAGTATACCCTGTTGTCTGATCATATCCGCACATACCCGAATTAGTCCCAAGATATACTTGTCCACTTCTACAAATGGGCCGCATCTATAGCTCTATTGATGCCTCACATCTTTCCATTCTGGCTTGATAAAAGTACAGTCTAAATAGGACATGCCATGTGTTGGTGACCATATGTGGAAGAAGATGAAATTCCATGCAACTGTTCACACTGAAAATTTATGAAACCTACATGACAAATTGGAATATGTTTATATACTAAATTAACAAGCCAAGTATACTCGTCTCTTGCATGCATGTGTTCTACTTTACAGTGTTTGTTTCAATTGTACGAGTGCTAACATGACTAACCTGTAAAATATCTTTTACAGAGAGCAATGTAGCAAAATGAAAAAGATAAAAAGAAGATCATTTGTAAACTTTCATCTAATCAGCAAGCTTTTAAGAATTTTATTCAGCTAAAATTTTCCTCCTTGGGAGAATAACTTTGAATGCCATAAGCAGACAGGAGTGAGCTTCTATATTTTACAAAAGATAAGATACATAAGCTAAACACCTTGAGTTTGGGTTCCACGAGGCCTTTTGTCAACAGAATAAGCAGTTTTGAACTAAAGCTCAACAATTTTAAGGATGTTGCACACAAACAGCCAGGCTCTGTCATGGAAAGCCATATGAGAAGCAGGAAAGCATGCACACACCTCCCCATTTCACACTAACATGGAATAAGAACTGCACTGGCGCCAGCCACACAAGGTACAAAAAGTTTGGTCCTCACATAACTCAAGTCCAATGTTGGCTTCGTTAGAATTGACAAACAGCAAAATTAATATGTTAGGTACACAAACTATCTAGGCAAAGAACCAGGCCCATTATCATAAATTACTTCTTCAGTCAGTATATATCCCATCACCAGCTCAACAAAAAAATTATAAATAGCACCAATATCCAGAATCATGCAACAAAGCTTGTTAAACCTCCCAAAGTCCATACATTGGACCTCTCCTGAGCCTTTGTTAATCCTCAAAGACACTATGCTGAAAGCTGGCTTTTGGTTGTCCAAGCATTAATTTGACTCATTACTTTGTCAATACTTTCCTGCCAGCACTTTGTCTATGTTCACATGTCACGAGGTATCGCAAGGTTTGCTTGAAAAAAAATCTTAATGGTAAATTAATATTATAATGTTTTTTCTCCAAACGGTATTCTTTTGTTTTTTGTTTATAAGAAGCCCTCAAGCACAATTTAGTGGTGTGCTTCATCATCGGGCTCTATATCTAAACGATGGTGGTTAGGATGAATTCAGCCACTAGTGGAAGCTCTTTGGATTTAAGGTTTTTGGCACTTTTTAAACGGCTGGGGGTAGATGTATATTAAAAATCCCTCAGAAAAAATTGAGTTTATTAGTTATAATTTTGAAGGCACAATTAGAACAAGGGTTTTGGGATGGTTCAGAAATTAATGCATCCTTCCACCTCGGTACACTGACCCGTTTCAGCCTCTTTTTAAATACTGAATGAGTCACAAGACTTGTTTTTAGGATGTCAAAATCCCCTCTTTGATATTTAGAAAGGTAACTGGCCAGTGAGGGGGCAAGGCACATAACTGAAGTACCGGTCTGCTGACTAATGTATCACCACAGGACAGTACTCTCTACCTACCCTATGAGATGAGTAGCCATTAAAAGTGGGGCGCATATACAACAGCAGGCACGAAAGAAAGTATCACACGTTTTTTTACTTTGTAATGTCTACAGTTGTCTAAATGTTTCACGTGATATACGTTTTCCCAGTTAACTTTATAAAATCATGCCTAGAGAAATATACCCAATAAACTCGATTTTTAAGGCATTTTTAATATACATCTAATCCCTAGCCATAAAAAAAGAAACAAATCCAAAAAGCGCTCACTAGAGTGGTCAAGCCCAACCCAACCTACCATGGTCAGGATGTAGAACCCGAGGAAGTATTCCACGAATTGTGGATGAGGGTTACTCCTAGAGAAAGAGATGGATTTCTGAGAAAGAACATATTTTTAAACAAAAGCTTACTATACCTTATGGTGCGTTAACATATTTGCGAGGGCATATTACTAAGCGATAGTTCTTCTCTCCTGCTCAGTGTGAACATAACTTTGACTACATCAATATTTTGTTTGCCATTATTGAGACAGTATCACTTTGATGAATGTACCTGGAATTCAACTTTTGGTGCAAGAAGAATTCGGGTTGGAATTAGAATAAGATTACTATTTTAAATAACCCTACTTTTGTTGATTTATGCCGATGGTCAGTATCAGTTTTATTTTCATTTACTTTGTTTAATGTAGACTTGGAGCAAGTATGAGATGGAATACTTTTTTTTAAATGTAAAATAGAATGAGGATCAGAGTTAATAATGTAATTCAATTAAAGAATCAGAATAAGGGCACTTATTTATCATTTTATTTTACAGTATTATTGATAAAACACAATTTAACATAGCCTATGGTTTACACTGGCCGAATAAAAACATTTTTATATTTAATTTAGGGTAAATACTAACATTAAATGCAAGTACAATTTTAATAAAAATCTAATCACATTTTAATTTTGTTTTGTATTAAGTAAGGGGGAGTTAGAGAGGGTTAAATTAATGGTCATCAAAATGTTTGGAACAGGGATCAAAGTAATGAGAGGACGAAGTGAGGGTGGGGAAGTAATGGTTTTCTAAGTAATGCTATAGCACGTTTCTGCAACCAGGTACTATAGGATATTTTTCTTAGACGCTAAAGCAGCAATACACTTCTTGTAGGTCACGGAGGACTTAATCTTTGTACCTTAGAGAAATGCACATGCGCAGTTTTACCTTTTTTTGTCACAGACTGGCATCAAACTTGCTTTTGACAAATTTCCCAATACCCCTGTCGTACACCCGAGAGATCGAATTTCTCGAATGGGGCCCTCCCTGGAGTACTGTTCTTAGTGCGAATTACTAAAAAGAAATCTGTTAATATCCATTGTGGGCTTCTCTCGAGATAGTATTGATCCAGTGTAAGCGGTATATAATATTTTACGTTTAACTTTCACTTCACTACTTACTCATACATCCCTCTAACTGCACTGGGCCCCCTATAGTTAGATGGATTACAGCATTGCCCTCACCACAGAGGAGAATGGTCCACTTATGGATCTTTCTCTGCCAACAGGAGGGGTGGGAATTAGTATGTTAAAACCATCGAAGTTAGCCACCCAATTGACCAACTAACAATTTTGAAATAACGCTCAAATACACTACTCTCAGGACCATATTGTAAAAAAACAGTATCGCAAAGGGGAGACCCAATGTCCTAAAAAAATTAAGTCTGGCCAGAATGATACAAACTTAGAAGCTCTGCTACTGCGACAGAATAGAAGAAGTAGCACTTGATATTCTGAAAACATTTGCTGACTTTCCCTACAACACGTTTAGATTTAAAAGAGTAATCCAGTACAGTTTCAAATAAAGAACATCAGGACAAAATAATAGACTCGGGCAATTTAGATAGTTAATTGTTGTATTAATGTTCCACAATTTATAAAAATAAGCAACTACTTAAGCATCTTGGTCAAGAATAATAAAGCATGTAGTACGAGACCACACATTTGGTAAAAGTTCAGATCTAAAGCAATGAGTTTAAACAAAACATCAGATACAACATTACAGGCTTCTACCACCATTAGAGGCAGAAGAATATTTCAGTCCTATCTAAGATCCAAGCAAAGGGGTAGAAGAATCAGATTTAAAGTCCTGTGAGGGTGAGTCCATGAGCATTAGCACAAAGAAAATATGAAAGAAAAATCAATTTGTTTGGCAAAGAAGAATTCTACGTTGACTGCATGAATGTAGCAGCATTAGCAAAAGGGGAGTTCAATATATGGAAAGTTAGGCGTTGTGAGAAAGGATAAAATCCAGAGCGCAATGAGTGATGTCCCATTGAAAAAATGTTGCAATGTGGGCGTCCTACATTGAGAAGAAAAGAAAAGCAATGGTGTTGCCCCTCCTTTGGGGTTTCTTCTTTTATAGTCCTTATGACACCCTAATGATGTGGTGTCACTCCACTCCACGATTGTATGATTAGGTTATGTATGTAGTCACAAAATACATGTAGTTATTCCGGCATTCTTTCCCAGGCTCCTCATGAGAACAACTTAGCTTACTGGGCCTTACTGGTTTGTCAATTGCAAGAAAATATACAATGTAACAGACTATGACATTGGGTGAGAGTTGACTTTCCCACTGAGCCACTCCACCATGAACTTCTAAAGAATGTCTGTATACTGAATTATGCACAGGACAAACAAAGCAGAATTTGAAAAAATGTCAATGAATTATTATGCTTGTAAGGGAAAATTGCAGCTCAAGGAAGAACATGTTTAAAGCTTAAAATATAATGCATCAAATCAGCACTTCATAATAAAAAAGGTTTCACCAAAGTATTATTACACAAAATTGATTACCATAAGCTATGGTTTACTGTCAAAAACTTTCAATGTCCATACATGTAAATTATTCTCAAAAACCATTTTGATCTGCTGATTAGCTCCCCAGGCCGGCAAGCTTCAAAGAGTTGCAGCCTTTGAAATGCTAATCTGGCTCCCCTCACAGGAGGGCCAGCTGCCCCCTTTGTCCAGGACCCCCTTAACACCTGGGCAGACAGGAGAATTAGCTAGTCAGTTAGGCATGCCACATCCAGGCTCGTACCACCCCTAAGGTGGGCTACAATGAGGTGGACACGATTTTTCAGAAGTAGCCATCTTTGTGATGGTATAGGAATTCTGGTACAGGGTTATGCCCAATCCCCACAGAAGTGGTCATACAGGGGCGTAGTGACCCCAGGGGTTAGTAGGCCATTGGCTACTACCCTACACTCCCTGAATGCCCATAAATTCAGTAGTGTCCTTGGCACCAGAGATGCAAACCCTGATGATCTAAAAAGAGAGAGGACACTGAAGAGCCGCAAACGCAGAGAGAAGAGAAGAAACAGCTGATCTGATAGCAACAATGCTGGCCTGCCTGCATCCCTTGTCAAAAACTGCGCCAAGGTTCACTTCTCCTGCAGCTGTTGACTCCAGAAACCTGGAAGGATTGCCTGCCTACAATAAAGACGCAAGACCTCCTGTGAACAGCAGACCTGTTCTCCTGCACCCTGCAGGAGTTCCAAAGCAGAGACTGAGGCCTCCGGATTAGCCAAACACAACATCTGAAGCAACCAGTGCACCCGTTTCCCCCGGCCCAAGTTGAAGTGGGCCAACTGAGTCAACTAGGTCTCCCAGCCCTCCAGAGCTTGAGTCCATCATGATTTCACCCCTTGTGGACTACCCGATGCAGGCAAGAAAATCCAAAGCTTTAAGTCACCACTGCATGTCTCTTTTTGCAGTGACAGATCTCCATAAAAACCTATTGGGCTTATGATGCGGTTGTGCACCCTGCAACCCCCATGCTGCTGGTGGTGTACTGCCTTGGACCTTGCCAACCACTCATCTTAACTTCTGGAGATGGGTCCGTAAGTCGCTGAACTGTACCCGTTTGCAGAACTTTTTCTTCCTTCCATAGGATAACATTGCAGAACTCAAAAACTGCACTAACTATCCACTTATTGAATTGAAAAAAATGTATATTTAAAAATGAACTTACCTGAACAATTTTTCTCTGATGCCTAAACATACATAAAGACACTTGCTATTTTTAGGGCTCGCGCCTGCGTTTTGTATGGGGTTTTGAAAGCTGACCACATGCTTGTGCGTGTGATCAGGCTTTCACCCGCTGCTATTGGCTTGTGCGTGTTTTTTTTTTACAGCAATAAGGCATGCAATTGGGCAAAGTCGGCCGCCTTTGCTCCGCCCATTCCTGACGGTGGCTAGCAAGCGCAGCAGAGCTCGTTCGCCTCACTGCCGCGTTCCCTCGCCCCCGCTTCTCTGTGGTACACACGCAGCTCCCTTGCCCCCGCGGCTCTGCGTTTATTGTTAGGAACAGATTCCGCGCTCTCGCCTTCTTTCTTGTGCTCTCCGGGATAAACCCTGTGTCATCACCCACGCATTTTGCAGCAAAGCTTTACCAAGGACACACAGCATGGCATGCGGCGGGAGGGGGGTTGATGGCCGCTCTGGGTGCACAGCAGGACCCCTGTGTGTCGCAGTGAGAGTCCAGCAGCACTGACCCCGCCCCCCCTTCCCCCTCAAGCGCCTGATGGCTTTCAGTTGTGAGTCGTGACAAAGCTAGGAGGAAGGTGTCCGGTCCGTGTGTATTGGCACAGAGTGTGAATGAGCAGACTGACTCGGGAGGAGAGAGTGCCACACTGCGAGGCAGAGCCTTTCTTTCTTAGAATGGGCTTCTAGGCACGCCCCCTCCGCTCACAGGACCAGCCCACAGCGCATCACGGCAGGATGAAACAGGTGACCAGCTTAGCCAATGCGTACACTTTCGACCCTAGTTACGTTGAAAACTGCAGACGGGTGGAGAGAGGGCTGTGTGTCTGCCCCACAGGGAGAAACGCACCAGCACCCCACAGGCAGACACACACACGCGCCGCCGAGACAGGCACACCAGTACCCCACAGGTAGGACACACACACGGACACGTTATCTTCTTTTTGTTGATTCTCTAGTTTATTGTCTCTACCCTGCACGGTCTTAGTCGCTTTCCATCCTACGTACATTTCTCCAACATTGTCTCGCACACTCTGTTGCTGTTTGTCTTTCAGCCTCTTTCATTGAGTATTTTTTTTCTCTCACTTCACGTGCAGTGCCCTCCTCTCTCTTATCGGCAGGCTGAGAGGTCTCTGCCCTGCCTGTCCTTCCCTCAGTGTGCTCAGCTGGAGTCCCAGTAACCTCCACTACCCAGAATGCTTTGCAAATGTGCAAGGCATACTCCCAAGCATTGGCTTCGCATATTTGTTCATTAAGTCACTGCTATCAGAGTGTAGGAAAATCCATAGCTGGCTCATACAGTCCGTCGTCCTCTGCCCTCCCTCTAAAAATCCATAGCGCCCACATCACCCGTACCTCCTCCCAAGAAAAATCTCTTACTAGCATTCATTATTATCCAGTTTCCACTCCCCCCACCCAACGAAATCCACCACTTTTACGTATCAATGTTCACATACAAACAAACCCCCTCTCCCCACACCCCTCCAACAAAATCTATATCTGGAATGTATCACCAAGTGTCTGCACTCCAGCAAAAAAAAAAAAAAACACAGCTGCCAATAGGAATAACAAGAAGTGCAAACACTGACCCTCCGCCAATCAAAATCCACAGCTGGCATACATCGCCCTCGCCACCCCCCTTCCCATCCGACTCCCCAGGTCGGCAAACACATTTGATAGTTGGCATACATCGATGGGGGGGCACTCCCTTAACCAAATAAATTCACATCTACAGTCCACCATACATCACCCCTCTCCAGGGCACAAGTCCTGTAAAAAGAAGTGAGGGGACTGACCAAGTTAGGCAGTATGCAAGTGACATAACGCGTGCCAACACAGCACATGACGTCAAGACGCGTGGCATCCCACTTGGCATCACAGGATGTGACCTCACTGGAAGACTCTGCATTAGGATGAGTAGCGCTATAAAAAGAAATAAAATAGTGCTATTTATATTGTTTTTTGTGTAAATACTCGGACAGACCCACCCATCTAACATTCTTAAAGTGCGTGCACTTATATACACAGACTAGTAACAAGCATTTGCAATGCAATAGGACTCACATTTGCGAGAGTTTAAGGCATTGGCATTGTAAATGACAATGCCTTTTATTTAGCCGTTTTGAAAAACAACACAAATAAAAGGCATTGTCATTTACAATGCCAATAGCTCAAACTCTCGCAAATGCGAGACCTGTTGCATTGCAAATGCTTGTTATAAATTGGTGTGGATCTCCTCCTTGAGTCGAGAGTGTGCGTGTGTCATTTATTGATCATTGTGTGTATTTTCAGATGTTTTGTACTTCTGTGTTAAGCTTCAGGCTGCTCGAGCACACTACGCCCTAACAAAGCACTTGAGATTGCATAGCAAGTCCCTGTCCACTCATAAGGAAACCCCTGGACTCTTTACACAGTTTATCAGATTTTTGAAATATCACATAAGGAGCCAGCTTCCTACACTGCACATTTAGGCTTTTGTGTCTAAATCGGTAAAGTGTCATGTAATGTGTTTTTTAAATAGTTGCTCTATATCAGTGTTCAATGAGTTCCTCAGGCTTTGGCACTAGTAAAACCACTCTTAGTAGCTGCCTTCACAGTTTTCAGGATTATTTAAATCTGACTGCTGAGAACAGCTGGTTGCTTCTTCTGGTGATCATTCTTTTTCACCCTGATGGGGCATCTACAGTCATACATGGAAGGTCTTATCACTAATTTTATAATTTAAGACATTGACCTCTTCCAAAAAGTAATGAACTTTTTTGTAAAGCATTTAGGCTCCATTTACATAAATGTCTCTGTGTCAAAAATACTGACAATACCACAGTGCTATATAACTTAACTTTAGCTGCAATATATGGCACATAATCTTCCTTTTTTGAAGAACATAATTCAGTCGACCATGCCACACAATTGGGTCCTAGAGGTATTCCAGTGTCCCAGCCTATAATGAGTTTCAAGTTAGTTCATCTATATTTTTGGTAATTCTACACAATCTATTAAAGTTTGTAAGGAGAAATCTGTGTGCAGCTTTGGGGTTCAGCCTGTTTCTAAAAGCTCTCAATCTGATCAGATAATGAAACAGAAGGAATGGGAGATAATTTCAATGGACAGGTTATGTTACTGTCAGTGAGGATTAAAAACAAGGGCTTCCGGTTCGATAGTCAATAAACGGGTCACATCTCCGGCCCAGACAATTAACTGGATTCAACGAATTCCTAAAATTTACATTTTCGTGACAAAACGCAGTATTTGTGCAACTAAGCGACAATGTATGTAAACATGTTATTAAGCTTTAGCTTTGACACACTATGCCCTAATCCAAGATTTTGTTGTAACTCAATAAGTGGCAAGCAACCACGCAATCATCACCTGCGAAATCTTATCTCCACAATGCCACCAGCCAATAACCAACCCATGGGTGAGGAGGAAAATTTGGAACTAACAAAAAAACTAAGGTGGTCGACAGGACATCAAGAAAAAAATTAACAAAGAAGTGGAATCTCTCTTGAACGATGCAACCCAGAAAAAATGGCGAACTATCGAAGACAAAACCTTGAGAATCCCTATTGGAAGGAATAAGAGAAAAAACTAACTACCGGGATGAAGCCAAGATTAAACAAATTATCCCCAAAAGATGATTGCCTAATAAAACAAAAAGAACTAATGGCTCTAACAAAACGCAACTTAAACAACATCATGCGAAAAAACACCAACAACACTTTTGGACATAGAACATTACAGGCAAAGATTTCAGCAATTTTCCAAAACTATAGAAAACCAAGATTTCTCCTATAGGAGAATGATGGAAGAACAATACTGGGAGAAAGCACGTGAAATCAAAGTCACAAGACCAAAGCGGTTTTGGAACTGGATGAACAATTCTTTTAGATCAAACCTGCGACCTGCAATAACTAACATCATGCCTACAGCTTGGGAAAACCACACTGAAGCTCTCTAGGTGGAGTTATCTAGTGATAATGGTGCAAACATTAATACGAGCGAAATGAATAACATATCTAGGATCAAGGATTCACAGGAGCAATCCCAAGACCGAAAAGAAAAAACACCAGAGGTAGTTATGCACTTCATCAAAAAAAATGTGCTCTGGAGGGGCGCCAGGTCTAAACGGCATCCCGCCCCTAGGTGTACAAAGGTACGGAACAGAAATGGGCTTCATTAATGGCTCCTTTATTTTGGGAGGAAGTATCCCCGAATCATGGAGGGGCTCCCTCTTGGTCCCAATGTACAAGTAAGGCTTGCAATCTAACCCCAGAAACTACCGGATGACCACACTCTTAGACATAGATGGGAAGTGCTATGCCAGTATATTACTACAAGAACTGACGGCTTGGGCAGAAGTGCGTAAGTTTATCCTGTATACGCAAACAGGCTTTCAAAAGGGATCGCACATTGAAGATAACTTGGTCTGTATGCTCCACCTGATTGAGACCACACTCGCAAAAAAAGAGATCTCTGTATCTAGCATACATCGATTTCCAAACAGCTTTTGACAGCGTGCCCCCCTCCCCCCCCCCGAGATTATGGTTAAAATTAAAAATCTGGGGCATCAACAATACACTACTAACAGCACTGGTTGCCCTATGCTCGGAAACTTGGGTCAAGATAAGAGTCTCCTCTGTCTGGTGCGTGACCAAAAAAAAATAAAAACAAACAAGGGGCTAAAGCAAGGATGTATACTGGCCCTGATGCTCTTTAATCTATACTTGGTAGATTTACCTGACTGTCAGGCTGACGCCCGAGCTTTTCCCCCCTAAACTTGCTGGAATTAAAAAATTCAATCGCTGCAATATGTAGATTACACTATACTGTTAGATCAAACGCTAACTGGGCTACAGCGGCATTTGACAACATTGTCATCATATTGTAAAACAAACAACTCGAAAATATATACGGCAAAAATAAAGGCGAGGATTATCTCCAGACAAATAAAGAGGAGAGGCTCATGGAATGTTGAGGGACAACCACTCGAGATAGTTACTGCATATAAGTGCTTGGAGTATGGATCGATCATAAAGGAAGGTAGTCGACCCATATCACCGCAATGCAAGGAATGAAACAGTTGTTAGAGGGGGCCTTCTGAAGAGTAAAGAAAAGCCATGAATTCTCTTAACCTCACGCCCCTAATTCGAGCTATGGGGGCAAAATTCTTACCGTCATTGGCTCACGGCGCAATAGCACTCAAAGACAAAATGTCACCATGGTTGGACAGAGCTCAGTCGGCTTGCTTTCGTAGAGTATTCTTTCTCCCAAATTCTACCTCCCATGAGCAAATCCCTACGGAATTCAATTTGATGTCGCAAAAGTGGATGCTAAAAGCCAGGTTCATAGCCTATTGCCTGAAAGCCAAACAAGCACGGGGCCACACGCTAAAGAAGTACATCTGGTTAATGATAAGCAACCCTGCGTCAACCTGGCACAAATTCTTAACGAACTGCGTGGAAGCACTGGAAGCTCGTGCAATATGGTCGGGCTCCATACCTACAACGGCAGCAGCTAAACTATTAACCAAACACGCAAAGATAATGTCGACTGCTAGCGACGCATCAATCGTGAAAAATTTAAGTCACTGAAGTTGGGCGGCTAAGCTTTACAACAGCGGGGGCCTGCCACACTATCTGTCCTCTCCCTTAAAGCCAACAATGAAGCGCCAAATAATGAGACTATGGTTCGGTTTGATACTGCTGTTGGAATACAAGTACAGCCAAGGGTATAAAAGAAACATAGCCTTACAGTGTCGTGCATGCTGGAGTGAAGAGGAAACATTAATTCATATACTGTGCAACTGTGACAAACTGCGCACCTTGAGAATCTACTGGCTTCGCCCCATTTGGCGCATTCCAAATGTGCAGACATGTCAAGAAGCGCTGGTAGAGTGCATGAAAGGTGACTCAGTGCAACATCAATATTTCAAGAAACAAGAGCAACCCATACGTCCTTGTGAACTGGGTAAGCACTAATGCCAGAAAAACAAGTGTTCACAAGGAACTCAATTCATTAAACAATTTTTGGATATGCAAAATAAAGTTATTTGCGCAAACTCAATTTGATACACAATATTAATATCCAATACAACCTTTGGATAGGTCCAGGTACACTTTACCATAAACAGTTTTTAAACAAGCCCATCACAGCAATAAATGAATTTTTACTTACTCCAGCCGAAGTAAGTGGCATTTATTATGCATTCACAGCTTATATCACAAATGTATTGCATTACACAATTTTTTTTAAAAGTTATGCATATAATAGCACAATGTGAGTGATACGTGAGTCCCAGTGGAGTGTCCATAACCTAACTTAGTGAGCCAAGTGAAAACAAGTGAAAAAGTGGGGAATTGGTTATTGGAAAAAAACATCAAAAGGAAAGCTGCATACAATAAGGAACAAATTATTTTAAGCTCTCTCTTCTGTTTTTTTGTCGACGACGTTTCGACCCTCTCTTGGTACGGGGTCTCTTCAGGACAACGTTTCTAGGGACAGTACAGCACAGGGCATCCAATAACCAATTCCCCACTTTTTCACTTGTTTTCACTTAAGGCTCACTAAGTTGGGTTATGGTCACTCCAATGGGACTCACGTATCACTCACATTGTGCTATTATATGCATAACTTTTTAAAAAATTTGTGTAATGCAATACATTTGTGATATAAGCTGTGAATGCATAATAAATGCCACTTACTTCGGCTGGAGTAAGTAAAAATTAATTTATTGCTGTGATGGGCTTGTTTAAAAACTATTTATGGTAAAGTGTACCTGGACCTATCCAAAGGTTATATTGGATATTAATATTGTGTATCAAATTGAGTTTGCGCAAATAACTTTATTTTGCATATCCAAAAATTGTTTAATGAATTGAGTTCCTTGTGAACACTTGTTTTTCTGGCATCAGTGCAACTGGCAGCACGCTTTATGACATTTTTGACAGCAATAAAAACTATGCCGGACTTTGACAACCACACAGAACTGTAAGGCACAATGTTGCGCCTATCGTTTTTACCTACACGCTTTACAGCTGAAAATATAGTGTCCACATTTTTAATCTCAAGAACCACTGGTTGGCAAACTGTTATATACTTTTTTATAATACAGGAAATGTTTTACTTCACACTTTATTTTAATTCAGTATGATTGCAATGGTTTAAATTAATTGTGCAATAAAAACTAGCTGTCTATCTATGCCCCCTTTTCAATAGGAATGCCCATTGGTGGTAAAATGCGCAGCATGCATCAACTTATATAATGTATAAGTGACGCTTTCCTAGTAGGCTCTCATCTGAAGAAGCCAATGGGTTATTGTTAACCACCCTTCTGTGTTTCTCCATATCACTTCAGCAACATGTCATGTCAAGACGAAGAATTGGCATCAGTAATTTGGGAAGAGGATGACTACATGGGAAACAACATACGTGTTTTAGTTGTAAAATCACGCAAAGAGTTTTGCAAGTTTCAAAGCACTCTTCTACTCTTATTAAAACAAAAATGCGTGCGAATAGTAAATCGTCTGGTTTAAAACCTAAAAGATATCGAACATTTTATAGAGTGAAAAATATAAGTAAATGACCCGGAGTAAAGACGATGTTGTGCAAAAACGCATCATGGGCTCTTTAAACATACAACTGTCAGAATGACAAGTGGTTTTATACCGCAGATAATCAAGGAACACAGCCTAGACTGTTGGACGCTGTCAGCTTGCAGAACCCAGAGCTGATGAACTCGGGCACTGCCCATATAGCACCACCCACATTTGTCAACTTTAGAACACCAGCAACAAAAGGAAAATTAGTAAAGGGGGCGGGCAACTGATACCTGCGCATAGTGAGCCCCCCGTACTATGTCCATGGACGGCGGTAGTGCATTTTTATTACGCACTCGCCGTACACAGGACTGGCACAGCTCATCCCTATCTCACCTCACAAAACCGGCGACAGTACTCTCGGCTGCTAATCCGTGGAGGCTCCTGCAGGGAGACAAGCTCCTCGCCCATACGCTCCCACTCCTGGTCGCTCTCATCTTCCGCCATGCTACAGTTCTAGACCTGCGCGTACCTACTACCCAAAAGCAGCCGCCGAGCCTCCACGTCCGGCCCCGCCTCCATCCGCCATGCATTGGCCCATACGGCTGCCAGTCAATCACCAACCGGAAGCGGAGGAATCGAGCGACTGATTGGCAAAACTGGTATGGTCCCTAGCTCCCAGTAAAGGAAAGCCCAACAGGCGCTCCTAGGAACGACTCAGATCACGTGATGAAAACTTAAGTGCCTCTCTGAGCTCGTGACCGCGCGTCCGGTTTGGTGTGCACGCTGCTCCTAGAGCGCTGTCAGACAGTGAGCAGACTGGGAAGACGATGACAGACAGAAGAGGGGCAGCGCACTGTCTTCATACCAAGGGTGGTGTGACGTGTTGTGTATAGGTGATATGATATAATAGAATGTATGAGTGACATGGCTAATGTGGACTGTTCGCTTATTTATTTATTTATGCCAATTTATATAGCGGGGACATTACACCCAGAGGTGTCAGAGCGCTTTACAATAGAGCGAAGAACGTTACATAAGAAATTAAGAAAAACAGGGTAGTAGGAGACAAAACATATTACTACGGTTACTCATGTTGAGACTTCTGTATTTACTTACAACTTATATATTAAAATTGCATGTTACATATTTAGAGAACTTAAGTAATTCAGGTTACCCAGATACATGTTACATGTTTACAGAGTTAAATACAAGTTATCTTAATTTAGGTTAAGTGAATTTACAGAGTTATACCTCTCGAGAACATTATGTAACAGCCAGAGTATGCCATTAAATGATAGGGCGTATGCCTGGTGGGGAGCTTGGCAAGGAGTGTTATTGTGAAAAATGTCTTTGGAAGAGAAGAGTTTTGAGTTCTGTTCTGAAGATGCGGAAAGAGGTAGTGGTGTGAAGGTTCGGAGGTAGCGACTTCCAAATTCTAGTTGCATTACCTGAGAACGTTTGTGCCATAAGTTTACCCTTTTGAAAGTTGGAGGTCCGAGCAGCAGATTTTCAGCATTTTGTGAAGGTCTAGAGCCAACTGATAACTTCAGTTTGTTTGCTAGGCAGTGCGGTGTGGAGGTGTGAATGGTTTTATGGGTGAAGCAAACAGTCTTATATATATATATATATATATATATATATATATATATATATATAGTCCTAGCTTCAACAGGAGGCCAGCGAAAAGTTTTCAACAAAGATTTGAAATGGTCATTCCTTTTGACCCCGTAGATGAAACATGCAGCGAAGTGGAGGATGGATTTTAAAGGAGATAGGTGGGTCTTAGGGAGACCTGCAAGTAGAGAATTGCAGTAGTCCAATCTGGAGAGTACCAAAGATTGGACAAGAGTTTTCAGGTTTTTCTCAGGAACGCAACATCTGATGCCCCAGGGAAGTCACAGTTGGAAGCGTGCATTCTTGACTATTTTGTTTTATTTTGGATTTGAGCTTTTTTCAAGGATGACACCTAGGGATTTGGCACTGTCAACAATGGTAGGTTTACTGTTGAGAATGTTCAGATTAGCCATCCATGATTAAATAGGAGGTGGAGAGTTTGAGGTAGAGTAAATAATTCAGTTTTAGAGTGATTCAATTTTAGGTGATGAGACGTCATCCATTCTTGGATGGAGTTATGGGTGGTAATGATGGAGCAAGGACTCGTATAAAAGAGACTTGCTCGGATGAAATCTTCTCAGATAACTCGTAATACCGTAATAAACGTGTGTTTGTAAATACTAATAATGCATCAAAATTCGTACATTTAAGCTTAGGGGAAGCTTGCTAATGTGTCGTACTAACAAGTAACCCTAGAGTGACTAAAAATGGCTGCTAACGCGGGAATCTTTACTGCGCATGCGTCAACTACATCTACGTAGTAATGACGTGTCTATGCTTTGGAGGGAAATCTTTGCAGCTGCGCAATCACTTTCAAGATGGCCGCTTTGAACCTACGTGTTAATGCGCATGCTTTTGCTGAAACTAAACCATGCAAATTTAATAAAATGCTAATGTGAAAGATCTATATAAGTAAAGGGGGTTAGAGTAGAGATAGGTGGTATACAGTGAAATCATTTTATTTTTAATTTAATATGTCTCTTTGTGACTTCTTTATTAGTTCGTATTTTGAGCCTCAAAGGATGACCGATGTTCATACCCCACGTGGCCTCCGCACAGGCGAACTTGTAATCCGCCAGGGACCATGACAAATGAATTTGAAACTCATCCAAGGCCACAACCTCTACATGTCCTGAGAACAGAATTGTCTTCTTGACTGATGAATGAAGAAAATATTAAAATGTATAATTCTGATCGATAAAAATGTGAACTCAGGTGGGAAATAAAGCATGGGAAAGTAAATTAAGGGGTGGGAACACAGAACAATGAGCTTAAAGAAAAATATTAATCTTTTCATGGTGTGATGATCATCTCCCCTTTTTCTGTCCATTCAGAGTTAGGAGTTTCATCAATGTGAAATATTTAGGGGTGGTACATGCCATTAGAAAGGTATAATTGAGGTAGTTTAGTTAGTCAGTTTAGATCACAGACCGCAGCGAGACCAGAATGCTGAGAGACCGAGATGCTGTCCGAGAATTAAAAGAATACTGAAGAAGATCCATTTCCAGACTTAGAACTCTGAGCCAATTAATTAGAAGAACATTGTGGAAGAACCGAGGAGGCACATAATAGAAGAAGATTGCGGAAGAATCGAGGAGGAAGGTAGTGTCAGAGAGGGGTGCGACGCAGACGTCGTATCTAGAAGAGGTCATCTATCCTGTCCCTGAGTCCTGTTCTGAGCCTTTGTCACCTGATCTGTCCCAGGGGACCCATTCCAGGTTCTTGGCCAAGTGGTTGGTTTTCACACCATTCTAGTTAACTATAATCCTGTGTAGTATGTCATTGTACTGCTCTCTCTGTTTTCTCCCTATTCAGGTTCTGTCATGGTAATAACTCTGTTTAACAATTATTCTGCTTACATTTTATTCCCTTCCTTTCTTTGGAGAAAACGATGTTCTAATTGTATTCTTGGTTCTTGGCTCACATGAATTTAACCAGATAAACATTTAAAACTCTCCTGAGTCTTTGGTTATTAAAGGTTTTATTCTAACGTCAATTTTACCTACAAGGTTAACTAAAAGATCCATTAACCAGAGAAAAGTACATTTGGTCAGAAAGGTTTGGTAAGAAATGATTAGATAAATTCATCTTCCAGTTATTAGTACAACAAATTGACCCCAGCGGTATCCACTAGCCTATGTGAATGTGTGTGTGTTTATGGCCCAGGTGCGTATATGGTAGTTGAGTACCTGATGTTAGTAACCCGCTGGATCAGTAGCGAGAAGTGAGATGTTGGGTGTCGTCAGCATCGAGGTAATAGAGGATCCCGGCTTCTTTTATTAGGCTCCAAGTGGTTCAATGTAAAAATTAAATAGAGTCAGACAAAGGATAGAGCCTTAAGGGATACCTTGATCTATAGCCCTTGTAGAACGCCCCATGAGATAAGATTCCACCCATTTAAGTACTGCGCCTTAAATTCCTCTTCTTTATTTTAGTTTGTTAAGAAGTGTGTGATGGTTTACATTATCAAAGGTTGCAGAACGTTCAAGAAGGATCAGGAGGCCGGAGCTGCCTGAGTCTAGGACTCGAAGGGCATCATCGATAACCTGTAGCAGTGCTGTTTCGGTGCTGCAACCTTGACTGAAGTCAGATTGAAATACGTCAAGAAGATTGTTGTCGTTGATGTGTCAGGTAAGTTGCTTAGCTGCATGTCTTTCAGTGATTTTGGCGAGGAAAGGGAGGTTGGTGATGGGGCGGAAGTTGTTAAAGTCAACCACATTGTGGTAAATTTTAATTACCTAGACTTAATTTATGCGGTAAAATTCAATAAGAATAACTCAGTAAAAATAAGAGGCAGAATCCGTGGTATTTGAGGTTTTAAAAGGGGATTTATTCCTTACAAAGGAATTGGTTCGAACCAGGCAATCGGATTCCGTCACCACGAAGGTTCGGGAAGGGATAGAGCGCCACTTTATTGACAGGTTGTCATATATATAGTCAATGCATTACAGTAAAGACATATGCAGGAGGCGTAACAGTTGAGAAGAGAGATAAGAATACACATACGTAATGAAAAAAGGCGTTACAATAGGCGTGCATAAGGGCGTGTACTAGAAACGTCATTCTGAGGATGTCACAGGTGGGTGGATCCATAAGAGAATCCTGCAAAGTCAGCAGAAATACATGGCAGAGGTGCGCACGGCAGCATGACGTGTGATTGACGTGTAACTGGAGGGTGAAGGGGACTTGACATTTAGCCCTACATGAGGAGACAGAAGTCTGGGATGTCAGAACAACCTAATCCCAAATCGTATCTAATATCTTGTGTTTAAGGAACGGTATTATCTGGAAGGAAAGGTCTCTCAGGCAGAGGCTATCCTATACTGACTGCTAGTGCGTGTATAAGCGTCTACGTGTCTACATGAGATGCGAGGGGGCATGGGCCTACCATGGCAACAGGGGCTATGAGTTACTTGCACGGAGACAGTAAGGCCGGGCCCTTTGCTCTGTAGCTGGAAGGATGTTTACCTAAACTACTAGACAGGAATGCATTTCTCGAGGAGCGGAGCAGATAACTTGAAGGCTGAATACAGTCTTGGCAGGCAACAGGCCGGGCCAGGCACCGTTAGCCGCGCAGGAAGTAAGACAAAGGTCATGGATACAGATGCAGGTCCAGGCTGGAGCATTCAGAGGCAGAAAGCAGGAAAAGGCTCGATGGCAGAATTCAGGGCCTAACTTGCCAGAGCTGAAAAACGTGAAAGGTACACCATATAAAGACGGTGGCAAGGCATACTTAGGAACGGAATATCCGACCCATTCATGGTGGATCTGAAAGAGGACATGTTAACGTTGGACGCATATGTATTTGCGTCTTCATAGCTGGAAGTGGAGGGAACATACATGTACTTGTAGCATGTACATGGAGCCGTTGGGGTCTAAGATAGGGGACACAATTGATCATAAAATTCATATTTCCTCATTCCCTCCTTGTCCCCTACGGACCCTTCATGAGATATCGATCCTCAGGAATCCATCAATCTGTTCATGTAACATCATTTGTTCTTCTTTCTTCTTCCGGGATTTTGAATGAGAACTTGAGTGTGGAATACATGATGTGGCACACAGGCCGCAAATCGCTGGTCCACATTGTAGACACAGGCAGCAACTGAATACTATGAGAAGGCCAATACCTAGGAAGGATAGGACTTTCCATCCCCAGGCTGACAACATGCTCCAGAACCAACCGGACCACGTCCAGGTGCCTGGATTCTGGTGTATCTGACTTGCAATCTTATGAAGACGTGTTATGGCTTTATATACTGATGGCGCGTTTTCTGGAATGAAAACACAGCAACTCGATCCGATGACTCTACAGGCTCCGCCCCTATCGGCCAGGATGACGTCAAGGACAAGACGATTTTGGAGAACAACAATCCGCATCGCAGACTGCTCCTCTGTTAAGTTGCCTAGGGCAGAGGTAGTTTCATTCACTACTGCTTCAAGGGTTCTGGTTAATCTGCGTATCAGTTTACTATTAGAGACAACACCTATGTAGGGAAAGAGACCTTTATTGAAGTCTGTATATTGTTCCCATGCCGTTTCAGTGTAGTCGACAATCGGGAGATCTCTCTGGGGTCTATTGTGTACTAGATGGGTGTTTCTATGATAATCAGGAGGGGCTAGGAAAACAGGTGGCAGAAGGAATGCAATGTAACAGGTACCATCCCAATCTAGAGGTAAACGTATATATGCGGTATGACCACAAATGAAGTAGGAATGACGGGAAGCTCTAAATGTAGACTCGCCTTGCTCACTGAATTCGATCACAGTAGTACATTTACTGTGACCCAAGTGTACTGAACCATTCTTTCTTACACATAATTCACCTTTGACTGGTAATACTGACATAGCAGGCAAGACTGGTGTAGTTTCAGATTCAACATTTAGAATCATGAGGTTAAGTGTAAAATTACCTAATCCATATACTTCATTTTCTAGATCAGTTCCTGTCCTTTTGGGAAGTCCCTCCTTGTTAGGGTAGCAGGCTTTAAGCAAAACTAAGTTCAGGTTTCCCCATACCCAGTTGCTCTGGTAAACTACGGTATTTGAATCTAAAGAATTAATCAAACTAAACCATGCACGACAGGAACCATTGTGTGTGAATGGATATGGAAAGAGAGGCAGAACTCCCTTGTATTTCTGATAGGGAGGGAGTCGGCCACATATCCAACAATTCGTAGCGTTGTTGGCCTGATGGGAGTGATGTAACTTACTAATGAATGTGTTGTTGCGCAGCGCAAGTCTGTAGGGCAACTCATGTGGAGGTAATTCGCTAAAAGAGTGTTCGGCAGTAACATCGGAAGCAGAATGAGCATGCTTGAAAATAGGGTAGTATATGTGCAACAGTATACTTGCAGCAATAATCAGAAGATTTAGGAAAAACATAATCAATAATGTCACTATACAGTGACTATGAAGTAATTTACAATATGCACGTTTCTTGAGCTGTTTCTGTCTATCTCTCTCTCTGTTTCGGTCTAGAGGATACATGTCAGAGACTAATTTAACCGATTCACCTAGGAGAGGACTTAAACAATCAAATTGTCTGACTTGCTAGACCTTAATTTCAGTTTATAGTCTTGGGCAGCAGTTTTCTCGACCAGGGGGAGTTTTGAGTCAGTCTGTGGAGGAGGGTAGGGCTGAGAGTTCAAATCAGAAGGCAGTCCATGAAATTTCTTGATATGGCTCGAATGTAGCCAACCCTTGCGACCCTCAATCTTCACTGCTGTCCTCGTGGTCAGGAGTACTAATTTCGGCGTTTGCCAGCGAGGCTCCAGCGGGCTCCTCCTGTCGAAATTTCTTACGAAAACAAAATCTCCGGGAACCACTTCATGGGGCTTCACCTCGGTGTTGTCGGGAAAGGCTGCAGCTACCTGTGAACGGCAAGATTGTAGTGCAGACATCAAGGAAGCAAGGTAATCTGTCAGCATATTACAATCAACATCAGTGATTTTACGAGGTATAGGCGTCCCCCACATATTTGGTGGCCTACCGAAGACCACCTCGTACGGGGATAGCCCTGTTCGAGAATGTGCTATCATTCTCATGTAAAAGAGCGCAACTGGTAAAGCTACTATCCAGTCGACGCCTTTCTCTCTGCAGATTTTAGAAAGTCGAATTTTCAGGGTCTGATTATGACGCTCCACGAGACCTGCTGCCTCGGGATGCCGGACACAGTGGAATTTCCATTGATAGCCTAACAGGAGTGAAATGTGTTTCATTAACTCGGATGAGAATGGTTGACCATTATCTGAGTACACGATACGGGGCAAACCATACTGTGGGAAGAATTCACGAACCAGCTGCTTGGCAGTGGTCGGGGCAGTGTAATCTGAGACTGGATATGCTTCTGTCCAACGGGAAAGTGCGCATACAACTACGAGGACATATTTGAATTCTCGACAACGTTCCATCTGGATATAATCCATCTGGAGGACTTCAAAAGGGTGATCGGGAGGTTGAAATCCACCTTGCTCTACAGGAACGCCTTTACCTTGGTTGAACTGACAACAAATCATACAAGTACGCACTTTCTGTTTGGCTGCAGCTCGTAAGTGTTTATTAAACCAAATGTTTTGAATACTGTCTAACATAGCTTTCTCTCCTAGATGCGCTGGACTATGTATTGTGTTAATGATAACTTGAACCATGGAGTCGGGGAGAAACCATGTAGATTTTCCCTTCGTCATCCATCCCTGATCTGTTTGGATCCCTCCTAGTTCAGTCCATTTCTTGATTTCCTCTGGTGTAGCATGTGTCTGTATGTCAATTACATCAAGGGCGGGATCCCTAACTGTCATGCAGTGTGTCGATGTTGGAACTATTGTCTTTGTCAAGTCAGTTGCATGAGTCCGATTCTGTGCGGATTGCTTAGCTGTTCGGTCTGCTAGGTCGTTACCCTGGGAAATGATATCGGTAACTTTTGTATGGGCCTTGCACTTCATGATGGATATTGAAGTAGGCAGATGTATTGCATCTAACAGAGCTTGAATGAGGGGACCGTGTTGAATGTTGGCACCGTGAGAAGTTAAATAGCCTCTCTCTCGCCAAAGGACTCCGAAGTCGTGTACAACTCCGAATGCATAACGTGAATCTGTGTATATGTTGACTCTTTTATTTTTGGCTTGAATACAGGCTTGTGTCAGAGCGATGAGCTCTGCTGCTTGAGCTGACAATGTGTCAATACAATTCGTTTCAATAATTTCGGTGTCTGTCGTGACTGCGTAAGCGGCCACTAACTCTCCTGTACTTGTTCTCATGCATGAACCATCCACATAAAGTGTCAGGTCTGGATCTGGTAATGGAACGTCTGTCAAGTCTTGTCTGGGTTTCGTCGTAATAGTAATGACTTCAATACAATCATGTGCCAATGGGTCTGTTCCACTTAATGGCAAAAGTGTGGCAGGATTTAATGTACTACAGCGTCTGATTTCTATGTGTGGCTGGAACAATGTTAGTTCATAACCTGTCAGTCGTGCTATAGTCAAGTGCTGAGTCTGAGTTCGGTTTAAAAGAACTTCCACGGAATGTGGAACTTGCACTGTCAATTGATGTCCTAATACTATGGAATCGCTTTGTCTGATCGCTAAAGCTGTCGCTGCGACTGATTTCAGGCACGTAGGCAGAGCCTGGGCTACTGGATCTAATGTGCTAGAAAAGTAAGCACACGGCTTGTGTGAACCTGCTTGTTCCTGAGTGAGTACTGACAAGGCAGTACCTTCGCGTTCTGTAACGAAAAGTGTAAAAGGCTTACTGTAACATGGTGTCGCTAAAACAGGTGCTTGACATAAGGCTTTCTTTAAGTCTTCAAAAGCTTGTGCATGTTCCTGAGTCCAAGGGAGGACAGTCGAAGTCGCTGCCTCCTGGGTTGTCAACTGAATGAGTGGCTTTACTAGAAATGCATATTGGGGAATCCATTGTCTACAGTACGAAGTGAGACCTATGAAGGCCCGCACCTCCTTTTGTGTCTTGGGTGGTGGCATGTTTACAATTAACTGGATGCGGTCAGGTGTGAGCTGTCTCCCCCCCTTGGACAGCAAGTGCCCAAGGTACACAACTTGCTGAACACAGAATTGCAGCTTCGAAGGGGACACCTTGTGCCCCTTGTCGGCCAGGAAATGTAAAACCGTCAGTGATGCTTTTTCACATTCGGGCTCGCTTCGGGCGGTGATCAGCAGATCATCGACATACTGAAGCAGGGTAGTGTTAACAGGCATGTGGATACTGTCAAGTTGTCTTTTCAGTGCTTGGCTGTAGATGCTGGGGCTTTCTGTGAATCCTTGAGGTGCGCGTGCAAATTTGAAGCTTCGTCCATTTAAACAAAATTCGAACAAATATTGGCTTTCCGGATCGATTGGGACGCTAAAGAAGGCGTTCTTGAGGTCAATCACAGTAAAGAACGTTGCTTCTGAATCAATAGCTGTTAATAATGAAGAGATATCTGGAACCACGGGATACTGTGGTACAATGCATTTATTCAATTTGCGCAGATCAATAATTAATCGATAAACGGGGGGTGCATTTGGATCAGTTCGTTTAAGAATTGGAATGATAGGAGAATTACATACATTGGAGTCGGTTTCCACAACCACTCCTTGTGCAATGAGCTCGTCAATGATTTGCAGCAAAGCCACTACAGCATCTGGAGGTAACTTGTATTGTCGAATTCGTGGTAATACCACTCCTGCTTTGAGTGTGACTCGATATGGTGTAATATGCATACAACCTACATCTGTGGGGCCTTGTGCCCATAAATGTGCAGGGACATTCTGTAACCGGTGATCCATGTCTCTAAATACATAGTGACCTTTAAAGTCACGCAAAAAATAGTCGTACCCCCTCCGGGGAACAACATATTACAGCTCCTAGAGCTTTCAATGTCTTTATACCTAACAAGTTTTCTGGGCATGATTTTGTTAGCAATAAATCTGTAGTCCGTGTCAATGGACCAACTGCAAGAGGAAGAGGTTGCGATACTTCATTAACAATAGGTTTTCCTGAAAATCCAAGGGAAACATTCTGTGAGCCTGAGAGGGGTGCCCCTGGAACCTCGTCGTGACTTATAGTTGTTCTGCTTGCCCCTGTATCAATTAAAAACTTTCTGTCCTTCCCTAATACTTGACTATGTACATAAGGACCCTCTTGATCTACAGGAACCTCAATAAGGGGTAAGCCAACCTCCCTCTCTAGGCTGTTTCATGTGTATCGCTGATAATCGGGATAGTCATTTTGTGCATACTGGTACATCTGTTGTGTCGTGTTTTGTGTTGCGACACTAGGCTGTGGTTGTGGTACCGCTAAGGTCTGTTGTGAAGCTGGCATAGGCTGTACATTCTGAGGTACTTGTTGTTGGATCTGATCCTGTCTAGGTGGACGTGGTCTCTCCTTGGTTTTACCCGTAGAGATATTATGTTTCAGAACTGCACAATCGTTTATATAATGACCTGGCTGTTTACAATAGTTACATGTCCCTTTAACAGGAACCGCTGAATTACTGGACTGTGTCGCACCCTTTTTATGACTGTCAGCTGGAACTGACTGGGCGACGAGCATTTTCATTTTCGTGTCTTTCATACGTCTTTGTTCGTGTTCTTGTTCTTCTCTAATTCTATTCTGATGGTACTGTAACATTTGTAACATTTGTGACGGGGTGTTAGCTTGCCAAGAGCTCTCTACCTTTAATACTCTGTTCTTAACCTGGGGCAGGGAATTCTCGACTAATTTTGTTACAAAAAGATGTGGATATGAATCACTACTTGCTTTCAGGCCGCTATTAAAACCAAAACATTTTTCAAATCGGGAATAAAAATCACTAGTGTCTTCATCGGGTTTCTGTTTGCAAGCTGAGATTGCTCCCCAGTCTTCCTTTTTCGTAGTTAATAAACGTGGCAATACTTGTACTAATAATCCTGGTAATGCTTTAGTTTTGTCCCCAAGCCCTAGGCCTGCAGTTCGGGCATTTTCTTCATTTTCTAATGCTGTCCAATCAATCTTTTGTTCTCCCACCTCCCATTCTTTTTCTTTTAGTTTCTCGTAAATACCGGCAGGCAATAATACTTTCAATATTTTCATAATGTCAGGATAGGTATAATCACCCATGAGTAACATGTCTTTTATTTCACGGTGAAAACCTGCTGGATCTCTGTCATGGCTGGGCACTAATTTTTTCATTTCCAATAGTTCTATTTTAGTTATAGGCGTGTACACAAACACGCGTCTAAAAGTATTATCATCATTTCTAACTGGGTGCACTTCGCGTAAGGGATTCTGTCTGTCTATGTAATACATTTTTCTTTCCATGGAGGGAGCTGGATCAAGCTCTGGACACAAAAAGGCACTATATCTGTGCCGATATTCTAGAATTACTTTAATTAGATCGGTACCTAGACCTCTCCATTTATTCATGAGTAGTTCTATCAGTATATCAGGTAGGGGACCAGGATCGGAGTGTTGGCCTTTATACAATATAAGGAGGTGTTGTATCATGTACGTACCAGCTAAACGCTGTTCGTCTGGTGAAAGATTCAAAAACGTGTGTGCTAGCGCATCATCACTATATTTATCAGAACTGTCAGCCCATTGTACTGCTGACCTGGCTAATTCTTGTTCATCCATAGAATCGAGTACATGGTACCCCATTCGTTCTTGAAGTATTTTATCAGTAGCCTGAAATAAGTGTTCAGGGGTCTTTGGATTTGACATAGCTGCTTGAAAAATTCTCTTACTTTCTGGACGTATCGGACGTATTGAATTATTAAAGGATCTTCCTTTACCTACATAAGCTATCATTTCTCTAGCTGGTAATTGTAATTGTCCTGTTGTCATTTCTAGTTGTTCCTCCTCCCCCGAGGACTCAGTCTTATCTGCATCTGTTTCTCTTTCAGGTTGTTCTCTTTCACATATTTGTTCTACTGTTTTTCGGATCCTTCGGTACATACTTTCTATACTATTCTGTTCATCATGTTTTCCGTCTGCTATATTCTGACCCCATTTGTTAAGTGCTTTCATTTCTTCCGGGTCTACACCTGGCCTATCTCTGTGTCTTATCAGGCAGTTTATAAAGAAGCGTAACAACAGTTTTTGCGTGTCCACTTTCTGGTATGCCATGGCCTCGCCAATACTTTCAGGACCTTGCCCTGTTTGGACAAAGTGATATATTTTGTCTAGATGATCAATCATTCCTGGTAGTATCATTAAATAATTCGCAACTCGTCGTAGACGTACTGACGATAGCATCATTCTGTCGTCTTTACCGGGTACTGGATCATATCTACAATCTGTAAGAGGCTCTTTAAGTATGTCGTAATTCGCTGTTTGAGGTGTACGTTGGTGTGCTAAATCCCTATAAGTCAATCGACGCGCTGATGGCGGCGTATGAAAACTTCCTGTCGCACCTCCTGAGGTGCTAGGTCCAAAAGGATTCGTTGGGTGTAAGGTAGGAAGAATAGATGCAGGAAGAAGTGAAGGAACGGGCGGAAGGTTTGGAACGGAAGGAGGAGTATGTTGCTGCGGAAGTGGGGGCAGATTATCTCGGGGTCGAGCGCCGTTAGCAGGTGGTGTGCGTGGCGGCGGAGCATTAACATATTCGGGGGCTACATCGTCTAAATAGGAAGAAAGGAAAATGTCCTTTGCGGTCTTGGGGTGCAATTTAGTCGGAAGCAATGGAGGTGGCAGATCTTTTGGTACTTCCAGGGTGGCCTTAGGTAAACCCTCGGCCAGAAGAGGATACATACCATTCATAAGATTGTTTCGTTGCCTGTCTACTTGTTCTGCTTTTACTCGGATACCTTCCTCAATTAATACATTTTCTCGGGCTTTGTCTGAATCCTCCCTACTTTTCTCTTCTTTTCTGAGTACTTTCTCTGTGCGTCTATGTGATTCTTTACGCCATAATTCAATGGCATCTTTCTGTGACTGTCTGGCTTTCTTTTTCCATAATGCTTCTTCTACTCTCATGATGCAATCTGCATCCCATGTCCCAGCAGCGGGCCATCTCTGATTCTCTGCTAAATCCTTCGTATAGTCCACCCACAAATCGAGATATAATACAGCATCTAGGCCATGTTTATGGTACATAAAGTACCCTGGAGTGTCCCTAGGTGGAATGGGAACGGCTTCCTCGAGTATCCTTTTTCTAGTTCTAATCTGTCTTAATTTTGAGAATAACGGCATCTTAAACCTTGCTACTTGATTCTTTCTCGGACTTGAACACAATTAATACAATAAACACAGTAATGAAGATCGAACAATCACTCATACCACGACATTTAAAACATATTAAAACATTTTAAAACGAACAATAATAATTAGAATAAAACTAGTTAACTGCATAATACTAGATGTACTGCTAAACAGTACAGATACACTGCTAAAACAGTGCAGACCGGATCTGTGTACCCAAACCCGTCTTGACCGGCACAAACCAATGCGCACGTCTAGATGCGTCCCCAGCAACGGTACTCACCGGGAAGCACGGAACGGAACAGAAGGCCTCGGAAAGTCTGGACTGGACTAGACCAAACTGGACTGGACTCGACTCGTGACTTAGTTACTTCGGAACTTCGGAATCTGGTGGGCCTCTGTATACCTCGGATCTTGCTCTCTCAGCTAGGCTCTGGTCGGGATCCTCCGCACTCCTCACCGCCTCGTCTGGGTGTTGATCGCAGCCTCAGTCACCTCCGTTGGCCTGAGGGAGATACAGGAAATCCTGCGGGTACGCGTAGTTGTCTGTCCGGCTGTGGCAGGAGACCGGGTCTGCAATGCACCTCCGGCGCGTGGGGTGGGGGAGGTGTCCCTATTCGGGCGCCAATTATGTGGTAAATTTTAATTACCTAGACTTAATTTATGCGGTAAAATTCAATAAGAATAACTCAGTAAAAATAAGAGGCAGAATCCGTGGTATTTGAGGTTTTAAAAGGGGATTTATTCCTTACAAAGGAATTGGTTCGAACCAGGCAATCGGATTCCGTCACTACGAAGGTTCGGGAAGGGATAGAGCGCCACTTTATTGACAGGTTGTCATATATATAGTCAATGCATTACAGTAAAGACATATGCAGGAGGCGTAACAGTTGAGAAGAGAGATAAGAATACACATACGTAATGAAAAAAGGCGTTACAATAGGCGTGCATAAGGGCGTGTACTAGAAACGTCATTCTGAGGATGTCACAGGTGGGTGGATCCATAAGAGAATCCTGCAAAGTCAGCAGAAATACATGGCAGAGGTGCGCACGGCAGCATGACGTGTGATTGACGTGTAACTGGAGGGTGAAGGGGACTTGACATTTAGCCCTACATGAGGAGACAGAAGTCTGGGATGTCAGAACAACCTAATCCCAAATCGTATCTAATATCTTGTGTTTAAGAAACGGTATTATCTGGAAGGAAAGGTCTCTCAGGCAGAGGCTATCCTATACTGACTGCTAGTGCGTGTATAAGCGTCTACGTGTCTACATGAGATGCGAGGGGGCATGGGCCTACCATGGCAACAGGGGCTATGAGTTACTTGCACGGAGACAGTAAGGCCGGGCCCTTTGCTCTGTAGCTGGAAGGATGTTTACCTAAACTACTAGACAGGAATGCATTTCTCGAGGAGCGGAGCAGATAACTTGAAGGCTGAATACAGTCTTGGCAGGCAACAGGCCGGGCCAGGCACCGTTAGCCGCGCAGGAAGTAAGACAAAGGTCATGGATACAGATGCAGGTCCAGGCTGGAGCAATCAGAGGCAGAAAGCAGGAAAAGGCTCGATGGCAGAATTCAGGGCCTAACTTGCCAGAGCTGAAAAACGTGAAAGGTACACCATATAAAGACGGTGGCAAGGCATACTTAGGAACGGAATATCCGACCCATTCATGGTGGATCTGAAAGAGGACATGTTAACGTTGGACGCATATGTATTTGCGTCTTCATAGCTGGAAGTGGAGGGAACATACATGTACTTGTAGCATGTACATGGAGCCGTTGGGGTCTAAGATAGGGGACACAATTGATCATAAAATTCATATTTCCTCAACATCAGTGGGGGATTTCTTTAGTAGTGGGGTCACCTGACCAGCTTTGAGGGCATCAAGAAAGGATCCATTGCTGAGAAAGAGGTTAACAAGATTTGTCGAGTAGGGGAGCCTAGGGTATAGAGGTCTGTTGCAATGTCGCTTGGTATAGGGTCTAGAGAATGGTTCGAAGGCTTGGTTTTCAAGATGTTCTTAAGGAAGGCATCTTCAGTGATGACATCAAAACTGTATCAGTCAGGTGGGTGATAGTTAGAGTAGGAATCAGCTGCCTGGTGGTTGCTGGAATGAGGTCAGCGGTGCTTCTGAAGTTATATGCATTCTTACCAAATAAAGATCTGACTGTAGTTGGGGACTTTCTTCATATTATATGGACATGACATATACAGCCCTTTTGTCAAACAGTTTAACGAGACTTCAGTGTGTCTTTTGGGCGACCCAGTTAAGTTGACCTCTTTCATGATGGCCCAACTCAGTATAGTAGATGATGAAGGATTCACATAGGGTGGACATACTTATATGTCTGGGACTAATTATATGCAAGAGAGACTTTGAACAACACTGGAGGGAGCCGGAACCTCAACTAATAGGCAGCTGGAGAGCCAGAATGAATAGTTGGTGTACAGTCTAGAAGCAGATTTATAAATTAGGGGGATGCCCTCAAAACAATACCAAAATATGGGGCAAATGGACCCGATGCAGGGATAACTAAACTGTGATTATGTTGGGAAGCTAAAACCTTATCATCAGTGCTAAGTACACAACTGTATTACATAGAAGTACTGCTATGAAGTCTATTTACTTACCATGATATTGGGGTTCATCATTGCACTTTAACTAAGATATCAAAGAATACTATGAGGGAAGAGGTGTGGCGCCGGGGCCAGGTCGACTGTCTCCGGAATCTGGGGATCACGGTTCGATCCCCAGCAGCAGATTAGCCCAGCACCATGTGACTCTGGGCAATAGCTTGCTTAATCTTCCTGACGACTCCCAGCGCCTAGAGACCCTTACGGGTGATTGTCGCGTTTTACAAATGTGGATTATTATTATATATATGAGCAATACTGTTTAAGAATGCTTTTTCTTTATTATATGCAAAGTTAAAATAAAATTGTTAGAAAAAGAAGATTCCAACTGCATGACAACATGAGAACATGGAGAGAGCCAACAATTTATTATTTATTCATTAGTATTTTATTAAGGAGTTTTATATAGCGCTAGCCTGACCCGAGGGTATCGGAGCACTTCACAACAGTTTTTGAGCAAGATTCATACAATAAAGCAGTATTCTACATATAGGTTCGGAAGTCCAAGTGTGCTGAGCAACATTGAGATTGTACGTGAGTCCTGAGATAACCTCATAGAGTGCACGTTGTCTTGGTGTTGATACAGTAAAGCAGTATTCTATATATAGATTTAGAAGTCCAAGTGTGCTGAGCAGCGTTGAGGTAGTCCGTGAGTCCTGAGATAACCTCATAGAGTGCACGGTTTGAACCACTTGGGGGGAGGAGCAGTTAGGGGTCAATTATCAGGGAGCAGGTAAGTCTTAGGGCTACAATATCTGGGAGAGACGACGAGCAGGGATTTACGTTTAGATGGCGGCTATCCATTCGGGAGGGAGCGGTTGAGGAAAAGGACTTTTAGGTGTTTTTTGAATTTTGTGAAGGACGAGATAGTCCTGATACCGACTGGGATGGCGTTCCAGATTTTGGGTGCGTTTCCGGCTAAGGACCATGCAGCACTTTTTTGCTTGCGTGTTTTCATAGGGATGAGTAGTAGGGTGCTGGTGCTCCTGAGGTTCCTTGTCTGACCAGCCCTTTTGAGTTGAGCAGCCAAATACTCAGGTTTTCCTGTTTGCAGGGCTTTGTGTGTGAGGCAGGCAGTTCTGAAACTGTCATGCAGTTCTATTGGGAGCCATTTTAGTTCTCTGAGTGCTGGTGAGATGTGGTTGTATTTCCTGATTCCAGTGAGCATTCTAACTGCTGCGCATTGAGAGTAGTTTTGAGGGGAGTTAGGTGAGATTTTGTAGTACCAGTGATGGTGGCATTCCCATATTCGAGTCTGGATAGCACCAGTGATTGGGTGGCTGGTTTGTGTTCGTTGGTTGGGATGCATGGTTTTATTTTGTTAAATAGCTTCAGGTTGACGAAGGCACTCTTTGCGGAGTTCTTGATGGGTTTGGCCATGTTGAGTTTTGAGTCTAGGGTGATTTCTAATGATTTAACGGAGTGGGTCAGAGTGTGCTTGCCGTTAAGAGCATCCAAAGCTTTTAGCCATTCTGAAATATGAGGGTTCTCTTCTTTGTTGGAGATGAGGAATATTTCGGTTTTGTCTTGGTTGAGTTTTAAGTGGTTAAGCGACAGCCAATGTTGGATTTCTTTTAGAGTGACATTTAGTCTGTGAAGGTCATCAATGGAGGAGGTTTCTAGATAGATCTGGGTGTCATCTGCATAGAGGTGGAAAGGGATGATAGCATTTTTAAGTAGGGCGGTGAGGGGTTCCATGTATATGTTGAACAGTTGAGGTGAGAGCACTGCACCTTGGGGGACGCCCCTGTTGACGGGGTGTAGGTCGGAGGTAAAGTTTTTTCTTTTTATCCTTTGTGAGCGGCTGTGTAAGAAGGAGGAGAACCAGTGTAGGACCACCTCATCAGCTCCTACCCTTTCTTGTAAAGCCTTGATGAGAAGTTGGTGATCAACCGTGTCAAAGGCTGCCGATAGGTCTAGGAGAATGAGGAGGCAACATTGGTCGGTATTGAGGGATTGTGGATGTCGTCTGTGATGTTAAGGATCGCGGTCTCGGTGCTATAGCCTTTTCTGAAACCTGATTGGTGGGGGTCAAGAAGTTTGATGCAATCCATGTGCTGAGTCAGTTGTTGGAGGACGCATTTTTCAAGGATTTTTGATAGGAGGGGGAGATTGGAGACGGGTCTGAAGTTATTCAGTTCCTTGGAGTCAAGGCCTGTTTTTTTCAGTAGTGTCGTGACTTGGCCAACTTTGAGGCATTCAGGTATGATGCCGGTTCTCAGGGATCCGTTTATGATCTTGCACCAGAACAGGGCTATGGAGAGTTTCAGTTTTTTGGTCAGTTCGGTGGGTATCGGGTCAAGGACGTGAGAGGCTGGTTTGGAGGTGGAGATCAGTTTGAGGAGCTCGGTTTCCGGGATGGGGTTGAAGGACTTCCAGGTTTTTGTGGCGTGCTATCTACTGTCACTGGGGGTAGGCTTTTGCAGACGTGGTTGACGATGATGTCCAGTGAGAGCTCAATTCGAAGAAGTTGGCAAAGTTTTCACACAACTTCTTGGAGGCCTGTAGGGAGGATTCCGGGGGTTTGGAGGTTTGTTGCCTGATGATTTTGAACAGTTCGTTTGGCCTTTTTTTTTGCGTTGACCAGGGCAGCGCAGAAGAAGGTGGATTTTTCGCTGCTGATGTGTTTTTTGTATTTACTTTGGGCTGCTTTGAGTTGTTCGAGTAGGCTTGAGGAGGGGTTGCTCCTCCATAGTCTTTCTGTAGCTCTCAGTTGTCTTCTTTCGTTGTTAACGTCTGTGTTGAACCAAGATCTGGATGGGACATTCCTGGTTTTTTTTTAGTTTCAAGGGGGCTACTTGATCTAGAATGGATGTCATATTTGTGTTGTAGTGGGAGGTGAGTTCTGTTGTGGATAAATCATCTGTGGAGGCAGTGAGAAGAGAGTTAACCCTTCCCTTTAGGTCAGTCATGTTAATCTGAGTGAAGTGTCTAGTCCATTTCGGAGGGTCTTGGGTGGGGGGTTTAAGTGTGATTGGCTGAGTGAGGTGGAAAAGGATTAAGTGTTGGTTTGACCAGTCCACGGGCAGGGTGCGGTCTATTGTGACAGTGTCGTGCTGGGCGATAATGGAGTCTAGGATTGCTCCTTTGTTGTGGGTTTCCTCTAAGCAGTGTTGGGTAAGGTTGTTGCTGTGAAGCAGCTCCTTCAGGTTCTGGATTAGCAGGTTGTTTTCTTCATTCCAGTGTAGATTGAGGTCGCCCAGAATAAGGTTGTTCATGTCTCGGAGACAGCAGTGGGCAAGCAGGTCGGACAGGTATTCAGTGAATGTGGTGGTGTTGCCTCGGGGTGGTAAATAAGGTGGCAGATAAGTGTTTTGTTGTTGCTAATGTTGATGTTGGCGGTTAGGTACTCAAAGGTGTTGTAGTAGAAGAAGTCTATTTACGTCACGAAAATATTGTTTTTGTGGATGATTGCTATGCCTCCACCTCTTTGATCTTTTCTATCTTTGTTGGTGATTACAAAGCCAGGGGGGACAAGAGTATCCATGAGTGGAAATGAGGAGTCATTTAGCCATGTCTCGGAGATGAATGCTATGTTTATGTCGTGGGTGAGGATGGATTCCGCTAGCTCTGTGGCATGCTTGGTGGCTGATCTGCAGTTTATGAGCATGCAGTTTGTGGGGGACGTCTCTGTTGTGGGTTTTTTCGTTCGGGGGACCGTGGGGATGATATTGCTGTGGCCGGGGGTCTAGGGGATTTCAGAGGGGCCTGTTCTCTTCCCAGTCCAGTGATCACCTTTATTTTGGATTGGAGGGTGGCAGTTATAGGATTGTCGTACAAGGAAGCGAGAGCTCTTGCTTCACTCGCAGACGTTTCATCTCTAGTTCATTTCCATCTCTGTGTCTGATTAGAGAGGCGGGGTAGAGATCCCTTTCGAGTGGGGAGCCTTGGAAAGCCCCTGTTGAGAGAGAGAGGGGAAAGAAGGGAAATGGTGTGGCTTTAGGGGTGCGGCGAGGTTGGTAAGGATTTCACTAAGACTCTGGATTATGGTTGTTATCCGGGTTTCAAGCAGGGTGAGCCGCTGCCCAGTCTCTATGTCAGTATTGGTGTTCTGGGTGGGAAAGTTAAACCTGGGGGGGGGAGAGCCTAATGTTGTTAAATTGCCCTTTTGTGAGTGAGCTGTCCGTGTGGGATCTAGGCGGGGTCAGGGGTGTGGGGAGGCGGGGGCCATGTTGGGGCGTCGCTGTTAAATTGCATGAGGGACTGGGGAGGGGGTTGGGAGTCACGTACTGTGTGTGGAAGTGGGTTGGGAGGGTTGGAGGGCGGGTGAGGGTGGTTTCCGGAGACGGGTAGAGGGGTCTTGTTCTCTCTGGTAGTGTTAGGGGTGGTGTCTCGCGGCGGGAGTCAGGTGTTATTACTAGGGTGCACAAGAATGATGGGTGAGTTCTGTTGGCGGGTCGGGTTCTTCAGGGTGAGGAGGATGGGCGGGCAGGGGAGGAGAGCGTGGGAGGGAGAAGTCCTGAGGGATGGGAAGAGAGCATCACATTTTTCTAGATTGTCATTGTTGCCTTGTATCAGGACTGTGCCATTGGAGTAGATGGTCGCAGTAGTGTACCCATTCCGCCTAGTGTGGTTAGGGGCTGAGAAAGTCAGTTTGCAGCAATGGGAAGTGTTAGTCATTTTGGAGATATTGAGTTACGCTCTTAGGATGGAGTTCCATATTGCGGGTCTTTCAGTGTGGAAGATGAGATCCATTTTTAGGTCTCGCCTAGCGTTGCTGCGCACATGCCCAGTTCGCTCGGCGAGATTTATTGTCTTGGAGTACTTTTAGAAAAGGGCTTTAAGCCCCGCCCCTCATTTCCATTGGCCGGCATCACCGTGTATGCTAAACGGTGGCCAGCCATTGGAAATGAGCTATCTGTGTTGCCTCCCTTTGGCTTTTTGGGACGGCCCACCCGGACTGGCTCGACTGCTTTCCTCTGTCGTAAGCGATTTCTTATCTTTATGGGGCCATGTGTTTAAACACATGGCCCCATAAAGACAAGAGATCCCCATGCTCAGGCTGCAGCGTGGTCCTCGCGGGAATGGCGAGTGCTTGTTATTTGAAAGTACTTGGCCAGCATGCACAATTTTTCCCAAAGCTTAATTCTGCTCGCTCCAGCAGTCCCGGCTATTCCCGAGAATGCGGTAGTGCCGCATGTAGGATTCTGCAAGGGTTCCGGGGGTGTTCTCTGAGCCCTGTGTGCGGTGTGAGGGGCTGGGTGGATGTGTGAGGGAGGGAGGCTGCGGGCTGAGCCTGAGATGCCTCTAATAGTTGCAGCAGCTGTGGGGCTCACACAGCTCCTGGACAGTTCGCAGGATGCATTGGCCTCTTCTCCTCGCCGGGCTCTCCAGCTCTGCCTGGGTCCCCGTGGTGGGCACAACCCCCGCACCCACCACTGCCACCAACAGCATGCAGAACTGATCCGCGCCTGCAGGAGGCACCAGTGCACCCTGGCGCACCGAGCAGGCCACTGGGACGGCCCAGTCCTTTGTCTCTGGTGGGGTCCGGAGGGGCAGGTAGGAGGCTGAGCAGGAGAGCTGCGGAGCCGTGCCACCCTGCTCCTCGTGAACAGCACTGGTCTTATCAAATGCACTGCCTATCGTTCAGTGCACGAAGGATGCACACGAGAGATGCTTTCGGATTTTTTATTTTTTAAACATATTAAATAGTCACATTTGGTCAAGTGAATTATTCGAATAGGGTGCTGATTTCCATATCTGCTCACTTTAAAGGTTTTGTATTCATAGCGTCATATTTATATATGTGTTTTATACGTTTTATATTATCGGGTGCAAAGTGGCTGCGTCTAGCGCTATTCAAGACATAAACTAGTTTATTATACCGGACGTATGCATTTGACTCGCGGCTCCCGTACGCGTCATTGACCGATTTTTATTGCCGCCTTTTACGGACCCTTGTTGTAATCTGATTATCAAATACAGTCAGTTCCATTTCGAAAAAGTAAACTACACTCCCACTAATCCAACTGGTTATCAGCGAACGCCAATGTCAGGAGGCACGGTGTCCCAGGCTGCCTCTAAGCCCTCTGGTAATCCTAGCTCACGCGTCACATGGGGATAATATCAAATTATAGCGATTCAAAACTGCTAAATTGTACCCGCCATTATAGTGACACGTTGTTGTTATTATTATTAATAAAAAGTCACTTCCGCATTATGGATTTCATTGTGCTTGCAGATTATAGCAAGACTCTATTTCAACAAAGGGAGAAACTAGTTCTGGGTAGTTTGCTGAGCAGCGTCCGCAGTGACGTAAAAATGCATGTACACGTCATTGTGATAGTGGCTGCGAGGTGTCACACAGCTCCAGGTGGCTTCAGACAAGGATGGCTGGCTGGCTGACTTCCACCGGATCCACGCTGTCTGAGATCTGGCTGGGACTACTACCACGCACAGATTATGAAGTGTAGTGCTTCAGCGACAGCCGCCCGTGTTGGAATCAAGAGTCCTAACTTCTAATTTCAACTTGAGGAAGGTGTGTGATCCTGGGCACACCACTTCAACTCACCATACAATACTTCCATTATCTGCTAGATGCAGAAGTCCCTAGAAAGAGACCATCCATTGGGCTAGGTGTGATATGAAACAGAACATGTTTGTGTATACACGAGAGGTCTAAGTGTATGATGTAAAGAGAATGTGGTAAACATGCTCATGTGCTGGATGACAAAAACAGTGCGCTGTGGCGGCATGCAGCTTTTCCAGTTAAAATACATGATCCGTGCAGGGAGTTTTCTTCGTTCATAGCCTGAGAAGATTGATGGCATATGTACGTGCTCCTGAGAAGGCAAATTCTGTTTTTCAGGGCACCTCTTGCCAAACCCAACAGTGCTTAATTTGTGAAAAAATAAGTGCACCGGACCTGTCGGGAGGCCACTGCAGCTTGCACCACACACCACACACGAATTTCGTTGTGTGCGCTGCATCGCATTTGGCGATGCAGCGCGCGCAACGAAATTCGTTTTATTTATTTAAATGTTTACTTACCTCTAATCAGCCATAATCCGTAGTTTACTACCCCCCACTCTGCCCCTCCCCCGCCCCACGTCAGCGCCCAGCAGCACTCCCACCACGGGCTGCTACTGTTTAATATACATTTGATAGAAAGCATAAACAGCACAGTGTCCAGTAGTTCTACACATTGAATACACCGTTACTGAAAATGTATAATGGCGCCTGCCGTGCTCCCTTCCCTCACTTTTCTTACCGGTAAGTGCCAGTCTTTCTTCTGTTTCCATGTCGGGCGCTCGGTGTTCTGTAACCGGAAGTGGCTGCTTGCTGTGGTTGGGGCCGCTGGTGTCACTGAGTGACCCGCGCCCGTTTCACTGACAGTATGAAGCCACACCTGGAGCGTCGGAAGAAGCCGGTTACCCTCAGCAGAGGAGCCCCAGGCCATTGAAGGGCGCAGCTCGACAGAGCCACCGCCGCACCAGCCCCAGTTAGTACGGAACCATGTGAAACATATCACTTTGACTGCCATGGATTCAGGTCGTCTCTCGATGTTTAACAGCAGTCCTTGAGATTTTTGGGGAGCAGGGCTCTGGATTGAGTAGTGTCTGTACGATTATAGTTACCCACACCGGAGTCAGACAAAGCCAGCACCTGCCAATTGTCGTGCAGGGTCTGAGGTTGATGTCAGGGGCGGGGTGGTTGTGACGAACCCCTGGGGTTTGTTGAGGGCTAATGGTGGTCAGAAAGGCTGCATAAGGTGGAGCTGTCAACTCCGGGTGTGGGCTGGGGACGGACCATCGCTGACAAGTGACCAGTTGTTCATGTTAGTATACGGACGGCAAGACCAAGAGCAGCGACAAGAATAAGGATGTGAGAATACTTATCGGTCATACACTTAACACAGAAGTATTGTTTAGAATTTTCTTTATATATTTGGAATATCATTGGCCTGTTATTTCCTGAGAAAACACTGTTTCCTATCGTATAAGGTCTATATGTTTGTTAGCAGCATTTGATAAACTACTTTGTGTAGCGCTGTCGAAGTCTGGGGTACCTTTACAGAATTGGAATTCTCATTGATTGGATTCGAGGTTGTCTGGAATCATTGACACTGGATAGTGAAGATTGTATTTAGTAATCTTTTGCTTATCATGGGATCTTTGACGCGTTGCTGCGTATGCGTGTCTGTGCCAAAGACCGGTACTTTAATTTCCCTGGAGTCCATGGCTGTCCAGTGCTTGCCCTAAGGCACTTGTTTTGCGCACACAAATCACTTGTGTGGTTTTGCAGTATTGAGCGCAAATGCGAGTGGTATTAAAGGTCACTCGTTATGATTTCCAGCCAAATAACGTTTGGCGGTATGACGTGTGTGCCTAGGTGCCTGGAAGGCTGATATGTGAGGCTATGTAATGAATACTTATGGACCAGAAAGTGCTGTTGATGTTACGGACATGATTTACTATATTTTATATCAAAACTGCTGGATGTATATGTGAAGGGCTGTCTGTTGTCCACAGTGAGTTTGCGTTTTTTGTTTTCTTGGAATTCGCTATTTGGAGCTTCATGACAGATGATTAGGCAGGCACTGGTTCATTGCAGCAGCAGTTCACAAGCGTGCTTGCCTCTGTGCTCTCTTCGCACACAATGCGATTATAGGCCAATTGGAGCTGCCATGTTTTTTCTTTTTCCGCCTCTCTTTTTAGGTCTCACCTTTCAGACATCTTTTCGCTTTCTGTAGCCAAAAGAATCTTGTGGACCATATCAAAAACATACTGAGCTTGGAGCACTCCCATTACTTACCATTGGTTAGCTTTGTCACTGTCAATTGACGCCTTATTAACCCATGGCTTACCTTTGCCTTTTTTGTTTCACTCTCCCATGCTGTATGGCATCTTTATATTTAATAATAACTTTATTTGACAAAAAATGCCATAAAAGTACACAATCAAATTTCAATAAGACTGTTCATCTATAAATCATACAAGAATTAAAAGCAGGGAGATAAAATATTAAAAATGTGTAATACTACATCCATAAGTTACAGTGTACAATGGCGGCGCTTGAATTTGTAGCGAGCCCACACAGCACTCGCTGGACAATGGCGGGCGCTACTTGCATGCGGAGCGCGCAATGCGTGCCTTCACTTTAATAGTACAAAAGGGGGTGGTGAAGACGGATGAAATGCCAGAAACCGGTCCTAGGAAGCTTGTTTCCGGTCCAGGGAAGGCATGGCTTGGCATTTCGGGCTGGACTGTTCCCATGAGGCACAGGGTCAAACTGATTTGCATATGGTCATGTCTGAGCTGGGGTGGCAGAGTGGGCTAAAGAACGGTGATGGATCAAACCCAGATCTGTTGACTGGTTGTGAGTGTTTGATTGGTTCTGATGCTCCGTAGATCACCACCCCCTTTTGTACCGCTTCACTTTAATAGTGGCCAAGATCGAGGGAGGAGCCAAGATGGCGACCGGGACGGCAGCGTAGATTCCCGGCTCCGTGAACCTCCGCATCCCGCACGGATATCCTGCATGAGATCCTTATTCTGCGCTATGAGATCGTGTTTGTAAACGAAAGTGGCAACCGATCGTGTGACTCCGAGGTTTCTGGCTGCCGTACCGCCGGAGAAATCAGCGGTTGAACTTTGCGGCCCGTGCGGCCCCGGAGCCGGGACCTCGAGTGGACGCCTTGGCCGGGTGGCAGTTTAACAACAGCGGCCTGTGGTGATTGGGTGGAGTCGGTCCGCCGGAGTGGTGCTGCCCTCGGCCTGCATTTTGCTGTAGTCGCTCCCCCTGCTGAGCGTTGCGGACCGAGGACACGCCCGGGGGAGCAATTCTCGGATTCTGTGGTGTTTGCCCCTGCCTTTGACGGTGAGCTGCCCGGACGCCGTCCCTAGCTCGCCCTGATCCTTGCGGGCTGCTCCCGGCTTTTCGCGGGAGCTGGTCCGTGGCGGAGACGACTATTGCCCGTGACCGCGCAACGGCTGAATTTGTGCCTGCCCCAGGATCCCTGTCTTCAGCGACGTGGACCTCGAGGCGCTTGTCCCGGGGTCCTGGCCCCAATACGAGTCGGGCCTTCCCAGCGGCCATTTTGTTGCTATGCAGCCTACCATCCTGTCCACTGGGTCGCAGCAGGATTGGGGGTGTGGGACTTTTGGGAGTGTGGCAGAGCGATCGGAGAGAGCTGCTCTGGGGTACGGTGACCTCCTGGAGGCCCTTGGTGCCCTTCATTTCTCCTTGGCTCATGGCGCCGGGGTCCTGGGGAGGAAGCTAGATGGGGTGGCATCGGCGTTGGGACAGTGGCGGCATGCTGGTCCACAGGTACACAGTGGCTTCCCACACTGCACACAGGAGGAAGATGTTGCGGCCCCCCCTGCGATTAGTGCACAGCAGGACACTCCGGACAGTATGCTACCGTGTGGTCGGCTAACTGTGGGCTTGATCTGTTCCGGAGGTATTGGACCTGAGTGGAAGATGGTGGTCTTGTCCCGTGCACGGTCTCCGGCGACCCAGGGACAATTCCAGCAACGTGTGTCTCCTTTGGCTGATTCAGCCTGTCTGGACCTTGTGTGCAGTGCAGATCCTGGGGCAGCACTGGAAAAGACGCCCCTCCATGATGCGGTCTGTGCTGGTACTCAGAGACTTCCACCCCACCTGTGTGCGTCGCTTCCCGGTTGTTTTTGGACACTCCTGTACCTTGGAACATCGGACATGGTGCTGGGTCGAGGGGCAGGCATGGGCAGAATCGCAAAGAGTGGTCAAGGCTGAGGCTGATCCTTCGGGGGTGGTCACCTAGTAGACGGGCGGACTCATGGTTGCGTGCTCTCATGGTTATTCGCATAGTTGGTGCATAATGTTCCCCATTCCCCCCCCTTCTTTGATATGATCGACTTGGTGCTGCTTATTGTTTGCTGTGGGGAGACTTCACCGTGCGGGAGGGAGAAGCCGGGGGTATGTTTTGAAGGCCCTCCTCCAGTTTATTATACTTTCTCCGCCCCCCGTCTGGTGGGGTTCTTTCTTACTCCTTTTTCCCTGTTTCTTCTATATTTCGGGTCTAGTTCCAGGGCGACAGGCACACTGCTGGGGGGTGGGGCCATACTCATTCGCAGAGGTGCAGGGTGGGGGGTTGGGGGAGGGGACTCTTTAGTCTTTATCTCTTTTTCCATGGCCTCCTTTTTCTTCTCTGTTTCTTCTTGTTTTCCTTTTTCTGGGATCAGCGCGGTACATTTCCCTTATTGTGAATCGTTGCCTCTTTATGTGTGCCACAGTTTCCGGGGTGTTCGCTGGGCGTTAGGTATTGGGGTCTGCAGGCGCAACTGTTTTTGATATTCTTCCCCACCCGGACTTTCCTGTGTCTGCGCCATTGATTCAATATATTGCTGCTTATTGCTTACGTCTCTTATCCTTGCCCCTTATCGCTGTTGGGAAATTGTTTGGCACCTGATCCTACTGTTTTGTCTTATCATAAAATGAAAAACCCTTTTTCTCCTGGTGTCCTACCTGCGCGGCTCATTGGCCGGACTATATTGGATTGAAGATTTTGCTCTCCGAGGTGCCGCCTGTGTTTACATTTGCTTTTATTGTTCTGATTACTTAGCGGCCGGCCCCGGGGGGTTGTAGGCCCATACGTGTAAATGATTGAAACGTCAATAAAGGTTTTTCAAAAAAAAAAAAAAAAAAAAAATAGTGGCCAAGATCGCCCCCCAGCACTCGCTGGACAATGCGGTGTTATTTGTATACAGAGCGCGTAATGTGCACGTTCACTTTAATAGTGGCTGGCTGCGAGTAGCGCAGTACCGCTGGAGAGTGCTCGGAAAAACACCCCCCACTCCAAAGCCCCCTTTTCGCCTCTCACTTGTATATATCTCCACCTTTACTGTTTTCTTCTCCTATCGAATTCCCGCCCCCAAGGCTTTCTTTCTCTTCGTCCCTCTTTGGTCTTTTCTTTAGTCTTGCCTCGCTTCTCTACCTATACTGTGTCTCTTTACATGCTCTTGTGTTGGTCTGACAGTGCCTTGCTTCTCCAGCCCCCCTCCTCCCACACCGTGTCTAGGACTCCACAGCTGCCTCTGTGCAGCAGCCACGTACCTAGTCAGCGGAGGTCAATAAACTATGTAATTGCTGACAGCCTTAATCAGCGCTGAGATGTGCGTCCTCCCCCACCCCTTCTGATAGGACCATTGCAACAAGCATTTACAATGCAATAGGTCTCACATTTATGCGAGTTTGAGCTATTGACATTGCAAATAACAATGCCTTTTATTTTTGTTTTCATTTTAAAAACATGAATAAAAGGCATTGTCATTTACAATGCCAATAGCTTAAACTCGTGTAACTGCGAGACCTATTGCATTGCAAATGCTTGTTACTTGTCCTTTGGAGGCGCATTGATAGATGTCCGTGAATAGTGATTCAGGATGTTGTCTGATCAGTTTTTGTTAAAAGTTTTTTTTCGCTTTGGGTGAGAGGTTAGGGGGGAAACTGATCGAGAAGGAGTTTGGGCCGTGCGGTTTTAAGTGGTTTGCAGAGGCGGGGTTGGATTAGGCTGACGTGGCGGATGGCATAGTGACTAGGTGGGACGGGGGCAGGCACCCTATAAGGAAGGGTGGGCTAGAGTTTCCAGAGCCGTCCTTAGAGGGGAAAGTGCAAGTAGTAGAGAGATTTCGTGCTGTTGCTCTAGGGCTGGTCGTTGACTCCTAGGAGGTCCCTTATGGGTCTAGTCAGTGCCTGCTGTTATTCGCTATGCCTCTGTGCTGCAGGGAAGCCCCAAAATCTTTCAACCATGGTGTTTGTTGGTTTGTGGCGGAGACTCAGATCGTATATTATGCTCGTTGATTGTGGGGGTCTTCGTTGATAGCTGGATGTGTTTTCTGGGGAAGCTACCACGGCTGTCCCAGCCTCTGTTGTAGTTCCTCACTGACCTTTTATTAGGGACTGTGTGGTACTGTGAGTGATCATTGATGCACTTATAGAAGCTTCTTTGTTTGCATGCCATAATTGCTTTGGGTCGTCACTCACTGTCTATTAAGATCCAGCCTGGCTGTATTCAAATTGATCTAGCCTCTCTAGTTGCATTTGCTGGGTCCTGTATATGCTCCTTCTGATTTCTGACAGAATGGACCAGGACCAGGGGAAGACACTGCGGGCGAGCCCACAAGTGGCCCCCACTGTCCCCCCAGGCCCACCGCTGTCCCCGCCGTGGTCGCGGCGGTACCGGGATCTCAGGCGCACGTAACACTGGCAGCATTATAGCAAGATTGGGGGCCTGTGTCTTTCTTTTCTTCGCGCTGTGCCCCCCACTCACCGGCATCTCGCTTCTCTGGGGTGCTCTGCGAGTGGTCTGCACCTGGGCGATCAACGATGTATTGTGGGATCTCGCCGTGGCTTCCCTGCTTCATCCACTCTGTTCGTTTCGGCCGCAGGATACGCCTCCGCCCCGGACCCAGTTCCTATGGCCCTCGTGGGATCTGGTACCATCCGCGATCAATCTCCTTTTCACAGCCCGAACTAGATCAAGCACCTCGTTCCCACCCTATTCCGCAGGACGCTGTTTCAAGATGCAGACTGCCTGAGGCCCCCCTGACCCCTGGATAACCTCCTAATTCAGTTTGCTGATCAGGAAGCAAAGATTGCTTGTTGTTGGCCCGTGAGGGGTGCATCCATGAATGACCTCACATTGCCACCACATGCCCCTCTGCAGCTCTCCCTCATGACCCCCAGCATGTCGAGACATATTACTATGTCCTGTTATGCCACTGTGAAGATCTGACACATGCAAAAAGAGATGAGTGCAGAGCCGTTGAGAAAAAATGTAGCCCTGTTCTCATTGACCCCAGGTTTGACACTAGAGGCATACACATCATCAACACTGGGAACGATCTTCCTATAAAGAGTCATAACATAATGTCAGATGAGATCCAGGACTGCTTCTAGGAGGTGACCAAGATCAGGTACATTCAAGTCACTAAGAACTCATGTTTATCTTGAGCAAGTCCAGATGCATTTGTTCCTAAGCAAGTTGCTGTAGACTTGACATTCTGAGTGGACTATTGTGGTCTCAACAAGGGCACAAAAAGAAATTCACCCTATACTGCAGACAGATATGTTTGTCTACTAGCTAAGTTCAGCAAGATATTTTGAGCCCTGTTTATCTGACCAGCGGCTACTGGCAGGTTGCACTTAACCTTGGCTCTAAGGAGAAGGTGTATTGGAGGCCCTTAAGGGACTTTCTGGGTCACAGTTGAGCTAAGTCGAAAGTATAACATTGTTGTTTGGGGGTACTAACATCACAGAAGTAATGAGGCACGTCGAATAATTGCATGCTCTTTATAGAAAAATCAGATAAAACAACCCTTCCTGGAGCAATTATGATGGAATATCCAAAGGGAAAAGCAGTCCTGAGAATTACTAAAATCGCCAAAAGCAGGGTGATAACGAGGTCCTGAGGAAAGCCGACTGATCTTTCAGGGGGTACACAAAGGCTGAAACATGTCGACCTAACATATGCCTGGGGACATTAATTCCTAATAGCATCACACAGTTCTTCATTGTTAACCTAGCCCTAAATCCTTGAATAATAAATATGCTATATAGGATTCAGAGGCTATTTTAACTCACTCATTCAACCCGTACCTTCACTCACTTCTACCAGCAAAAAGAGCTCCACTTACAAATGCATCGAGTCCACCCTCTCACGTTCAGTGTCTGGGTGAGGGTCCAATGATGAAGCAAGCCACAGGGGGTACCTGTGGGTGAGGACTCTATATATACACTTGACACCACTTTATAGAAGGATAGTTATATCTGAGAAATTGTGAAGCAAGCACCAATTACCTGGGTGCACTTCACTCACCTATCTCGGATACATATAACAAACATACTTTCCATAGAAACTGAGTCTCCCCACTCTTTATGTTTATTAGTTACAAATAAACCATACATCTTTCTAGAAGATCTTATGTTTAGAAAAGAATAGTATAGTGATAAGACCGGATTCTTGCCTACCTGGTTATCTCCAAGAATCCTCTCAGGTCGCCAGGATCTTTTTATCTGCTAAATAGAGTAGAGGGGAGAAAATACAAATCTCAATACATAATTAACAAACTCAATTGTCCCATTTCTAAGGACCACTGACTCCGAATCTATATTTTTAAGATTTTATTACAACCGGGAATAAATGCATATACAAACACCTCCATACAAGGTGAAGGAAATAAATGGGCACTAATACAAAGGAAATTCTACGCAAGAGTCTCATACGACTCAGAATAAAAAGAATGATCAATTCTATTAATAAAACAATGGTTAGTCCAATCTCTATATCTGAAACCATTAGCCTAAAAGAAATTAGTCTTTCCCTACTCTATCTCTAAGGTGACATCCCTACTTAGCATTTCCCTTCCCCAGGCAAGGGAATAAAAAGGTGTCAGAAGTGAAGACTTCCTAAGACGTACATTCACTTAGTCAGAGCTCGTTCTAAGATGCTCCTTCTAGCTTCCCATCTAGACCTCAACTGCTCAACCTACGGGGCACTGTCCCTAATACAAAATCCCAAAAACGTAGAACACGCCCTTCGGCACACCTCTTCAGCCAGGTCTTCTTCCAGTACTTTTCCAGTGAAACTTGTACTTCATCCAATGACGGTTAGCTTGACCTTGGGTCCCAGGCACCTTCTCTGCTGAAAGTATCATCCGCACTTTCCAATGTTCTCCCCTGTTGGCTTCTCGTACCATCCTAACTCCTAAAACAAAGACCTAGTCTCACTAACGAGCTAAATGTCCTTGCACCTGCAACAGAAACATGGGAACGAAAAACTTTTTTCTTCTCTTAAGATTTTCCATCATCCTGTAACCCAAAACCTTTACCAAGGGAAATCATTGTCGGCCTACAACGTTTAGCTAACATAAAAAAATGAACAGGCCTTTCTCTTTAAACGTATATGCGATCAGGCCTTTACACTGTTAAACACTCCTAAATCACACTCTAAGCATTAGTTCATTAATCTTTCATAAGTGAATAAGCAAACTTGCACCTGTAACTTCAACATGGCACACGTTTAAACTAACACATTGCATTACGTGAAAATCAAACATTATGCGTTTACTAAAATACATTTGCAATGCTCTGCAGCATTACTCTTTATGAAAAGCATTGTTACATGTCTAATCACCTATGTTAAACAATTCTAGTAATACATTTCTATGGCACACTTAACCTACATCGAATAATATGTGGGTGCTGACTAACGGTGAATATGATGCACCCCTACAAAATTCAGAATAACGTGACGCTCTATCAGTTCCCCCATTGATGACAAATGTCATCACCCCATCACACAATTAACTCCCTTGGAGAAAGAACCGACCTAAACAGTACATGTTGCCATCCTCCCCCGACGGAACCTCTCCATATTCTTGATATTCTGATACTGACTGTCCTGCAGTCTAGCCATTCGCATTTTACTCGCTCTGAGAGCTCTTTCAATTCTGTTTCCTCTGTACCACTTATAAGCTCTGATGAGACCCCACAAGCAGATCACACAAACCACAACAATAATTAGGGGTTTTAGCAGAAACCCAAGGAACCCTTTTCCCAAATTCGCAAACAAACTTCCCACACGACCAAATCCTTTACCAATCTTTTCCCACACACCTTCTTTGGTCAGATCCTCAATCTCTTGATAAATTGTGGTAATGTTGTCGATATAGGTCTCCAGATCCTTGCTATTGTCTGGAATATATGTACAACATTCCTGGACCTTCAATAATTTACAGACTCCGCCCTCCTTTGCCAATAATACGTCTAAAGGAAGGCGATTCTGCAAAACCATCGTCCTTATCGACAACATCTCTACATCCACTAAGATCAAAGACCTTGCTGTATTCATGGACAACTCATCAACCACAGTCGCCAACCTTCTTATCTTCACATCATTCAGAACCACACCCAAACTCGGTATCATCGCTCCAAAAACATCACCAATCACTGCTCCTGCACTCACAGCTCTCTTGGCTCTAGAATTATGTCCAGTCTCCAAAAGCTCCAAATCTTCTGCATGATAGATTTTCGGGAAAATAATAGCCAAATAACATGTATCATACCAATTTGCAGGCAACCTTACATAGGCATTCCTTCCACACACATAATAAACAGTTGGAATCACTTGCACCGAGCCTTGCAAAAAGTTCTTAGCTGAGTCTTCCATCGTAAAGATATGGTCACAAGTACTTTGTCCTACCTAAACTTTTTCATACTAGGTCTGAGGTCGTCTCACACACAACTTCCCCTTTTGCACCTGGTCCAATGCTATGGGTCCATAACTCCCCTTAGATCTGTGTAATCTCTCCTCGTCAGTCCAATCTACTGGACTATCTCCTGTATTTTGTGTTTGTGTTAGTTTTCTATATCTATCTTCTACTTGACCTACAAACTTCTTTTCTGTATCCGATAATGAACATGTCAAATTATGTCAATGAGCATAAGCCATATCCAGTTCCAAAGACGGTATGAAATACTTCCGAAGTCTGTCTTCCGACTTGTAGTAATCATACTTATTCAAATGCTTGCAAGCTGGAACTTCAGGAAGTACTGCATCGTAATTGGAAAAGAAATACTCAAACTGACCTCTCTCATAGAAGATACTAAGGGCCATATGTAGGTAGCATACAAGTTATCACTTCTTAAATACCGAACTTTACCGATTCGGTATTTAAGAAGTGGTAACTCGTATGTAGGTAATCATTCGGTAAATATTACCGAATCGGAGAAATTCGGTAATTACCGAATCGGTATTTACCGATTCGGTAATGAGGCATACCTTCCCATTGATTGAATCAATGGGAAGGTATGCCTCATTACCGAATCGGTAAATACCGATTCGGTAATGGGGGGAGCACATTCAAGGGTGGCAGGGTGTCACATTGACACCCTGTTGCACCCCTGATTCCTGCATGTGTGCACATGTGGCGCACATACATGCCCTAAGGGCATGTATGTCTGCCACATGGCACTGTTAGTCCAGCAAAATATTGCTTTTTGCAATGAATTCGGTATTTAGCACCAACATATATTTGGTGCTAAATACCGAATTATTTTCCCTACACATCACTCATTTGAGTGTCACCTACATCTCATTTCAGGATTCGGTATTTACCGAATCGGTAAAATTACCGATTCGGTAAATTACCGCATCCTGAAATGTTCCCCCTACATAGCAAAAGCCTAAATACCGGTCGGTAACGGTATATTTACCGAAAATCGGCCGTTACCGACCGGTATTAGGCTACCTACATATGGCCCTAAGCAACAAACTACAAGAAATTCCATTTGTTAGTGGAAGGTGATGGTATCTAATACCCTCATCTACTGAAGAAGGTAACTGCATGCACACATAGCAATCTTTCGCATCCATCGCATCCACATATTCGTACAACAGTTTTGCGTACGCAATAAGCTTAAAATCACTTCTAGATATATCTATGTGAAATCTGCGACTCTCTTCGATTAGTAAATCTCTTTTAGCTCCTATAGTAGCCTCCTTTTGGCTAGAAGTGGTAGGTGTAGGTGTCCCCTGTACCTCCCCCTCCTGCTCATGTGAAACGATATATGAGGCTACAACTATTACAACTATAGAAACTATCGCCAACCCTATAAGTGTACCTATCACTAATTTTGCCCTGCGGTGAGTATTTCCAGCATCTGCCATCTTTCAAAGTTCCCAAAGTTCTTAGCTCGACAGCAACAATTAAGAGTCTCTTTCTCTTCCAGATATCGCTTGTCAATCAGTTCAAACGACACTTCAAAAGCTGGAAATCCCCTTGCAACTTTCAGTTCCTTATTTACACAGTCCACAAAAAGACTTGCCTAGCCCTCTTTCGTCGTCTTTGACGGAAAGTCCCTAAATTTATTCTTCTTCCACTCTGACCTAGGTTATCTTCTTTTAGACTTTTATATACAACAAAGTTCACCTTTAGTCCAAAATAAGATCAGCTCCTAAGATCTCTAAAACACGTTGCAAAAGTTCAAGACGAAGCACCCCTAATTCTTGATGCGGTGGTACAAAACCAAAAGTTGGAAAAACCAGCGTCACCAGAATAAATTCACGAATCTTGCTCAGAAGTGGTGGATTCGGAATATTGAGAGTCAGTATTCCTTCGATTTCCACCCCTGGAACCAACAGCAGCACGTCTATTTTCAGATTCGGAGAATCGCTGACCAGTGTCAAGGACCTCAGCCTCCCCGAGCTCAACACTCCTGGCATCAGTCACGGCGTATGTCCACTCTGGTGAGGCGTACCTTTGACACGGCACTCTTGTTCTCCTGGATCTTCTCAAGCCACCTCGAGCTTGCTCTTCGTCACTTTGTCCAGATTCAGACATTTCAGAAACTGGGACAAGATCTCTTTCAGGTGCCAATCTCAAGTTCAGCCGTCTCTGACTCACAGGCCAAACTCTTTCTGCTTCTGTGGCACTTCTGCTCTCCCTTGGGGTACCATGTGCACTACTTCCTTCTTCAGCAGAATTTGACTCTACTCCACCCACAGCAACACTTTCTCCGTCTGATTCAAATTCGGGGCTTCAATTTGCACAACCCCTTTCAGCTCGATCTAGTGCACAACAAACTGCATCAGCAACCCTCACAGCTTGGCTTGCCCTCTCAGATGGCCCTGCCACCTCAGCTGTATTTTCATTTACGAGAGGGGCTGTATCTTCCAAGGGTGCTGGAACTCTGCGGGTATGGGAGGCATGCACCCAGTTCAGCTGTCCCCCACACTTCACTGCCATTTTCGTGACCAGTATTACCTGGTACGGGCCACGCCAACGAACATCCAGGCAACTCTTCCTCACGTGTTTACGCACAAGCACCCAGTCTCTCAGGCACAAGTCGTGGCACAGGTCACTTGCGGCTGGAACAGTTGCTGCTTGCACCTACTGGGACACAGAACGGACTACGTCAGCCAGTCCCTTACAGTAGTCAAGAATCAAGTCATCAGTGATGCTAATTAAGGCAGTAGCAGATATCTCTGGTAATCGCATTGCCCTCCCTATCAGGATCTCGTGTGGTGACAACCCCGTTCTCCTATCAGGAACACTACGAAGGCTCGTGAGGACCAAGGGCAGTGCGTCAGGCCATTTCAGGGATGTCGAAGAACACACTTTCGCCATCCGTGCTTTCAAAGTCCCATTAACTTGTTCCACAATCCCAGAAGCCTCTGGTCGATAACTGCAATGCAATCTCTGATCCACATTCAAGGCAGCACAGAGCAATTTCATGATCTCACTGTGGAAGTGTGTCCCTCTGTCCGACTCCAAAGATGTCGGAAAACCGAACCTAGGGATAAGTTCCCTCAACAACAGCTTAGCTACAGTGAGTGTGTCGCACCTACGTGTTGGGTAAGCCTCCACCAACCTTGAAAAGACACATACCACAACTAAGATGTACCTCAACCCGTTACACTTCGGCATCTCGATAAAGTCCAACTGCATCCTATTGGAAGGCCCTCCTGACCTCCCAATGTGGATCAAAGTTACAGCAGTTCTCTTTCCTGCATTAATCTGCTGACATGTAACACACCTCTGACATACAGCTTCAGCAACTGCACGAAACTTCGGATTGTACCATGTCACTCGCACCATCGCATCTCTGCCAAGATGTACTGCACCATGTATCAATCTTGCCATTGGGTTCAACAGACATTCTGGCAGCACAGCTCGTCCATCACTCGAAACTCACACATCCACATCTCCCTTCTCACATCCTGCTCGTATCCAGCTATCTCGTTCTTGATCAGTGACCTCATCCTGCAATCCCTTTAGTTCCTCCCATGTCTCGGCCATGGCTAACATCATGCTGAGATCCGTTCTTTCTTGGCTTTCTCCAGTGTACCCTCCAGTAAATATGCATCCTTGTTCTGCACAGAACCGGGCAACCTCATCAGCATAATTGTTTCCTAAAGACACAAAATCACCCCCTTTGTTATGTGCCGAACATTTGACAACTGCAATCTCTTTCAGACATTGTAATGCCTCTAACAACTGTCTCACATATTCCCCATTTCTGATGGGTGAACCTGAAGATGTCATGAACCCTCTCTGTGACCATAACTGTCTGAAGTCATGAACAACACCAAACCCGTACTGACTGTCAGTGTAAATCGTTATCCGAATCTGGTCAGCAGCCAAACAGGCATGGGTCAAAGCAATGATTTCGGCTACCTGTGCGGAGTGTACTCCTTCTAAACAAGCAGCTTCAACCACTCCGGTGATGGTACATACAGTAAACGCTGCTCTCAATCGACCAACATCGTCTCTTAAACATGAACCGCCCACAAAGAAAATTTCATCAGGGTCAGGGAGCGGTTCATCAACAATGTCTGGTCTCGGTTTGGTGCATAGTTCAGTCACATCGAGACAATCGTGATCCTCACAATCTTCACCATCTGCATTTGTAATAGGCATCAATGTTTCCGGATTTAAAACAGAACACCTCTTCAATGTTACATTTTCTACAGCAAGTATAACTTGCTCGTAACGTGTCAACCTGTTGTTGGTGAGTTGCTGTGTTTTAGTCCTTGTCATCAACAGTTCAACAGAGTGTGGCACATAAACTGTAAGTGGATGTCCCATTACAATACTCTCGCATCTTTCAATACTGACACCTGTTGCAGCAACGGATTTAAGACATCCGGGCAACGCAGAAGCTACTGGATCTAAAGTAGCTGAAAAGTAGGCAACTGGTCTATGGACACCTCCATGATTCAGGACTGACAATGCACAACCTTCTCTCTCGCAACAGAACAATGTGAATGCCTTGTTGTAATCAGGCATCCCCCAAGCTGGAGCGCAACACAGGGCTTCTCTCAGCCTCAAAAATGACATCAAACAATCATTGTCCCATGGTACCGATCACTCACATCTTTGTGCGTCAGCCGTTGCAAAGGCTTCGCTTCAAAGGAGAAGTTGGGAATCCATTGGCGACAATAGCCAACCATCCCCAGGAACATTCTAACTTCTCTCTGAGTGGTGGGCACAGGCATATTCATAATAGCCTCAATGAGATCTGGTGACACCTTTCTCCTGCCCTTCTCAATTCTGTGACCCAAATACTATACTTCACTCAGACAGTACTGCAATTTGTTCGGAGACACCTTGTGTCCATTCTCTGCCAAATGATTCAGTAAAGCAATGGTATCAATTCTGCAAGCGTCTTCAGTTTCTGAAGCAACGAGCAAGTCGTCAATGTATTGCACCAGAACGGAGTTCTGCGGCAACACAAGACTTTCAAGATTCTTCTTCAAGATCTGATTAAAGATCAATGGACTCTCTGTGTACCCCTGTGGGATATGACACCACGTTAACACACGGTTCTCCAGCCGGAAAGCAAAAATAAATTGTCTCTCCTCATGGAGCGGTATCGAGAAGAATGCTTGGCACATATCAATCACGGTAAACCACTCAGCTTCACATGGAATTTGAAACAAGATCACAGATGGATTCGGTACCACCGGACAACATGGAACAACTATCTCATTGATTTTTCGCAGGTCTTGCACAATCCTGAATTTCCCACTCTGTTTCTGTAGTCCCATGATAGGTGAATTACATGGGCTACCCATGATCTCTTTCAGAATTCCCTGCTTGATCATAGCCTCAATTACAGGTTTGATCCCTGCAATCGTCTCAGGTGACAAATTGTACTGGGGCGTCCTAGGAAATTCTACATTCGGCTTGACCTGAATCTTCACTGGCTCTACACCTTTGACCAATCCGATCTCTTCTCCACTCAGGTCCCACACATCAATTGACACAGAATCCCTCAAATCAAGTGGAAGCTCCTCCACTGTCAGCGCCGGGTACATTTCTATACACACGCGCTGATTTGCAACCTTGAAGGTCGCATCATCATCCTTTGTTTGCACTTCGACTCCCTTCAGTGTGCAATAAATGGTGCAATTCAGCTTGCACAACAGATCTCTTCCTAACAGGCAAACTGGGCTTGAATCACACACCACAAACTGGTGTCGATCTTTGAATGTTCCTATTCTCACAGGAATTGGCTCTGTCAACGGGCTAGTCAATTTTTTATTTGCTACACCAACAACTTGGATTGATTGTCCCGAGAGGGGTAGGTTGGGGACTACTGCTGATCTCACAGTAGACCGGGTAGCACTAGTGTCAACCAAAAAGGTGGTAGGGTGACCATCAATATCTGCTTCTACAAATGGTCCCCTCTGGTCTACCTCCAAGACTGCTCCAAGTGTGCAGTCTTCCTCCCTCCTCAGGCATCGTCATGCCAACGGGTCTGGACTAAACTCCTCACTCCCTTCGAACAAGGGCATCTGCTGATAAGTCCGGACTCCTTGCTGAACACTTTGAACCCTAGGTGGCTGAGGAACTTGCACCTCCAAACTACTAGTCCCCCCTTTCACCATCCTAGGTCTAGTCACCGTGAGAACTACTTCAGGTACAGGTACCTGAACTATCTCTACTTCTTGCTGCAACTGATTCATTGGATTCAAGGGACACTCGCGTTTCCAGTGTCCAACCTGGTGACAAAGATGACACGCAGTGGTCTTTTTCAATGTCGCCACATCCATCCCTGTCTTGGGGTCAACTGACTTTGGTCTTCCCTGACCTTGGACATTCTGATTCCCTCCTTGGTTATTTCCCTGCTTCCTTCCTAACGTCCCTCCACTAGGCTGTCCCTGAGTCATTTGCATCTGAACAAGCATCAATTTGTCCTTCAGCTTCCTGTGGTTCGATTCTATCTCATCACTACAGTACCTGGCATACTGCAAAATCTCATCCACCGGCTTATTCTGCCAACAAATCAAATGCTGCTGTATCATGAGACTAACCTCTGGCCTCAATCCCAACACAAACTTTGAAACAAACTGTCCCATGTCCTTTGTATCCAAGACATCTAATCCACTGTACTTCTTCAAGGCCTGCAAGAGTCTTTCATAAAACTCATGCACTGTTTCTTTTGGCTCCTGCACTGTCCGATCTATTTTGACCCAATCAATATCCTGAGGTGACATTTTTGACTTCAGCCATGTAATCACTTGTTCGAACTTCTTCATGACTATGAGTGACGGACCATTTGAAACAAGATCCCTGTCAGGCTCTGAAGTTGGCCATTCAACAGCGATTTTACATGCCGACCATAAATCGCTCGGAACCACAATGTCAAACAATGTGTTCAAATCAATCCACAACACCTTTGAGATCTTGACAAACCGATCAGCCTGCTTGTACCACTCGACAGGCTTCTCCCTCAAGCGGGGAAAATCGTTCGTAAATGCAGCCAAATCACCCCTACTCCAAGGCACATGCACATATCCTCCATTCTGTACCTCTCGTAAAGGGAAATTTCCTACATCCATCATCCCCCCACCTGGAAGTGGCGTCTCTCCTATCGTCCTCTTAGAACTCTTCTTCTTGGACCACCTTTCTTCCCATTTGTCAAGCATGATCCATGCACTCAATCCCATGACCCTCTTCTCTTCCAGTTCTTGGTCGCTATACTGCAATCTATGATTCCCCTGCAATGATTTCGTTTTAGACAGGTCCACCTCATACCTTTTAGCCAATTCTGACAACTTCTCATGTGCCGTTCTTGCCTTGCGAGTCACATCTTTCGCTACAAAAAGTAACTCATCTTGCTCGTACATGTACGTTCTTTCAAGAGGCAAATTTCCACTTATTATCTCATCTACTTCTGCTTTCAACCTTACCACGTCTAACATTCTCCCTTTCAAGGCTCCCTTCAATATTTCTCGACATGCTGCCCCATTTTGTTCGTCATATTCACAGTCCTGTTCTCGAGGTCTATTCTCTTCTGTCATGTTCCTAGAGACTGGTCTGTTTCCTGAATTGCCTCGCTCCTCACTCTCTACCATTCTTTCACACTGATTCCTTACAGGAAGTACCCACATCCTCAGGTCCGACCTCGACTCGTCCAAGGACCTTGGTCTTGCTGATCTCGCATCCACCTGTCCCCTAGAGGAGTCTGCGGTGGCTGGCAGTGGTGTACTCCATTCTATAGGTTTTGGAGTCTGCTCCATCCCGCTCACTGTTCCATTTCCCTCTACCACACTCCTCGATTCTACTGCTGACTGTACTGAACTCCTAACCCTCTCTTGATCTGGGTTGTAAACTGAAACAATAGGTCCAATGGTAACCGGTACCTTTAGAGCATCCGGTAACCTCACACCTCTCCCAACCTCTGTGCTTGCTACAGACTGATTTTTCGTGCCCTCAGTTCCTTTCGAGATTTTCCCTTCTACTCTCACCTCTGACTGAGTCTGTAATCCGCTAGTCCCTTCTGCTTGAACCGACTTCCCTTCATAGGAATCTGGATTGTATGGAGGTGGTCTCTCAAACAATAACCTCTCTACCAGACTGTCATCTGTATCACTGTCGTCGTCATCTGCACTCTTTGATTTAGCACTATCTGTCTTTTCCAGTAGCGGGTACAACCTGTCTCCCTCTATCGTTTGTACTCTCCACCTCTTTTCTTGTGCATCCCACCTCGCCTCCTGGAATGCCTTAATTGACTTCTTCACCCTTTCTTGACTTCGGTCTCTTTGCCTGTCATGCGCTGCTCTGATCCATGCATGCAATGCCTCAAACTGAGTTGGTCTCGGCAAAGGTCACAACGAAGACATTACAGATTTCAACTGATACAACACCTCCAACCTGAAAGTACCATATCGTGGGAAAGCTAGTTCTCCCTCGCCATGAGTCATTTTATGCCAATTTTCAAGCCAAATTATAGTATGCAACCCCACATTTCTTGCCATATAATGCGCCGGAGTATCATCCGGAGGGGCTTCTTCTCCCCCTCGAGTAACCACATGTTTGTCACCTCTACATAATTCTCGGAAAACCTTAAAACATTTCATGATGAACACATTTTCGATTGCGCACAATGTTTTCGTTCACTTCCTGATGTCAATCCACCAATAGCAGCACGACTCACACCAACCGACCTATCGCAGCGCGACACCTTCTGCCGTCACTTTTCCTCCGCTCGCAGCAGTTCCCCTCCTTCACAATTCACGTCTCACGCTTGCATTCGTCCCATTCACATGCTGAAATAACCGTTTGTCCCAAACAAGTTATTTCTCTGACTGTCCGTCCACAGTCTCTCGAAGTTGTCGACCTCAACTGGCAACTGTCTGTCCGCGAAACGACTGGACAATCGCCTCTCTGATAGGTTTCAAACGCTCAAATTCCACATACAACAACCCACGACCAGCATTGGTTACTCATGCACTCACACATTCGCACCCCCTATCTCGGTCCGGGTAATCGATGATGTCTCACGATCCCCTCTCGGTGGTCAACAAAATCTACCTTGGGTGTCTTCTACACCACAATCACTTAAGCTACTCGTCGAGCCTAAGATTTTCCCGGGCTGCGCACGCTCACAGCCTGATCTCACAATCACTCAACACTCACTCCAACTCCGCAAGACATCACGCAAACAAATAAACGCCGCAATCTACAACATCACACCCTGTTCATACTCACTCCTCCACGAACTGCTGCTTTACGCCGCACCGCTACTCTCCATCAATCTCTATCAACTGCCGTCGTCTGCTGCTCGCCATCCGATGAGTCACCATCACTTGACTTCTGGGGGCCTCTAGAATTTCTTATCTTAATCTAGATCTTCCCTCAGTATCAGAGATAACCATCCAACTCTGCTACCAACTGATAGGACCGGATTCTTGCCTACCTGGTTATCTCTAAGAATCCTCTCCGGTCACCAGGATCTTTATATCTGCTAAATAGTGTAGAGGGGAGAAAATTCAAATCTCAATACATAATTAACAAACTCAACTTTCCCATTTCTAAGGATGACTGACTCCGAATCTAAATTTTTAAGATTTTATTACAACCAGGAATAAATGCACATACAAACACCTCAATACATGGTGAAGGAAATAAATGGGCACTAATACAAAGGAAATTCTACGCAAGAGTCTCATACCACTCAGAATAAAAAGAATGATCAATTCCAAAAGCATTAATAAAACAATGGTTAGAACAATCTCTATATCTGAAACCATTAGCCTAAAAGAAAATCAATTATTCTTTCCCTACTCTATCTCTAAGGTGACATCCCTACTTAGCATTTCCCTTCCCCAGGCAAGAGGATAAAAAGGTGTCAGAAATGAAGACTTCCTAAGAAGTACATTCACTTAGTCAGAGCTCGTTCTAAGATGCTCCTTCTAGCCTCTCATCTAGACCTCAACTGCTCAACCTACGGGGCACTGTCCCTAATACAAACTCCCAAAAGCGTAGAACAAGCCCTTCGGCACATCTCTTCAGCCAGGTCTTCTTCCAGTACTTTTCCAGTGAAACTTGTACTTCATCCAACGACGGTTAGCTTGACCTTGGGTCCCAGGCACCTTCTCTGCTGAAAGTATCATCAGCACATTCCATTGTACTCCCCTGTTGGCTTCTCGTACCATCCTAACTCCTAAAACAAAGACCTAGTCTCACTAACGAGCTAAATGTCCTTGCACCTGCAACAGAAACATGGGAACGAAAAACTTTTCTCTTCTCTAAGATTTTCCATCATCCTGTAACCCAAAGCCTTTATCAAGGGAAATCATTTACGGCCTACAACGTTTAGCTAACATAAAAAATGAACAGCCCTTTCTCTTTAAACGTATATGCGATCAGGCCTTTACACTGTTAAACACTCCTAAATCACACTCTAAGCATTAGTTCATTAATCTTTAATAAGTGAATAAGCAAACTTGCACGTGTAACTTCAACATGGCACACGTTTAAACTAACACATTGCATTACGTGAAAAACAAACATTATGCGTTTACTAAAATACATTTGCAATGATCTGCAGCATTACTCTTTATGAAAAGCATTGTTACATTTCTAATCACCTATGTTAAACAATTCTACTAATACATTTCTATGGCACACTTAACCTACATCGATTAATATGTGGGTGCTGACTAACGGTGAATATGATGCACCCCTACAAATTTCAAAATAACGTGACGCTCTATTATTAGCTTGGCCACAGATTGGTTGGTTGTAGTCATTAATACCACCAAAAAGAATTTCAGTGGCTATGTTGATTGAAATTACTGCCAAGGAAAGAATACTAAGAACAACAGTAACAATGGTCGAATATAAAACACGAAAAGAATAAACAAATACTGAACCATCAGACTTTAAGGAATATTTGACAAACAGAAACATAACCAAACTTCAGAAAGAGCAGTAGAAAGTCAGTTATGAAAAAACATGCCCATATACCAAACAGTATTACTACGTAAGTCCAGAGTTCACAGCCACTGAAAATAAAGCAAAGAAAATTGTGAATTGGACACTTAGGGGGTAATTACGAAGGCGGTTGGGCGTGTGTCCGACTGCTATCGTTGCAGGATTGGGACAGGCTAGCAAGTAGTCACCGATTCCACCCACGAGATTAGGATGCGACCCCCGTGTAGGAGGTCAGAAACATCCCTTTTTCAATTGCGGCTTGTGCTTTGGCCTGAAAAAGCACCGTAAATGAAAAAGGAATGTTTTAAAACATCCATGCACCGTGTGCTGGCACACGGTGCATGAATGTTCGGGGAGGGCACCACATGTGCCCCCCTGGCCACATAGTGGAGGTGGTGGGACGGGGGCCTTGCTAGGCGCCCCCAAAGTCTGTTTCCGGTTGCTTGTTCATGGCGGTGAGACCACCATGAACAGGCAGTCGGAAAGGGGTATCCTAATCCCACAAGGGAGACCTATGGCATCAGACAATGGTTCTGTTTTAGAGCCTTTAGTTCAATTTGTAGATATCTCTCTGCAACCTCTAATAAAGAATATGCCATCATCCCTTCAAGTTACTAATGAAAGTGAATCTTATTAAGAAGCTATAATTCAACCAGAACACACAGTTGATGCTCACTTTCTGTGTGGTACCTTTCTTTATACACAAATACTCAGCAAGAATCAACCCTAAGAGTCATTAAGACACTACTAGAGAGTTTGGAATGGTTTTATTGAACTCCCATAACGTTCATACTTGCTTGTGCAAGACTATTGTTAAGAATTACTTTCAATATGGACACACATTTTTTCTACAGATGTTCATGTTCATCTAGTATAGCTAACCTATACGTACAGAATTTTGAATTAGAAGCAATATTCAACAAGAACAATCACTTTTCTGGAAATTATCTATATAAATGATCTGCTAATGAAGGAAGGCACTGAAACATCAGTAGAGTACCAACAGTGACTGAATAATAATGAGCCATGTAAAAATTTCACAATGACGATAAATAAAGATAAATTGACATTCCTAGACCTGGAACTCCTTCCTAGAGAAGACACGAATCATTCAAGAATTTCCCAAATCTACATATGGAAATGCCCTCTTTTGTTTCAAGACTCGCCATCCAAAATCATTACATGAAAATCTTCCAATAGGCCAGTTCCTATGTATTAGGAGAAATTCTTCTGATATATCATACAGTATATAAGCAAAAGAATGAACACAAGAGATAAACAGCCTATCTGTTAAAATCGATCAAAAAAGTAGAACAAGCATTTGTAATGCAATAGGTCTCACATTTGCCAGAGTTTAAGTTATTAGCATTGTAAATGACAATGCCTTTTATTTATGTCTTAAAAACCAAAACATAAATAAAAGGCATTTGTCATTTACAATGCCAATAGCTCACACTCGTGCAAATGCGAGACCTATTGCATTGCAAATGCTTGTTTCTGGAAGCCATGAGATGGGCTGAGCTGTATTCAACTGAGATAATTACCTTGGCCTCAACCGGTTGTGAGAAGGAGATGACACTCTCCAGATGGATGCTGCCCATCGAAATGGGGAACAGCAAAGATAAACTGAGTATTCTCTGCATAAAAAAAAAAACCTAGTACTCCGCTGGTGAAAAAATGATATAACAGAGCATGACAACAGATTAAACAAGCCCCAGGTTGAAAAGGGCGAGCCCAGCGCTTCCCCACAGCATGCTGCCAGCGGGCGGTGGTCTCAGCCTCTGCTGTTGCTCGGCTTCTAAGCTCTGCGATGAGGAGAGGGTGGAAGAACTTGGCCTGTAGGGTACAGTTTTATTTCTGCCCCCACGGCAGCCTAAAGCAGAAGACATGAAAACCGCCACTAGTTGCTGCCAGAGAGACTGCACCACGGCGTCGGGCCAACTTAACCCAGTACTTTCCAGGAAGATTGTGCGAGCTCCCATCATACACGCCCCCAACGTCATCTAGCACATCTTCCTTGCTTCTGTCCCTCATTACACTGCTTTCTCACACTCAGTTTAACTTTTTTGTTTTGATTTTCAAAAACCTTTATTGAAGGAAATCACTGTTAAACACGGCATGCTGGCTACAACCCTGGTCGGGCCGGCAGCGTAGAGGTCAACAAGGACATCAGTATTACCAGTGCATGAGTACATCAGTTTAACATTTAACAGTGCCAAGACGTTTAAAAACAAGCATGAACGGCAGCAACGGGCGGGTGATAGTGAAGGGACGGCGCGCGAGCTGAGGCAAAACAAAAAGTAGTGCACCAAAAGTGCTTAAGTGGTTATAAGTGAACTGATCCATGTCACTGGGTCAGTCGCCAGGGTAGAAAGAACCAAAAGGCGGGACAAAGACACCAAAGGAACCATTCAAAAGCAAGATTTTTCATGGGGCACTACAAAGAACCAATTACAAGTGATGGGCGTGGACAAACACCACAGATGGCATACCACATGCCTCACAGAGCAGTGCATGAGCGCTGATAAGGCTCGACCTAACAATTAGATACTAAGCTTAAAACCTACAAAATGCCTACAAATACTAGAACGACGTGTTTATACACTTTCAACACTTTCAAATCAGCTAAACAATAATCAGTAAGCACTGCTTCCACTGAATTGCATAAGCCATTGTTTGCATTCAAAAGAGGCCACAGCATAAGCGATCACATTGTAAACATCAGACTCAGACTGCAGAAGAACAGTAGACAAACTAACATGTGGAACATGTCACCAGTGATGGGGTACTTCCAATCAGTACATGTAGTCTGTGGAAACATAACCAAACATGTTACCATAGAGAGACTTAGGCTTAACAGCCCCTGGCAACAAAGGTCACACATCAACTTTAACAGCTGTGAGGTGGAATATAGGATTAGGTGGCCATGCAAATGACATTCAATAGGAAAGACTACACATAAAATTAGAACAAGAGTCCTAGAGCTTAAAAGTACAATCGATGTACAAAATTAACTACACATATGTTTCCCCATTATATGCTAATGAAACATACAACAGACCAACCGCATTGACCAGTAACTGATCATATAAAACCTTCAAGTAATGAAAGACTTAACACAAGGCTGCGATTATCTAAGCAACAAGAATGTATTTATAAACTTTCCACCGATGTTAGGGGTTTGAATGATTGATTGGCACGCCTAAAGTTTGTTTTAACATATGCACCTTGCGTAATACATCCAAACGTCTAGCTCCAGCTGAAGGATTGTACTGATGTAATTTCCATAAGTAATAAATATGAGTGGTAACAATGTTGCGCCGAGTGACATCTTTATTTAAATAAAAATAGCTAATTGACCCGTTTCTATATAAGGCCAGATTTTTAAAAGGAAACATGACAAAGGGAAATGTTTTAAAGAGGCCTGTAACTGCATTCAGGAAACTACAAATCCCAATAACCTCTGGAGTTCATATCCTATACAAAGTGCCCAACAAGGGTAATAACAACGGAGCCAGTGTCAATAACAACTCTTTTAAAAAAAAAACATATTTTATTGTTTTTGTGCGATAGCATGTCATATGATAGCATTTATACAAACATTACGCAGCTAAGTCATTAGGAAACATATTAGCGCGATTATGCGTGCTTCTACAAGGTATTTTCTACACATTATTACTGTTAAAGTAGGATAACACCTTCTTGTTATCAACTTGTGGATTTTGTGGTTTACTTGCTGAGTATCTTTCGTTAACAATTGCTAACAAAACAGTCCCAAACTTCCCACCCTCTCCCTCCTACCTGGCTCAGACCTGCTCACATGATTCAATCTCTGGATTCAGTCTTAACTCGCTTCATACGACATATTGGGGTCTATTATGTAGTGTCACAGTTCTACTCATTAGGTTCTTATCAAAAGCGGAACAGGGGAGGGGAATCCGGCCTCTTTGGCTTTTGCAGGGTATAGATTCTCTGTATTACATGTTTAAGAAAGTTCAACTGACTTAAGTGCCTCTACCATTATATCCCATTCCATCGAGATCGATATCTTCCTCAGGCCCCGGTATTCCTCCCTCCTAATTACTGTACTTTCCACTCTACTCCAACGTATTGCCTCTTCACGCCATGTGTGGATGGTTGGGGGGAAGGTTGATTTCCATCTCATAGTAATGGAACGCTTTGCTACAAGTAGAACAAGGTCCGCTAATCTAAGCTGTAACTTTTGTGCCTTAGAGGGATTGTAAAGGCCCAGTATGCAGAGCTCTATCGAGTCCCAGTTAGGTATTCCTGTAATATCGCCTACTATCTGTGTGATCTCGATCCGGTACCCTCTTAGATGTGCGCATGTCCAGAGCATATGCAGCAAGTCCCCATCCTCAGACTGACATTTTGGGCAACAAACCCGGGCTTCAGGGTATATACAATTTATACGGTGTGGAGTAAAATAGGCCCTATGTAATATCATGTATTGTATCAGTTTGAACTTAGCGTTCCGGGAAACCTTCCAAGGAAATTCCAATAGAGAGGACCAGTCTTTATCCATAAGGTCCTTTCCTAGGTCTCTAGACCATTTCTCCCTCTGCACTAAAAGAGATGTATCTGCATGTGCCCTGGCGCCCCTGTATAGCCATTGTGTAAGATGACAACCTTCGCCCATCAGTTATACTGCATATATCAACTCATGTGTTGGGGGTTCCTCACCACCTGGTGCCCAATGCTTCTTTGTATAGCTGGTTATGCCGGCATGTAAAATAAAAAGGGAGCGCGGAACTCCTTGTGTTCGGGCAAGGTTTTCGTAGTCCATCAATGTTCCATTCTCAAAGAGTTCACCCACTATAGAGAGCCCTTCTCGTAACCACCCGCTTAGGATCTGTTTGGTGATCAACCCCGTAGGTGTAGGAATTCCAAGCAGCGGAGTGTTAGGGGAGTAGAACAGGCTACGACTGGTGTATTGTAGGGCCTTCTTCCAATACGTCAGTGCTATCCATAGCAACAATGGGGATTTAGGGGGAATCCTACTTTGTGGTAGTAATAAAGTGTGTAGGGTACCCCATTGTGGGAATGTGCTGTGTAACCCAGTTTGTGTAAATTACGTACTGCAAGCCTGTATGATAGCCATTGCAGTTGGCTTACATAGCAATACGCACGGAAGTCAGGTACTCCCAGGCCTCCCCTATCTGTCCCCAGTTGTAGTTTGGGCAGCCCAACTCTCCTACGGCCCTGTCCCCAAATGAGCTCCACCAAGAGTGAATATAGTGCTTTGAAAAGGGAAATAGGGATCATTACTGGTAAATTTGTGAAATAGTATAATTAGCGCGGGAGAACAACCATTTTTGAAAAGGCGATTCTATCCATCACAGAGAGAGGCAACGACACCCAAAAGGAAATCTGGTATCGCAATGACCTGACAGCCTTCATCAAATTGCCCTCCAGTAAGTCTGAAGAGGCTCTATATATCTGGACTCATAGATATTTAAAGGTGCTTGGGGCAACTGATATAGAAAGTTGCCCACATCAAATGGCTTCTGGGTGCTCCTCTGGGGTGAAAAAAAAAGCACTGGACTTTGTTTTATTTATGGCGAGGCCTGAGATGTATTTGAACTGTTTAAATATACTTGGTATGGGCTCTAGGTCCTTCGATAAGTCACTAATGTATAATATAAGGTCGTTCGCATATGCAGACAGCACATGCGTCGTATTGTCCATCAGAACACCCACTCCCCCAGCTTCCATTCTGAGCCTGATAGCCAGAGGCTTCAGCACCAGCACAAACAATAATAGCGACAGCGGGCAGCCCTGTCGTGTGCCCCGGTGCACCCGATACGGCCGTGAAATGTGGGCTCCAGATCTGCCACATGCCGTAGGGTCTGTGTATAGTAGTCTGACCCAGTTCACATATCCTGGTGGGATGCCGAATCTATCCAAAGCCCTCATCATATAATCCTAGTTGAGAGTATCAAAGGCTTGGCGCAAGTCAAGAGAGATACACCCAGCATTCAACAAACCGACAGGGGTGGCATCCACTACATGATATAAACGTCTGATACTCAAGAGTGCTACTGGCTGGGACAAAGCCACATTGATCAACAAGTATACGTTTTGATAAATAGGGTAGTAATCGATGAGCCAAAATTTTGCTTAGGATCTTATATGCTGTGGTTAAGACCGATAATGGGCAGTAACCTGATATGTCTGTTGGGTCTCTGCCTGGCTTTGGTAGGGAAGCGACCAAAGCTTGCATGGTAGTGGGAGGGAGGTTGCCACTCTCCTGCGCCGATTGACATAATTGTTTCAGATGAGGGGTTAATAAATCCGAGAAGGTGTCATAGAATTTTGCTGGTAGGCCATCAAGGCCTGGGGTTTTATTGCGTGGGAGGTCTCGAATAGCCTCCTTAAATTCAGTTTTGGTAATTGGACCTATTAGATCATCCTGCTCGACCTTGGAAAGTTGGTGACAATTTAGGTCCTGTAGGAAGAACTCTATGGGCTCGCTCGTCGTATTGTCAGAGGCTTTGTACAGTGTCTCGTAATATTCACAGAATGCGGTGTTTACTGTCAATAACAACTCCTAACCAAACATTTGGCAACAATTGTGAACAATTTAACAGGCCATACATATATGCTGAACGGTAACAAAACAAAGAGAACTACATATCCCAGGAATCCTAGCAACAGGTTGCTTGATTACACCATCTGACATTGCCGCATCCAGTATGTCTTGAAATTGGACACATATGGTTTGCACACAAAAAATAACGATGCGCTCCCATTGCCTGACTTGATTAGGTGAGAGAGGGACTCCACTGAGGTAGGAAATGAATGCAAAAGCAGCACTCAAAAAGTGACCATGATACCATTTGGTAGGCGGCAGATATTTAACTATGTAAAAAATCCTGACATTACAACAGTTGTTACATATTTTTAAAAACTGGCAATACCTAGACAGCAGAAGTTTCCAGCAAAGCATGGGCCTAACCATATGGCAGAACTAGCTTTAAGTAAGGTATATATACAGAGCAGCACCTACAAAAGCACTCTGCTTTACAGCTGTTATGTCAACACATGTGGGGGAAGTGTGTTTGTGTTTCTTTTGTGCAGGAAGGTAAAAGTCACACAGAGATTTGTATGCAACTCCATTTAATAGAGGTTGATAAGCATAAAGAGAATATGCTTCTCATAACAAAATATTCTGTTTTGTAATTTTTCACCTACAGCCACAACCGAAAATACCAAATAGGAATTAAGGAGCAGATTATGTGTTTTTTTTCTTCTCTTTACATAACAAGGTGTAGTGAGGGTACCTTAGGGTCCACTCTGAGACTCCATTTTAGTTTCATGTTTTAGCTTGGCTTCGTTTGTAATTGTGACTTTTTGCATGCTTTACTCTTGCATGATAATAAACTGAGAAGCTATTACATATGTAGTTCAGTTCTTAGTAAGTCTTACTATCATGTTCTTCGTTCACTTTGTCCAAGGCTATTCACAAAGAACTTGATGCCCTGGCATTTATGTTGTCCCTCTGTAGACAGCTCTAGGCCTCCAGAAAAATTATCGCATCAGCTCTGCCCCTTTGACACAATGCAATTGGAAATGTGCTTTTATTAGATAGACAGCCTCTGTGCCACATTCGGCAGAGGAGCACTTCTGCTGGGATTGTCCTGGAATGCGATGCACAGTGACTGAGATGCAGTCCTGCTGACCTGACCTCTAACCCGCAAAGGACGATAGCCTGCTGTACATCATATCAGCTTCAAGACACATCATACCCAGGTATGGGGTGTTAGGCTAACCCAATGTATCTGGTAGAATATACTCCCTCTATGCTCTCGATAGTATAGATAGTATTAGATAGGAGTATAATCACATAGTAATGTTATCATGGTTGAACTGTTTCTCTTTATTACCAATTACATAATGCTGGTTACAATGCTTTGTTTAAGCTGCTGAATAATTGCAGTATACACTTTTTATACAAGAATATGATTGCGTCAATAAAGGTTTCAAAAGTTATTTTTGTATCTTTCTTGTGTTTACCTTCGGCAGGCAAAGTGACAATGAAAGGGTAGCTCTGTTGCCACGATTTCCTTGGGAAACAGGAGTGGTCACGTACGAGGTTGCACATACCATCTGGTACCCTGGTAAGGTTAGGGGTTTAAATGGGGCACTGTGATCTAGCTAGGAATTGGGCAAACAATTTCTGATGTGTGAAATGAGTCCCCATATTCTGAAGTTCATGACGTCCAGATACACCATCCTACTTAATTTGTAGGAACCGTATACCATGGTGCCACCAACATTCTAGGTCAGGTATTTATTTAGTGGGTCTCCTGAGTAGTTGTTGGGTGTGCCCAAGGTCTTCTTTACACCTTGTACGGAGACGTCCTTGGTGTTTGGGATTAATCCTCCTCAGCTTAATAGGAAACCACTATTTATGTCTGAAGGTTGTTGAAGCTTAAACCTTTAAAAGGATTACCCCACTATAGTATTTTCCTTTGCTTGAATTCCATTCATTAAATATGGTGCTAGCAGTTAACATTCCTGTTAAATGTAGACATGCTGTTACAGCACTGTTACTGGCACATGAGCTTCTTGTGGGAGGGGGGCGGCGGGGGGAGATGTTACCTTCGTGGTTAAGGCCCACAAAGCAAATAAATGTGAAGTATTTTATTCTTGGGTTCATTTTTCTAAAGTTGATGCCACTTCACAGGCATTTCACATGTCAATATAGACATTATGAATATTTAGAAGTACCATTAACATTTCAGGAACATCAGAATTGGTTCCAAGGTGCCTTTCCACATCCACTAAACAATGTAAGACTGGGTACCGTCAGCAATAATGGGACGACCTAGCCAGTTGTTGCCGGCTATACATCATGGCCAAATTTAGCACCATTAAATGTTGCAGACATCCGTACTCTGTCCACAGGTCTAGTTAGGGCATATAGATGTTAAACCCAGTTCGTTAAGCATACAATAACAGCTGCCCCAGCAAGGACTGTTCAATCTGTGCAGACACAGCTAGCTGTGCCTGCAATTAGTCCAGTCACTATCAATGCAATTATGGGTAAAGTTCCCACCAGATGGGAGGAAATTCCGTTTTGTATTACTCAAAAAACAAACCAGCATGAAGCAGTTTTTCTCCATATGGGATCCCAAAACAATCATAGAATTATCACAGTGTGTCTACCACTTGGTATGGTTCTCCCAGTAGACAAGTGTGCGACTTGGGGCATAGTCTTTGCTGCTATAGCTACCATAATCCATTGCTGTTTTGCCTGAGGTGCTAAAACAGATTCATAATGAATACGGAGCTGCCCCTAGATTTGGGGATTAAATCAATTGGCAACTTCACCACAGTTTAATCAATTATTGTAAGTAATATTAAAGGCAAGGCAGCAGCACTGGCAGTACACCAACATCTCACACAGGTTCTGGCTGTGGATCAAGAGCCAGAATTACCAAAAACTGTTGCTGAAACTATACATCTATAGGTCAAAATAATTTAAGAGCCAGGCCTAATAAGGCCGCAGCTAAAAGGCAATTCTGAAAAAGATGATACCAAGCAGGCCCACGAGTCTTCTAAAAAATGCTGGGACAAACAGAAAAGATAGAACAAAAACATGGGGTGGATCTCTGCAACCGGAGCTGACTGAAAAACTTTACAATTTATGTAACAGTGAAACACTTAAACAGCCTGATAAGTATCAGTACACTGATACACATCCTTCTTGTTAGTGCAGGACTCTCCTGACAAATGCTTGGAGAGAGGGAGATGACTGAAATGCAGGCACGAAGAGTATGTGAAACCGAAAAAGGACTCACAACGCTCATCTAACATCATTGTAAAAAATGAAAAGAAGCTTCCACAACAAAAACTCCAATTAAAAAAGAAGAAAGTGGCAGGTATTACCACTAAACATGCCACACATATTGAGAATGCTCCTTCAGAACAAGACATGGGCATTGACACTGCTAGACAGCGCAGCAGAGGTCGCAATAGTTCAGCAGAATCTTCAAGAGTTTCTGGTTTCTAAAGCAACTAATTAATTCATTCAAGTTGAATCACCAGATCAGCAGGTTAACCCTTCCAACAGACTTTATGATTTGGACATCCAAATTGAGGGTGACATACTGCGTACTATTAAAGTAATATTCTGAGAAAAGTTAACAACCACCTATGACATTCTCTTTGCTGAAGCAGATTGGCCGCCTGAGTTTGTTAGAAAAGTCCCACAAGGAGAAGATGTAATAATGCCTTCCTTCTCTATTATTGTTCCTAAAGTTCACGATATTCCCCTGCACACCCTTATAGTGTATAGTCAAGTGACAGGAAGATAGAACAACAATCGTCTTCTTTAATCTTCTGATTTCAATATTTTCTTCCTTCCGTGAGTGAGGTTTCTTTAGATTCCAATAGATCCTTTACAACCTCAGCCAACTCGTGTTTTTTTCGCGTTATCGGGAAGTTATCCCGCAACTTCTTCAGGGCTAAAACAATAGTTCTGGAAGTCCTCTCCTTCGGTTTTGTACTGACCTGTTGTTAGTAAAACAAGTTGAAGTTTTTGCAATAAACTGCAAGATGTAGCCCCCAAAAGGCCGCCACAGAATACTGAGCATATACCTTGTCCAACAGTAGGAAGGGCAATGACCAACAAAGGGGCCGATTACAATGTCGGTTGGAAAGCATTCCGACCGAATCTGTTTCAGAATGGTTTCCGACCGACTCGACCGCAAGCTTTCCGAATGACGTATTACGATACATTGCATGTAAAATTCCGATCGAGTAGGTCGGAAAGCAATACGTCCGACCGAATCGTCCAGAAACAAGCCCGATCCGACTGACTCGTTCGGAAACACCCACGAATAGGCATTCCGCTTACGAAACAGACTCGGTTTACCTGACGGCCAAAATATGATGCATCCAACGCGGCTTCGGAACCGTGTCGGGTTGTGTTACAAATGATAAGTATAAACTGATAAAAACAGCCACAACAACAAGCATTGGCAACACCAAATAATTCCCCCCCCTCCAAATATTAGCCACGCCCACAAATCCACCTATATAAAGGGCCAAAACATGACCGTGATCTTTTTCTCTAACACAACTGCTGCCAGGTTTCAGGAGTCTGTCACATTCCCTGCTCTCTGCCTCCCTCTGCCTCACACACTTCCCCCACCACACAACTTGCACAGATTTTACTTTAAAACACTTCTTACAAACGCACACTCACCCTCACCTTCACACACACCCTCACCTTCACACTCACCCTCACCATGCCCCAGAGGAAGCAGCCACATTTTACAGAGAAGGAGTTGGAAGTGCTTGTAGATTAAATACTTAAAGTAGAGCCACATTTATTTGGGAACTTAATCCAACAACCCCCCCCCCCCTTTCCCAGAGAAATAGGATGTGGGACACATTAGTCAACAAGGTGAACACTGAAGCATCTGTCCCATGCTAAATGGAGGATATCAGGAATAGGTATTATGATGTGAGAAGGAGGGTAAAAAAACTGCTATCCAAAGAGCATGCAGAAAGTCAGCGGACTGGCGGTGGCCCTCCTGCACCACCTGTGCACTTCACTTCCTGGGAGGAGAAGTTGCATGCCATCCTTCCGCCGTAGAGCGTCTATGGACTACCAGAAGCACCAGAGTCTGGTAAGTACCTACCACACATTCCAATAAGGTTACCAATTATACCGCTATAGATATCACTGTAAATGATACAGTTAAACAAACGACTGTCATTAGATTGAAAAAATATATAGTCAATGAGCATGTGATCTGTATTTCATATTGATAAATAACATAACTGCAATGAAAAGGAAAATGCATACGACTATTACCAGGTACATACTTCTTACAAACTAACAGCAAGTCTTTGTGCTCCACACACCAGTCACCAGTGTCCGCCATCTTGCCAGCACATTTTCACTCCCTCTCAGGAAGGCAGAGTCACAGGTAGGCTCTTTGGGATGGCTGGGAAGGTGGGTTTGGGCACAGTCCTGATGGGAGTTGTAGTAACAACAAACACTCCTCCTCCCACACAGCCCAACAAACCCACCTGGAACTATGCTTTCCTGACAGTGAATGGAAATGCACTAGCAAGATGGCTGACACTGCTGCATGTTTTCTGGAGCAGAAGGCCTTGATGGGAGTTGAAGCCAAGTCAAACAACAGGCACCAGTGTCAGACATCATGAATGTACACTTCCCCTCATTGCCAGGACATCACTCTTCCTGGTGGCTTGGTTGGGTTGTCTGGAATGAGGAGTGTTTGCACTGACTACACCTCTCATCAGGCTCTGTCCTCCACCCATCTTTCCACCCAGCTCAAACAGCACTCCTGGGACTATGCTGTCCCTGATGGTGAGTGGAAATGTACTGGCCAGATGGCTGACACTGGTGCATGATGTCTGTAGCACAGGGCCATGATGGGAGTTGTGGTCAACTCAGACACCAGCCCCAAGTGTCAGACATCTTGATAGTATACTGCCCCCCATTGTCTGAACATCACTCTTTCTGGAGTGCTGTTGAAGCTGTGTGGGAAGGTGTGTGTGTGGGCCCATGCCTGTTTGAAATTGTAGTGACAGCAAACACTCCTCTCACTACAATTCCAATCAGGCCAGGGGCCACACACACCTTCCCACACAGCTCAAACAGCACACCTGGAAGAGTGGTGTCCTGACTATGAGGGAAAGTGAACTGGCAAGATGTCTGACAATGATGCCTTTTGTCTGAGTTTACCACAACTCCCATCGGCCCTGTGGTTTACACAGCAGGCCCCAGTGTCAGCCACCTTGGCAGTACATTGCCACTCACTGTGAGGTAACCAGAGGCACAGAGGAACTAGCAAGGCTGGGTGGGGAGAGGTGTATTTGCAATAGCTACAACTCACACCAGGCCTTGTCTTATACACACTCTCCCCACCCAGCCCAACTAGCCTACCAGAAACTATGCTTACCTGACAGTGAGTGGCAATATACTGACAAGTTGTTTGACACTGGGGACGTGTGTTTGGATCACAAGGCCCTGTTGGGAGTTGTGGGAAAATCAGACACTAGTCCCCAGTGTCACATATCTTGCAAGTACATTGCCACTCACTGTCAGGAAAGCAGAGTACCAGAGAGACTAGTTGGAATGGGTAGGGAGGTGTGTGGAGGACAGAGCCTGATGAGAGATGTAGTCAGAGCAAACACTCCCCCTCCCAACCAGCACAAACAGCACCCATGGAGCTCTGCTTACCTAACAGTGAGTGGATATGTACTGGCAAGATAGATGACACTGGGGGCTGGTGTGTGGACCACAAGGCCCTGTTGGGATTTTTGGCCAAGTCAGACACCAGGCACACGTGTCACAAATCTTGATAATCCATTTCCAATCACTGTCAGGAAACCATTCTGCCATGTGGTCAGTTTTCTCTGGGTGGGAAGAGTGTGTGTAGGACTGAGCCTAATGGGCATTGGAGTAATGTCAACCACTCCCTCCTCCCCCAGCACAACCACTTCATCTGGTCCTATGGCTACCTGACAGTGAATGGAAGAGCACTAGCAAGATGGCTGACACTGTTGCATGGTGTTTGGTGCACAAGGCTTTGTTGGGATTTGGATTCAAGTTTAACACCATGCAGCAGTGTCAGCCTTCTTGCTAGTACACTTCCCCTCACTGCAAGTTAGCCATAGTCTCAGAGGAGTTAGCAGGGCTGGTTGGACGGAGGAGTATTTAATGGCTACAACTCACATAAGGGATCATTGTGAGCCATCTTGCTAGTACACATCCCCCTCACTGTCAGGTACCCATAGGTCCAGATGAGCTGTTTGGTTCGGTTGGGAGGAGGAGTGTTTGCACTGACTCCATCTCCCATCAGGCCTTGTCCAACATACACCTTTCCACCCAGCACAAACAGCCCATCAGGAACTAAGCTTACCCACAGTGTTTCAGAATGTACTAGCAGTATGCATGACACTGGGTACTGGTGTCTGACGTTACCACAACTGCCAACAGGGCCTGGTGCTCCAAACACCAGGCATCAGTATCATCCATCTTTGTCAGTACATATCCACTCGCTCTCAGGAAAGCATAGTTCTAGGAGTGCTGTTTGTGCATGGTGGAAAGTGTGTGTGTAGTACAGGGCGTGATTGAAGATCTTGCCATTGCAAACACTCTTCCTCCCACTCTGCCCTACAAGCCCACTATGAACCATGCTTTCCTGACAGTAAGTGGAAATATACTGCCAAAATGGCTGAGACTTAGGCCTGGTGTTTGGAGCACAAGGCCATGAGGGGAGTTGTTGTAAAGTCAAACACCAGTGCCCAGTGTCAGGCATACTGCAGGTACGTTCTGACACACTGTGAGGTAACCTTAAGTCCTGTTGGGCTGTTTGCGTTGGGCGGGAAGGTGTATGTAGGACAGGGTCTGATGGGAGATGGAGTCAGTGCAAACACTCCTCCTCCCACCCGAACCAAACAGCTCCTCTGGACCTATGGGTACCTGACAGTGAGGGGGATGTGTACTAGCAAGATAGCTCAAAGTGATCCCTGGTGTCTGAATTGAGCATAACTACCATGATGTCTTCGTGCTCCAAAGACCAATCCCCAGTGTCTGCCATCTTGCTAGTCCATTCTCCACTCACTGTCAGTTAGCCATAGGCCCAGATTGAGTGGATGTGCTTTGTGTGGGTAGTAGTGGTTGCCATCTAATCAGACAGTGCCATACACACACTCGTCCCACCCATCCCAAACAGCCCACCTGGGACTCCACTTTCCTGAGAGCGAGTGTAAATGTACTGTCAAGATGGCTGACACTGGGTAGTGGTGTGAGAAGCACAAGGCCCTGATGGCAGTTAGTCTCATGTCAGACACCTGTTCCCAGGGTCAGACATCTTGCAAGTACATTGCCACTTACAGTGAGGTAGGCATAGGCTCAGACGAGACGTCTGGCCTGGGTGGAAGGAGGAGTATTTACAATGGTTACAACTCACATCAGGCACTGTCCTAAATACACCTTCCCACCCAGCACCAAAAGCCTACATGGATCTCTGCTTTCATGATAGTTATTTGGAATGTCCAAGCAAGATGTTTGACACTGGTGAATGGGCTGTGTTTTGTCAACAACTCCCATCTTGGCCTGGTGCTCCAAGCACCAGGGCCCAGTGTCTGACATCTTGCCACTACATTCACACTCACTGTTAGAAAAGCGTGTTTCCAGGTTGGCTGGTTGGGCTGGGTGGGAAGGTGTATGTAGGACCGAGCCTGATGGGAGTTGGAATAACAGCGAACACTCCTCCACACACACAGCACAACCACGTCATCGGGCCTATGTCTACCTGACAGTGAGTTGAGTGGCTGACACTGGGGATTGCTGTCTGGACCTATTACAACTACCAAATTTGCCTTTGTGCTACAAATGCCAGCCACCAGTGACAGCCATCTTGCAAGTACACTTCCCAGCATTCTCTGGACAACACTCTTCCTGGTGGCCTGGTAAGGCTGGGTGGGAGGAGGAGTGTAAGTTTCACAAATACACCATAAACACTCAAACCTCAGCTCATTAAATTATTTTGCCAGAAAAGGGCAGAAAGCAGAGTTTGTGATCTCATCTGACTATGGAGTAAATGTACAAAATACATTATCTGTGTAGGCAGAAAGATAAGCAGTCACCCATTTGGCTCCTCACAACCATTCACGTGTATGTAATGAGATGAGAACAATAAACACCTCACTCACACAATTCCCACAAATTTCAGGGTAAATAAACAGACTGTGAGTGTGTAGGCAGCAACACCTATGTGACTGCTAAAGACGCGGACTAAGGCCAGTACACATGCTTGAAAAATACCAACATTGGGAGCTAATGAGCACGTATGTCACCATGCAAGTACAGATGTGGACAACACCAGCCCACCAGTGTCATTCACAGGGTGTCAGGAACCAGTCAATGTCTTTTGACATGTAATGTGAACTAAACACAACATGCCCATTCAGGCTCATAGCTGGACATGTTCATCAATCCCCATCTTGTCCAAATTATATTGTTCTCCAAAAACATAGGCCAGCATCATGGATGAAGGAGGCCAATCTATGTACATTAACTCATCACTAGGTTCAGTAATCTATGTAATGGGTATGATTTGAGGTGCAGTGGACATTCACATCAATCATTGTGTCATTTATGTCTTCACAGGGCAAGCTGGGAACACCCCCAGAACTAATCATGACAGCCAGTCCCAGACTCTGGTTGATCTCTCTCAACCATCCTGGGATGACTAGGAACGACCTGGCCCATCAGGTTTGGGTCGGCCCTCAGCACCAGCAGCGGCTACAGCAGGATCCACTGCGACCACTCCCACCTCAGCTGACAACACCCAGCTGACTCATACCTTGACGATCACAACAGCCTGGGATACCAACGACAGCACAACAACACAGGGCGCTCTGGAGTTGGTGAACAACACCCTGTCAACAAGGAAGGAGGCTCAGTGTTGACTGTGCCACCACCAACTGGGCCTGCTTGGGTGGGTATGGGTGGTGGGAGGGGCCGTTGGGATCTACACAGTCATGCAGCTGGTGCTGCAGAGGAAGATCCCCCAAACCTCTCCCGGATAATCAATGCATATGAGGGTCACCAGGTCATAGGGATCCTCAGGAACATTGAACAGATGCAGGCAGGCCAAAATCAACGGCCGGACAATTGTATGCAAAAAATAGATGAAATGACTGCGGTGCACCAGGATATTGTTACCTGCCTCCGCCGCATCACAAATAACCTGTCCACACCTCGCTGTGTGCCCACAACATCTGGTGCCCCAACCACTGCCCAAGTCACAGGGAGGGACGTGGAGTCTGGCAGAGAGTCCTAAGCATCCCAGTTGCCTGCAGCTGAGGATCTCCCCTTAAAACGTGGGAAGGGTCGTCCGAGGAAGAATCCCTGGGAGACAGATGGCAATGCATCACCCCCAGGAAGTGACAATGTGCCCCTGAAATCCTCCATTGTGTGCCAAGTGTTCACATTGTTGACTGCCATCATTGGATGGAGGGTCAAAGTCGGACTTTCGACTCAAATAACTGTGGCTTTACCTTTGAAGACTTCATCTACAAACACTTTCAACTCCCATCTGTACATTTCTATTTTTTTTGTTGTGAGTACACCACCATAGTGTGGAATTATCTCCTTCCTTCATGCACCAAAATAAAACACTTTTCACAAAATACTAGCTCATGTCGTGAATTTGAATCCCAAATGAACATATTGTAAGGTCCTACAAAATCACAAAGAAGAAATTGTCAACAACATTAGTAACAAATTATTTCCAAAAAGTTAACTAATGGCTTGTGAGTAAATGTACCTTGTCACAGCATGTTAGATAGACACAACCAGGTTATCACACAACCTGTAGTATGTGATACAGAATTAATAGAAGTCTATTGTCTACAAAACTATCACCATTTGCCTGCACATTCAACAATTATTGTTAGCAAATCAGCTCATCATGGTCCATTTTTGTGTCTAAAATTCATTGGATGTGTGATAACAGACAAGGCACACCTCAATGTGGAACACAGGTTTATTCTCCAGATACAACCTGTCGCCTTAACACAAAGTCAGATCACATCACACAGTAACAAAATGTCCCCAAGTAAAAAAAATACCCATCAGGTCAGAAGGAAGTGTGTGCCAGGGATTTCAGCAACAGTTCAATGCTAGAGTATGTCAAAGCATCATGGGTCTGGTGAGGTCACAACTCTGCAGATGACGTAGCAAAGTACCCTGGTAAGGAGAAACATAGAACAGAGTCAGGAACTCAGGAATAAGGTAGCCCAATTTTGCAAACAATGTCATCTAATGCACAAAAATGTCAGTGTGAACACTAGCTAGGATTTACCATAGCATTGTACATGTTAACCTGCAAATTTAATTGAATCATTTTGTTAAAAACCTCAGGACAATTATCATACAGTCACAGGCATACATACACATTGTCCACCTGTAACACACAAGCACACAATTGGGGTTTGTCACCTCCTCTCATTGCATACTTACAATCATGCGGAAAAGTTGTGGATAATCTGTTGTCTGAAATCCAAGCCCTCCTCCTCATCACCACTGTCATTATGTCCCAGTCTTGGATCCTCCCTCGCTGACGCCTGCTGGTCTTCGTCGTCCGGTATGAGAGGAATTGCCTTCCGTATTGCCAGGTTGTGGAGCATGCAGCAAGCTGTGAAGATCTTGCACACCTTCAATGGGGTATATTGGAGAGCTCCTCCTGTGCGATCCAAACAGCAGAATCTGGTCATCAGTAGCCCAAAAGTCCGGTCAAAGAATCGCCTGGTCCTACCATGGTCCTCATTAAACTGCACATCTGCAGGGGTGACAGGGTTACGGAGTGGTGTCAGTAACCAAGGCTGGTTGGGGTATCCAGAGTCTCTTACATTGAACGCAGAAAATAACTTCAGTTGTCTGACAACAGAGCACTATCTGACATACAATCAGCACACACCACAACATACATATACAAGATCACCTACTAACAAGCCAGGCCCGGTAACAGTGCAGCTGAGACATTAAATGGGGGATGACGCTGTTTCTCAGGATATCTGCATCATGTGTCGAGCCAGGGAAACATGGGCAGACGTGGGGGATGGACATGTCAGCCAAACATACTACCTGGACATTGATAGAGTGGTATTGTTTTCTGTATCAATAGGCTTGCTTATTTGCCTGTGATGGGATCAATGCAACGTGTGTGCCATCAATAGAGTCAATGACATGGGGTATCCGTCCCAAAGCATAGAATTCCCCTTGATGTCCGACAACTCTCTAAGTGTCGGGAACTTTATGTACTGGTCTAGGTAACGGAGCAATGCCTCCAACACATCCCGAAGGACATTGCTGAACATTGCTTGGGACATTCCCCCCTAAGTTGCCGCTGTGTACTGGAATGAACCCGTGGCAAAGAAATGTAATGCTGCCATCACCTTCCTCTTCCAGTTGGATACGTGTGACCAGGCTACAAATGAGGTGACAACTGCTCAGACAACTCTTCAATTATTTCCCTTGTGCAACAGTATTTCAGTATGCTATCCCGTTCTTCCATGGTTTGTAGGTCTGGAAAGGGCCTGTACACTGGAGGTCGTCTGCGATACCTATGTGTAGAGTGTAAACACAGTTGGTGTTAGTTCACAATGTACAAAGCAACGTGCATTTAGACAAACAGAACATTAAATATGACCACAATTAAGACTAGATAACAATGGAAATACACATTTCAATTAAAAAAAGTTGACCTCAGATACATATCACAGCATTATGACCCTTGCCAGATATGTTACAAGGTATGGTGTCACAGCAATTAGAGTGCTGTTGTGTAAAATTCACTAGAGTCTTTCACCGTTCGTGTTAATCAAGCATCACATACTCAACAACTCCCCACCAAATAAGCAGAGATATAGTTTTATGAGAACAATTTCATGGTTCAAATGTACCCACAATAGGATCATGTAATGCCAGATATGCAGGACACCAAATGCGCTCAGCATCTCACGATGTAAATTATGCACACTACTGTCACAGGGTGGACACTGTCATGTTGTCATGTCTGCAAAACACCTTCAATCACAATCACAAATTATTAACTATTTGGGAGTTGCATATAACGCCGTCATTCACTTAAGTCTGGGACACAAAGATACACTAGTAAATCACCTAGCAAACACCAGCTGATGAGGCTGCTTAATGTCAGGTCTACTCATTCCAAGGTAAATGCATTATCCATGACTTTTTTTTTTTTTTTTTTAAACTCTTTTTATTAGGAAAACACCGACAGCAAGGCATAGTATCACAGCAATACAGCATAGGCAAAGGCAAGCACAAGGATTCATCAATACAGAATGTAACGATACAGTCAGAATCACGGAGAGGAGGAGACATCTACATCGTGAAGTTTGGGGGGGGGGGTACATATTTCGCCTCTATATAAGTTCCAGGGTGTCCAAATCTTGGACCATTTCCGGGGGCAGCCCCTTGCGGTGTATACTGATTTTTCTCGTTGCATGCACCAATCAAGGTCCTTTTTCCAGTCCGTTATCGTGGGTGCCTTGGATGCCCCCCAGTGCTGAGCAATATTTCTCTTTGCAATCATGCAAGCAAGTGTAACCCATTGTATGGCATAGGCATTGAGATCTGTGGGTTCCCAGATATTTAGGAGGCATCTAGGAGCCTCCGGTCGGAGTTCAATCTCCAGGATTTCACTAATGATTGAGTGTATCTTGTGCCAGTACTCCTGAATGAACCTGCAATGCCAAAGGATGTGTATGAAAATGCCTGGCTGGGAGCACCCCCGTCTACAAGACCCATCCGTGTGCCCCCCCATGTGTACCAATTGAGGCCCTGTTAAATATATTCTGTGCAGGATTTTTAGCTGTACTAGGCGGAGCCGCGCCGATATTGCTACAATTTTAGGGGACGAGATCGCTGTTTGCCACCCTTCGTCATCTAATTCTATTCCGTCCTCGGTCCACCTCTCTTGCAGAAGAGTCAGGGGATCACTCATGTTATTGATTATTTTCCTGTATGTCAGGGATATTGCCCGCTCAGGTAGGTACCCGTCAAGGAGTCTGTCCTCCAGCGGGGAGTACTCTGGCAAGGTGGCGCCCCTTGGTATCGTGGCCTGTAGCGCATGTCGGACCTGAAGGTATCTGAACAACTCTGAGTCAGCAAGTGAGTATTGAGTCTGGAGTGTGCTGAATGGTTTGACTGTCCCCGCGGCCCAAAGATCTCCGAGAGTGGATATACCAATCAGGTCCCACTTGTCAAACCCCTTTGAGTCGCCCAGGTATCCTAATGTTTGCGAGTCCCATAGCGGGGTTGCTAGCGTCAGTTTGTGGGCCCAGCCCAGTGATTTTGCCGCATCGTGCCACACCTTAACTGTGTGTTTGGTGGGCCCTGTTAAGGGGAACCTACCAGGTGTGGAATATAGAGCTCGGCTGTATGTCCCGCCAGGGAGGATCCAGTGGTCCATACGGAAACCCGGGGCGTCCGGGGGGCCATAGGTGCCATGATTAATGGCTATGAGATGGGCAGCCCAGTAATATTTTTTAATGTCCGGCAATCCGATTCCCCCATCGTACCACCCAAGCGTGAGCTTTGGTAAGGCAATTCTTGGCCGTCCGCTCCAGAGGAGGTCTCTCTGCAGGCCCTCTACCTCTCTAAAATACGAGTTAGGTACAGGGTCAGCCGTGTTTTGGAGTGCATAGAGGAAGCGTGGCAGGGACATCATTTTGAATAACGCTGCCTTGCCCAACATGGAGATGGGGAGTTTTTTCCAGTGTGTGATGTCGCTTTTAAGTCGTTGCAGGGGTGGGGTCAGGTTGTGAGAGTACCGGAGTGTCGGATCAAGGGAAATAAAGATGCCTAAATATTTGAATCCGTCTGTGGCCACTGATATCGGGCAATTTCGGGGCAGTTGCGGAGAGTCTCCGCTGAGGACATATTTGAGAGATTTCTGCCAGTTTATCCGGAACCCGGAATATCTGCCAAAGATGTCCAGGATGTCGAGCAGCACGATAAGGGATCTCTTGGGGGAGGCGAGATAAAGGAGAATGTCGTCAGCGTATAGGGATATGCGATCTTCCCATCCTGGCGCCCAGTGTATCCCACGTATGACAACATCATTGCGTATCCACGCTGCAAGGGGCTCGAGGGCCAGAGCGAATAGTAGGGGAGAGAGGGGACAGCCCTGCCTAGTGCCACGACCAAGTACGAATGAATAAAGAAGTTTGAAGATTCAATTGAAAATTAAAGGAAGAAGAGAAGCCCACACTAATTTGTTCCTATTTTCATTATTGTTACAAGAGACATTGATTGTTAATTTTCACGTGTGCTTCGACAAGAGAAAATACTTGAATCAATCATCGATTGTTTGTGAGGATTTAGGGTGTCTATCCTCAAGTTGAAAGCACCGTATTGAGAAAGTTCTGGTCTATATGGTTAAAAACTGTGTAAATTTGCAGGTTGCGCGTTCTTTCCCTTAACACCCATCCTATTATTTTTGTACCAATTAAGGGTGGCTGCACCGCAAACACTTTGAATTATTAAGATGAGTGATAATCTGGATAGAGACAGACTGGCTGCAGAGTTGTTTGATAATCTGTGTAAATGAAATACAGTAACAGAAGCCATAAGGGTAACAAATTAACCCAAGAATGAAGGATTGAGAAGTAAATTTATAAGATTAGAGAGATTGAGACGTTCAGAGATGTCAAAATGGTGGGATGGCACCACGCTCAAACAGTATCTAAAATTAAATAGGATCCCAAGGGGTCTTCGTTCCCAAATCATCCCAACCTATGATGATCTGGACGAGGATCTTCTGGGAATTTGGGAGAAAGAGCTTACATCTAGCTCAGTCAAATTGATGGAAATTTTGATCGAAAATGCCGAAAGAAAAGTGAAAAGTTTACAGCTAGAGGTTGCTCAATTGGAGGAGGAAATCGCATCTCTCAATATGCCTGAGGTAGCGGCTAAAATTATGAGATTTTAAAGGGAGTTCTAGTAAATCATCAAAATGATGTTAAACAAAGGAAAGCACGTAAGCTTAAGAGGGACGAAGTAGATTATAACAATGGGAGGGTTTTTACGTTCTCCAAAAAATATGACCATTTGATTGTAACAGACAAGAATAAAAAGATAACAGAGATGCCGTCCACCAGTTCAAGTAATACATCACTGAGCGCAATACCAACAAGTGGCAGTGATGTGGAAGGTGGACCAAGTACTACTGAGAGACAACCAGGCCCTTTGGGAAACTCCTCCTTTCTACAGGAGGTGAATCGCATCAAAAGAGGGAACAGGGAGCAGGTCAAAAGAGTAGACAATACAAGAAAACAAGGAGGAGCAAGGGAAGTAGGAACGGAAGGGGACAAAATAGGAATGAAGACTCGTTCTTGGAACAAGAAGGATTAAATGTTTCAGAAGTAGGAGAGGTAGAGGTTATTAATCTTTCAGATCGGACCCTGACAAATGAGATGATTACCCTATTGAAGAAAGGTTTGAGTTATTGTCCATATTATAAGGGAGACATTTGTGACACCAGGATAGACTTATTTCGGTTTGTTAGAAAACTAAAATTGAAAAAACATTTTGCCTTGAATCCCAAACCTATTAAAGATTGTATTCCGCAAACCTGTGATCCAGTGTCAAATACATTAACGATCAGGGATATTCAAGATACAGTGACTCTACTCTCTATAACTGAATTAGAGGATGATCCAGTTACTATTGGGAAAGTATTGGAGGACTTAGATGTAAGACCGGATTTATCAGTGACGAGTGGTTTGAAAGAAAAGTCAAGATGGTCCCCGAATTTAATCAGTGGTAACAATGTAGAAATTTTTGATACTCTGGTTTCTAATGATCTAGAGATTGGTATGCGAAAATTAGGTCAGTCTTTCAAACACCGTGGGGATAATTTGTCAAGAAATGAACGTCAAGCACTTAAGACACTAGTGGAAGACCCCACGTTGATTATCAGAAAGGCAGATAAAGGGGGTAACATTGTTATAATGAACAAGACTGATTACGATCGTGAAATTTACTCCCAATTGGATAAGGCAGAAAACTATCAAAAAGTTTCTTATAACCCCATGTTCTCTCTTATCACTAGAATTAATGGATTGTTACAGGATTGGCATTATCAAGGCCTTTTGAATAATGAGGAACTGTTATATTTAAAGGTTAATCGTCCACGTTATCCTTGTCTATACACCTTGCCAAAAATCCATAAGGACCTCCCTTTTCCACCAGGGAGGCCCATTGTGGCAGGGATAGGTGGACCAACAGAGCGCATGTCACAGTATGTCAATGTGTTCTTACAGCCGTTGGTAGTGAATCTGCCATCGCATATTAGGGACACTAAGCATATCCTAAATATATTGAGTGATATCACATGGGAATCTGGTATGAAATTGGTGACGTTGGATGTCATATCACTCTATACAAGTATACCTAACGATCTAGGCATGAAAGCTATTGAATACTTTCTTATGAAAAAGCCAGCTAGCCAATGGGGACACACCAAGATGTTATTAACTATGACGAATCTAATATTGTCTAATAATTATTTTCTATTCAATGGGGAATGGTTCAGGCAAACCCAGGGAGTGGCTATGGGTTCAAGATTTTCTCCGGCATTTGCGAATTTATTTATGGGTTGGATGGAGGAGTCAGTGATATGGGGCCCAGCTGGTATACACTGGAATGATTACATCTTGTATTGGGGACGATACATAGATGATTGTATTCTAATATGGACGGGAACGGAAGAAAAATTAAGAGGATTTATTGACTACTTGAACAGTAATGTTATGAATATAAGATTTACTTCATGTGTAAGCTCTACTAATGTGGTATTCTTAGATGTAGAACTATTTATACACAATGACAAAATTTGCAGTAGGATGTATCGAAAACCTACATCCTGCAATGCTATTTTACACGCTGGCAGTGCGCACCCCAAACATCAGATCAGGGCAATCCCCTATGGAGAAATGTTACGGGCGCGGCGCAACTGTAGTGAGGACAACTAATTCAGGGAATGTGTAAAGGATATGGAAAGGAGGTTCACTCAAAGGGGCTATGGCAAAAGAGACTAAGAGGTGGCAACACTGAGAGTACTTAAGATAAGACGCGCATCCACCTTAAAAACCAAAAAGGCTAGAAATAAGTCACTTATGATCAGGATGATTACTGATTATACTCCTATCAGTACGATTCTCTATAAAAGTATGTCTAAGCATTGGCATATCTTGAAGGCAGATAAGACACTACGGGAGTTTCTGTCAGACAAACCACAGATTACCTATAGAAGAGGCAGAACTTTAGGTACAATTCTGAGTCCAAGCTACCCAAGAGAGGTTGAGAAGGAACAATGGCTTACACAATTGAGTAAGGGTTTCTTTAAATGTGGCCATTGTGGCATGTGTAGACATGCCAAAGATAAAATAAAACAATTTCAGTATAATGGAAAACAAGTCTATGATATTGTGTCTAACATTAACTGCAGCACGAAATATGTGGTATATGTGATTAATTGTATATGTAAAAAAATATATGTGGGAAGCACAATAAGGGCTCTTAAGGACAGAATTAGTGAACATTGGAGAGCTGTTAAGAATAATGATCATAGATATCCCATCGCAGAACATATACAGAATTGTACATCACAAGGTATACATAAATCATTTCAATTCTGTGGTATTGAGCATGTGAAGATGGAAGCGCGGGGAGGAAACAGAGAACTCACACTGCGGAGGCATGAGGCGAGATGGATCATGCGCTTGAGGGCCGTTGAAGACGGTCTTAATTATGACCGTGAGTTACAGTACTTCCTAGGCGAATAAATGATCAATGAATGGTTCAGAATTGAGTGTGAGAGAAGTGAGATAAGGCAGATTCTTGGTCGGGTTATTTGGTATTGCGATGACACCTCGCATTTGACGTAATTTTCTGGCTGTAAACGTACTGTTGTTTCTATAAAGATCTACAGGGTGTAGATATGTTATACCATACATTGAAGTAGTTGGCAGCAAAAATGATTTAATGAAAGAAGATTAGCATTGATGCTTAAGGAATGTATAGAATTCTGTGAGGGACTTGAGGTTAATGCACAGCATGTGATAGCTGGATGGAGCCTATTGGATGTTGTGGTAGCATTTGTACAAAACTTTATTTAGAATTTTTTTCTATTAATTTATTCTATTATTTTTGTGTTTATTTGATGATGGAATAATGATTTTCAGGTTAGATATATCTAACAATATATTATTATATACTTGGCTAGTATGGCACCAGCATTAACATGCAGAAACGGGTTATATTTTAAATTCACATCATATAGGAGCGGGAGGCGCTTTATACAATAGATAGAGAGTGAATAGAATTCGATAGTTATGGTTTGAGATTGGACCGGTAGAAAGGTGCACGTATCGGGATAAGGTTTGCCGTTATCTGGATTCGATTACTATAGTTCAAAACCTATCCAAAATAGCGCTGGTAGTAGATCTGGGAGAGAAGTCACCTTGTTCATTTTTACGGTTTGGTCTTAAACAAACGCGGCAACAGCAAACGCGGGTGTGTTCCTGTATCCGGGGACCTTGTTACTCCGAAAAGTAAGTAACAAAGCTTGAACGAAGGTGGCTTTACGCAATATTGACCATTGAGAATATCTCTAAGAGTAGGTTTTGTTCCTTTAGGTCTCCTCACTTCAGAGATTTGGAAAGAATTAAAAGACTAATACTCATGGTAGAGTTTGAAAACAAGATTCAATAGCGGTTGTCAACAGAGGACACTAACAATCAGGTGAGACTACACGATAGTCAGGAATTGTGGGTGTTTGGCCTTGGATAAACATAAATATAAGTTTAGTATACTTAGAGTGTAAATTATATTCTAGGTTAGCGCAGACAATTGAATGCAAATAAGAGGAAGAATCGCTGTTGATGACGATAACAAAGTAAATGAAGGTATGTGTGTGTTATAAAATGTGGTTTGGGTCCACGCCTTTTTTGCCTCATGTGCTCCGCGGTGTTTATACGGTTTTTATATGGTTTTTATATGGTTGTTTGATTACAGGAGACCGATACAGAAGAATAAGGTATTGATTATATATTTAGGCATGAAGCTCTAGCATGGTTCACAGTTGGGAGAATGGTGCCATCACGAAAATGTTAAATGTTCACATTCATAATGGTGGATGAGCAGATGTAATGAATATCCAATCATTGGGGTTAATTGTTAAAGAATCTAAAAACGTGTAAATACAAGTTGACAATAGTGTGAAATCACACAGCATGTTTATTTCCTTTGCACATGGAAGCAATGTGGGCTATTTGGTATGAAATAAGGGGGTTTCTATACTCCAATCTATATTATTTATTACTTCCAGCCCTGAGGAAGTCGCATGGGTTAAATCCCTTATCGACGAAACGCGTTGGGAATGGAAGAATGTTTGTGAATAAAGAAGTTTGAAGATTCAATTGAAAATTAAAGGAAGAAGAGAAGCCCACACTAATTTGTTCCTATTTTCATTATTGTTACAAGAGACATTGATTGTTAATTTTCACGTGTGCTTCGACAAGAGAAAATACTTGAATCAATCATCGATTGTTTGTGAGGATTTAGGGTGTCTATCCTCAAGTTGAAAGCACCGTATTGAGAAAGTTCTGGTCTATATGGTTAAAAACTGTGTAAATTTGCAGGTTGCGCGTTCTTTCCCTTAACACCCATCCTATTATTTTTGTATGAATGGGGCGGATTTTTTGTTATTAACGACCACCTGTGCCATGGGCTCAGCATAGAGGAGTTTCACCCAGTCGATAAAGATTGGGCCAAGTCCAAATTTCGTTAGGACGGCAAACAGGTAAGGCCATTCAATGGTGTCAAAGGCCATAGTAACGTCTAAGGACGCTATGACGGCATCCTCGCGTATGGTAGGGGCCCTACCCAGTACTCCGTGTACCCTGCACAAATTCAAAGCCGTATTGCGCCGAGGCATGAAGCCTGATTGGTCTGGATGGACAAGGTCCCCTATCACCTTAATCAATCTGTTAGCGAGCACTTTAGCTAGGATTTTGGGCTCGGCGTTAAGAAGAGAGATGGGCCGATAGGAGGAGCAGTCCGTTTTGCGCTTCCCCTCCTTATATATGGTGACTATGGTGGCAAGGCGCTGGTCCACAGGGAGCATCCCCGTCTCAAGACTGGAAGTATACATGGAGCGGAGATAGTGCCCCAACTTGTCAGGACGGAGCTTGTACAGCTCGATAGGGATACCATTGGGGCCGAGCGCCCTACCAGGTCAGAGTGTTCGAATTGCCAGAGCGATTTCGTCAGTGGAGAGGGAGCTGTCCAAGAACCGGCGATCCGTCTCCGGTAGGGTCGGGAGGGAGAGATCGCTTAGAAGTCCGACCGAGTCTTCAAGCGTATGAGGGGTCACAGACCTGTACACCGCCGAGTAATGGGCTGCAAATTAAGTAGCTATATCTTGGGGGTCTGTCACGGATTGACCGTCCGTCCCACGCAGCTCCGGCACCAGATGGCTAGCACGCTCTCTTTGATCAAGCCAGGCTATTAATTTTCCGGCCTTGTCACCCCAGTCATATATACGGCCCAACTTTTCTTGCCCCATGATTTTGGCGCGATCAGTGACCAAGGCCTTATATTCGTCCTGGCAGAGTCGTAATTCATGCATCGTTTTGGGCGTGGGGTTGGAGTTGACTGTATTCTCAAGTCTGTGGACCCTATGCTCAACGTCTGAGATGTCTTTCAATCTTTCTTTCTTTGCACCCGCTATTAGAGATAGGGCCTGCCCTCGGATCACAGCTTTAAATGCTTCCCAGAGTGTTTGCGGGGAGTCAACCGTGTGTTAGTTTTCTAGAAAATAGGCATCAATGGACTTGACCAACTCCCCACGTATCTTGGGGTTTTTGAAGTGCCAGGGGTGTATGGGGGCGATGCGGCCGATCTGCGCATGATCTAGGCTTAGGTGAACCCAGAGGGGGGAGTGGTCAGAAATGCCCCTAGGTAAGTGTCTGATCTCGTGAACGTTAGGTATCTGGGAGACTGGGGCGTTGATATAGTCTAAGCGGGAGAGGCTTCGATGTGCATGAGAATAAAAGGTGTGCTGCATCTTATCTGGATGATAAGTTCTCCATGCATCTACTAGGCCCATTGCGTCCAAAAAATTAGAGAGCGAATGCGCTGTTAGGGGTAAGTGACGCGGCGGGTGTCTGTCTAGCACACCCGATACGACAGAATTAAAGTCCCCGCCTATGATAAGCTGCCCCACAGGTAGAGTAAGTAGCAAAGCACTAAGGTCCGTCAGTGTTGTCGACTACAATCCTGGGGGTGCATAAACTGAGAGGAGGGTTACGGTTTGGCCCTCCCATGTGCCTGACACACCCACGTATCGCCCAAGGTCGTCTACGTAGGTCGATACAATTGATATCGGAAAAGATTTTTTAACCATGATTCCCACACCTCTCGATCCAGACGTGAAGCCCGCATGTGCCACCATCGAGTATCCCCACCTGCCCATTGCCCCACACTTGTTTCCCATCAGGTGTGTCTCCTGGAGGAGAACAATGTCAGGGGAAAGTCGTTTAATGTGTTGGGTCACCACACTACGCTTGATTTTATCCCCCAATCCGTTAACGTTCCAACTCAAGATTTTAACTTCCTTGTTACGCTGCATACCCATTGGTGTGTTGGTAGTGTATAAGCTGGTGCTGTGTCGTTAGATCTCATGCCGTCAATCATATAAACAGTAATAACAACCAAAAAAAGCCACGATCCCTCCCAACTCCCCCCCTACCTGCTCCCCTGCAATCTGGGCCTCAAACTGCCCATACAAACTAAAGATGCAGAGTGCCTGTCGCCCATCAGAAAAGGAAGAAAAAGAAAGAAACCAGCTAAAGGAAGAACGTGGGGGGAGGCAGTAACAGTTCCCCGATCCTCACTCCCAAGTATAAGTACATCTCAAGCATTGTTCAAGAAGGACAGACCGAGCAATGTCAGGCAGTGTCTCAAAAAGGCACCCGGTCCCGTACTAGGCGCCGCCGGGTTGCCCCTCAGGTAGACGACGCCCACCGCGGGAGTCCGTGAGACCATTATCTCACAGGCGTTGCAATGCTGCCACCCCCTGCAGCTCAGCCGTCTGATGTGGCACTTCCCCGGAGATCCCCCCGGTTATCCAGCCACTCCGACGCGGCCTCTGGGTGGTCGAAGAAATATGTTTTCCCCTCCGCTTCCACACGCAGCCTCGCAGGGAAGAGCATGGCGTATTTCAGGTCGTTGGCACGTAGTCGTTTTTTAACGTCTTGGAACGTGTGCCTACGCATCTGTACTCCGCGAGTAAAGTCAGGGAAAAAAGTAACGTGGCATTATCCAGGCGGAGCGGGGGGGGCGACCCTGGCAGTCTGGAGGAAAATGTCTCTGTCGCGATAATTTAGAAGGCGGGCCAGTATTGGGCGAGGCGGGGCCCCGGGCCTCGGGCGGCCCCCCAGTACCCTATGCGCCCTCTCAATGACAAAGAGTTTGGAGAGACCTTTTGGTTGTAACTTGGTCATGATCAAATTCTCGATGAAAAGGTCGACGGCAGGGCCCTCCATTTTTTCAGGCACCCCTAAGACGCGTACGTTATTGCGCCTCATCCTTCCCTCATAATCGTCGAGCTTATTCTCTGTTACTTTACGGAAGGCCTGTAGCTCTGCGACTTCAGTTTGGAGTTGAGAGGTATCGCCCAGTAGTCCCGCTGTAGTGAGTTCAAGCTGCTGCACCTTCTCCCTATACTTAGCGAAGTCGGCCCTGATGAGTGTCATCTCAGAGGAGAGAGTGTCTATGGACGTATGAACGCCAGTGATGGCCGCCATGAGGTCCTTCATAGTGGGCTCAGACGGGGCCTGCTCCGCGCCATGCTGGGGCACCTCACCCTGCACCCTCTTATCAGAATGGTCTGTCTTCGTACAGGTGTACCGATCCAACTTACTTTGCTGGGTTGTCCTGGCCCCTTTAGCGCTAGACATCGTGGAGCCCTCTGCTAGGCCAATGGAGGTGGTGAGGGCGCCTTTTAATCCGAGGGAAGCCAGAATCGAGAGATCGTGGCAGATACTTCTCCAAAGGGGGGGCGCTTTGCGCTCAGCCCGGGAGCGCTGCGGCGGAATATGGCGCCTCTCAGTATGCCGCACTCCCCGATGGGCAATCGAGTCCGCTGCGACTCATCCCCGACCAAGAGGGGCCCAGGTTGATTAGTGCACACATGCAGGGGCCCAGTAAGGGAGTGACCAGTTCTCGAGAGCTTGCCCACCTCTCATCTGTTATTTACTCGTAGTGCGAGCGTCAGGTGGAAAAGGGAGTTGCCGCACACCCAAACACCAATGTCCCCAGGGGGCTGTGCCACTAAAAGTCCAAACGTCTGGCCACCCTCAATGTCAAGGGCAAAGGTCTCGCCGCCAATTCTCCCGATGCGGGGCACACAAGCACTCCAACCCCGGCAGCGAGGCAGCACAGGCCGGAGCGTTCCAGGCCGAGGCTCCCCGTCGCCGCGCCCCCGCGCCGTACCTGGTATCAGAGTTCACCGCCATCCGTCCTCACGGAGCACTCCACCTCAGCGACCACCAGAAGCCGCCAGTCACTGGTCGGGGCCCCACACCTCCGCCGTCCTCAGCAGGCAGAATCGGGGGTCTCGGCGATGCTTCCAGAGGCGGGAGGGGGGAGGAGGGCAGCGAACACCCCCAAAGCACCCAGGTCGCCTCCAGAGTACCTCCGATGCGCTGTGGGGGTGGGGGGGTGACAGCGCCAAGGAGCGACGCGGTGCGCACCCCCCACCTTCTGGCAGAGATCTAGGCCCAGGCGTCACTCTAGCGCTGCTCCGGCAGCTTCCGGCAGTCTGCAGCCGCCCAGCAACCACGGCGTGCCGACGTCAGCCTTACTTCAGTCCCCTGCCGCGGGAACACCCCCGGGCCCAAGATGACGGGACCCGCAGCCTCGAACCAGCGGCAGCGCCGGGCACCAACAAGCCGGGTTAGGAATTTCCAGTCGTGGCACAGTCAGGTGCTGCGTAAGATGTCAGGATTAGTTGCAGGATAGTGAATCGGGAGGAGGTTATCGGCGGAGCCGAGGCACTACACGTCCATCTTGCCTCGCAGCTAGGCCACGCCCCCTATCCATGACTTTTAAAATAAACATTTACAATCACAAATCACACAGATTGCACACTGGGTCACACAGTCCTCGAATGCAGTGAATATGTAAAGAATGCACTTGTATATCCCCAAAAACTCATTGGGACTGTGACCAAGCTTAAGAGGCTACATGAAGCAGTTTATTTTCATTTTGGTATTAGCCTCACAATCAGTGTGTCATGTGCCCCTCAAGGTTAGGTCCTCATGGGAGTGTGAGCTATTCATTTAGTTGTCCATTTCATCATAAAATATCTGCCTCCAGACAATTAATGCACAAAAATACATCAATTACAGAAGTGTCTGCTCTGCCGACGGATTATTCAAAGGACGCGGTAGGCGCATCCTAACCGATTCGGACAGAGCCATAGGCTGCAAGTTGTTATGGTGACAGACGTGGGTGTATATTCGAAGGACACGGTAGCCACATCATAACAGATTCGTATGCATCTATTGGCTGTAAGTTGTTATGGTGACAGACACAGATTTCTATTCAAAGGACTCGCTCGGCACAACATGATCGATTCAGACACAGCCATTGGCTGTTGGTTGTTATGGTGACAGATGCAGGTTTCGGATTGTGTCCGCATTGGATGGAAACCGACTTGGTAACTTCCCATTGCCAATGTATCCAAGTCACTCATGGTCCAATGACATCTATTCTGACCACGCGGTAGGTGTGCCTTCTGCAAGCAATGTAATGCATTGGACCAATTCAAAATATGCGAACGATGCAAACCTATCGATTTGGCCGCATGGAAGAAGACCGCCTCTGCGGTTTAGATATAAGTCTGTCTGTTCCCTAAAGACTTCACTTGACTGCACTGCCTGCATCATTCCTGCACCTCCCCATCTCTCTGCTGCTGTGTCCACATCCTCTGGGAGTTGCTATGGCATGTACAGATGGCAGGGCCCCAGCTTTCACCCAGAATGAGAACCAGGTCCCACTTGACACCCTCCTGCCTCTGTATAGCCAGCTCTATGGCAAATCAGAGGAGAAGGTGAGTGATGATTACACTGCATTTTCATTGGACATGTGCAATTACCATGCACTACTAGCATTAGGAATCTCATAGGCTAGCATGTAAAATGTTGTTTTTTTAAAGTTCAACAGTGTGTAGATAACTGTTCTGGGCAGGTACACTGCTGTAGAAGTGTGTCTACTGGTGTAAACATCTTATCACTGTTCTCATGGGAAGGAGTCATCATTGTACGCAGGACAACTGCACAAAATCCCATTTGCCTACCCCTTAGACATTGTTGCTAATCTGACCGTGACCTATTTGTACAAGTGTTGGACTCAGAAACATGTTGCATGTGAACTAAGGGTCTTTCACCATGTCACCCTCACAGCTCAACTCCCATCAAAAAGCCGAGTTGTGGAGGACCATCGCCCGGAAGGGGCGCTCCGTGGGGGTCACAAACTGCCGCATCCGTTATTGACGCAGGACCTTCGTGGCTGGAGCAAGAAGATTGCTGAAGTCCAGCTGGGCCTGTCTGCTCCAGGCAAGAGGGGAGGGTGGCAAACACTGACCCCCCACATGCTCCAGATACTAGCTGGGGTCTTCCCTGACCTGGATGGGAAGTTGAAAGCCAAACTGCACCAAGGAGGAGGTGAGTGCCTAGTCTCACATCTTTTTTACAAATGCATGTTGTAGTACCTTAGCCTGTAGGCACTTTTGCAGTCTGTAAGAGACCCCAAATCACTGTTCAGTTTTAAAAGATGCTTATGCACAAGAATTATTAGATTCCTGGTTATGCGCCTTTCATCAGGGACATGTGAGGACTTTATTTTCAGGGTAGTGACAGTAGGGCCATGCTCATGTGATCAGCACAAATTATAACAACATGTGCATAGAGATAACCTTCAGGAGTAATGCGATTCGTCGACATGTGTCAGCACATTGACTAATGTATGTCCTGTTCTCAATGTGGTCTCAACAAATCTGTGAAGTATGTTGTTATTGGAGCACTCAAGTGTGGAAAGCCCATGCTATACATCCTGGCAGTCGGTGATGTCTATGTTGAGGCCTTGGTGAGGTTTTCTTGGTCAGTGTGCCAATGTTAGGTACCAGCCATGGTGCTCAGTATATTCAAATGTATCCTATGGGCCATTTACAGGTATGCTAACTCAGGTCACCTGTCACACTGGCCTTTCACATGAGTGGATGTTAGATTCCATTCTCTTAATTCAAACGAGTGAGTCCATGTGTCAGACTCTGTAACAGTGACAACACATGCCATTCAGTGTCAAATACAGGTGGTCACTGGTGGAAACATGGCTGCAATTGAAAGGTATGATGTTAGATACACATTCACAACGGTTGACATGTGTGTAAATGCTCTTGACTATTCATACTTGATGGCTTTGTAAACCATGTGTATGATGCATCTCTGTCAGATTCAGAGATGTCAAATGTGCATCATTTGGGTGTAAGTTAACAAATTGAGATGGTAAACAAGAGCAATGTAAGCTGTAGAAAGTGTGCAATATATCTAAAAGAAGTGAGGGGCATTCAGACTTGGCCCCTACAATTGGGGACTTCTGCAGGCTAGACATGATTGGCACACAGTGTTGACTGTACTCTTAAAGAATAGAGGTTCATTACTAATAGTTCGTACAGACAATTTACCTAGACGCACCAGTGGCATAGTGTTCAACCTGAAGCATTGTGGAGATGCAGTCATCGAATTTGGAAGTGTGTTGACTATTGTTCACATCTGAAACTGATGAACTGTTTCCAATGTGCACAACATTCTGAATCATCTTCATAACACTGTGCATAGATGACATAAGACCGTGGGCCACGTGCCTCTCACCCTAGCTATGCCTACTACCTTGGTGGCTCCACAAGAAGAGTCAGATGTGTGACCTGCCAGTAAAGCACTTAAGTTACAGAACAAATGAGCACAATCACTGTAATATGTATGATGTGACTTATACAATGACTACCCAGCTTGATGTATGACAATAAAGTCATATGACCTGTAACATCAGAGCCAATGGTTCCCAATTTGATGACTAGGGATTGAAGAATGGATACCAAGTCTCAATTCAATTGTGTGAATCCAATTTCCATTGTGAGGTCTAAACTCCCTTGCATGAGATGAGACAGGTATGTCATGAGACGAGACCGTCAGGAGCAAAAGAAGATACATCACCTGCTACATAGTGAAGTAGTTGACATTGTGATTGTGAAATTTGATATTGATACACCCAATGTTGCAGATAACATCATGTGTGAGGGAACAATGGTTAACAGGCATACTGGCAAGTGCCATGTACGGAACTATATTAAAATGTAATGGCACAAGTCCAAATTATGTATTTAGTTGATCTGTGAAGAGTTGTGATAATACCTATGTGGCAAGTACATATGGATGACTTATGTGATTCTTTTTCCTTCTTGTTCACAGCATTAGCACCGACCAGAGGGGGAGGCAGTATCACGGACAAAGGGGAAGCAGCTCGCCAGACTGGGTCCAGTGCTGAGTCTGAGGAGGAGAGACCCAGTGGGGTGGAGAGTGAGTTGAGCCAAATGAGGGAACGTCTGACGCAATATCTGTTGGATCTCCAGACAAGTCAAGCTCCAGTGATGACTCCTGTGTGGTGGTGGATAACACAGGGACTGACTCCTCTTTATCTGAGTCCACCCCCACCCCTAATAGGTCCACCCTCGCAGCTGCTCCCAGGACCAGCGTCCATGGCCTTTCCTCTAGAAGGGTACCCGTCTCCTTCGCACCATGCACCCCACCCCCTGCCCCTGTTTCCCTTGCTGCCCTGAGCGTGGAGGCCAATGACATCCTGAGGCAGATCTCTGTGGGGCAGACAGCAGTTCTGAATGTCCTCCAGGTGCATACCAACCATTTAACACAAATGGTATCATTCTTAGAGGGCAGTTACTCTGACATGTCTGCCCTACAGAGATCCAATCAGGCTTTGGCCTCCACACTGACGGCAGCAGTGTCCCAACTCCAGCTGTCCCTCCCCCTCCTGCCTCTTCCCCATCCACAGTCCTAACTACCCTCCCTGACCCAAGCACACGCAAACAAATGCATGCATCCACCTCAACAGCCACACGCAGCACACAAATATACATATACAAGGACAAAGCCACCCGCACGCACACTCCCAAGACAGACAGCACCCCCACCCCCACAGACACACCACCAGGCAACACACATGCATCCACAGACACTCTGCAGACCTCATAACCCTCTGCCTCCACAACCCCTACCCTCTCCTGTTCCCCCCTCTCAGCCCAGGTACTCAAACTCATTCCCCTTGGACTATTCCCTACCAAAACCTATCAACCCACTCCCAAGGAGAAGAAACCCACCACCCCAGCCCTGCCATCTACATATAAACCCCCTGAGAAGAAAAAAAGCCCCAAATCTCCCCCCGAAAAGCACACCCCCCCAAAATAAATCCCTGTGGTCTCATAAAACAAAACCCACTACAGTTACCCATACTTCCCCAAACCATCCCAGTACTTCCGAACCCAAAGAAACCCATCCCCAAAAGTCACCATCACTCCCTATTCCAGTTCACACAATTTGCAATTACACAATTCCAAAAATAGTGATGCCCGGCCCATCCCCCGCTCTATCTAGCCCTACCACTGCAGATGACCCTACCACTCAATCTGAGCCTACCACTACAGTGGACCCACCACCCCCTCAACCTGATCCACCCAGTGCAGTCATCCCACCCACACACCCTGATCCCATCCTTCCAATAACCCAACTCAGTCCTCCCTAGTTTTGTCCCTTTGGTGCCTGGCAGGCCCTCTAGATGCCCTTCCCAGTGGAGGTGACTCCTAGCAGCATTTGTGCAGGCAAGAGTCGATGGGCAAGATGATTGGTCCCATAAAGCCTATGAACATTTTTGGACTGGCCATTGGCCTTGTGCTATTTATTTATCTGCCTTTTCATGCAGAATGAAGCATGTTTACAGTTTTTATTTCTAATTTCTGTGTCCCCCAAACTGTTTTTAGTTAACTGTAAATCATGTACAATTAGCAGTGTAAGTATACAATGATGTTAGTATGGCATGGGTTGCGTATGGTCCATGGAGTATGTGCCCTTTGACAGTACTTTGTCAAGATTTTGTTGTCTACATTTGCTAGGTCTCATCATCCACATCAGTTTTGGCTAAGAGTGTGACATAAAGTTACAAACCTTTACTTTTTTACATCACAATTGCATATAGGTCATGCTTTCATATGTCAACATAGTGCAAGTGTCTCAAATTGCAACAGTTTAGAAGAAGCACGCTGCGTCTGTTTGTAATGTGCAGGAAGACCGCTGTCTCATTAATACACCTGGATACATATGGAGTTTGAATACATGGTAGTGACTTTGAACCCACCATTGTACACAAAGTAATGGTACAAATCTTTCATGTGACTTGTTAGTGGTGGACCCATGTCTGTGTCTTCTATAGATCTGATAGACTAGTGCCAATGACAACGTTGCCACAGGTGGCATGCCACTGTAGGCCAATTCCCTTCATGGCTGTGCACTCATCTGATACATTTCCTGTGTCCATGGTGAGTGTAAGGTAAGCAGCATTCTCACAGTCTTCCGACCCTGTTGCATCCAAGGACTCCACTCTCTGCAGATATTCCTGTTAGGCAAGGTGTCCGTGGTCTTAATAGTCCAGTGAATTCAAATTTAAATTTCAGTTATTCCATCCTGCTTTTGTTTGGGTACATCTAGTGAATGGTGTGTGTCCAGGACATGTCTCAGTAAGTTACTGTGTTTTACTGTCTTTACTGGGACACAGTTGTTGTATGTGTTAGTTGAATGTATACACAGTGTATATGGAACATGAATATTTGTCACACAATTGGAATTATAGTGATGACATGGTGTGATTGTAAAATTGTACAGTAGCTGGTGTTGTAATGTAAAGCTAATTCTGGCCTTAAGCCACAGTTATAGTGTGAGAGTCTGTGCATTTACCAATTCCGTTAAGCAGACATGGGCAACATCATGCTCATGTGATATTAAGATTGTCTTGGTGCACACATGGCTGTGCTTTTGTGTATACGACCATATAATGATGCACCAGACCAGACTATGGTAAGCAGCATGATGTGGATGTATTATCTATCCCAGGCTGATGTTACTATCAATATGTTGGGCAAGCTTTAAAATGAGTATTTGTGTGATAAGTGAATTTGAGTATGTCTCCATGGCCAGAGAGGATGTCTAACAAGCTAACTGTAGGCAAGACACAATGCATGGTACTTCAGGTTTGTGGTTTTGTTGTTTGTTCAAATATTTTTTTGCATTGTGATAAGCTTTGTGTTGTTGATTCAAGGAAACCTACTGTGTATCCTGGTTTGTCAAGGGTTGGGTTGTTGTAGTCATAGGGATATGTGTCATGAATATGTGTCTCCCTTTTTAACCCAAATGAGCAACTTGCCAGTGCATTTCACATATATGCACAATTTCTAAATGTTGTTGTGTCAGGCATTGTATGCAGAGATTGGATATGACACACATAACACTGTCACTAAGATGGCAGACAGTTTGTATGTGCCAAATGCTGTGATGCTTATCTCAGTTAGGTGACACACATGTGACCTAGCTACAAATGGTTCAGGAGTTGTCACAATACTGTCTTGAGTGGATTGTGCTTGGTGTGTCCAAGAAATGTCATCTACTTGTTCAGGGACAATGCTGGGTGCTGCGTGGTCTTTGTGTGTCATTTATGTTTCAGACATTCAGGCAAACTCTAATCATTTTAATGTTTATTTTTTATTTTTAGAACATGTAATTGACCTGTTGGTAATGAGAAGCAATGTCAAGTCCTGTTGGTCCATTATGCGTGTACAACATTTGTTTGTGCTTGGTAATCCAAAGCCCCTTCTAGCCCCCTCATGTGACACAGCGGAAGGTATACCTATTCAGCATGACAATGCACAGCAACAATCCCCTTCTTGGCTCAATTCATGTAAGCAGTCTGAACCTCAGTTGATGGTAATAGAAGTGGTGTAGGGTGGTTTAGTTCAGGGTGGATGCTGTGTGCCAGTCTGGGATGACGCTGCCCGTGGTCAGCTGCCCAGGGCCTCACAAATGCGAATGACTACAGAGCCCAGAAACAGAGCACTGCCTTTATTGTGCAGTCTCTGTTACGAGCAACAGGTGGACAGACCCCTCTCTTGGGTTTGCATCCATAGTGCATCAGGGTGATGCAGAATCGACACACAACACCCCTCACCTGGGACATTTAGGAATGTGCTGAGATATCAATGTGTTTGGCACAAAAACTCCTTTCATTCATGGACTAGAATATCATATTTTTGAAACTGCCATGGCTTTTATGCCACACTTGACTTGTGGTCACTCCAGACACAGCGTACCCAATCCATTGTCATCATTACGGCATGTGGCCACATCACTTGTGAGTGCTGTGGATGTGACTGCAGCCTGCCCCTGCCTGGATAGACTTTGGTAAATCCGATGTTACGCCCCCACAACTGAAGTCTGACATGCATGATGTAATCTCATCATTTTGTGCACTGCTTAACTGGGGTGAGTGCCAATTGTGAAGATTTGTGAATGGGTGTGGTGATGTATTTAGCACAATATTCAGCTGACAATTGTTTTGTCTGTCTGTGGTTCGATTTTATAGTTTCAACCACACATCATTCGTAGTTGAACATATGATTTGTGTAGGTTGTCATTTGTGCATGACTGACAATGGAATCGTTTTGAGCTATGCTTGATGCAGGTCCATATCACACAGAGCTAAACTAGGGGTGCTGTTATGTCTATTGGATTGCCCTGCGCTACACGTGGTAAGCTGAGTGAACTGTGAGTGAACAGATGTGTTGTGGGCCCGTCTGCTGAGCAGATGCTACAGGAGCCAGTGTCACACCCATGCTTTTAGTTGCCACACAAGGAAGGAGGTGGATTTTTGAATGTGAGGCCTAGCTGCAGATGTGTTTTGCAAGGTTAATGTGGCATGGGCTAAGCTAGTTGAAACAAGGGTAGAGGTGAGAGAGACTTGTGTTTCCATTTTGGGAATGAAGTGGAGACTTGTACATAATGGGTGCCGGACAAATTTAGAGCTTTTCAGAGAGCGTAAGGTAGAGGTTAAGTTCAGAGGCAGTTCTTGTGTAGGTGACGTGAAGAATCCTCATTGTTTCAAAGTGAGTGGTTTGAAATGTTGGGGTGTGAATCAGAGTGTGTGACCTTGTAAGACTGGTTAAATACTGTGCAAGGGACGCGCTTTCCTTGACTTCCTGGGCACTTTTTGGAGCTTCTACATACCTCGCTAGCCGTGAGGGGAACGGCTCTCCTACCCGGAGCTTCTGGGCAACCTGCTGCAGTGCCGTGAGGGGAACGGCGGTTCTCGAGAAAACTACCATCCCCAGCATTCCCTCTCCCGGGCGCCTGCCTACAGCGTCATCAGGCTGCGCCGGGGAGGGTTAAAGGCTGGGACGAAGAGCCACTGCGCGGGACGCGCTTTCCTTGACTTCCTGGGCACTTTTTGGAGCTTCTACATACCTCGCTAGCCGTGAGGGGAACGGCTCTCCTACCCGGAGCTTCTGGGCAACCTGCTGCAGTGCCGTGAGGGGAACGGCGGTTCTCGAGAAAACTACCATCCCCAGCATTCCCTCTCCCGGGCGCCTGCCTACAGCGTCATCAGGCTGCGCCGGGGAGGGTTAAAGGCTGGGACGAAGAGCCGCTGCGCGGGACGCGCGCGGGCCGCGGCCGGGCGAAGCCCGGGCCAAGGGCGGGCCCGTCCTTGCCCGTCAAAGCCCGGAAAAGGCTGGGCTGGGCCCATTCCCTAACATCTGTGGTGGGACTTTGCTCTGCCACAGCTCTCCTCGTCGCTGCTGTAAGGAGTTGGCGCCAAGAACTGTGAGTTGCCAGTGGGATACGCTACAATTGTTTTGCTGTGCACCATATCAAGCTTCAGTGCTATACTAATGGAAGGCGGGTTGCTCGTTAATAAGTGTGGCCGTACTTGCCTCAGTAGCATGTCTAAAAGGAGGGCTGGTGACAAACCGGGGGGAACACTGGACGATTATCTAATAAGAGCAGAGTCAGCTTTGAACCTCGAGATTCAAGCGGTGGAACGTAGACTCTTCCTAGATCCCACTAATTCTTCCCTTCCATGTGCCCAGATACAGTCTGGCTCGCCTGCCTATGATCATACTAGCCCTACTGATGGTATCACCTCTCCTCCCGCACTTACTCCCCCTGTGCAGGAACCTTTGGGCCCAGTTCAGGGTTATGCTTCCATTCAGAGTCCTTCCAGGGTTACAACAAGAGGGAGGATGGCCCATAAAGCTAAAGGCAATACAAAAGCGGTTATTAATAAACAACCGAGAGGTCAGGGAAAGAGTAAACTTATTGTCGAGTCGCTCTCTCTTAAGCCTAGCGGGCCCCCTGTAGAAGGGAGTGTCTTGGACCTAAACACTATTCCTACTAGCCAGGCCCAGTTACAACCTCTTTTGGATTTACTTCTTGCCGGCCTTAAAGATCATCTATCCTGTCTCCTTGCACCTGTACACCAAAAATTGGATCTTGTAGCCAATAGGTTGGACCAATTGGAAGCTAGACTTTCTGGTAACAAGAGCTTAGTCCCAGGGCCCCCCTTGCCATCGAACGGGGTGTTGTCAGTGGAGGTGCCCAACGAGGCTGGTAGCTCAAGACCACCAAGACCAGTGGGGGTAATGCCTTTGCTACCATCTATAGGGGAAGAGAACGTTACCGCCCCAGGTCATGCTGCTGTTACCGACAGGAGTATTTATACTCGTCATGACCTGCAAAGACGCCCCTCTCAAGTCAACAGGGTTGGTACTGAAGGGGTGGGAGCGGGGCTCTCTCCACCCCCTACTAGTCTACACCTTCCGCCCCAAGCCACCCCTTACACGATCATCTTGGCAAATGTTCCACCACTCCTGGAAGGATCCTACAAACATTGGTCCAACCTTAAGAATAAATCCCTTCATTACTTGAGTTCCAAAATTGGTAACAGCAAGGCCCTATTTGATGACTTCAATATGGTTAGACGTATTAATTGGATCGGTCAGTCTCACAAGTCTTTTCCTGGGGATTGTGTTGTGTTAAGCTTCAGGTCACCTGCTTTAGTCAAGTACATACTGGAAGCTGCCCACCACCTCCCCCATGCCCCTAACACAATCAAGATCCTCCCTTTGGGCTTCTTTTATAGGCCAGGCTTTTTACAACCCCTACGGGAAAATTGTAATTTTCCAACATTTCCCGTCAGGTCTGACATGCCCCTTGCGACTTTCAACCGCTTTGATATTCTTTCTACACTGGAGGATAATGATTGACACATGGATGGCTCCCTACGTACCCCAGTGCTTGCCCTAGGGTTGGTGGGTCCCAATTGTCATCTGAGCCATGATTTTATGATCGAGACACCCCCCCCTAAAGATCGTTCCTGTTTGATTATCTCACCTGGTCACATCTTGATACCATCTGTTGAAACGTTCGATTCTCATCATGTCTCGGGTCAAGCAGCCGAAACCAGGGTCGAGAAGTCTACATTAAAATTGGGCTCCTGGAATATTGCAGGGCTGGGGTCAAGGCTCGAGATCCCTGATTGGGCTGACTTTATTGACGAGTTCGAAATATGGACATTTCAGGAGACTTGGGCACTGCATCCTCACTTTCGTACAGGGTTTTTGAATTTCCACAAACCTGCTGTTAAGAGCCATAGAGGCAGACCCATGGGGGGCTTAACCACCTGGATCCGTCAATGTGAAGGTGTTACTGTGTCAGAGGTTCCTATTGATAGTCCTGATATTTTGATAATCAGGGTCAAATCTTGTAGCGGCCCCGATTTTCTTATAATTAACATCTATGTAAGAGGTCTCCCGGGAGGCAAGTGCTCTCCCACTTGTCTACTACTGGAGAATCTTCTGGAGACCGCTTCTATGTTCACGTACAAGATTGTGGCTGGAGATTTCAATGTTTGTTTTGAGCCATTGGGGGCCGATTGTGGGGACTTCACCGAGGAAGAAGATTCATCCTGGGGTGTTCCCATGTTGGAGCTGGAACCAGTTAACAAATGGTCTCAAGCTGCTCTTTTTATGAAGGGTTTATGTTTAAATCAGGGCATGAGAGCAGTAAATGGGCGAACTAAATCTGACAGGATGGGGAGGTTTACATTTGACAATGGTAGGTCAGGGAGCCGAATTGATTATATATTAGCCAGCTTGGATTTGTGGCCACTCATAGACGACATGGTGGTAGTAAGTAGAGTCGAGAGTGATCACAATCCCCTTGCACTGTGTATTAAGGTTAATACTTTTGCAGCCTCCCCTACCTACCCAGATGGCAGTTCCCCTATAGATGTCATTGTTACCAACGACCTTAGAAGGGTGAGATGGCCGAAGATTGCCACCTGTGAATCTTCACGTGTGGCCATCAGGGAATTAATCAACAGTACCCTGGCCACACTTAATAAAATGGAATCCCAAAACTTGATTAAGGATAACATCCGGGATTCCCACAATAAACTCTTCGCGGAGCTCAAAACTTTTTTTGTGAAAAGCCAACCCGCCACCGGTAGGGGTAAAGAGTTGAGACCACGTACATGGTTCAACAAGGACTGCAGAATGGCTCAAAGTGCCCTGAAAGAGGCCATTAAATTAGGCTCTCTTTCTATCATCCAAAAGTGTAGACTTGTTTACAAAAATGCCCAACACAAGGCCAAGCAAAATTGGGATGAGGAGCGTTGGAGGGATTTATATCAGGCTTGTCATGATCGCAACATGGTCCAATTCTGGCATCTCCTTAAATGGGGTAACTCCCCCTCGGATATTCGCCCCTCTAATCAAGTAGAACCACAACAATGGGTAGCGTATTTTGAGGAACAATTTAAGGTTGGTGCTTTAACGGACAGGCAGTTTTCTTGTCCTCTAGTTGCTGAAAATACTTTAAAATGTTCCCCTGATGAAACCAAGTTAGTCCTACGCTCGATTAAGAGTGGTAAAGCCCCAGGTCCTGACTGCATCCCTCCCGACCTATTTATTCAGGAACAAGATGTATGGATTCCTTACTTGACCCTCCTGGCTAACGCCCTTGCGGGTGGTGCTGTAGTCCCTGACTCGTGGCTCGGGGCAGAGATACTGCCGATATATAAGAAAGGCGATCGCTCTGCCCCGGGTAACTACAGACCCATTAGTCTAATAGACGCAGTACAAAAAATTATTGCCCGCCTTGTACTTGGTCGTATCCAAATTTGGATGTCTGACTTTGACGTGCTGTCTCCACTTCAGGCAGGGTTTCGGTCCCACACTGGGACCCTGGACCAAGTATTTAGGGTAGTACTTCTGTATTGGAAGGTTGTCTTTCTGGGGGGAGGCAAATTGTATGCAGCCTTTGTAGACTTAAGGTCTGCGTTTGACCTTGTGCCGAGGGACAAGCTATGGAAAGTTCTCTTGGACATGGGCATGCCAAAAGATCTGGTTTCTTTTTTGGTCACCATACACGAAAATACGTATGCCCGTGTCCGATGGGGTAAACCCGGGGAACTGACCGATAGATTTAAAGTATCCAAAGGTGTACGACAAGGGTGTGTACTCGCACCCACCCTGTTTTCTTTATTTATCAATGGGGTTGTAAACTACTTCTTAAATAGCCCTACAGATGCACCTACATTGGCAGGAATGAAGATTCCCCTGCTCATGTTCGCGGATGACACCCTTTTGATCTCGAGGACGAGACATGGACTGCAGTTGGCCCTGTCTCGCTTCGAGATCTTTTGCCGCGAGCATGAGTTGGAAATAAACGTTGGGAAGACCAAGTTTATGGTTTTTCGTGGCCCTCGGCGGGTTAAGGCGGAGGTGTGTTTGGGTGTTGTCAACTTATCCCAAACGGCAGTATTTACTTATCTTGGAGTCACCTTTAGCGAGACGTGCAGCTGGTCTCACCAGCTGGATCTTCTCGCGCTCAAGCATGCCCAATTGGGAGGAGCTTTGTTGACAGAGCACAAACACTCTTTAACAAAACCAATAGCCCCACTCACGAAGATCTACGGCTCCAAGATTTTACCTGCAATTTTATATGGAGCTGAGATCTGGGGCTTTAATAACTTGTCCAAATTGATAACTGCCCAGAATAAATTCCTCCGGTCAGCTATTGGGCTTCCCCAATCCACTCCACGCATCCCTCTTTTGTTTGACCTGGGAATTCAGCCTATAGAGGACTGCGCAGGGTATAGACCCCTGGCGTTCTGGCGCCGCTTGTGGACGACCCCCGAACTATCTAACTATGCAAAAGCCCTTCTGGAGATCAAAGGGTTGGAGGGGTCGCATAGGATTCCCTGGTTGTCTAGCATCAAAACCCTGTTATATGATCTCGGGATGCGTGATCTATGGATTAACCCTGATACAGAAGTTTTCCCGGCAAAAAAGGTGCTTAAGGATGCGTACTGGAATTACATTAAGAATAGGAGATGTGCTTCCCTTACAGGTTCCACAATGACTGCTTCTTTTCTAGTTTTTAAGGATGACTCTGTCTTTGAAAGTTACTGGGATACCATCTTGAAGTTCCTAGATCGTAAGTTGTATCACCAGTTCAGAGTGGGCGCTCTACCACTGCGAGGACTCACCAAAAGTTGGAGTCCTCTTGGTAGTGATAAATGCCCATTCTGTGTTGACAAGATTGAAACCATGGACCACTTCCTTTTTTGTTGCCCAACTTATCAACTTCCTAGACGTATCTGGCTTCGACCTGTATGCAGACTAATGAGCACTCGTTCTGCACAGGTCGCTAGTAGAATTTTGAAAACCGATACTTCCACTCCTATAGTAATTGGTGTTGCTAAATTTATTAGTTGGGCATGGATCCTTAGGGCCAAGAAACTGAAGCTGTAACCTTTGTTCCTTGCTGCCACACAATAGTATCTACTTTGATCCATGGCATAAACGGCACGTCTCTCTTTGCACTTTATTGTATTTTTTAACATGATGTGATCATTTTTAATTCACTATTTTATCTACCATTTTTGTATTGTACATGAATTGTTTTGTAGTCGATTTGTCTAATATGTGTAGTATGTCTTTTATGATGCAAATCGAATAAAGACTTTCTGACTGACTGACTGACTGATATGCTAGGAATACGGACAAGTGATAGAGATAGAACCAGCTAGACAAGGTTGGAATCTGGCAGGAAATGAGAGCTGTAGTCTGTGGCACTACAGTGAGAGATGACTATAACAGGGCAGCGTCACTGAGTAAGGATAGTTGTTAGTGTGCATAAGTCAATGGAGGTATGGAGCATGGGGCTCAGATCTGGATGTGAAATGGCCACGGTGAGACAAGGTTAAACTTGACATTTGTAACAAAGTGGATAAGTGTATGTCAAGGGTATACACCAGTTGTGAAAGTTTGGGTGCTGTATCGTGAAATGTGAGGTGTTATCCAGTTGATGTATGTTGTGTTTGATCCTGTGGATGCATTTGTTTTTAAAATGATTATCTGTAGAACTTAAGCAGAGTAGGGTGGATGAATGGTGATATGCGAATGACGGAGGACATATTCATTGAGCAATGTAAGTGTCTTGTTTAGAGATGTGGTGATGTGTTAAGTGTGCATGTCAGAGTGGGCTGTGATGCTACACAGTGTGATATGAGTGCAGTCCATGACATTACTGAGGGTGAAACTGGTGATGAGAGTTGTCCATTTGACATGTTACGTTTAACGTCTGCTGAGGAGGTGATGAGGACAGAACATTTTGTGCATGTCTTGTATGTGAAAGGTGTTGTGTACATAGTGATGAATAGTGGTGCTGTGAATGTAGGTGTGGATGTAAGAAGGGCAGCGCCAGTGTGAGATTGTGAGATTCGGGTTGGAAGAGTTCGAGTACAAGGCTGTAGCTTTTGGGGCAGACATACTTTTCCGGATAGCTGCACTAGAGGGGGCTTATGACGTGCTTGTGTATGTATGATAGTTCTGAGAGATGAGCATGTAGTTTGAGGTGGATGTGAGAGGGTTCATACCCGCACAAGTAGAGATTGTGCAGGCCAAGAAGTAATGTTGAAATGTACATATGTGTAGATTATGTAGATGTAAGTAGGCAAAAACAGTTGCCAGGTGAAATATGAGAATGTAGTATGTGTTTGCTGCAGCTTGCTGTCTGCCACTGAATGTTCATGACTGATTGTTGGAATGGCCGCTTTGAGGACACTGGCATGTGCAAACCCTATTGGCATCACAGGACAAGTTACCTCCACCTACCCTACACTTGCCTTGTCTGAGTTGTGTGTGGGAATAAGTGTTGAGTTACCGTTTGTAGGTAAATGTTGTCACCGATTGATCATTCTTCCTCTTGGATACTGCCCTGGGATGGAGGTGGTGATTGCTTATATTGAACTATCATAATGCAGAAACTTTGGATGGCAGTCCATTGCTAAGAGGGCTGAAGCCCCCCAAGTGAAAAGTCAAGGATGTGTATTGGTGGGCCACCTGGGGTCAGACTACTCCAGAAAGACATCCCCACACTTCCCAGTAGACTACATACACATGGGTACTAATGGCATTCTGACTTTGAATGTCAGAGGTATGGGGACACCAAGTGAGATGGACTCATTGTGATGATATATCTGGTTGTGCAGCTAAAACACATTGTACTGTAAGCAAACACATATGTGACACTGGAACAGTACACCCAGTTCCTTTGCATTGTCAATATTTTTGAACCTCTAATCTGCTTTGGCAAGGGTAGCCCTTGTATGCGTCCATACGAGGTCACATTTACTGCATTGAAAAGAGTACACATACCACAATGACTTCCTTTGAAAAAATTAATAATAATTTTTTCTTTTTTGTAAATAGAAAACATGAAATTACACATATATAGAGACATCTACATAGCAAACATATATAGACCTGAACATAAGCCAATTTTTTGTTGCCTATATCCACATATTTTTACAATAAATCAGTGTTCGCACACTTAATCTAGGCAATACACTGTGAGGTAATCCTCTATGCACATGAGGTTACACCTATACAAACATTTTCTCAATGTGCCTTGAAAATACAATAATAAATCTTGTTTTCAAGTGGATTCCTCCCATCAAAACTGTCGACGCGTTTCAGCCCTCATTCCTTCCGGGCCTCTTCAGGACAAGAGTAAAGGACCAACGTGGGATTAACAAGTTCAGGCTCTTGTGCGTGCTCCAGGCAAGCGGTGCCCCCCACCCCGTGGGGAATAATGTCTGCCGTAAAACATGGTTCTGTCACCTCTCAGTTGTAACTAATACTCTGGATTATGGCGTTCAACCCTGGCGTGCACTCGCTCCCTCAATGGTGGATTCCCGTCTGTAATGCTAGGGGTCGCATATCTGATAAGAATAGCTGCTCCAGTATTCCAAAAGCGTTAAAGCTCCGACGCGCTCAAGACAAAATACTTGCACCACTTTGCATTGGCCTGGTGCAGACTGGGGAAAAAGTCAGTCTCGTGGGGTGGTTTACAGAGGCCCCAAAAAACCAGCTCACAGGTGATCCTGGTGCACCGGCACATCGACCAATGCCCACTTGCCCACATTCCCAATCCAAGCCTATATAGAACACTTTCTGATAGAACTCAATGCCCATAGGGCTCAATGGGCTTCAGCCCCCCGTCGTGTGTGTCAGCCCAGGCTGAGACAGCTTCCCCACACACACAGACAGTTCTTGAGCTGCTGTGGGTGGCTGGTCTATCGTCTTTGCGCAGCAGCAACCAAGTATTTCACAGGTTTTAAGGGACCATTTACTAGATGATGAGGCTTTGGTGATTTTTCAACAGTCTCTAGAGCACCAGCATCTCCACTCTGCCCATTCCTTAAAGTTGACAATTACTTTTGCTGACACAGTGTGAGAATGCATTCCAAGCCAAGTAACCTTAGGCTTTGTTTTTTTGCAGTTTTCTGCAGCTTCTACTCCACCTCGAGCTATTGAGGCACTTTGCATGAGCACCAGTTACATTATTCAAAGACACTTTGCTGAGAGTATTACCTCCCACCCCCAATTGGCTACACATTGCTGGGAGTATTAACCCCCACCACCCCAATCGGCTCTGTATTGCTGGGAGTATTACCCCCCCCCCCCCAAATGGCTCTATATGGCCGGGAGTATTAGCCCCCCCCCAATTTGCTAAACATTGCTGGGAGTATTAGCCCCCCATTTGGGCCTACATTGCTGGACGTATTAGCCCCCCTAACCCCCCCAAATTGTCTCTACATTGCTAGGAGTATTAGCTCCCCAATTGGCTGTACCACCCCCAATTGTCTCTACATTGCTGGGAGTATTTGCCCTGCTATTGGCTGTACATTTCTGGGAGTATAAGCCCCCCGCAATTGGCTCTACATTGCTGGGAGTATTAGACCCCACCACACAATTTGGCTCAACATTGCTGGGAGTATTAGCCCCCCACCCCCCAATTTGGCTCTACATTACTGGGAGTATTAGCCCCCCCCCCCATTTGGGTCTACATTGCTGGAAGTATTCGCCCCCCAAACCCCCAAATTGTCTCTACATCGCTGGGAGTATCAGCCCCCAACCCCAATCGGCTGTACATTTCTGGGAGATTTAGCCCCCAATCCCTAATTTGGCTCAATATTTCTAGGAGTATTAGCCCCCACCCCCATATTTGGCTCAATATTGCTGGGAGTATTAGCCCCCACCCCCTAATGTGGCTCTACTTTGCTGGAAGTATTAGCCCCCCAAACACCAATTTGGCTCAACATTGCTGGGAGTATTAGCCCCCCCACCCCCCAATTTAACTCAACATTGATGGGAGTATTAGCCCTCACCCCCCAATTTGGCTCAACATTGCTGGGAGTATTAGACCCCCAACCCCAATTTGGCTCAACATTGCTGTTAGTATTAGCCCCCCAATTTGGCTATACATTGCTGTGAGCATTAGCCCCTATCCCCCAATTTGGGTCTACATTGCTGGAAGTATTCGCCCGGACTTTTGACACTACATTGCTGGAACTATTAGCCCCCCCAACATTTGACACTACATTTCTAGCAGTATTCTCCCCCCGACTTTTGAAACTACTATGCTGGAAGTATTCTCCCCCCGACTTTTGACACTAAATTGCTATAAGCATTCTCCCCTCCAAATGTGGCTGTAGTTGCGCCCCTGCTTTCTCTTGTAATGTCTTTTTCGGGTAGTTACATTATTCTGTAGGGGTAGGTGTCTAATTTACCATCTGCGATGACCGCGTTGGTTGGGGTTGTAGTATTCATCGTAGATGTACAATAGAGGGATGACATGCGAGATGGAATGCATAGCTACACAGTCTCAGTTACAAGAATCATGTTGTGATGCGATTCGGAGCAGAAATACTCCCCTTTCGACTGCTCTGACGCGTTGGTTGGTCCGACAGATTCGGTGCGTCGGAAGTACACATCGTATTTGGGTGGGCGGATTCGGACTAGGAAGTGGCTCCGAACGGCTACATTCATCGTTTTCGGTGGCTTCTCGTTTGGAATTTCCTGTCGGATTTGGAGAAACCGAGTCTGTCGGTAAGCAATGAGTTTTAGGCATCGTAATGCGTTGGTCAGGTAAACCGATTCCGAGTACGAGTTGGTCGGTAGGTCTGACTCCAAAAGGCTCTCCGATGCCCTTCCAACGAACATCGCAATGGATCCCTAAATGTAAGTGCAGAACTTTAACACTGCAGCCCACAGTGGGGTAAGCATGTTGTAAGTAATTTTTCTACGACACTTGATACGTTTATCCCGTTACTGTCCCGCATAGATGTTTGTATGCAATGGATCAATTATTGTAAGCGATATGGCCATGATGATTTCTGTACAATGATAAAGTTTGTAAGCAGCAACTCAAATAAGAAAATAAAAACAGATTTCAACTAAAAAAATCAGGCGCAGGTTGTTGGGTTTATAGGAGTAAAGGGTGGGATGTTAATTAAATATAATTAATGTATTAATAGTTAATTATTAGTAATTGTTTAATTGACAATTAATTATGTAATTAAGATATGTTTTATGTTGTATATTAGGTGTGGGTTGTTTGTAAGGATAAAGGGTGGGAAGTTCATTAAATATAATTAATATTATTATTTGTTTAATTGATCATTAATTTTGTAAAATGTGTAATTATTATAGTTGTAAAGATATGTTTAGGTGTGTGTTGCTTAGTTTGTAGAGGTATGGGGTGGGAAGTTATTTTAGTAATAATAAATGTACAAATAGTTTTTCATTATAAATTTGTATTATTTATTATGTTATGTGTTAATTTTGTTATGCTTTTTAATTCGACAGAACATTATATGTGTTGGTTGTTATGACTGTGAGAATATAATGTGGTGTATTAATATTATTTGTTTTACTTTATAATATTTATGAAACATTGTAATAAATATGCAATTTGTTGAATTTTAAAATATATATATCTATTTATATATTTACATACCTTCACTGAAAAAAACCATAGGTTTCAGGCACGTTATAGCTAGAAATTAGCATTTAAAAAATCTTAAAAATTCACTGAAAAAAACATAGGTTTCAGGGGCGTTATAGTTACTTGGACATTTCATTCGTACAAAACCATTGAAATTCCGCTGTTATAGTTAGTTCAGCTAACTCTAACTCGCGCCCCCGCAATGCACTGGTGATGACATTACATCATTCAAGACATGGTCAGTGACATCACTGATGATATCTAAAAGGACATCACTGATGACGTTGTGAATATTACGCAGAGAACGGCTTTCTCTGCTTCACAGACCCCTCTTCATCTTTTATCACTGGGCCAAAGTGGTTGTTTCAACAAGCCGAACTTTGCCATGAGCTCTGGGAGGAGAATTATTTAACCACGGCCCCCTGACAGCTACAGCACTGCACGCTTTGAATACCCATCGCGTTGGAGGAGCAGGTTGTGTCGGAGGACCCATCTGAGCATCTCCAATTACCCGTTGGTGAGTAGGAGCAGCATATAGCGTATGTCAGGTTTAGAAGAGGAGCAGTTAATATCCTCCAGTTAGACCAGACTGTGGTAGTTCTGGGTGGATTTCAAATATATAGATTGCACCACATCATGTCCAACGAAGCACTGCGAGAGAGGGAAGCAGCTGCGGATGAACTATTTGGCAATCTTCCAAATGTACCAAGTCCAGCAAGAAGCACGGATATGCATGCAGGCATTAGCGATGACAGTTACACGACTAAGCTGAAAGTCCTGGAAAACCTCATGCGCACAGAAATCACTAAGTGGTGGGAAGCTAAATCTCTACAAAAATATCGGGATGCAGATCGTGTTCCACGCGGCCCGAGAATAATGCTGGCACCCAGTTTCGAACAGCCTAACCCTGATATGTTGAAAGAATGGACCATGAGCAATCTGGAGGCCTCAATGTGATTGGTCATTGTACTCATTAAATATGCAGAGATTGACAGAGTCAAAATTCAAAATGACATTGATCGTCTTAATGAGGAACTAGACGCCCTAGACCAAAAAGATGCCATCACCAAGGTCAGAGAAGAAATTCGGACGCGTTTAAAAAAACTTGAAGACACCATCAAGGCGAGAAAAGTATTTAAGTTTGCACGCGACAAAACAGACTATGAATGTGGACAGATCTTCACATTCGCTAGAAAATATGATGCCATAAGATCGCAGCGTATGAGCAAACAAAGTCAAACAATGCATGCCAAACCACTCACTAACAACGCAGACGGCGCCAAATCCACATCTATATCAGACATCAGTTCCTTAGCTGAAAGTGGAACTGATATGGATGACGGAGGCAGATGGTGCAACAGGAACATGCCCGGGATTGTGAATCCCAGCCCTGGCGAAGAGATGGATTTTTTTAGTCTACGACAGGCGCCAAACCCTGAGGCCGCGACCGCTGAGGACGCAAAATGCCGGCGCAACAGAAGGAGGCGGGAGAGAATGAAACGCCGAAAAGCCAAAACAAACGAACAGAAAAAGAGGAAACTGGAGGAAAAAGTAAAATCCGACACTAAGACAATCATTAATCTTAGCACAGTCAACCTGACTGAGGCGGAAACACAGCTCCTCACGCTAGGGCTCACGTTTTGCCCTGAAAGCACCTTTGACTACAGCAACACCAGGATCGATGTCCACAAATTCATAAGGAAGTTGAAGTTAATTAAATTTTTCCAATTAAAACAAAACAATGCCAATCTCTCCAGTACTTCGACACCTCTGATATCGGATGAACAAATCCTGACCGTGGCTGACATTCCAACACTTCGCATCATGGGAGAATTAGCTGCACCCGGCACACCTAAGCCAACACAGCAGCTATTGCAGGATGACGGTATCGAAAGTTTGTGTAGAATACCGAGCCCCTTTAAGCCACATTCCACTTTCACACCTATCATGCCAAGGGATGCAATAGACATTTACAACGATGTTATCACTGATGAACTCAAATCCCTTCACCTTAAAACTGCTAGACAATCGACCTACAAGTGGCAACGTTATCATAAATACAATGATCTCATGAAGAAGCTAAAAAACAACAATGAAGTTATCATCAACAAAGCTGATAAGGGTGCAACATTGTGTTGTGGCCACGGAACTTGTATCTCGAGGAAGCCAATAGGCATTTAAGTGACACCAGCTGCTATTAATTATCTAGCCATAAGGAAGTGACCAACAGCAATAAAGACCTCATAAAACACCTTAACACCTTTAGGTCGCAGGGCCAACTGAATAAAGATGAAGTTTCATTCCTCAACAATGAGTCACCGGTTCTCCCCATTCTTTATTTTCTACCCAAGGTGCACAAGAATGTGACCCCGATTCCTGGTCGACCCATCATCTCGGCTAGGAAGAGCATGTGCGAGAACATTTTCAAATACGTCGACTACTTTCTCCAAGACTTGGTCTCCAGCCAAAAATCCTATCTGAGAGACACAAGTGACTTTTTAGTTAAAGTGAAAGATATACCATTGCACGAGGACTACCTGCTCATTTCCCTAGAGATCACATCGTTATATACGAGTATTTGTCACCAAGATGGGCTGTCTGCATGTCGGTATTTCCTGGGTAAAAGACCGATAAATTGCCACAGACATAATGACCTCATATTGTTCCTAATTGATTGGTGCCTTAGGCACAATTTTTTCATGTTTGATAAGAAAGTTTACCAGCAACTCAGGGGTGTGGCCATGGGGGCCTGCTTCTGGCCTAGCTATGCATGTTTACATGTTGGCTGGTGGGAGGAGCAGGTCCTCATGGTCAAACACTCAGGGGCATTCAACAACAACATAGTGTCTTGGCTGCGTTACTTAGATGACGTTTTTTTAATTTGGCGAGGTGATGTGAATAGTGCAAGAGCTTTCATTGATGAGATCAACACCAACGATCTCAACTTGGAATTCAATGCCAACATCAGTGCCACCTCTGTCCAATTTCTTGACGTCCTGTTGTACAGCGCCAATGGTATCCTGCACTCTAAACTCCATAGAAAGCTTACTGCAGGAAATTCAACACTGCACGCCTCAAGTTTACACTGAAGGCACCTCATTGCCAGCATTCCATAAGGGGAAATGCTATGGTTAGCTAGGATTTGCAGCAGTCAAGAAGACCTTCGTGAATGCCAGAGTGACGCAGCCAAACGATTCAGGGCACGTGGTTATTCAGCAGCTGCCATACGTAAAGCCACGGACAGAGCACAGAGCTAATGCCCTCCCCAGAGATGATCTGTTGGTGGGTAAACCGGCTCCTGAAAGCATCAGTGTAGCCAACATTCTAGCTGAGCCCAACAACACAGTCAACACTAGACTCATTATAACTCATAACACGGAAGAAAGAGCGATCAGGTTAGCCATAAACAAACACTGGGGCATCATAAGATCAGACCCTACGCTGGGACAAACAACCTGACATAACCTACAGGAGGGCCTTTTCAATGCGCGATGCGTTAGTCAGGAACAGTCCTTGAAATCTCTACCACCCAAAATTGGTTGGCTGATAGAAAGGGTTTTGTCAAGTGTCAAAGTTGCTGGGCATGCAAATTTGGCAAAAATATCACGCAGTTGGACTCCGCCTTCAGGCATGAACCACTGTTAATCAAGTACAGGTTAACATGCAAAACTGAGTTTGCTGTGTACATTCTTGAATGTAAATGTGGGTTACGCTACATCGGGAGTGCGAAGTTACAGGTTCACTTAGGTATCCTCCAGCACCTCAGGGCGATCGTTAACAGTGATCCAACGTACCCCGTAGCCAGACATTTCAAGGAGGTGCATAATAACAACTTGGAGCACCTCCAATACTCAGTCATTGATTGTGCCCCAGCACTGAGGCGTGGTGGCAATAGGGAGAGGCTTCTGATGCAGCTTGAGAGTAAATATATCTTGCAATTTAACACCAAGGCGCCCGCCGGCCTCAATACTAGCGAAGATTTGAACCATTTCCTATGAGAGGGAGCTATTTGCCAACACTGTCATACCATGTGATCTAGTCTCATTAAGACAGGTCCGATACATCTAACCACTACACATATTTTGAGCATTGTTTGTCCAGACAGTAACAGGACCAAGGTTTAGAGCTCGTTTACTGATACCGTTGTGATGTTCATATTAAGATTGTTTTGTATCATTATGCTCTGAATTATTTCCAGTTTTAGCTTTCCAATAACTTTGTGGTTTCTGCTTAATTTGTTTGAGTGACATATGCATCACGTCGCAATTTTAGTATGTGGAGTTAGTTATTCCGCGCACGTTCATGTTTCTTGCATAGGATTGACCCTATCGATAATGTGTCCACCGGCACAATTGAGCTTATCAAGATTGATTTCAATTTCAAGCAATTTTAGCTTTGGTAGATGTGTTTTATTAATTATTTCTGCATATATGCTACTTAACAATGTATGTCACTTTTTCATGCCCTTGAGGGGACATCATCACTACACGGTCACACACTGTACATTTATGCACTATGCACGCACGTCTGCCTCAAGTTGTACATAAACACCCCTCAATGCAAGCCTTACCCTCACTCACTCTCATTACTACAATTTTTTAGTGGCGGTTAACCTTGCATTTAAGCATTTTATTTCCTTTTGTCATCTTGGCTGCATTATAATAATACTCATGCAGATCCACATTACATCATCAATCCTAATAGTAGTAAAGTAAGGACTCCTAACTTTAGGACTCCTAAACTGAGAAAAATCCTAACTTTAAGACTTTCGGTATTCACAGAAGGCATTTAGGAGTCCTAAAGTTAGGACTCCTAACTTCTTTGAATACTGAAATGAGTAAGTGCCTTCTGTGAATACCAAAATGAGTAAGTGCCTTCTGTGAATACCAAAATGGTAGTAAGTTTAGGATTTTGTCTTAAGTTAGTTCTGTGAATTGGGCCCCATATGCCTAAATAAACATACACACATACTCATATATGTGTGTGTGTTTTAAAAAAAATAAGTATAACATTTATATATACGTTTAAATTATTAAAATATATTTAATTTACATTATATTAATGTTACATGTTAATATATTTAATGTTTGCTATTTTTAAATCTATATATGTTAAAAAACATATTTTTGTAATCGATATTAGTGTACAATATTTTTTTATATATTTTTGTCATTTACATTATAAGTTTAGGAAAATAATATCTTTGTGCTCAATATTTTTGATTCAATATTTATATATCACGATATTTAGGGTTTCGATATTTTGTCAGTGAACCACTTTTCTCAGTGCCCTATTTTTGGGATGCGAGTTATCAAACAAAGGAAAAAGCCTTGCACCACATTTCTTGGAGCAATGTTCTCTCTCGTAACCACCGAACACCATAAAAAAGCCACAATTACTTTCAGTTTTTTTCAGCTTTGGTAGAAAATACATACCAAACTCCACACAACGTGTTAAACCATTTTACAAATTAATTTGACCTGACTCTTCCAGTACACGTTGGACATCAGAACACACACAGATTCTCAGAACACTGCAAACTGACATGATTGCATTCAGAGAGTTACCCACTTGTGTCAACACAACTTGGTGATAGGCATAATTGCGGGATCCACTGGTTATACATATGTCACTTTTAATTAGGGTGATACTGTACTGATTGCTTATAAATCGCATTTATACTCCAATGCTGAAATGCGTTTTGCATCAGCAGAAAAAATATTGACTGCAGTTCAAACAGCTGTTATAAAGGAAAGTCTGTTCGCTCAGGGGAAACATATAATAGTGGTTACTCCAATCCCAGACTTAGATACAGTGGGCCACCTCCTTAACAGCTACTGATGTTGATTGCATTTTTTACCCCACTTTGCAAACCCAAAACTTTCTCAAGAATGGACAAGAATACCCTGTGCCCAGTGATGTTTTTCTCTTGATCAGTATAATTACATAATATGTACTGATGGTTCAGCTCAGCCTGAGGTTGGGACTAACCAACGATACTCAGCCGCATGTGTAGCAGTACGCGGTGTCATGAAAAATGGAGAGTAACACCAACATAGGTGCCCCCTCGGCCCCCAACTGGAGGCAGCAAGAGAAAGGGGGCCCTGCTAGGGGCCCCCAAACATGCTTTCTGACAGGGTTTCTATGTTGGTAAGGCCAGCATGGAAACCATGCCGGAAACCATGCATCGTAATCTGGACGGAACCGCCGTCCATTTGGATCACAGGCCAGTTCCCAAGGAGCCCGTCGGAAGCCAGCCGGAATGACCAGCTGGTTTTAATTCCGACCGGCTGTAACATAATCTGCCGGTCAGAAATTGAAAGCGAGGATGAGTGTCGGAAAGCAAACTCCTCATAATCGGCCCCAAAGTGAGAAGAGATCTGTCCCTTGTGAACATTTCTGCATTTCCAGTCTGTGATGGAATTGTATGGGATAGGGTCCAATTTGTTATTTTTGGTAAAATTCAGAAACTTTACAGATTCCTTATGTGTTTAAGGTCGCTATGAATGAAATATTTACTCCTGGTTCTATGTATGATGGATGGAACTTAGAGATTGTCAAGAGTATGCTTTCTGAACTAGAATATTATACAGTATTCAAAAATGAAGATTTGTTTTTAAATTCTGCTAATTATGGTGACATGTTTTGCTATAATCACTATGCCCATCACTATTTACACAGAGCTAGAACTTCATATACGTTTTTTTAACTACACACAATTTGAACACTGCCTGACACCACCAGTGGGTAGGTCAAAAACATATTTGAAAACGTTTTCATATTTTTCTAGTCACAATCCTGCAGACCCAGCTTCTTCTTATTATAAGCTTAACCCTTCCACAGCAAAGAAAAATATGCTGACCCAAACAAAATTAATTTATTCATATTCATTTATTTCCTAGCTGTCCATAGGGGCTATGAATATTGGAAAGAAAACATTGATTTGAAATTGATTTGTGGAACACAACACTGGCAAGTCCAGGGCATTGGTGCTTTATTTAGAGCCTGTCTGATACCTAGACTTTCAGCATCTGCTGAATGAACTGAATATTACCATGTTTGTTTCTTGCAACTTGTGTCTCAAGCCACTGCGGATCGGTTGTCTGCAGATGCAGGTTTCCTCCTGGACCCCACTGACTCCTTGAACATGGGAAACATTTTGGGAGGCTCCTAGACAGTTAATTTGGCTCCTTGATTTAACACAAATAGTTTTTCCTTTAATTATTTTAGCTTGACATTTTAAGCTAGCTTCTATGCTTTTAATTCTAAGCTGTCGTTTGTAGCAAAGAGGTACGCCATCCAGTTGAGCAGTTCGAATGAACATATGTGCTCTTCATAATCCAATGCCTTCAGGAGCATATTCGGGCAACTTGCGTGATATTCCATGAAACTCCATTGCAAGAGGCGCTGTGCAGCCTCACAGGTATTCGAGCTTGCCAACACTCCAAGTGCAGCCACATGCATCAAAAAGCCGTCCCCACAACAGGCCTGGTCATGGGCCAAGAAAGGACCCACCAACAGACCATAATCCAGGTCAGCACAAGATGTATTGGAGAGGCAGATATCCAAGGCCCAACAGAAAGGGCACTGTCGGCAATAGAACAGAGGTTGCATGCAAGTGAAATAGGCTAAGCGTAAGGTAAGCCCATAACTCACACTAAGTGTCGCCAATGGCAAGCATCTAAACACTTGTTGCATTCATTCAGGGTATAGTTGCAATTGGCCGGGTCTGTGCAGTACCACATGAAGGGCAGACACTGCGTAACAGGAGCAGGAGTACCAGCATACCGCACGCCAGCAAAAGGATCAATGGAAACCGTCTGCGAGGCACTGGAAAAAATAGAATGAATAAAAGCCAGTATTACTCCAAAAATCGTCTGAAAATAGGACACAAGGCCGAATCCCACAAGTTTAAAAAAATGTGCAAGGCCTTCCGTATACGATGCATTAAATATTTGATGAATCAGTTCCCCAAAATGTAGTGGGAGATTCATATTCAGCAGGGACTGAATCTCACTAGATGTTCTAACCACCTGCAATTCGAAGGTCTCTCAAGCCAAAGTAAGAGCGACTTCTTGTTGAAACAATAGTGCTTTGAGTCTGCCTAGTTTATTGAAATCTGTTTTCAACGTGGGAATGGAAGGCCACAGTGAACTATCAACACTCCCATGTGGGGGCGGAAAAAGAACATTGCTACAACAAGTAACTTGTTGGGAAACAGTGTCTATATACGGAATGACGGCTCGTAAGCTGCAGCAGTTGTGGTTATTCTGGATACGATAACTTCCGTTCGATAGCAAAGTTAGCGTGGGAATAAAGGAAGGGACTGGTGTTCCTTTTAGAAATAAAGCCAAATTAGGGGCTGTGACGATGCAAGTGACGTGAAGTTTAACTTGTGTGCATACTAAAGCATGTCCCACTGTGGAATCACATTCCTTCCCTGTTAGGAAAACCTCTTTTTCATCAGGTTGACAGTGAAATGTGAATGGTAAGGACCACAATTCGTGCAGGAAAGTACTACCAAGGGGCTCAAATCTACCGATTGGATAATGTTTCATGCACACAGTAAACTGAAATAGGGAAATGGGCAGTGATATAACCCTGTGTATTAACCATACAGAAGAATCAGTCTCCGCTATTGTGAAGGGCAGCTGGTCTAGTTTCTCAATATGTATCAAAGTGTATGTGGAATCTTTCCTGGACATAAGCTTTTGCTTATCTTTCGGATTGAAGGGTAAAAACAGGGCAGTAGCGTTCAAATAATCCCATGGGACTTTTCCATTTTTTAACATTTGCAAAGTCCAACCAAATTGAATTACAGAGCGCAATTGATTTTGACCATGATACAGCACAGATACGTCATTCTGTACAATGTCAATAACAGATTAAACAATATTATCCAATGTGTAAATACAAAGTATTAATACTGTTATCGACCACATCTAAAACTTTTCTCAAATTGTCTTGATCAATTTGTCTTAAGTGGAACGCGGCTTCCATCTGTGACAGTTTCCAAAATTCATTATATGCTGCCTACGCAAACCGTTTAGGGCGAGGTGATTTTGGACCTAAAAGGAAATCAGCCAAATCAATGTCACCAGATAAAAGCAAGAGATGTTGTTTGCCAGACGACAAAGTAGAATGTTTCAACCATTGCTGACACAATGTACTCACAGAATATGTAGTTACTGAATGTGATTGTGGGAAACAAGGGTCTGCTCTACTGAGCGTAAATCCACTGGATGCGCTTGAGAAGCGCAACTGCAAGCATTAGTAGTGAGAGGCCATATTAACCAATGCAAGGGATTAATAGTGGACGTGTTAAGGGTGCCGTTTTGGACCATATTATTCAAATCATCTAGAGTATGATTCGTATATTGCTGCCAAGTATCATAGGCTGCCAACGATGGAAACGAAGGAAAGTTTTAAAAAATTGCAGTAGCTAAACCAAAACAAGTAGTCTGTTGTACAGTCTGATTCAGGAATATCAGCTGTGATGGTATCAAACACACATGATGCAATGATTCAGTTCCCTGCACCTGTCAATCTTTGGTACCCCATACTGATTTCAAATCAATTATGAACTTACAATAATCATAACCTTTCAAGGATAAATCGGATATGAAAGTTGAAGAATATACCAATTTAGTAATGGTCAGCATGAATTTTGTATATGTTGGTGCATTCAACCAAAAATAATAAGATTTTGGGCCTGAGAGATTATATCCGGAAAAATAGACAAACGTTTTCATCTGTGTTTGCGAACTACCCTGAAATGGTGTAGGACAATGTTCCCACTGAGTAGAACTTATCTGAGTTCTGACTGTATTCGATTTATGTAAAAAATTATGACCATAATGTTGAAAACAGAATAAATCAGCATAATTAGCAGAATTCAAATATGAATCCTCAGTTTCAAAAGCAGTTTAATATCTTAAATCTGAAATCTGAAAACAGTGAATGGACGGCATTAATATTCCAGTCATCAGAATGTTTTCCTGGCGTAATTAAATCACCTAAGGAAACACGAAAGACGAATGGCATTCAAATTGCCTCAGTCGGGCCATAAGTTTCACTTGGAACCTTATCCCAAACTATGCCATCGCCTACTGGAAATGCTGAGATGTTAACGTTGGGTTGACCTCTTTTCATTTTGTGAGACGAAGTATGTGGGGCCAATACTCCATTGACCGAATGGGCAGCAGAGCGTTCAGGTAAATAATGGCCATTGAGTAAAAGGAAAAAAACTGTCACAAACCCAATCCACATGAAGAGAAACACCATCGTAAGCACCATCCATATGTATGTCCATAGGGTAATCAGAAAAGTTTTTGAAATCATGAAAAGAAAATAGAAATTTGACTTGGGGGCTCTGCCTCAGTGGAAGTTGATAAAGATGATGAAGAATTTGAACAAAAGTTTTCTCTGTCCAAATAATATCCACTAGCACCCAGGCAAAACAATGGGGGCTGATCAACATTAAAAGAGGAATGGAGTGGTGGGCGTGGCTAGCAGCCGACTGAGATGGCGGCCGCCTGAGCGAGGTCCGAGCACTGCATACCTAATTGTCTTATTCTGTGCCATCCAATAACGCCTAAATGCCAGGAAAGTGACCCGTGAAACCCTACACTATACCTGGCGATCATCCTGCCCCAGTTGGAGCCGCGGAACCTGACCCAGATCCCCGGCGGGATACCCGGGGCGGCGCGGCTCGGGGCCGGAGGGAGAAGCTGCAATTACGAAGCGGCGAACGACAGCGGGGCGGCGCAGCTGTGGTCCTGAGGTGGTCGCAGGACGTGGCGGATGCCAACGGTGCAGCGGAGCTCGGGCGGGGGGGCACAAGGCCGCCCTTCCACTAGCAGAGCTGTGGGGAGAAGCGCTGAGAGGCCCAGATCTCTACTCGAGCCCCTGGATCCGGGGCCTATGCGGTGGACCTGCTTGGAGGTGTGGCCCGCACCGCTGTTGCCTTCGGTGCCCGTCTGGAGCCCCCCCGGTGGTATTCCTCCGCTATTGATGCTGGTGAAGGCGAGTGAGGAATTCCCTAAGACCGTACAGGCAGCAGCTGACGCGGCGGTGGGAGTGCCGAGCGGCCTGGGACCTCGACCGAGGCCCTGGCTTCGGGGCCTGCTTTGCTGGGCCCCCCCTGGTGCCGCAAGCGCTCCACTATCCCCTTGCTCCCTGGGGGATTGGAGTTGGGAGCGTGGAGTGCTAAGGAGCCCCATGAAATAGACAGCCATCCGGCGTTGAAGACGGAGATGTGCCGCTGTGTGCCGCGCTGACTGCCCCGCGAATTGTGGATGCCCGGGACTGAAGCCGAGGGCTCGCCGTTTCAGCGGAGAGAAGGCTGCAAAGGAGATAGTGGTGTAGGCAGTGACGTGTGGCCTACGATCTCCGGTGCAATGCCTGGCGAGAGAACCTGCGGGTAAGGACTGCCCTGATCGGCCCTGGGTGGCGGTGCTATCGTGGGGCGAGGCTGAACTTTGTGGCTCTATCTCTGGCGGTGGTGGTGGGGACTGGAGCCTCGGCCTTCCTTGCCACATTGCTGACTTCTGCTGGGGCGCTGTTGGCCTGAGACAGGTGGCGGCATTTGGGGCGTGCCGGAGCCAACGCCGTGCAGGGGCGATCAACGACCGGCGGAAGACCTGGGTAGTCGGCCTGGAAATGAGATGGGGGCGCTGAGCGCTCGATAGTCAGTCGACTTTAGAGCGGGGTGGTCTGTGCGCCGACTGCCCGGGACGCCCGCTCGCGGGTGAAACGTCGAGGGATCACCTAGTTGCACAGCAGCCAGAGGCAGGCGGACTAGCTACGAAACGCCAAAAGAACATTTGGGGCAATAGGATACGCAGTCGGAGGAGACGACCTCGCTTGGGGCGGTGCTGGTCTCCGAGAAGGGACCTGAGCCGACGTTGCATGATGTTATGGCGGCTATCAATGGAATGCGTGCCTCCTTGGATTCGGCGACAATGGAGGTCTCCTTGATCAGAGCAGATCTCCGGATAATGGACGAAAAGGTCCAAGAACTAAAGACAGTGACCGGTGCTTTACAAGGGGATACATCAGAACTGCAAGCGCAAATGGCCGATATGCAGCAAAAGCAGGATCGAATGGCGAGGCAGCTCGATGAGTACGAAGGTCGCGCGCGTCGCAATAACGTGCGCATCCTTGGGATTCCGGAGCGGGAGGAAGGGCCAGCGACGGACCTATATGTGGAAGAACTTATCACCCAGAAGCTCAAACCTAAAGCCTTGTCCAAGTACTATTCAATCGAGAGAGCACATAGAGTGCCCGGGGGACGACCTAGGCCGGGGGCCCCTCCGCGACCGATTATTGCCAAAGTATTCAACTACAGAGACAGAGACAGCATCTTGCAGGCAGCGAGGGTTGGGCGCCCCCTGAAAGTTGGAAATAGTGAAGTGGCCTTCTTCCCGGACTTTACTGCTAAGGTACAAGCCCAAAGATGCAGCTTCCAAGCAGTGAAGCAGGAACTGCGGGAGCGAGAAATCAAATACGCTATGATTTTTCCGGCAAAATTGAGAGTGGAATCGGGCGGGACCACCTGGTTCTTTGAGTCCCCGGAGGAGGCATGGGACTGGATGGAGAGTAAGGCCGGAGCTGGCAACCAGAAGCTAGGACACAATGGCAAGCCGCGTCGGCGGGCTGGGGGTCGTCCGGCGCCGCTGGTGCCTGAGGCCCCGGAGGTTGGGGGCCAGCCGGAGAACCCACGATAGCTACTCCAGGAGAGACATGAGTGCGGAGGCGTCCTGCCGCGCCCGCTGGTGAGATCGTGGAAGGTGAACGTTGGAATTATACTTGCCCCGGGACATGGTCGGGGGATATCAATGCTGGGGGTGGGGGCAGGGCCCTAAGACAGGGTGACGAACTGGAGACTGAATAGAATTCTTAGTGGATGGCAAACAATGAATATTGTGATATGTTTATGCGGGGCTGGAGTTTCTGACCCCGCGAACATTTTTCGCAGTCTAGGGGGGGTGAGAGGCACTCTGCCATGTTGGGGAGTGGGTAGTTCTAAATCCACGGGCAGGGGGGCAGGGAGGGGGGAGGGTAGGGCAGGGAGGGAACCGGGAGGGAGCTTGAGAACGGGGAGTTTTCTTAATTTGTTAAGCGGAAAGTTTATGATCATAGACAGCCTTGACCATCCGGAAAGAGTAGGGACTAAACGCAGAGCTATACCAGCACTGAGACGCCGGATACCTTTCAGATTGCGATCACTATTGTTAAATCGTCACACGTGAATGTACCACCTTTGCGATGACTGGGGGTGATAGAGATGTGACACTTTCCGTCCTTACATGGAACGTCAATGGGATGGGGGATAAAATAAAGCGAGGGGTGGCACAACAGTATCTCAAACGCCAATCTCCAGACGTAGTGCTACTGCAAGAGACACATCTAGTAGGGAGTAAAAGCAAAGCTCTCACGCGCTGGGGATATAAGCTTCTGGTGCATGCAGACTACACCACAAGGGTCCCGAGGAACAGCTATACTTGTCAAGAAAAACTTAGCTCTGATTGTGCACCGGACATGGTCTGACCCTCAGGGTAGATTTGCTGTTTTAGAGGCTCAATGGGAAGGGAGAGCATTAAATATTGTGTCAGTATACCTTCCACCAGCATTAGGTAAAGTCGCCCTAGAAGATTTGGGCAAGATATTAATGGACCTCCCCGCAGGTACCCTGATTCTGGGAGGTGACTATAACCTCACTATTGACGACACTACTGACAGACATCCGCAGAGGCCAGGGGTTACACCGAATAGGCTCATGTGAGACTTCATGAAGGCGATGGGCCTCGTAGATGTCGGACGCGAGACGCCCCTGACAGTGCCGCGGTTCACTTACTATTCAAACGCACACAAGAGCTCATCCCGCATTGACTACTTCCTGACGTATGCGACCACAACAGGAGGTTTTTTGCAACCTCGGGTCCTCCCGAGAGGGATCTCTGACCACTCCCCGGTGTGGGTCGAATGCACGCACTGGGAACGACAACCCCGGCCCATGATCGTGATAGACCCATGGTTGTTAAAGATACCTGATATCAAAGAGGACCTCTGTAATAGTACCAAGCATTATTTTGACGAAAACCTGGGGTCGGTGGATTCAGAACTTACTATTTGGGAGGCATTTAAGGTAGTACTGAAGGGGCGGGCCTTAGCATTGAAGACCGGCTATCTGCGTAACAAACGCGAAACGCTTCTCCAGTTGGAGGATGAGCTTTCAACATTGGAAGCTGAAAATGCCACCAACCCCGCAGATGATACTCTACATCGCCTCGCACTTAAGCGGGAGGAGTACAAGCTGAAGACGAGGGAGCATATGCTGACTAAACATCTGAATATGCAGCATAGATTATATGAACTGGGAGACAAGACGGGCAGGACACTAGCATGGTTAGAGAAGAGGGATCACGGAGATAGGTGGATCCAGAGACTGGCTCTGCCCAATGGGGAGACGGTTACACACCCCAAAGATATAGCAGAAGCGTTTGTGGATTACTTCGAGAAAGTCTACTCCCCATTCACCACATACACTGCAGAAGACTCCCGCCAGCTTCTCGCGTATAGCGTCCTGCCCACCCTTTCCGAAGACGATAGACACTCCCTGGATAGTGACCTCTCAGATGAGGAAATCCAGAAAGCCATTGCCCATATTCGGTCAGGCAAGGCGATCGGACCTAATGGCACCCCTATTGAGTTCCTTAAAGTGACGAGCTCCCAGATAGCCCCACATCTCCGGGCCATGTACAACGAAAGCTGTGAAGCGGGCAGACTCCCGCCTGACCAACGTCTAGCAACTATAGTTGTGATTCGCAAACCCGGAAAGCCCGGGGACGAATGCGGCTCATATAGACCTATTTCCTTGATCAGTGTAGAAGCCAAAATTCTTGCGAAAGTACTGGCTACCAGGTTAGTTGCGGTCATCTCCTCTCTGGTACACCCGCACCAATCTGACTTCATGCCAGGGAGGAATATGGCATTAAACATTCGTCGACTTCAGAACGTCCTAGCCCGGAAAAGCTTCTTGGAGGAGGATGCGGCAATCCTATCATTAGATGCCTCCAAGGCTTTCGACTCCATAGAGTGGCCATATCTATTTGAGGTACTAGTGCGATTCGGGTTCGGTACTAAGTTTTTAAAGTGGGTACGATTACTCTATGAAGACATATGGGGTCAAATACGGGTTAACAATCATACATCCAGGGCCTTCCGGCTCCAAAGAGGTACCCGGCAGGGCTGCCCGCTCTCGCCGCTAATATTCTCTCTCATGCTTGAGCCACTGGCGGCATGGATTCGGCGGGACATCATGGTAAGAGGGTTGCAATGGGCACCGGACTTGGTAGATACAATATCACTCTATGCAGATGATATCCTACTCTATCTGGCCTCCCCCTATCGGTCCATCAGGGTGGTATTAGACATATTTACCAATTTTGGTAAGTATTCCGGATACGCCATCAATTGGACCAAATCCATATTATATATGATCCATGGGAGGGTCCCTCCCCTCCCGGCTGATTGTAAGCTGGAGGTGACAGAAGATGGTTTTCGATACTTGGGAATATATGTTACGGCGAGCCCGGCTTTGTTTTACTACAATAATCTGGCCCCCCCACTGGCCCGGCTGAAGTCTGATGTCGAGCATTGGCGGTCCCTGCCACTCTCCCTGGTGGGCCGAGCTGCCCTCTTCAAAATGCTTGCTCTCCTGCGTTTCCTATACGTCCTTCAAAACTGCCCCAACAAAGTTCCAGATGCCTATTTTACGGCGGTGGAGGGCGAGATCCGTACTTTATTATGGAACGGAGGAGCCCCCAGGATATCGACGAGGAAGCTTACCAAAGGGTGGTATGAAGGCGGTATAGCCCTGCCGGACCTGAAATTATATTACTGGGCCTCGCAGTTGGTAGTGGTAAATCATTGGATATACCGACCCCCCCACGACCCAGCGTTCATATTAGATAACTACCAAACGGGGCGTGCAGGATATCTGGGAGCGCTCTACTCCAAAGGCAGGAAACCGGCATTTATAGGCCCAATGGCCCATACAGTCGGTATTTGGCACCGAGCGAACTCTCACCTGGGATGGGCGAATACCCTCACCAAGGCGGCGCCACTATGGCTAGCCCAAGGACTCGGTACCCTTTGTCTCCAGCCAGGGTTCGACAAATGGGACCTGATTGGCATCTCAAAGGTCGGTGAACTGATACGAAACGGTGCCATCCTCAGTTTTGAGGAACTTCAGGGAACCTACCATATGGCGCAAAGTGAGCTATTTCGCTACCTTCAGATTCGACATGCCCTCCGGACGGCGTTTACTGACTCGCATAACATTCCAGACGTTTCGCCCCTGGAGGACAGACTCTTAGATGGCCAACTGCAATCGAAAGCCATCTCCCTGACGTACAAAAAGCTTTGCAATAACCTCCCTGAGACATTTGAGGGGCTTCGAGAGAAGTGGCAACAGGACATAGGACCCCTTGAGGAAGAGGACTGGAGGGAGGCACTGATGTCTCCTAGACGGGCGGCTATTACCCTTAGATACCGGCTGATCCAACTATGGATTCTCCATAGGTCCTATATGACAGGGGTGGTCCTAGCACGAATATGGGCCAAGGAAGATTCACTGTGTAGCAGGGGATGTCGGCAGGAGGCCACGTTCTATCATATGGTCTGGGAATGCCCTGCGATCAAACCAATTTGGGAGGGGGCGGCGACTAAGCTTCAAATCGCGCTGGAGAAAACATTGACCCTCACGCCTCGGATAGGCCTACTTAATATATGGGAAGCCACAGACCTCACTGAGATCGAGCAGCAGATGGTAACGCTGGGCTTCACTTTGATCAAGCGAGAGATAGCACGCCACTGGGGGGCTGTTGGGGCACCATCCATACGAGTGTGGGTACAGGAGCTCGACAGATGCATGATAGCTGAAAAAGAAGTGTTTATCATTAGAGGGTGCCCTAGAAAGTGGGAAAAGAAATGGAAGGCGTGGAATAGCTATAGAGGGTCCCTATGCACATCCCCGTTGGTAGACCTGACATTAAGATGGAAGGAACTCAGAGAAGTGTTAACATTGTGAATGCAATCTTCTTTATGTTATTCATATTGGTGTGCTATGGTGCTGCGGACATAAATGTGAATATATTTGTATACTTGACAAAATCAATAAAATGTTATTCCAAAAAAAAAAAAAAATGGAGCGCAGTCTCGGGAATGTCAATGGTAGGCTTCACTGGTGGAGAAGCATAGGCATGATACATAGCATTTCGATTTGACCACAAAACAGGCAACAAATCAACGGAGGTCTCCACTTCGCGTTCAAGTTGCAAAGGACTCATTGTGGAAGACATCGGGTGCAAAGAAACATCCCGGCGAGGAACGCTTCTAGGCATATTATTCAGTATTGGCCAAATGGTGTAACATGTTCAATGGAAATGAACCGATTCTCCCTACGACCAGGCAGTGGAGGTAAAATTACAGTACGCGTAGCCTTCAATCCAAGAACAGGAACGGGTGCATGATAAGATGGACCAAATTCTTTTTTGTTCTCCAACTTCTCCCGGACAAGATCACCAACTTTAGAAAGCCAGCCAGTTACAGGATTCAGCACTGGTGCATCTGTGGACGAGGACAAATGATCCTTTGCAAGAGCATCTCAAGTCTTTTGTAGATCCTGTAATATAGCACAATGGTTATCTACGTCAAAGGTTGCGGCAGCCGCCGCAACGTCTAGCCCATCAAGGTCTGGCACAAACATTTTGATGCCAAAGAGCATTTTGTATGTGGTCTGCCCACCCAGAGATCTTCTAGGGAGATTATTAGTGCACGTTGAACCCCATACAAATAAGTCAGCCAACCCCTGCCAGTAAATAAGTCTCTAGCCGGGAAATATTGCTTTAAGTCACGGTTCATTCGCTCCACTATTGAATTGCCCCAGGCCAATATGAAGACGAAAATTGCAGCAGCACCCCCAGTGACTTCATTGCATCCTTGTAAGCCTTAGAGGCAAACGCTGGACCTTGGTCAGAGTGGAAGGTGCCACAGAAAAATGTCCCGACAAAGACAGACAAATCTCTAATGACATTTCGAGCCTCAGCACCCAAAGGAATCTAGTGCACGAATCCACTGCAACTAAAATATGTTTATATACAGTGTCAGACGTTAAAGGACCTCAGTGATCAAGGTAAATACAACCAAATGGATGATTTGAAATGGATAGCTGTGTGTGAGGTGGATGTGATACTGTGGACGGCTTAATCCGTTGAAAAATGTCACAAGAAAGGATATAATTACGAGTCTGTCTATACAAGTCACACCACCAATAACACTGTTGTAGGACGTTCACTGTTTCTGCAACTCCAGCATGTGCCGATGCCATGCCCTCATCAAAGGAAGGCTTCGGTCCGCGTTGGGAATCAGCTGATCCCCACCGGATGGTATAGTAGCAAATGGGACTTGCTCAGGTGATAAATGATAAGAATACTTTGAAGGGAAACCCTGTGGGAACTCCGTCCCATCCTTTTTCGCAGCTATAGCCGCAAGAATATCATTATCAATTTTAGTCATGGACCTAGTTACTGCTGCTACTGAACATGTGGTTACTGCAGACTTAGCTGCCTCATCAGCCAAAGAATTCCAACAGCATGTGCTCTCACACGCTGATGGCCAAGAGTATGGATAACACGTGTAAGTGGCAAACGTTCCTTAAGAGCGGCCACTCGAACGCAAAGCGTTTTCTTATGCTTTATTGTGCTACCTTTAGAATCTCAATAATCATTTTGAGACCAAAAGAACAATTCGTCATTAAAGGATTGCACACAGTAAAAGGAATCGCACACTATAAGAGTTGGTACATTAGGATCAGCAAATTCTAGAGCCAACACCAAAGCACGTAGCTCAGCCAATTGATCTGTACAGTACCCCAAGAGCCTGTGAGTGCACCAAGGAGAACTTAAAATCACCGTCAAACATAGCTCCTGCTACAATAGCGCAGGCCGCCGAATACTCATGTTTAGATCCAACGGCTGGTTGAGCAGAACCGTCGGTATAAATGATACATTTGTACCGATCAAGGGGAAGCAAAGACGACGGAGGAGGATGAACTTGTTCATATTGTAAAAACTCCTGTGTCTGTAATGATGGGTCGAAATTAAAAGTGACATCAGCCAATGTCTATAAACTGGCCCACTGTATCCAAAGAGGATGTAAAGCTTTAGAATTCGGACCGCTCGCCTTCGTGACCGCTTCCAGAGCAGGCACAGGCGATACCATAACAATGCGTTTACCTTGAGCAAGAGAGCGCTCTTTAAGAATCGCCATCTGGACTGCCGTAAGAATTTTTTCAATGGTGGAAAAACACATCTCTACCGATGTGTACAAGTGCCATTTGTAAGCAATGGGAAGTGTGTATACCTCATTGAACGTCAAGTAAGTGAAACCTACTGTACCTGGCACAATCCTTATGACCAAATTTGTAGAATTGTCATGAGCTAACAAGAAGTTGGTCGGCAGCAGATCAGACTGCAAAGACTGAAGAATCGTGGTATGTTCCGGAAGCCAGCTGGAAGAGGAAAAAGAGGGTTGTATCAACGTGTAAAGCGGTTTGATATGCTGGGCATAGTCAGGAATATGTCATCCCGAAATTAAAAAAAAAAACCAGCAAAGATTGTAACTTCTTTAGAGTGGCAGGAGGTTGCAACCGAGCACATTTCGCCAAAAAGTGGGGGGCCAACCCCCAACCTTCATTGTTGAGCTCATAACCCAAGAAAAGTACCGCCAAATAGGCGATGTGTGACTTACCTAAATTACATTTGTACCCCAAGTCAGCAAAAGACAGAATGATGCTATCCACACGCACAAGATGCAGTATTAATTTGTCATCTGAATGTAAATGTAATGGACGTATGAGAAAGCAGTAGGGTCTATGTCGTGCAAAAGAGACACAACACACGCTGCAAAAACCCCAGGGCTATTCTTATAGCCCATAGGCCAACGCGTAAACCATTCCTGATTGCCGACTGCAGTAAATGCGGTTAAGTCTCGGCAGTCAGGAGCCAAATTGTGACTATAAAATCCATTGGATATATCCAGAGTGGCTTTATACTTCTTACGGACTATGTTATATATCAACGCAGAGCTGTGGGTGTTTTGTACTGCAAAAGTACGAACATGACTGTTTAAATTTCTGTAATCCAAAACTATGCGATATGAACTGTCTGGTTTCAGTATTGGAAAAAGAGGATTATTCATTGAAGAAACACAGGGTTCAATCACCAGTCAAAATGTCATTTACGGATGCTTTTGCATCAAGATTGATTGGATATTGTGCTTGTGGCATAGATCATAAAGGAATTTCATGTGCCGGTAAATCTCTATCCCAGCCCACCTGATTGCGGTACCCAGCCAGCGCTAGGGCTAATGCCCATTCCGACGCGTAAGCCTGTTTGGCCTCTTCCGAGACGTAACAGGAAAAACTCTGGCGTATCACGTCCTCCTCCCAGGAAGAAGCCAAAATTAAAGGAGGAGGCCAATCTGCCTCCGCCAGTAAAATGTCATAAGAGGAGGTAAGGTTGTCCCAAAAGACTGCCTTAATTGTCCGTATTATATCACCTTCAATTTGGAGGACTATCTCATAAAGCCTATCAGGGGGTGCAACTCGTGTATCTGCTGTTTTCACTGTAATGAAAGTATCAGTTGCTCTTGCCTCCACACAAGGATGGAGTGCCTCCTGCACTATGGTAAGTTCCGCCGCGCTGTCGAGGAGTGTCACCGCCCATCTCCAATCAAGGAGCAGGGTTCTCACCATCTGAAGCATACTTTGCTGTTAAAGGAGCATCTTTCTTCTTCTTAAACGGGGCACGATAAGGAGGTTGTCCCTCTGGTTGGGCTTTAACGTTAAACTGGCGTGGTGGATCTCGTCGTTGTTGAGTGGTCTTGCCTTGTCTGCGATCCAGTCGCTACCCTCCACCGAACTGTGGATCCGATGATTCCTGAAAAGAACAAGGAGAGCGAGGATCAGGAACCTGAAACCTCTCATGTGTCTTAATTTTAGTGCGGTCACGCAAATCATATCTTCGTTCAGAAGTATCAGGTGTTGGTGAACCTGCATGCAAATCTTGCTTCTGTTATTGCTGCCACTGATTTCTATTCCAAGCCTTTTTAAGAAAGACTGGACGCCCCTCCTTATCAGGTGGGGGCTTATTCTGTGTCTGAGTAAAAGGTCTAATTCCCAGATTATTGTGTCCCAAGGATTTATATAAGTATGCAATAATCTTCAGCAATTCACATTGTTGATCCACGTCAGGCACTGCCTCTAAGAGCTGACGCACCTGTAAGCTAACTGCTTCCCCTTTGATGTTAGCTAGAATCATGTCAGAGACAATAAGGAACATACCAACTAATCACATCCCCGATTCCAGGGCAGCCTCTGCTCTGTGTTCACCTTGAACCTTTTTAAGAACCGTCGGAAGAACAGTCATGGAGGGGGTGCCAAAACATAGTGAATAAACCGCCGCAAACACCTTCCCCCAAGTGGTGCAATCAGCCAAATTGGGAATAAGGCCTTTTAGTAAATTCATTGTGAGGATCCTGTGTTGATCCACAGGAGAAGTATGTGGAAAAACTTCTTCTCAATGCCAATGCTCGGCAACCACTTCCCAATATTAATGAGATGTTACCTATATTTAAGTGTGCTGCTCTTTTTACATCTTCAGATATGTCTGCGGCGTACCATCATGTAGAGTTACATAAGGATTCAAAACGTCTTACCTAATTTGTGACACCGGAGGGTGCGTATCTCTATATCCACATCCCATTTGGGTTGACATTGGCATCCTCTGTGTTCCAAAGGGTGATGAATCTCTTATTTAAAGAAATCGATGGAGTGGAATATGTCCAAGATGATATCTTGGTTTATGGGAAGGACAAAAATGAGCATGACATGAGATTGATGCAGATGCTGAATGAATTGAAAAAGAGTGGAATGACACTGAACAAAGACAAGTGTAAGTTTGCTCAATTGGGTGTGGATTATTTAGGCCATCACATGCGTAGACCATCAGTGGTGTGCAACCCAAATTGAAAATCTTGAGAGCTATTGAGGAGGCACTGCCACCTAAAGACAAAGATCAATTGAAGTCTTTTTTAGGTTTAGTTGAATTTTTTGCCAAATTATTTCCACAGTTTGTGAGTAGAACAGCTGTTTTTGCATTAATTGTTAAAGAAAAATTCCTTTGTGGTCGAATGAATATGATATGGTGTTTGATCAAATAAAAAAAGTAGTGTATCATCTCAACTTTTGAAATCCTTCGATGCCAAAGATGTTAGTATCTTGATGATGAACGTGAGTAATGTTGGTTTAGGGGCAGTACTGATGCAGAAGCAAAACAATGGCAGTGAAGAAATCATTGCATTTGCATCAAGAGCCGTAAGAGGAGCGTAAGCCACTTATTCTAATATTGAAAAGGAGGCTCTGGCCATGTGTTGGGATGTGGAATATTTTAAGACCTATTTGTAGGAAAATGAAGTCATCTTGTGCACTGATCACAAAATGTTAGTGAATTTATTTTGCCCTTGTTGTGGTGGAAGAGCCACTCCTCCTATAGCCAAGTGGCAGTATCGTGTGCATGAATTTCATTATAAATTAGAACATGTGTCTGGGGAGAGGAATTTTGAGGGGGATTGTTTGTCAAGGTTGCCTGTGCAAGATTCAGAGTGGAGTGATAAGGTGGAAGAGTTTGAAATTGTTTGCATGATAAACAATGTGAGTGGGGTGTTGGATAGGGCATATACTAGAATGTATGGTTGTAATTGTTGAAGGAAGATGAGTTTCTAGGCAAGGTCATGGAATTTGTTGCTCAGGGTTGACCTAAGATTAAGGATATTCAGAAAGTGTTTGTTCCATTTGCCAAAGTAGCACAGGAGCTTTCTGCGGTTGGTGGTATCCTAAGGCATGGGGGATTGTTAATTGTACCTAAGTGCATCCAGATCAAAGTACTTACCTTTGCTCATTGTGTTCATGGCGGTATTCAGGCATTGAAACGTAAAATAAGGGAGGATTTCTGGTGGTTGGGTCTGGATAGTGCGGCAGAAAATTATGTTAAGGACTGTAATGCTTGTGTGATTAGTGATAAAACTCAAACTACGGTGGCATCTCCCATCATGTATGTGGCACCTCCTGCCATGCAAGGGAGTCAGCTAGCCCTGGATATCTCTGTCCATTTGGTGTTTTGGGTAGTACTGCAAAATGTGTTCTAGTGCTCATTGATTACCCATCCAAATGGGGGAAATAAAAATGGTGGAGAATGTAACAACTTCCTCTTTTCTGGAACTTCTGAGTGATGTGTTTTTTTGAGAGGATTACCCAGAGGAATTAGTCACTGATAACGGTACACAGTTGGTTTCAAAGGATATGAGGGATTTTCTTCAAAAGGATGGCATTCATTATATTAGCAAATACATGGAGATGATGGACGGAGCGCTGAAAAGTTTCAGACACTCACCCCCAGTCACAGATCTGGGTTGAATCCATCATCATTCTTTAGCTCACTTCGTCACCTCAGTTCAGACCTAGCTATATGCAAATCAGTCTTGACCCTGTGCCTCATGAGAACAGTCCAGTCCGAACTGCCGAACCAGGTCTTCCCTGAACAGGAAACAAGCATCCTGGAACCGGTTTCGGAGTAACACCCCTCATCAGCCAGGCTAGCTTGTATCCAGTGGCAAAGTGAGCAAGGGACCCATGTCTGGGCATACCCTGCCAACTTATGGTGAACAAAGCAAACACAAGGAGATGATGGACGGAGTGCTGAAACTTTTCAGACACTCACCCCAGTCACAGATCTGAACAGAGGTCTTCAAACTTTTTGATCCCGAGACCATCCAGTCAAAAACTTTTAGGTGTAAGGACCCACTCCTGACAAAAATTTCTAGAACCTGGGCCTCCTCGTCATTGCCAACTATTGACAATCATAAACGCCCCCAATTCCCACAGCAAATCATTTATACATTGTGGAAATATATTAAACCGTGTTTAGCAAACCAAAGGTCAGTGGTTGGGGGCGTGGTCAAAGGTGTGGCTAAAAACAAAGGGCCTCTCTTATGAGGCATTGGCGTAGAGCAGCGCAGCGAGTCTTCTTGCTGCGCAGCCCTATGCCAATGTGACAGGGCAGGAGTGTACCTTATTTATGAAATATAGTGCATTCTTGTTCTTTCCCCCCTATGTTGGCACACACATTGCTGCCTAGCACCAACATAGGCAGGATGGTTTTTGTGCAGGGAGGGGCACCTTCCTGCACAAAAACAATCCTGAGAGGGGTTTTCCTCTTTCTATGTGTGCTGCAGGATGCAGCGCGTATTAGGGGGATGGAGGCGCACTCTATAATTCTATTCTTCTTCTTAATTAAAAACTGCTCTTTATTTAAACAATCTTAAACCAAGGGTGCTACACCACCGATGTGTGTTGGCATCACACACTAACGAAAGCTGAAAGTCTTACAGAATAGAACCCTGGTTGTAGTGTGCACTGTTCCTAATGGACAAATTGTTCTAATCTTTGATTCACTATTTACCACTGAACAACAACAAAGGTTGCCTAAACAAAACGACTTCTTGAACAGAAGAAAAATAAAACAAACAAGCAAAAAAACATAATTGAGTACAATACAAGTTTTGTCGCAACTTATAACATTGCATCACGTTTTCCAAATTAATCATATGCAGCTGTCATGAGGCCCAATGCATTTCAGAACCCGGAGGTTCCTTCCTCAGGCGAAATAATCTGTGAACAAAAAGAATTTGTAGGATTTTTGTCTAACATACACTACGTTTTGTGTGGATACACGATGATTAATACGTGAGGAGAGTCCCATTTGTCCAGCTGGGAAAGAATAAATATTATTATTACTATTTTTTGTTGTGGTAATTGAATGTAGCAAGAGACTACCTCTGCATGTTATTTGCATGTGATTAATAACGCCATGTACCAACAAACTATACAGAAGTGGTGTAGCTTGAATCTAATAAAGTGTGCTAAAGGTTGTGTGTAATGATGTGATACCAGAATGCCACCTTAAAGTGCATGAGAGCGAAGAGCTATAAAATGCTGTATTCATACCTTAATGGTATCGATGTGCCAACAACTTAGTGCGAATCAGAGAAACCACGATGTGGGAAGATTGGGATCCTGAAATGTAACCGAATGTATATCATGGAAATTAACAACGTAAGGCGTAAGCGTAGCTTGTAAAACTGTCAGAAAGCATGTCAAGAAGAGATGCACAAGCAAGTTCCACACCGTAACCACAAAGCAAGGTAAAGATTATTGTTATGATTTGAATAACGCCAGAAAGCGATGAATCCTGTTATAGCGAAAAGGGTGCATCTGTACTGGCTAGTTAAAAATAAAAAGTGACACTCACCCAAGAAGCAATATTGAGCTCTTGTGGAGGAATCAAGGCTATAATTCAAGAGAATGTGTAACGTGCCGCATAGAAATGGTAAATCTAGAGGTCAATAAAAGAAAAAAACATCATGAGAAATAGCTGAAAGGTAAGCAGGTGAGAAGTTCACAAGAGTAATATATATAGAGCGTGAAGTTACCTTCTTGGAAGTAAAGTGCGCGCAACGGTCTCAGCGTTCAAGGGTGAAATGATGCATACTCACGAGGAGAGCGAACCCGTTCAAAGTGTCAAGGAGTCAACCAACTACACCCACCTTTGTATCCAAAAACTCTACTTGTTCCATTCAAATTAAGAAAATCATCAACAAGAGATGGGAGCTTCTCCAAAATTAACCGGATTTCAACAGCATTTTCAACAAACTTTTTAATCTTAAAAATGCACTCGAAAGAAGATTGGAAACCAACACCTGGACAGCTACTTTGGAAGATCTAAATCACAAACTTGACCGGTACAGCAAAGAATTACAAGAAGGTAAAATTACCAAAGAGACACCATTGACTATAAGCTCAATGAGGTATATACATGGGCAGAAATTTATGCAAGAAGACGGTTCAATGACAAAAACACTACCACTTCCGCTGAAGAAAGTGTAGCTACAGATCAAGATACATCCATTAACCGACTACCAGTTTCAAAGTCAACCCTTACTTCCTCAGGACCAACAACCATATCTACAGCATCTGGTGACTTACAAATACCCACTACCTCAACAATGCCTTTTTTATCCCAAGTACCGGATCAGGGGCAACCGCCAACAGCCAGCACTTTATTAGTTCTAGAAAGCGCAACAAAACCAGGAGAGGACAAGGCGGGCAAAACTCTACGGAGTGGCAAAAGTATAGTCTAATCATCAATATTTCATCCACAATTTTGTCCAAAGAACAAATACGGACACTAAACAAAGGCATGTCCTTTGTGCCTACTATCACCACCACCAAATTAGATACAGACATTGCAGTCTTCAAATTTATGCGCCAGCTACGTTTACGACATTATTTTACGAACATCATGGAGGTATCTAAGGAATCTCAAGAAGATATCTCATCGAAGTTTAAAACCAAAAGTAACTAGCAGGCTCCTGTCTCGCACAAGATTCTAGACACCTTTGAAAATATAGTCAAACATGATTGCGCCAAGATGAATTACAAAAACCTAAAGCTACAAATCCAACAGAACATGAGAAACGAATAATTTGATTAATAGCAAACAACAAAGCATTGACCTTGAAACCAGCAGATAAGGGAGGTGCTTTGGTTATTATGGATACCACCTTTTATGTTCAAAAAGTAAATGAGCATGTCACGGATACTGAAACATACCTGACTCTTGAGACTTACCCCACAATCACCCTACAAAACATGTTACAAGAGATCTTACATCAAGCTGAGAAAATGGGGACCATAGACTCTCAATTGAAATCGTACTTAACTACCAATAACCCTCGGAGACCAAAAAGTTACATGACACCAAAAATTCATAAACATCCCACTAATCCACCATTCCGACCAATCGTTTCTGGATGCAGTTCCATATTTGACCCTCTAGGGAGATACCTGGACTATTTCTTACAAAAGTTGATGCAAAGTTGGTGCACTTACACAAAAGACACTACTGATTTTCCAAAGAAACTTCAGACTATTGAACCTTTTTTTTTAAGACTTTTGGATACTTTGTATAATTGATGTCACAGCTCTCTATACATCAATAGTTCACTCAGAAGTCATTGAAGCGACAGAACGGGCACTACACAAAATGGAGTTAACAGAAAAAGAAAGTGTTTTTTTTCTCAAACTTCTCAGCTTCTGTTTGCACAACAGTTACTTTAAATGGGAGGATAACTTTTTGGGACAACTCACTGGTACATCCATGGGTTTTTCGGGCGCTCCAGCATATGCTAATATCTTTATGACTAAATTCGAAAATGATTATATACTCACCAATGATAACTGGACTAAAGGACTCATCCAATATTGCAGGTATATTGACGATATATTCCTTATCTGGTCACAACCACTTAATCAGCTAGAAAAACTTATTCAAGAACTTAACACCAGAAATCCTAGAATTCAATTTGCTCATATGATCAGCACTACACAGGTTAACTTTTTGGGTGTCTTAATATTGAAGGATTACACAAAACACAAATTAATAACTGACATTTTTACGAAACCAACAGACAGAAACAGCACTTTACATTATTCAAGTTTCCATATCCTAGAAGTCTTATTTCCAATTTGCCCTACTCACAATTTCTCCGGATAAAGTGAATTTGTTCTGAACCAGAAACGGCCATAGCAAAAATTGATATGTACAAACAACGGTTTCAACAGAGAGGATATCCTCCAGACATCTTACAGAACAACATATCCAGAATAGTTAACAAAGACCGAACATCGCTATTCCTTAAGAATGCAAGGAGTCAACCAACTACACCCACCTTTGTATCCAAATACTCTACTTGTTCCATTCAAATTAAGAAAATCATCACAAGAGAAGGGAGCTTCTCCAAAATGAACCAGATTTCAACGACATTTTCAATGAAAACCCTACATTTGCTTATACTCAAGGCAAGAACCTTCAAGAACTCATAAATACTCCAGAAACATCTATGACCAAAAAAAAGGGGTTCAAAGGCACCATGAAGTGCCTTAATTATACACATTGCAATAGCATCACCACAGGTGACATACTAACACACCCTGTTTCTGGTAAAAACATACAACTGAGGCGCACATTAGATTGCAATACCACCAACATAATTTACTGTTTGAAATGCCCTGCCGGCAAAGCATATATAGGGAAAACTGAACGTATGTTTAAAATTCGACTTACTGAACACAATAGTACAATACGTACAGGTATTAAGCCCTCAAGTGTAGCCACTCACTGGCTAGAAGCTAAACATAGCATATCCCAACTAAGAGCACAGATTGTAGAAGCAGTCCCTAAACAGGAAGGTGTAGATAATAACAGAAAATTGTTGCAACAAGAGATATTCTGGATCGATCATTTGCAAACTTTATTTCCAACAGGATTGAATGATATGATGGAAATGAGCTGCTATCTGTGAGTATTTGAATTGCCACAACAATTTTAGAAACATGTTAATTAAGAGATCATGTGTCCATTTTCACATGTTTCTACCAAGAGTCGTTTATATATATCCATTTTTCACTTACTGTTGTTACACCTGTATATTCTATTGTTATCCTACAGTTTGCATCTTGTCCCAACAATAAGTTTGCAGTATTTTTTCAAATTTTTCCTTGCCCTGGAGATTTAAGTATAAATTGGAAATAAGATGACATTTGTAATTATTTCAATTGTTACAGTTTTTAGAGGAACTGTTACAGTTTAACACTCCATCCTTGTTCTACAGTTCACACCATGTACCAACAATCTATTTCTAATTTGGTTGTCTCACCAGTATATATTAACACTTGCACCTACACAATATGTTACCATCAATTTTTTAAGAAGCAATTTTTCTGTTATACACTGTTATCATCGTATCATAATGATTCACATTCATTAGAGTCTCTCCATTTTCCTTTTTTCACCCGTTTTCATTTTTACACCCGTTATTCTTGTATCGTTGTTTTTCTTTGTCTGACCGATGAGTACATTCATGGCATTTGTTTATTGACTTTCGTTTTTTTCTAATTCTGGCATTATGTCTTTCACATCCAGACCTCTACATTGTGTCTTTTGTCTATTTCTAGCTATTTCAGGCTATTGCATTCACAATAGTTGTATTTTCTTCATTCCTGGAATTCCAGGTTATCAGCTCACATCGCTGTTTTATCTTCAATAGATTTTTATATAGCTATGCTCCTAAAGGGGTGGTACATTTTTTATACTTCTTATATTTTATACACTACATCCTCCACAATTCCCTTAGAGTGCGAGATGCCACATTAGCGCTATGGCCATTTAGTATCACGGGGCTAGTCCTGTTTCTAGATCTATGACGTGATGGCGGAAACGCTTTAACTTTGAACGGGTTCGCTCTCCACACGAGTATGCATCATTTCACCCTTGAACGCTGAGACCGTTGTGCGCACTTTACTTCCAAGAAGGTAACTTCACACTCTATATATATTGCTCTCGTGAACTTCTCACCTGCTTACCTTTCAGCTATTTCTGATGATGGTTTTTTTTTTTCCGTTTTTTCTTTTATCGACCTCTAGATTTACCATATCTATGCGGCACATTACACGTTCTCTTGAATTATAGCCTCGATTCCTCCACAAGAGCTCAATATTGCTTCTTGGGTGAGTGTCACTTAACTAGCCAGTTCAGATGCACCCTTTTCGCTATAACAGGATTCATCGCTTTCTGGCGTTATTCAAATCATAACAATAATCTTTACCTTGCTTTGTGGTTACGGTGTGGAACTTGCTTGTGCATCTCTTCTTGACATGCTTTCTGACAGTTTTACAAGCTACGCTTACACCTTACGTTGGTAATTTCCATGATATGCATTCGATTACATTTCAGGCTCCCAATCTTCCAACATCGTGGTTTCTCTGATTAGCACTACGTTGTTGGCACATCGATGCCGTTAAGGTATGAATACAGCATTTTATAGCTCTTCACTCTCATGCACTTTAAGGTGGCTTTCTGGTATCACATCATTACACACAACCTTTAGCACACTTTTTTAGATTCAAGCTACACCACTTCTGTTTAGTTTGTTGGTACATGGGCGTTATTAATCACATGCAATTAACATGCAGAGGTGGTCTCTTGCTACATTCAATTACCACAACTAAAAATAGTAATAACAATATTTATTCTTTCCCAGCTGGACAGATGGGACTCTCCTCACGTATTAATCATCTTGTATCCACACAAAACATAGTGTATGTTAGACAAAAATTCTACAAATTCTTTTTGTTCACAGATTATTGCCCCTGAGGAAGTAACCTCCGAGTTCCGAAATGCATTGGGCCTCATGACAGCTGCATACAATTAATTTGGAAAACGTGATGCAATGTTATAAGTTGCGACAAAACTTGTATTGTACTCAATTATGGTTTTTTTTTTGTTTGTTTTATTGTTCTTCTGTTCAAGAAGTTGTTTTGTTTAGGCAACCTTTGTTGTTGTTTTAAGGTTGTTCAGAACATATGCTAATAAGTATATGAAGTATATTATTTCAATCAATGATTTAATGTTCATTAAGAACCTTTCAAAGGAATTTATGGAGTCCTAGTTTTTCTTAGATTAAGTGGTAAATAGTGAATCAAACATTAGAACAATTTGCTCATTAGGAACAGTGCACACTGCAACCAGGGTTCTATCCTGTACGACTTTCTGCAGGATGCAGCACACATGGAAAGAGGAAAAAACAAGGAGAAATGAAAACATTTCTCCTCGTTACGCCTGCTGTGGGGAGGCGTAAGGTTTTGGCACTGCCCCAGGTTGTAAATGTGGTGCGTGAAAATCCATGGGCGTTGTGTGGGAACACCCATCGCAACGCCTATAGAACACCTACTTGACATAGAGTAAAGCAACGCAGTGACTTGCGTTGTTTTGTCTTACTCCATATCTTTGCGGCCATGCAAAGCCACGCAGGGTGATTTTGCCTCGCCTCATTGATATGATAAAGGGGCATATGTATCAACCAAACTAATACCGATTCCTTAATAGCGAAAAATAAGGAATCGCCATTAAGGAATCGGTAATTGGCATGCATCAACAGATTCGGTGAAATTTAGCGATTCCTTAAAAATCGCTAAATTTACCGAATCCTTAATAGCGGGGCACGCAAACGGCCTCACTAGCAAATAGCGAGTTCGGTAATACCGATTTGGCTAATAGCGAGTTCGGTAATACCGAATTAGCTATTACCGAATCGGTAATAGCGAAATCGCAAATTGCCGCGTCGCTCCGGGAACAGGCTGATGACATCACCAACCAGGAAATACTGCTGCCCCACCCACATAGCCTCGACAGAGGAGCAGACAGGAGCTGGAAAGAAGGACAGGCTGTGCAGAGTGAGGCCACACAGATTCTGCCATTCACATCACACAACCATCATGTCGCAGGAAGTGCCATCCAGCGCAGAATCTGCACGCAAGCGCAAGAAGAAGTTTTCGGACAGGGAGCTGGAGTACCTCATCGAGGGAGTGTCCAGCAAACACGACCGCCTCTTTGGCAAGCTGTCCCTCAAGGTGCCTGAGACCGAGAAGCGGCGCATCTGGCAGCGCATCCGTGAGAGGGTCAATGCGGTTGGCGTCACTAGCCGCAGCATCGACGACCTTAAAAAACGGTGGTATGACCTGCGGAAGCGCGCAAAAGAGAGGATTGCTGAGAGGCTCCGGGAGGCAAGAAGGACTGGAGGCGGAACAACCACTGCACCATCCAACACAGCCCTGGAGGACCTTGTGGAAGGGACGATAGAGCGGGAAGCCGTCGTGGGGGTGATCCAGATGGACACGTCCGGCGCAGCCACAAGTGCCCAAGGTAAGATGCATGCCTGTGCCACACCCAGCATAGCGTAAATCCATACCCATGCCCCCAGCCCAATCTCACTGTGTCTGCAGCTCTGGCACAGACAGCTCCACACATGACACTACTGCATCTTGGGAGTTGTAGTCTAGTCAGCCCAGAGTGCAGGTACAGGCGTAAATCCTCTGAGCACACACCACATATTTTGTACATGGCTGTAGACTGTTCAGTTGTTGGACCACAGAGGGACATCAATGGGTACAACACTATGTAGGTGTAATCATCCCACTAATCATGCACTGTTTCACACACAGATGCATCACCTGGGGACTCTGACAACAGCGACCAGCTGATCATTTCTGAGACACCCGTGGAGTCAGACCAGGAGACTGCGCAGGATGCGCACGCACCGCCAACACCTGCCACCCCACCAGCACCACCTCCACCAGCGCCACAATCAACGGCACCAGCACCAGTGCCACAAGCCAAGGCACCAGCACCTGCGCCACAAGCCAAGGCACCAGCACCTGCGCCACAAGCAACGGCACCAGCAAGACAGCCTGCAGCTAGTACAGCCACAATACCGCAGAGGCACAGGCACCAAGTTGCGCCCTTGCAGGAGATGGCAACCCCCCCCCCCCGCAATTGGCACCCACGCAGCGCACATCCACACCACCTGCTGCACCACCTGGAGGCTCAAGACACGCACGGCGTCACAGGGCCCGTCGCAGTTCCGTCTCCTCAGCAGACCAGGATGTCCCAACAACCTCTGCAATCGAGGAGAGGATGCTGCGTACACAGAACCTGCAGGGAAGACATGTGGCTAGCATCAGCTGCAATATCGTGCGCCTAGCGAGGGAGCTGCGCGCCATGACTGCAGCAGTCACCGACATGGGCTCCGCGGTCAGGGACATGGGCACGGCGGTCAGGGACCAGACCACTGCGGTTGCTGATGGCAATGCTCAGCTCAGGGAGGAGGTACGTGAGCTCACCCGTGCCATCAGGGAGGGCCATGAGTCCCAGAGGAGGAGTAACCGGCAGCTAATGTTGCGTTCTGCCGCCGCTACCAAGGCCATACAACGGCACAGCAACTGCACCGCTGTGTTGGCACGCCGCACAGTCTCCCTGCAGGTGGACCTTGGGCACTTCTGCGGTGATGTGGCCAAGTCACTGGGACACATCACCACTGCTGTGGAACAACTTCAGAGCAGCACATGCAGTGCTGCAGCATTGGGAGGGGATGACACCAGTGAGGCTGCCTCCAGTGTCAGCAGCGTGTCACTGGCAGAGGCCAGCACCAGGCGCCGAAGTTCGCGTGCCTCCACGGGGACAGGCCGTGGTGAGGCTTTGGATGCACCTGAGCGGAGGCTTGGTGTACGTGGCAAGCGCCACTAGAAATTTGGACATGCTGCAGGTCCATGGTGGAGCAACCATGGCCATCCAATTATTGTGTTTGCACAGGCCTGACTTTAAGGAACCTTTTATTTACATTTATGCAATCGGAGCATGATTCACAATGCTAGTTCTGTTGCACAATCCTCAGTGCTACTGTGCATTAAACAGTTGCACCCAACACCAACTTGTAATGTCTCATTTTACCCAGGGTCAAAAATGATTTTGCATTATGTCTGTCCGCCTCCTATGGCCCTCTGCTGTGTTTGGGATGTGTGCCGGTCGTCGTTGGGCGGGTGGTTGGTCAGCCTGGGGGTCGTCATCCCTGTCCACCTCCATGGGTATCCCCCTTCTGGTGGCAATGTCGTGCAGCATTGCACATACAGCAATTATTCGACAGCATGTGTCTGGTTGGTATAGCATGGCACCGCCAGTCTTGTGGAGGATACGAATCCCAAAAGTCCGCTCTATCACATTCCTCGTGCTGATGTGTGCAGCGTTGTAGCGATGTTCCTGCGGGGTTGCTGGATTTAGGTATGGGGTGAGTATGTATTCCCGCAGGGCGTAAGCACTGTCACCTAGAAGATAGACGCATAGACTTAGCATTGGTGATGTACATACATGTGTGGTGTTGGTGTGGGGAAGCGTAGTTCTACGTACCTAACAGGAGTCCCTCTCCAAATTCTCCATTGAGTAGTCGCCTGTGCATTCCACTGTTGCGGAAGATGTATGAGTCGTGTGTGCTCCCTGGGAATTGTGCCACTAGGTCCGTTATGATGTTGTTGGCATCGCACACAACCTGCACGTTGATCGAGTGGTATGACTTGCGGTTCCTGAAAAGGTACTCATTTGCTGACGGAGGACATATGGGGATATGCGTGCAGTCGATGCATCCAATCACATGTGGAAATTGGGCCACCTGGTAGAATGCCTGTTTGGTGCGGTCCAACTGCTGTGGGGTTGTGGGGAAGCTGATGTGTGTGTGGAGCATTGTCAGCATGGCATCTAGGAATTTTTTGAAGAAGCGTGACAGTGCGCTTTGCGAAACACCTCCGGCAACCGCAATTACCCCCTGGAAACTCCCTGAGGCCAGTCGGTGCAGGCTGCATAGGACCTGAACGTGCGCAGGGATAGCATTTGTCCTGTGTGTCTGGTGCTGCAGTAATGGTTCCAGGTCTGCAATCAGGCGCATGATCATAGCGCGATTGAGGCGATACTTCTGGTACACCTCGTCCTCATTCTGGCCGAGCAGGGTTATGCGCAGTCTGAACACTCGCTCCTGGACCCTTCTCCTGCGCTGTCCTGCTGCATTGATCCGCATCCTCCTTGCAAGCACGTAGAGGGCAGCCATTTTGTGGGAGCCAACAGGGTCTCCTGGGCCACATTTAAGGGTTTAGTGATTGCCTCAATCATTTGCACATGTAGGAAGTTATTTATTTTTTTTTTTTTTTGTGACTTTACCTCCAGGTTTTGATTCCCCTTATTTAGCTCTGGCAAAATAGCGATTTTTGGGATTTTCGTTATTAGCGAGTTTTGTTGCATTGGGGTGCGATTCGTTATTTGCTATTGGCAATTTCCGGGAGCTAATAGTGATTTCGGTAATTGCGAATTCGGTATTTAGCGATTCGGTAAATTAGCATTTTGGGTATTAGCGATTCGGTATGTTCGAGGTTATTTATTTAGCGATTCGTTATTTGCTCGGGTTTTGGGTTGATGCATTGGGATTGGGTATTTTTCACACAATACCGGGAGCTATTACCGAATCGGTATTTTACCGACTGGATTTTTGCTTGATGCATAAGGGTGTAAGATGCTTGTGCCGCCAAAGCTTCAAAAAAACTGACTCTACAGCGGCGCAAGCCTCTCATAAATCAGCCCCCAAAATATTTTGATAGTTTTTTAGGTCTTTCACCATCAGGTAGCTACATATAAAATAATGGGTAGCTTAAATGAAAAATAGATTTAGAAAGTTGTTACTCAGTGGGAAATGCACTATGTAGTACATTATAAAACCTCTATTATTTTATGCATTGCATAGGTCTGTGTGTAACCAGAGAGCCACCGAATTACGTTTGGCTGGTGCAGTGGAGAATAGTGACTTGTGTATTTTTAGTGCTATGAGGTCACAGCCTGTGACAGAAAGCACTGTCATTATTTATACTTGCATTGCACACATTATAAGATAGACTGCTACAAAATATGCAAAGAGTTTTAGGATAAAATGGAGCTTCCAAAATGTAGATTTGTGTAATATCAGACCATGAGTAATGCCCTTTTTTTTGCATAACTGTCCCTTCAACACCTCCTCAGGGGTACTAAGCACTGTGTACATAGAGTTATCATTAAAAGCACACACTTCACAGCCCAGTTGCTAACCACCACACAAAAAAAACACATCTTTGCCATCATAATGCTTGAAGTGATTCGAGCAATTAAAGCCAGAACCACTTCCAAGCATCTTTTACATTTGCAGATTAACTCCTAGCGTGCATTTGCATTTCATTCAGGCACCCAGGCATGAAGGCTTATTTGAAGGATTGTTTACCTGTCTGCCAGGCCTCTTCATTTTACAGCACATGACACTAAATTAACTTTAGCTTAAGCATTTTAACGATGTTTGTCCAAAAAGAAGAGCACGTTTTGTATTCCAGGCAGAAGTTAGGCCTGGAAATGCACGACCCCCTTCCCAGGACTCCGGGGCCCCGGGGGGGGGGTGTTGCGCCCCACAGATTGAAGACCACTGTATTAGAACATCTCTCTAACATCTGAGAAGTAATGGCCTGGTGTAGAAATTTAACCGGTCATTAAAGGACCAATTACAGTTAGCTTCGGTAAATAATATGAATTGGAAACAAGAAATTAAAGATACGCTGTGGGCTTATAGAATTATATACAATTACCCACATAGTGTGACTGGTGTATCATCTTTTACTCTTATGTGAGGTAGAATTGCTGGCACTGATTTCAACAGGGGATGGATGGATCTCAAAATGGTGAATGGAGATGCTTTGGGAAAAGTTTTAGATGTGAAGAAAGTGTTGTCTGACAAGTCAGTGACCAATGTGCTACCAGGAAAATGAGAGTGGAGGTAAGAGGTTGTCTCAGGATCAAGAAACCGGTATGTGCGAGAAAAGTTTGGTCAAGGTTTTCCAAGCCCAAGAAGGTAATTAAAAAGCAAAATCGTGTAGTTGTGGTGGATGGAGGTAAAGTGTGGGATAAGAGCTTAATTTTTTTTAATTCCTTTTGGAAAAACTTTGGTGGTGCATTACAAATTGTGTAATAATGGGGGGCGATGATAGATGTGTGGCTACTGATAATGTGTTGTTGGTGACACAATGGGTGAAAGCATTCTATGCAATAAGAGACATGTTTTCTTCAATGAGAGAACTACAGTTAAGGATACTTCCTCTAGAGTAAGACGAGCACCTGTATGTTATAAAGATTATGTAGTGGGTTAATTTCCAGCCCCTAAGCACATTGCATTTTCTGGGGACTACACTGTGTTTTCAAAAGTTAAGTTGCTATGGTGTATTATGTATTTTAGGAAACACAATGTAATGTGAACACCTAAGCTGATATGTTGCATTTGATTTTATAGTTCTGTAGTTATTTTTGCTTAATGTTTTGTTTTATATTTTACTATTTTAAAGGGGGATATGTGTAGGGACTAGTAGGTGGGTATGTCATAGTAGTTGGAATGTAGAATGTGAGTGCTCAACCCCAGGGTTCTTGGTGTGGCAGTTGCTGCCTGGAATGGAGGGCTGACAGATGGAATAAAGACGTGGCTTACCATTGCTTCGAGCCTGTGTCTTCCTTTTCGATACATCTATATGCAGGATATATGGGAGATCATATGCAAGATTATAAGCACAATAATAAATTAAAGAAAACTAGAAGAATAAATTCATTTCTAAATATTGCAAATAAACTGTGCCATAAAAGATTTTTAATTCAGGTGAACTCAGAAAAAGAAGAAACAGTTACTTGCATACTGTGATGCAATCTTATCATCTTCACTCTCTTTCAGCTGGCGATGCTAACATGAACCTTCCATAGAATCTAGAGGTTAAAGGCACAGGAAACCGATTAGATATTGAAAAAAAAGCGTGAGAGCTGAAAAGCTTGGAAAACAATAACAACTGAATTGGAAATTGATCAATATGTTGATTTAGTATACATGTATTGAAGAGAATCACCAGCATCATTTATGGGAAGAAGAATGTCCTTGTGGCCTGACTCTGGCTAGAGCACGTGTTGGTGATGATGGCAGAGCAGGAATTGATGGTATTGATGGCACATATTATGCATGCTTTAAGATGGGTAACTGTGAGCTATCTCTCTCAAAACCAGCAGCACGCAAGAAGCCATCTGTAATGTTGAGTAACTGTAAACTGGGTTGCTAAGTCTCTTATTTAAAAAATCTGAATCATTCTCATACAACACAATTTCTTGTAGATGCACCATCTCAATTGATGTCAGCTGCCAGCTGAGTTGGTGGCTCCTAATAAATTACAGCAGTAGTTTGAATTGTTGGGGTTGTTAAAATTGCAGCATCAGGTCTGTCCAAGCAAGCTGTCACTTGGTGTAAAGGTAGAGAAACAGCAGGCTTCCCTATCACAAGAATGTGAGTCAGGGTTTCAGCGTAGCTGTACTCTTCTACGGGCTGCTCTTGTGGAGTAGGGAGAAGACATGCTGGTCTACTCCGTAGGCACATTGGTGTCAACAGAGGTCTGCTGAAGAGAATGGTCCACCAAAAGCGTTTTTGATGTGATTAATTGACACCTTCCTGTTTTTCTTTGAACCAGGCAACAGCGGTATGATTACTGTCTTGGAGGTCACCTACCCCAAGAACTGGAGAAGGTGGTCTGTAAGATGGCTCAAAGAGTTCTTTATCAATTATTTTGTCTTAGACTAGCTCTCCCCCTTTGGAGAGATACCTGTCAGTAGCTTTAAGAATCTTACCTTCGCTGGTGGCAGAGTCACCATGCTTCACAATAGATAGTTTAGTTCTGACTTCTTGGACACTGTAATAGATTTAAATGAATCTTCGGATCCAACAGTTTTGGTTTCACCACATTTCCAGGGGCATCAAGATCAAAAATGTACATTGATACTCCAAAGAGAATTTCGGATGGAGAGCGACCACCCAATACTCTGCTAGGCAGATTATTTGTTGTTCTCTGGACACCATACAAATTATGTAGCCAAACTCAGTCTGGTACTCAATACTCTAACAGCCAAGGCTTCTTTTAGGATACCATTGGCGTGCTCTGCGACCCTGTTACTTTTAGGCTTGAAAGGGTGTGATTATAGCAGTCGTCCTCCGAGAGCATCATTGGATACCCCAATGCCTTACCAGTGAACACAGGACTATTGTGCGAATGATAGGTATGAAGTGTTCCATAACTACTAGGCACTGCAAGTCCCTTATGACTAGTCAAGCTTTGGCATTTCTTTGTGGCCAAACCCAAGGGAACCTGGAGCATGGATCAACAACAACCAACATATATTTATATCAGTTTACAATTGTGATTGGCACAACATGGGTGTGGGAAATCACCCAAAAGGGCAATCAGAGGTGGTAAGGGTGTTTGCACTGGTCTTGCAACAGTAGCATGCTTTACATGGTGACAAATATTGCATTGCTGTACATATTTGTTAGTTTGTTTTGAGAAGTACAGGAACTTGAATTGTTGCTGTATCACTAATACAGTAGCGCCTACACCAGCATACCCTCACCGTTGATAGTGCACTTCTACACATAAAACAACAGGTGCATGTATCCTTTAGTGGGAATCCCTTCAGTTTTATGGGACATGATGTGCTGTACATGGACCAAAGGAAGGTTATTGTGGAAGATAGATACCTTTCTCCAAAGTTGCTTATTTTTAATTGACTTCTCATTTGAATTTATGAATCCATTTAAGAGCCAGTGCTGTAAATGTACATTGTAGCCTTGAACGGAAAATGTTTAACTTAATGCTATTAGTGTAGCAATTGATGGATCAACCATTTGTAGTGCAAGTAACTGGGCATGTATTTCTACTAGCTGTGCAGTGGAGTCACCTAAAACTTTGGTGTGTGTGTTGTTCTTTGAATTTGCCATCCTCAAAACCTCCCTTCACTGCAGCTTAAGCCACGGAGTATTTTTTGTTTAGTCCCAATGGCAGGCTTTACAGAGCCATCCACGAGAATTTATCTGGTACTAAGGAGGAGAATGCTTACTTTATTTTCTACTCACTTCAAGGTGCATTACTTACAAAAACCGGAGGACAATCATTTTCTGCAAGAATAATGTCATAAGCATCCAAAAAATGAGACCTGAATATTGCCTTTATTCTACGTTGTATATCACCCTCAGTTTGTATTTCTACATTATAACCCCATATGAAGAGTTTACATGTCCATCCAGCATGTTATGTTATGTTATGTTACGGGGATTTATATAGCGCGCGATTACCCAAGGGTGTCCTGGCGCTACCCATTATTCCTAAAGAAGGGGACAGAAGCTTTCACACTACCTATTAAACAACCAGGTCTTCAAGCTCTTACTGAAGGCCAGAAGATCAGGGCACATTCTAAGATAGGGCGGAAGGGCATTCCATGCCTTGGTGGCTCGCAAAATGAAGCTTCTTCCGCCCCAGGAAGCCTTCCTTATCCGTGGTACTATCGCCAACCTGGCTTCCATTGACCGTAACGTCCTTTTAGGATGATACCATTGGATGTTTTGTTTCAGGAACTCCGGGCCCATGCCCTGAAGTGCCTTAAACACAATACAAAGGGCTTTAAAACAGACCCGCTTCCTCACAGGAAGCCAGTGCAGTTTGCTAATTTCTTTGGAAATAGGCGCAAACTTAGCTGTACCTGACAATAGCCTAGCTGCCGCATTTTGAAGCGTCTGCAGTCTATTCATATGGCATACCTGTAGGCTCAAATATAGACCATTACAATAATCAATCTTGGCCATCACGAGAGAAGTAACAACTGTACGTTGACTCTCAGGCGGTAAGAAGGGGAGGATCTTTTTGATCATCCTAAGGATAAATAAGGTTGCCGATGAGATAGAGTTAATCTCGTCACCAAAATTAAGCTTGGCATCTATCAAGATTCCTACGTTTTTTATGTTCTTTTTAGACGGTGTGGGAAGAGAACCGAGGGTGGTAGGCCATAAATTAGGAGTCCAGAAGTTTACATCATTCCCAAACAGGATGACCTCTGTTGTACCTGAATTCAATTTAAGGCAGTTGCGAGACATCCACGTTCCCACCGCTTCCATGCAATCATGGAAATGTTTTCCAACTTCCAAATCCTGACCTGGCTGTAGTGACACAACAATCTGTGTATCATCGGCATAGGAGGACAGTTTAAAAGCAAATAAACTAATCAGTGAGCCAAGAGAGGAAACGTAAACATTAAAAAGTAGGGGACTAAGAGACGACCCCTGAGGCACTCCACAAGGCAAGGAGAAAGGCTTAGAGTGAAAATTGGCCAATGCTACTGTCTGTGAACGATCTGATAAAAAGGAGTTTAAAAGCAGCCTGGCTTTTCCTTGAATACCACAATCTGACAGACGGTCCATCAATAAGCTATGGTGGACCGTATCGAAAGCTGCCGACAAGTCCAGCAAAACCAAGGCAGCCTTCCCTCCCCCGTCTAAGGCCTCCCTGATCTCTTCTGTTGATTTTATAAGTGCTGACTCCGTGCTGTGACCCTCTCTAAAACCGTATTGCGTGGGGTCCAGCACTTTGTTATCCCGTAGAAAGGCACTTAGTTGCCTATTCATGTCCTTCTCCAGCATTTTAGCTGGAAAAGGAAGGAGAGAAATCGGGCGAAAGTTATTAGGGTCCTTACAGTCAAGATTCGCCTTTTTTAGTAATGGTAACACTGAAGCCACTTTCCACATTTTTGGGAAGAGCCCTGAGTCAAAAATGCTGTTAAAAAGAGGGGTGAGAACTTGAGCTACCGGGTTTGGGGCAGACTTAACTACTGCGACCGGACATGGGTCAAAGGGCGAGCCAGATCTCACTGTCAAAAGGAGTTTAATAGTGTCAGTTGAGGAAATATCATAACATTTATTAAAAACCTGGGGGGAATCCTTTAAAAGTTCTATTCCCTCCTGACGGGGAATATGATCTATATTACTACAATTGAACGCGGAGAAAATAACCTTCACCATGTTCAGGAAAAAACTCGCGATATCCTCGCAGAGTTCCTGACTAGATTCAATTTTGCCAGTGCGAGGGGAGATCAGCTCAGATACTGTTTGAAATATTTCTTTGGCCGAGTTTTTTGCTTGAACAATTTTATTTGTGAAAACAAATTTCTGGGCATTAAAAATTAAACCCTTGTATAATGCCAAACTCTGTTTGTATCTTCTTCTGTCTGCCTCCTCATATTTCGTTCTCCAACTGCGTTCTAGAGATTTACAGCTACGTTTCTGGGTTTTCAGTTCTTCAGTGTACCAGGGGGCTGTAGGATGCAATCTTTTAGGAGTACACAGTTTTTTGGGGGCTGATTTCTCAAAGGCTGCTGCTAACCAATTCTTATAAAAGGATGCTGCCTCCTCTGCCCCTGTGGGAAGCGGACGCAACGTTGCTTCCAGTTCTACCTCTAGATCTTTCCCCTTAATTTTATTCCAAGATCTACTCTTGTATTGTCTCTTGGAGTCCCCCTTGTTGAACCCATAATTTGGACAGGTGAGTTCGAAACACACAGCGTAATGATCAGTCCATGTAAGAGGAAGCACGCCTGAAAATATCAACTGAGGATCATTAGAGAAAATGCCATCCAATGTGTGGCCTGCTAAGTGAGTAGGCTTAATCACTCTTTGGGTCACCTCGCCGCTCTTCATTGTTTCCACGAGAGTCCTAGTATCGGGATCCTCCAAGGCCTCAAGATGGAAATTATAATCACCTAGGATCGTAAAGGAATTGAGGCATAAGCCCGCTTCAAGCATATTCCCAATCTATCCAAGAAAAAGGTTTCTAGGCCCAGGGGGTCTGTAAAGTAAAATACCCTTGAAAGTGTAATGGTCCGACAGGGAGAGGCTAAACGAAAGCGCCTCACAAGAAGAATTCGCCACCGCACAGAAACCTGTCCTCAAAGAATAATGAAAGATTATTGCTAAACCCCCACCTTTTCTAGCTGATCTACTCATAGTATGACAGAGATATCCCAGAGGGGTTTCTTTAACAATATCAGGCCCAGATGCTTCATCCGTCCAAGTTTCCGTAATAAAGGCAATTTTAATGCCTTTTTCCACCATCAAGTCAGCACATTCTGTGCTGTGTTTAACTAAGGATCTAGCGTTCAATAAAATGCAGTTAACAACTACATTCTCTGGAGCTGTGTTGATCACCCTCTTAAAAATAGAGGGGCTGATGCTTTGGTTGAGGATTTTGGGTATGGTACAATTACAATTTGGGCATATAGTCTTGGGTGTGAAAGAACATAGATCACACCTAAGGCACAGACAAGCAGAAGATGTCAGCGTGGATCTTACCATAAGTAATTGTTCTTTGGTGTAGGTTTGCACACAAGGTGATCCTGGTTTGAGAGGAGCATAGGGGCTGACGCTGAGCGCGGTCCGAGCGCGGACGGGCGCAGACGGGCTTGCCTTAGGCGCGCCTTCGGCGCGGCAGCGGCGCGCCCGCTGCGTGTGGCCGCTGCGCGGCAGCCTCTGCAGGCACATTTCAAGGCAACCCGAGCAGAAAGACTAGCCCGCTAACCTGCCTCCCAAAATGGCGGTTCAACTCCCTCACCCAACCCGTATACAGGCAACAGCCACAGTGAATAACCCAGGAGCGATCCGGTATCGAGCTGAGCACCGGCGCTTCACAGGACTTCGGTAAACTATTAAAAGAGTCCCCCAAACGTTAAATTATATTTGAAAACAACGAAACATATTCAGCTAGCATCTCAATGTGTATGTATTCTTTAGTTGAAGTCTCCACCAGATGGTCTTTGAGAGTCTACCAAACTATTGTCACTTCTGCTGCGCTTTCGAGCAGAGCTATAGCCCAAAACCTGTTTTGCAGGAGTATCTATAGTTTGCAAGCCATGTTTTTTTACTCATCCAGCCACTTTTTTCTTTTTAAAGTGTGTCTTGCAGTCTGAACCTTTCTCGTCCTTCTTTACCCTAATCTCAGCTTTAGGTCCTGATTCACGTTCCTGCAAATATACTTGTCTTTCCTGCGATACTCATTTGGTCCTCTTTTTTCAGCCCTTTTACTGTCAGGGTCCTGAAAAGAACGGGAAAAACAGTTTTCAGAATAATGATACCAATCTAGATTTTTAATTTTATCGCAGTCCCTCAGCTTATATCCAGCCCTACTGGATTCCTGTGGTACAGGAGATCCAACCTGTGTTATCTGTTTTGCCTCCTGCTTCTTTTTACTCTTCGGCACCGCTTTCTCTTTGCTGGTACCCTCAATCTTGGTTTTAGCTTTGGGATGTGGTTTAAAGACTCGAGTACCTCAGGTATCACAGCCTGCAGAGGCATAAAACTTCTCAAATAATTTTCAGTAGCTCTTGTTTACAATCTTGAACTGAGCTTGTTGCCAGCCTGTGGTGTACTGCCAGCACAGCAGCTTCTCCTTGAAATATGAGGAGACTCATCCATGCTCACCTCTGTCCTGTTTTCAGCTTGACTCTATCCTTGACACCACCCCTGCATAAACATTAGGTAACAAATCTAAATTGAGACATTGTAGGCGGCGTAAACATGCAAAGTCAGCACAAAAGAACAGCTGCTGTCTGCACTGGGTTTCGTGTGTTTGTTAAACAATGGTAAAGCCTTAGATAAAGTTTGCTCAGTTAGCCTAGCTTGTTGTGCAGCTTCAGGACGCAACAGTTACACAAGGCACCAAGGTTGTTGATTCTTACCGATTGTCTCATTTGTGTGTTCTTCCCAAAGCTCTATTTACCGCTGGGCATTTCTTGCCTGTGACTTTTGCTATATAAACCCATGTAACCATTGTCAGGGTGCTCTCTCCTTGGGTATCTTGATGGTACTTGTCGGATGGAGACCCATTCATGAATGCTTAATAAATGACCTATGATTTGACTTCGCTTCAGTGTCGATTCCTCCTTACTTGTTAAGAACCCATGGCGAAGTGGTGACCCTGCACCAGCAGATTATTAATTAATCTGTTCCACAAATTGGCGCCCAACGTCGGGCCCCATCAAGGGCTTGCAGTCAGACCAGGGGAGGAGATCGGGTCCGTAAGATGAACTTTGCTGAGGGGCGCCCCACCTGAAGAGACTAGTGTTGCTCATGGTCCAAGGTGATTTTTCAGCTCTCCGACTCTGATCTTCCTGGCGGCTGCTTGCCTTGACTGGGGCCTTCGGACGGTCATTGTTGGATCAGGGAGGATTGACAGGTGGGGGTCGAAGACTACACATAAGGTAAATCTGTATTGAACCGGTTCACTTGGTTAGGATTTGTTTTGATATCATCTTGAAATCTGCTTGGCATTTGTTTTATATCCGTTCGGAATTTGTTTTTGAGACTTGCGTTTGAAACTTGCCTTGGAATTTGGTATTTGTTTTGTCTTATATAACATGCTAGTGCTTAGTACCATTTGGAAGTTTTGTTGTTGCTGCTGCGATAAGCAGAGCATTTTGGAAGCAAGTCAGCCGGCGCCACCAGAAGGTACGTTGAATTTTGAGATGTACATCAAATATGGTATTTGTCCCATCATGTATAATGCATTGTGGAACAAACATACAAAAGGGGATCCCCAGTTACAATGGCCATTAGAGGGAACAATGGACCCTCACAAACTCGAGTATTTTGAGAATCGATTGTTTTTAAAGAAAGTTAGGCCAGCCATGTTTGATAGTTTACGTATGTGGAGGAAAGAAGTGAAGGAACGGCAGCTCAAGGCAGAGAAGGTACAAAGGAAACAGGAAAGGAAGACAGAGTTTCAGAAGTATAAATAATTGAAGGATAAGGAAGTTCAGGAGAAAAAGGAATGTTTAGATAGAGGGCATAAATTATTAGTATCTAAGGAATACATAGTTAGACCAACGATAGAAGTTCAGGTCCACCAAGAGGATGTGGAATCAGATCTTGATGGATTATTGATTGAACGACCCCCACCCCCATATGCACCATTGATACCCTCTCCCCCTGGACCACCGAATGTTGTTCCCCCTGTACCCCCGGTTCCACCTCCTTTACCCGTGGTTGTCCAGCTCCCTATTTTCCAACCAGTATCGGTACATTCCTTACCCCCTCCAACCCAGGCCACTGCACCCCCACCCCAATCCTCTGCGCCTCCACCTCAGGCCACTGCACCTGAAATGACTAATGATCCCGTACTTCCTGCATCTGTCCTGACCCCTCGAGTTCTTCGTTCTACTATATCTCAGTTTTGTCAAGATGCGATAAGGTTAATGGTATTAAATTGGTTAAATGATCTAGAAATGGAAGTAGAAGAAATGATAGATCAGATACAAGGTTTTTCTGAGGGCGAGCTTCTTTGTCTCATAAATAAGCTTTCTCACCAACTTATGGTTTAATGGGAGATAACTAGAGGACGAAATGGCCCAGATGATGTTAGAGCTATTAATCGGCAATATCAGATAGGAGCCTTCCCTGTAAGTAGAGTCCAAGTCCAAGATGGCCGCCGGGTAGGAGCTCAGCCTTGGAGCTCCCAGGTTGGGGATCACCAAATTGGTAAATATCCCCCCCAAACCCAGCCATCCACCATCGCATCGACTCACCATTGTGTCACAAACTCCTCCTGGACTACGATTGTCTGCGTTGGCATCGTTTACCTGCACCTGGAAGGCTCGGACTCGATGTAATCGCCCGTATCTGCCTTGGTGCCCGCCACCCTCCAAGAAGTTGGCACTCTCCAGCTTCCAGCTGGACCCGTGGATGGCCCTCGCTTCCTGCCTCAGGCTCCGTCTTCTGGGCCTCCCATTTCTAGCACTGGCATCTCCATAGACAGCATGATCATGGCCTTCCAGCAGGGTGAGTCCAGTCGAGGACCCGTGCCCGGAGCTCGGATGCCTTTGATGGTCCGCGTGAGTGTGGGCAGCCCTTGAACCCCGCAGCCTGGAGTTGGTCATGACCCGGAGCCTCTCTCTTCGGCGCCGGCTGCCAGGGTGCATCCTGTGGCGATGGTTGCAGTTGTCCTTGTTGCAGCGTGGAACATCAAATTCCCCCTTCGTCACAGATCAAATACTTCAGCATCAAATTCACTCATATACATTCATTGGTGGGGCCCATAACACCAATGCTTACACTCCGTTGATCTGTTTCCTAGGGAAATAAGCTTCCAAACGCTGACATGAAAGGAATACCTTTACCTTACACTAAACACATTAACTTCAGACCCAAGATATCCCTCTCATAAGGAGATGGATCATTTAGTTGTTTGTAGGTTTAGTGTCACAATCATTTATCTAGTCTTTAAATCCCACTAAATTCTCTTCTTAATATAATCGACACAACACATTTGTCAATTGATCAAATATTCTTTATCTAAGAAATATTGCAAGAAACGTTAGAAAACATCATCAGCATTTCAGAGCATCATATTTACCTATTCTGGCTAAAGTCGTCCTCTAAGTCAGTCAGGTCAGGGAATAATTTTATTCAACAAAGTTAGGCCGCAATTCAGTCTCTCAAAGATTCAGGATAACAGTGTCACCGTCCTCTCCGTCAGCAAAACGTCAGGAAATCGAGTTTGTCAAAGAAGAGCAAGCGATGCGATAGCGTTAGCATAAGCATTTGTTCAATTCCCTACCTACTTTTATAATGAAAATAATGTCAAAAAGTATCAAGATCGGGATTCAGAAAGTCCTGATTGGTCGACTTGGGATCGTGAGTTACAGTTCTCAGGGTATCAAACGATGAACTCATCGTACTTGTTGGTTCCGGATTTTTAAATCAAGCATTATCTTTGGTATTGGCTAGGTTCCCGGAGCGTCCTTGAAGGGTACATGTTCTCCCGGGGTCAGGTCCAGGCCACTGCTGCTGGCGGTGACGCCTGCGCACTTCACCCAGAACCTTGTGTTGTCAGGGCAGTCACGTTTAACGTCTCGTTCAGCCATCTTGTATAGGCCGAAGTGGTCAACTTAAGCAAAAGAGACACAAAAATGTAATTAAAACATAGAAATGGCTAATAAAATATTATCCCCTTGCTAATACCCATATGTGTGTGTATTTATCTAGCAGAAGCAACACTCAGAGCGGTTTATACTCACTGAATAAAGCACAAATCACAAATACATCACCAAAGCAACATATAACATGCAATATTCTAATTTCCTACTATTAATCTGTGTACTCAAGTTAGTTTACATTTAATATAACCAAGCAAGGTGCAATTCCCACTTGTAATTCTTTTGTTAATATAATTGGTGAGTTATCACTTCAAACGAATTAATAATATTACAATTAATAGATTATTCAAATTAATATAAACATGCAGAATGGGGGGCGGTATACAAAATTGTGTACTACCCGCTCCAGCAATCCCCCCTTTGGTGATTATATCACCACACTCATCAAAAATGTTGTATCCCTTTTACGGAAATTTCAATTGATTTCTTGTTTTGTTCATATTTCAGTTTCCCCTGTTTCTTCTCTTCTTGCTGTTTTATACATGCTATCCTTTAACTCTTCTAGTTCTATTTCTTCAAAGTCTCTTTCTTGTTTCTAATCCCTTCTCCTTAAGTTTTCTCTTTTTATTCTTTTCTGGTTTTTATTCTTTCTACAACAAACACAACCTAGTCTAATTATTAATATTAAGGAAATCACACATGTTAAGGGAAATAATATCTTACCTATAAATGTACTACCTAATTTTACTATAAAGTCCTTTATAGCTGATATTTTCTTACCAATCTTCTCCCAGACACCTTCAACCTCCAGTGGTACAATTTTGTCATGCAATTCTGTAATATTCTTAATATAAATTTTCAAATCTCTACTTTCGCCAGGAATGTAAGTACAACAATGTTGAACTTTCAGCATTTCACAGACTCCACCCTCTTTTGCCAATAATATATCAAGGGCAAGTCGATTTTGCATTACCATAGCACGCATGGCAACCATTTCAGTATTTACCAATACGAATCCTCCAGCGGTGCTTGTTGACAAGCGATCCACTACTGTTGAAAGTTTTCTAATTTTATTTGCATTCAGAGATATTCCCACTGCGGGTATCAGTGCTCCAAAAATGTCACCCACAATTTCAGTCCAAGATTCTCTCTTACTACGTGCTAAATAACTACCTAAACTAGGGACACCATCTTCTCCTCTATCCATGTGAAAAATCTTTGGAAAAACCAGGCCAACATAACATGTGCCATACCAATGGTCTGGCAAACGATAATATGCCCTGTTCCCACAAATGAAATACAGTCCTGGAAAGACTGGATCTCTTCCACCTTTAAATCCCCATCCTCCCATGATTCAGTATGTATCATAGCACTCACTATTCCCTAGAAAATAATTGTCATACGCCGTCTGATTCCTTCTTATACACAATTTCCCTTTCTGAGGCCAATCTAAAGCCATAGTTGGACTTGTTTCCCCTCTTAAGTGTTTCTCCGTTTCTACATCCCAAACTGTTTTCTCCACTTTCCCTTCTGAAGCCTTTCTTTGCATTTTCAATCTCCTTTCTTCAACCATATCCAAAAATGTCTTCTCCTCTTTCTTTAAACTGCAAGTCAAGTTATTTCTAAATATATATTCTAAGGTTAGTTCATTAGTCTCCAAGAAAAATTCACCTAATACCTTTGCAGGTTTTACCTTGTTTAGTTTGTTAATTGCTGGTACTTGTGAAAATATAGTATCTACATCTGAAAAATAATACTCTAATTTACCTGTTTGATAAAATAAAGTAGCTATTATACTACATGTTATTCCATATGTTACAGGAAGGTGATGATAGGTCACTCCTTCAGATACGGATGCAGGTAATTGTATACAAACGTAGCAATCCCTTACGTCCATTGTTTTTACATATTCATACAATAACTTTGAAAACGCATTGTTAGAAAAATCTGTTATTGATCTATCTTTATGTAAATAGTTTTTATCTATTCTAGTTGGAACTACCTTTTGAACTTTCCCTATATTAGTTATGTTATCACTATGTCCTTCTAATGCATCTACAGGAACTTTAAATGAAATTAGTAGAGCAAGAATACTCCACAGAAGCATTAATGATCCTGTACAACAACAACACATTTTGCACAATCTTCTAAGGAAGGTACATCTACTTTTGCTACGTTCTATGTTAGCCATCTTTCTAAAGTGAGCCGTGTCTTTTGACTGAGCCTCTTCTACTGCACAACTAGTTTCTAACCCAAGGCTTCTAAGCACATACGTGCTTCTACCAGTTTTTGTCTTTTTCAGTATTTTATTGTTTTTCCATCAGTAACTTCCTTGTCTCATTCAGTTTGGCATCTCATCATCTTTCACTTTCTTCTCGTTTTCAGCATACAGGTTGTCCTGAACATCCGCTTCTTCTCCAATATCGGACAAGATAACTCTCAGGATTTCCAATTCTTCGTCTTCCTCAACCACTTCCGGTACAACCACCTCTGGATTTCCTTGTCTATCCGCCTCTTCCTTCACTTCAGGCAGGGCCACATAAGTCCATTCCGGTGATTTATACTTCTGGTTAGGTTTTCTTGTTCTTTTGTTTTCTTTGACTACTGTCTGTTCTTCTTCTTTCGATTTCTCCTGACTCGTTACTTCATTCACTTGTTCAGCTCTTGGCGAATTCACACGTGTCAGTCGATATCTCAGTCTCTTTATTTTGTTTGGCCACACCTCGTCTTTTGCCGCTCTTTTCAATTTACTCCCTTTATCATTCTTTTCAGTTCTCCAAGCTCTCTTTCTCAGAACTCAGCCTTCTGGTATTTCATCTTCGCTTTCCTCAGACTCTATTTCAACTTGATTTTTACCTTCAACGAATTCTTTTTCCACCTCTTCTTTTGTTTTCCCTTCTTCTGTCCCTCCTCGAATCTCCGTCAAGCAATCTTCCTGCTGACTACTTGTCCCTACTTCTAACTGGATGTTGGAGTTCCCTACACCTCCTCGGGGGTCTTCCGCAATAATCTTTCCCTCTCTCTCTGTAACTGGCACCTGTCCATCTAAATGTGTTATTTCGGGTAGAATTTCTCTCAATCTTTCATCTGGCACTTCTTTTTCACAGATTTCTTTTATTGACTCTCCACTGTCCTTTTCTTTGTTCTTTCCTTGTTCTTTCTTGGAAGAGTGTGCTCTTTGTTCTGTCTCTGAGTCTGAACTGGTATCAGAAATCTGTAACCCTTTCCTCAGGGAATTACTTCTGGGGACCAAAGTTAACCTTGGCTCTGTCTCCCCCCTTTCAGAGTTTTCTCCTTCTTTGTCTTTTGACTCTCCATCATCTGACTCAGTACTGGATTCTGATTCATCAAAATACTCCTTTTCTTTACAGTCAACTCGATTTGGAATTCTTAAAGTATAACTTGCATGGATCCAGTTCTTCAATCCAGCACACTTCACAGCTGTTGTTGTAGTCAAGATGACTTGCCCTGGTTTTCCCCACCTGGGAACCAAACAGTTTCTTCTTCTGTGTACTTTTATCCTTACCCAGTCCCCTGGGCTTAGATCATGAGCTGGCTTCTTTTCAAGAGTTGTGGCATCCGCTCCAACCTGATGAAACACAAAATGAACTGGGTCAGCCAGGCTTTTACAGTATTCCAATACCATGTCATCAGTTATTGGCATCAGCTTGTTGACTGGTATAAATACATGTCTCATGGCGCGTCCCATGAGGATCTCATGTGGACTCAAACCCGTAGTTCTGTCTGGTATTGATCTAATAGTCATGAGTACCAGAGGCAAGACATCGGGCTATTTCATACCTGTGGCTAAATACATTTTCCCTATTCTGTTTTTGATAGTACCATTAATTTGTTCTACTACACCAGAAGCCTCTGGTCGGTAGGCACAATGCAGTTTTTGTCGTACATTCAATGCTTCACAAATCAGTTTTATGATCTCATTATGAAAATGTCCTCCTCTGTCTGATTCAATTGTTACTGGGAACCCAAAACTAGGTATAAATTCCCTCAACAGTAATTTTGCCACTGTCATTCCATCATTTCTTCTTGTGGGGAATGCCTCTACCCACCTGGAGAATAGGCATACCATCACCAAAACATACCTCAACCTGTTACAAGGTGGCATCTCAATGAAATCTACTTGCATTCTGGTGAAAGGTCCTCCCTCTCGACCTATTGTTCCTAGACTCACCACTGTTTTTCTTCCTGGATTGTACTGCTGACAAATTAGACATCTTTGACAAATACTTTCCGCCACAAGCCTGAACTTGGCATTATACCAAGTTTGTTTAAAAGACCTAATCATGGCGTCTCTCCCTATATGTCCCTGTCCATGATACATCCGTGCCATAGCAGACATCATGCTATTAGGCATAACTGGTCTTCCATCTCGATAGACCCACACATGATCTTTCTCTCTTGGTGCACATCCTGCTTTTACCCACTGTTTTACTTCTACCTCTCCTGCTTCTTCCTGTAATTGTCTTACCTCATCCCATGTTCCCACAGTGTTAGTAAACATTGGGAAACAAGAAATCGCCTCTTTTTCCTTTGCCCGATTGATTGAATTCTGATTTAGTGCACAATATTGCGCCATGTCGTTTGCAAACTTATTTCCAGTGGCAATGTAATCACCACTACGACTATGAGCAGCACATTTTACCGCAGCCAATTTCCTAGGCAGCTGTATTGCCTCAAGCAACTTTCCAACCACTTCAGCATTCTTAATGGGAGTTCCACTTGAGGTTAGGAAACCTCTTTGCAGCCAAATTTGGCCGAAATCATGGACCACCCCGTAGCCATTAGGCCTGGGCTAAAATTCCGTTCCGCTCGCGGAAATTGCAATAATTTGACATTTTCGCGTACCGCGGAGAGCGCGAAAATGTCAAAATTTCCGCAATCCGCATTTTCCCAGAAATTTTTTGCTTGCTCACGCTGTAAAATAATACATTCTTGCGTGCGCGCGATCGCCTTACCTGAATCCCCGCGTTTGCCGACAAGTTTTCCCGATCCGGTCGCGTTCTCCACGAGATGTTGGATTGTTGGTAGCCATTTGCGCTGTCTCGCAACAGTTCGCGCCTGCAGAAACGTCATTCGTCGCGCGATCACGTCTTTCTTCTCGCGATCATGCACCGCGAGACAAGTGAAAACAAGATGGCCGCGCCCGCGAGCAACCGCATGGGTAAGTTGGCGAGCCGCGACCACGCAGAAAATACCGCGAACGGGCGGGAAAAAAACTTCCGCATCTTCACGATATTTCCGCGTGTTTGCGGAGATTTTTTAACATTTTCGCGATAATTTGCGAAAGTGAATTTCGCAAATTCCGCCCACCCCTAGTAGCCATACTGTCTATCAGTTATCACAGTCACTTTCACACTTTTACCAATCTTACATGCTCTGGTCAGGGCGATAAGTTCAGCTACTTGGGCCGACCTTACTCCTTTCAAATAGGATGCTTCCATCACTGCTGCAACTGTACATACCGCATATGCTGTACTCAGCACTCCATCATCTGTTCTCAAACAAGATCCATCAACAAACATGACATAATCACTTTCTGGCAAAGGTTCATCTTTTATGTCAGGACTTGGTTTTGTACAAAAATCAAGTACATCCAAACAATCATGATCTGCTTCATCTCTTACCTCCACATGCTCTGCATCAGGCAACACTGTTGAAGGATTCACATTCACGCATCTCACAAGACTCACGTTTGTTGCACCCAAAATGACCTTTTCATACTTAGTCAGTCGGCTGTGCGTCATATACTGAGTACGACTCCTTGTTAAAAGAATCGCCACATCATGAGGCACAAACACTTTCACAGGGTATCGAATCACAATTCCTTCACTCTGTTCCAAACTTCGACATGTAGCAGCTACTGCTTTCAGACACCCAGGAAGGGCTACAGCTACTGGGTCCAACATGGATGAAAAATATGGAATTGGTTTCCTCAGTTTTCCATGCTTCTGTACTAGAACAGAAAGCGCACATCCATTTCTCTCACTGCAATACAACTCGAACTCCTTATCATAGTCAGGCATACCTAATGCAGGCGCTTCACACAATCCTTCTCTCAACTTCTTGAATGCTGCCAACTCCTCTTTGTTCAAATCAATAGGATCTCTCACATCACTTTTTGTCAATCGTACCATAGGTTTTGCAATCAATGAAAAGTTTCCTATCCACTGACGACAATATCCAACCATTCCCAGAAACATTCTCACTTCTCTTTGGGTCATTGGTGGACTCATTGTCTTTATGATCCTGATTCTGTCTATGGTTATTTTCCTGTGTCCTTTCTTAATGCTGTGTCCCAAATATTGGACTTCTTTCTTACAAAACTGTAATTTCGATGGTGACACTTTTAATCCTCCATCTGCCAAATGATTCAGCAAAGCTACCGTGTCTACCTCACAAGCTTCACGAGTTTTCGATGCCACAAGTAGGTCATCGATATATTGGACTAGTACTGAATTTTCAGGCATTTCTAGACTCTCCAAAGACCTTTTCAATAGCTGATTAAATATTGAGGGGCTTTCCGTATACCCCTGTGGAATTCGGCACCACGCCAAAATACGCTCGCCGAAACGAAATGCAAAAATTTGCTGACTGTCATGGTGCAATGGGATGGAAAAGAAAGCATGGCACAAATCAATCACTGTGTACCATTCTGCATCATGAGCGATCTAATATAAAATCACAGATGGATTCGGTACAATGGGACAACATGGTACAACAATTTTGTTTATCTTTCTCAGATCTTGCACTATTCTGAACTTCCCACTAGGCTTTTTCAGTCCCATTATTGGTGAATTACATGGGCTACTCATTATTTCTCTCAAAATTCCTTGTTTTATCATTTTCTCAATCACAGGAATAACTCCTTCGAATATTTCAGGTGTCAATTTATATTGTGGGACATTTGGGTAACTTACTCCTTCTTTTACAGTTATTTTTACTGGATCTACATTTCTCATCAATCCTACCTCTTCTCCTGTAAAGTCCCAAACTTCTGCTTTTACTGATTGTTTTAATTCTTTTGGTAATTCGTCAGGGTTAAATACAGCATCGGTTCCTGTAACCTCTTTCTCTCTGTTTGCCATTGTCGTTTTATACAAGACATCATCATCATCTGGTGTTTCAAAGGCTATTCCATCTGGAGTACAAAATATAGGGCAATTCATCGTGCACAATAAATCTCTACCCAACAAGTTCACAGGACTGGTGTCGCACACTACGAATGTGTGCATTTCAGAAAATTTCCCTATACTAACTTTCACTGGTTCTGTAAGGTAAGTTTTAATCTGTCTGTTGGATACACCAACTACTTGGATCGTTTCATGCGAGAGAGGAAGATTCTTAACATCAGCTGATCTAACTGTTGATCGAGTAGCACCAGTATCCACTAGGAAAGTAATATTTTCATTATTAACCTTTCCATCTACAAATGGGCCTGTCTGATCTACTTCTAGAGTTGCGCCAAGTACGCACTCTTCTTCCTCCCTTCGGCACCGTCAATAACCCTCTTCTGAATCGCTTTCATCACTTTGCAGCCAATACTGCGAAGCAGCGCTAGCGCGTTGCGGCTTGTTTACCTGTTCTTCGTTGTAGAATCCATTCTCCTTACTATACTTCTGGCAATTTTTGTTCTGTGGAAAAGGTGGTTTTGGCACCTGATTCTGTTGTGTTACACCCTGCTGTTGTCGTTGCTGTTGACCACTCACCTCATTCTGCACCTATGGATTCAAGGATGAATTTTCATCATTAGTACTTGGTGAATTCTTACACTCGGATTTCCAATGCCCTATCCTACCGCAATTATGACACGGAAATTTCTTCTTAGCTTCCTCAATATTCCCTTTATTTTTCCCAGGATTAAATCTTTGTTTTGACCCAGCTTGCTCTACTAATTGTGCTTCCTGTCTCTCTGCTACTTTTACTTGTGCCCACATAGCCTTCTCTTTTCATTTTTGCTGTTTTGCTTCAATTTCATCACTGAAATATTTAGCATGCCTCAATACTTCGTCTATTTTCTTATTTTGCCAATCTACCGTATGCTGTTTTATCATTTCACTAATTTCTGGACAAAGACCATATACAAATCTGTATACGAAATGACTCAAATCCTTGTCACTCAAATTTTCATCTCCACTGAATTGTTTAAAGGCTAAAATTAACCTCTCATAATAGGCATGCACTGATTCTTTGCTTTCCTGATGTGTCCTGTCAATTTTCACCCAATCTGTCTCTTTAGGGGGTACCTTGTTCTTCAAGAATGCTATAACCTGTTCATATTTCTTCATTACATGGAGCTCCTGCCTTTGGATCCCTTGGGTATTCCTGTGTCGGCCAATCTATTACTATTTTGCATTCTGTCCATAGATCTGCTGGTACTATTATGTCAAACAAGCTATTCAGATCAATCCACAATACTTTGGATAGTTTCACAAATCTGTCCACCTGTCTATACCACTCGACGGGTTTTTCACGCAGTCGAGGGAAGTCATTCGTAAATGAAAAAATATCCTGTCTGGTCCATGGGACATGTACATATCCTCCTCCCAGAATCTCTCATAGGGCATTCTGTCACAACCTTCTCTTTTTCTCTCATAGGATAGGCTGAAAACGTTTTGTCTGAAACTTCGTCTCGCTTACGATACCATCTGCTCTTCCATTTGTCCACATCTGCCCATTTTCTCAATAAAATAATTATTTCCTTAATCTGACCTATTCGTCCTGTGGTATTCATGTTTTCAATATCTTTTTCGGTGAAATCTACTCGATAGGGTTTCTGTAAGGCTTTTACCTTTTCAATATCAATACCCATCTCATTTGCCACTTCTTCTAATCTTTCATGAAGACTCTTCGCTCTCCATGTTACGCTTTTGCACAGAAATAACAACTCCTCACCTTGGTAAGTTTTTTACTTCTCTGTCGGGATAGTTCCCATTATTAATTCTTCCAGTACCATTCGTAATTTAGCTACATCTATTGACTGGGATTCCTTGTCTTTCTTTTGCAAGCTTCTCAACCATTCACCCAACTCTTCTGTAGACGGTCCTACTGGCTTCTCTACATTTCCTTGTCCAGAATCTTTCTGAGTTTCTGACATTGTCTCTATCATTGTCATACGTTTTTCTGCACAGTTTTGACCTACAAATGGGTTATTTGAAAAATTTCATACTCATAGTCTATCTCCATGGATTCTCACTCTGACTCATTCTTGGTTGTTCAACCGGTTTATTACTTTTATAAGGAACTGTCAAACAATGTTCACTGTCTTTCTGCTTGACAAAAATAGGCATTACTGGATCTATCGTTACTGGTACAGTTACCGCTTCCAAATTCTTAGTCAATTCTCTTATTTTCTCGGTTAATTCTAGGGTTGTTTTTGCTAATTCTGCTGAATTTTCTCCACCCAATTTTCCTCCAAACTTCTTTTCTACCTCTCTAATGGAATTGTTTCTTCCCAAATCTTGGAACTCTGGTTCCGATGTTATGATTCGTACTGTTTCTTTCTTTGGGGCACTTGGAGTTAATATTTCTGGTTCTGGTCGGTATGGTGGTGGATTCTTATGGAACATATCATCAAGAATATCATCCTCTGACTCATTCATTCCATACCCTCTCAATTCCACATTATGTCTCTTTTCTACACACTTTCGTCCTTCATTCTCTCCTGTAGTTCTTACGGGAAACAAACCCTCAGTCATACTCGCATTCTGCCACCTTCTCATTCGATCATCATGCGTCTCATGTCCGTATGATCTGCCAAACAGGTACCTATATCCTCTACCATTTCTCTGTCTTTCTCGGTCATGCATTTCGTCTTCCGACTCCGTCAAAGCCTCGAATTGAGTCGGTCTAGGTCTCGGTTCTAAATTCATCATTTTCTCTCTCAAATTTCTCAAAACAGCCAAATTAAATGAACCATGCTCTGGAAAAGCCAACACTCCATCTTTTTCAGTGTATTTGACCCAATTATCTAACCAAATGCAGGTATGATATCCACATTCGGGAGGACCGGGAGCGGACGCATAGGAGCCAGGAGCAATCCAATACTTGTCACAAGCTGACATAAACCGGATTTCTCTCCTCCCCTCCCCCCATGGGACAAGTAGTCCATAGAATTAGGGCTTCACCGTTGGAAGCCATCTAGGAAGTGGAGTGTGGCCTTTGCCACACCCACGCAGTGGTAACATCTTACCACCGATTAGCAAGAACGGAGCCCCCCTGATATCACTAGGTCCTGATGAATGCCTTGGACCCATTTGGGCTGCTTTGGCAGAAACATGTTGACCACTCACGAGACGGTTAGGGGACACTAATTACCCCAATCACTGTCACATATATTTTTAATATCATATAGTTTTCAGTCACATTAAAAAACACTCCTGATTACTATAATGATTTTTAAATCCACTCACAGTATCACTGGCCCCCACTTAGTCATTTAGAAGTGCATCCTTGTCGTCAAGTGTATGCCCGCCCTCTATCAAACAAAGGTTTTAGAGGGCGAGGACTGGTCAATGATGAAGCTTGTCACCAGGTGGTGTGTGAGACCAGTCCGTAATTTTTTGTGAGATGCCCACACTCACGACGTTCTCGTAACTCGTTTGGGTTATCACACTAGGAGCAGCTCTTTTGTGGTAAACATCCATATTTTGCAACCATGAAGGATGCAGGGGTTTTTGGTGGAGGAAGTAACTGTCCTTCCCTAGTTATGATCGGTTTGTCCTTCTTAAACCACTTCTTAATTCTACCAAACCAAGACTTTTTCTCTTTTTCTGGTGGATCGTAATACATTTTCCTTTCTTTCGTGTCTCACTAGTCTCCTTTACAATTGTACCGCTATTCTGTCCAATCACAGCGCGACTCACACTAACGCACCAATCTGGAGTGTCTACGTCACTGTCACAATCCTCAAATCCCAGCGCGACTCACACTAACGCACCAATAGGGAGCGTTTACGTCACCTTGTATTTCTCCACTCCTAGCGCGGCGCACACTAACGCACCAATCTGGAGTGTTTTACGTTTCTGACCGTCTGTCCAATCCCAGCACGGTCGTTCTGACGTCAGCAGCCGCTGCGGCAGCTCCTGCTCCTGTCTACCCCTCCTTTACAATTCTGCTCAGTAAGTGTTTGTTTCAATTTCTACAATTCTGTTAGTAACAACATAAAGACGCCACCATTGTGCGCTTCGCTAACCAAGGAATAGCAATAGACCTTTTTCACGAGAATTCCGTCTTTCCCGAGAGCAGCGCTTACCTCTGCCCTACTACGGAATCGTTACTTCCGTTGATAAAGTAGCACATCCCTCTACTTCACCCTTCTAACAAGCATTAGCTAACCGTTTCTCCAGAATTAAGACACATAGGTGCCGATTACGATCCGGCAAAAACCGGGTACGAACCGTCGGACGGAGGCTTTTTTCCGTCCGACTCGTACCCGGTCGTAAAACTTTACAAACATGCAAGTACGATTCGCACGGAAACACCATTTCCGTACGAGTCGTACAAAACACCGACCGACGAAAAGATACATACAAATGGGATCCGGGGAATGCGCCGACGTGACGTCGGGACGCTCTCAGGCCGCGTTTCACGACCCAGGAATTACGATTCGAACCGACAGCAGTCCGGACGGCAATTTTTTTACGGCACCCAAAAAGTGCCGGAAAAGCGAAGTACGGCGCGAAACGACCAGAGTAGGTGGCCCGGTAAGCGCCGTACCCCCCCCCCCAGCCCCCGCATGTACGCGCCGTACCCCCCCCCAGCCCCCGCATGTACGCGCCGTACCCCCCCCAGCCCCCGCATGTACGCGCCGTACCCCCCCCAGCCCCCACATGTACGCGCCGTACCCCCCGTGTATGTACACCCGAGTACGTGTCGAACCCCCCCGTGTATGTACACCCGAGTACGTGTCGAACCCCCCCGTGTATGTACACCCGTGTACGTTCGAGTCGTACGCGCTGGAGGTACGCACTGTACATACACGGGTGGGGGTACGACTCGAACGTACACGGGTGTACATACACGGGGGGGTTCGACACGTACTCGGGTGTACATACACGGGGGGGTTCGACACGTACTCGGGTGTACATACACGGGGGGGTTCGACACGTACTCGGGTGTACATACATGGGGGTTCGACACGTACTCGGGTGTACATACACGGGGGGGTTCGACACGTACTCGGGTGTACAAACACGGGGGGTACGGCGCGTACATGCGGGGGCTGGGGGGGGTACGGCGCGTACATGCGGGGGCTGGGGGGGGTACGGCGCGTACATGCGGGGGCTGGGGGGGAAGGCGCGTACATGCGGGGGCTGGGGGGGGTACGGCACGTACATGCGGGGGCTGGGGGGGTACGGCGCGTACATGCGGGGACTGGGGGGGGTACGGCGCGTACATGCGGGGGCTGGGGGGGTACGTCGCGTACCGGGCACCTGTTTGGACGTCTCCATGGTTGCTATTGGAGTTCGGTGCAGACGGTCTTTTAACCATACGGTTGTACATTCGGACGCCCGGGATGGATCGTGATTCCCCGGTCGGACTTCGCTTTTCACGTTTGTACGGTAAATCGTCCGAGGACGTGTCGGACACATTTTCCGACCCGAGGACGTGTGGGGAATAATTCCCAAGGCGGTTCATATGGACTTTTTACCATGCGAATCGTGATTGCCAGTTTGTACGGCACTTGTACGATTCGTACGGTAAAAAGACCGGAGTCGTACGGGAATTTTTTTTACCGGATCGTAATTGGCACCATAGTTGGAGACCCAATGCTCCTGAGAAATAAAACTAGAGTTTCACAATTAACCCGAATGCCTTTTCATTCACGCACTTTCACACAAGAAAAAGTAGTACATTCACACAGAATCCTGTCTTTCCAGAGAACAGCGAACAGTCTGTCCTACTACAGAATTATGACATACGTTAACAAAGCAGCGCTTACCTCTCCTTTGTCCTTCTAACAAGCTCAGAGAGTACCTATAACCTTTCCAGTGATAAGCGTTATCGAAATGCCAGTTGGATCCCTGGTACCTAAGACAAGAATTTCACAGGTAACCTTCGCTATCATACACACTTCGCTCACACAGAAAATGTCTCTAATGGCAGCACACGACAATGTCACCGAATCGAACCCAGACAATGCGTCGTGCAACTTCAATTGTCACACATTTTCTCCTGTGTACCTACAGGATAACAACAATTCCGTCTTTCCCGAGAACGGCGCTTACCTCTGCTCTACTACGGAACCGTTACAAACTTCCGACTTCCTACATCCCAGAAGCTGTGCAAACAACATAAAACTCAACACGACTCACAATAGAGTGTTAGTACATAAACCAATATCAATAACCAATAATCAATAAGCTATGTACAAGCAATAATCACCAAACCAAACAATAAAAACCATCGTCTTGCTACCAGAAAAACTGTTGCAGAGTGGAACATCAAATTCCCCCTTCGTCACAGACCAAATACTTCAGCATCAAATTCACTCATTTACATTCATTGGTGGGGCCCATAACACCAATACTTACACTCCGTTGATCTGTTTCCCAGGGAAATAAGCTTCCAAACGCTGACATGAAAGGAATACCTTTACCTTACACTAAACACATTAACTTCAGACCCAAGATATCCCTCTCATAAGGAGCTGGATCATTTAGTTGTTTGTAGGTTTAGTTTCACAATCATTTATCTAGTCTTTAAATCCCACTAAATTCTCTTCTTAAAATAATAGACACAACACATTTGTCAATTAATCAAATATTCTTTATCTAAGAAATATTGCAAGAAACGTTAGAAATCATCATCAGCATTTCAGAGCATCATATTTACCTATTCTGGCTAAAGTCGTCCTCTAAGTCAGTCAGGTCAGGGAATAATTGTATTCAGCAAAGTTACTCCGCAATTCAGTCTCTCAAAGATTCAGGATAACAACTGTCCAGCAGTGTCACCGTCCTCTCCGTCAGCATAACGTCAGGAAATCGAGTTCGTCAAAGAAGAGCAAGCGATGCGATAGCGTTAGCATAAGCATTTGTTCAATTCCCTACCTACTTTTATAATGAAAATAATGTCAAAAAGTATCAAGATCGGGATTCAGAATGTACTGATTGGTCGACTTGGGATCGTGAGGTACAGTTCTCAGGGTGTCAAACGATGAACTCATCGTACTTGTTGGTTCCGGATTTTCAAATCAAGCATTGTCTTTGGAATTGACTAGGTTCCCGGAGCGTCCTTGAAGGGTACATGTTCTCCCGGGGTCAGGTCCAGGCCACTGCTGCTGGCGGTGACGCCTGCGCACTTCACCCAGAACCTCGTGTTGTCAGGGCAGTCACGTTTAACGTCTCATTCAGCCATCTTGTATAGGCCGAAATGGTCAACTTAAGCAAAAGAGACACAAAAACGTAATTAAAACATAGAAATGGGAGGAGCCTAGCGCGTATCCAAGATGGTCGCGTGAGCACAGGGCTCCCCGGACCCTCGCTGCTCCTCGGAATTTATCCTGACTCTATCCTGACTTGGTTGATGGAATCTGGGAGACGAATGCTGGCTGAACACTAAACTCCTTTCGGAAATCAAATCGGACCTGGCAATCCGGAGTTATGGTGGTTTGAACTTTTGAGGCCCACCCGACGGCTGTGCCCGATGCGAGGGTGATCTGTGGAGCCGGGGCGTAGTTGAACAACAACGGCAGCGGGGCTGTGCTAGTGGTCGTCACATCACTTTCGGTTTCACTTTTGGTCTTTGAGGGGCTGGACTGTGGACTTGCTTGGTGCGACTGGGCTTTCATTGTGCCTTCGCTTGATGCCGGTGGCTTCGTCTGTTGCCAGTGTGCTCATTGACGGTGGTCCCTTCGCTCCGCCATATTGCGGCCTGTGGTGCGACACGCGTCTGCCTGGCCTGTGCCACCTCGACGCTTCCTCGGTAGTCCCCTTCGGCGATCGAGGTTCTCATGGGAGGCAAGGGAGACCCCGAGAGGCGTAAGACCAAAGCATCCCTACGTGGGGGACCGGTCCAGACGAACAACATGGACCGCTACACTCAGGGTAGAGGATCCCCCGGGACGGCCAATGTCCCCCCGGAGGACACCAGTGGTGGCCCGTCCGTTTCTCCGGATCTGTCCCTGCAGGACATCATGGGCGCCATTAAGGGCATCAGAGAGACCATCGCTACGCAGTACGAGGCCTTGGCCCGTAAAATCGACACGGTGGCCATTGACATTACGCTAATCCGGGCGGATCTCTCTAAGACCAACGAGAGGGTTCGATCGCTGGATGTGCGGACGTCCTCCCTTGGTACGGACGTGTCGGACCTGCAGGCCACTCTCGGCGATCTCAAGTCGGCCAATGATCTGATGGCCCGGCGGCTGGAAGACTTTGAGGGACGGGCCCGCCGCAATAACATCCGCGTCATAGGCGTTCCGGAGACCTCCGATAACCGCCCGGTTGATCTCCTGGTCGAGGAGCTCATCCTCGAACATCTTGCTCCCGCTGGCCTGAGTAAGTTTTTCGCTGTGGAGCGGGCCCATCGAGTCCCAGGTGGCCGGCCGCGACCGGGTGCCCCCCCGAGGCCTATCGTTGCGAGACTTTTCCATTACAGAGACCGAGACGCGATTCTGCAGGCCTCACGGGTCCATGGCCCGGTCCGACATGAGAACTCGTCCATTAACTTTTTCCCGGACTTCACCCAACTTGTCCAGAAACAGCGGATGGGCTTCCAGGGGGTGAAGCGGCGTCTCCGGGACCTCGGTCTCAAGTACTCTATGCTTTATCCTGCAAGGCTCCGAGTGGAACATGAAGATCGGACTACCTTTTTTGACTCTCCTGCGACTGTGAGTGACTGGCTGGTTTCGCTGCCGGACCGGGGTGACCGGACTGGGCACTCTGCCGGTACCGAGGGTGGCGGGTCTCCTTTGGAGTGACTTATTGTCCCGGACTCTGCCATGTTGTACTGTTCGGCTGGGTTCTACTTCTTTTGTGCATTTTGTTTCACTATGTTGTGTGTGGGGAGCAGGCGGGGACGGGTCCCTTCCCTCCTCCGGGGTCTTTTCGTAGAATGGGGTTTGTAGGGCGACAGGCACACTGCAAGTTGGGGTGGTTTTTTGGACCGCAGGGGTGCAGGGTGGGGGGTGTTGGAGTTGGGGGGGGTTGGTGGGTGGGTGGGGTTGTTTGGATTTGTGTTTTTTGTTTTCAAGGCGAAGTATTGGCTATGGTTCATCCTTGGGTGTTGAGCTCTTTGCTAGGGGGCCCTTGATCTACTGGAGGGGATGGGGGGGGACGGGTTGAGATTGATGTCTTGGAACGTCAATGGATTGGGGGACCGTATCAAACGGGGTGTTGTGCTGCAATATCTGCGTCGTCTGACTCCTGATGTGGTGTTCTTACAGGAGACGCATCTGGTTGGCAATGTTTGTCGGGCTATGAACAGGGGGGGATATCGACTTGTGGCCCACTCTGGTTTCACCACTGGTTCGAGAGGGGTGGGCATTCTCTTGCGAGCTTCACTTCCGTTGGAGATCACCAGGGTGGTCCCAGACGATAGAGGGCGCTATGTGGCTCTGACTGGGAGGTGGGAGGGGCAGTCCCTTTCCTTGATCTCGGTCTACGTTCCCCCGGGCCTCCAGAACTCCACCTTCTCAGACTTGGGTCGTATGTTGCTTGGGCTTCCTGACAGTCTTTTGCTTATGGGTGGGGACTTTAATTCGGTTGTCTCGGGTGACCTGGACCGTCATCTGCCCAGGGCCCTCCCTGCTGCCCAGGCGTGGCTGGGCGGGCTCCTGGAGACCTTCGGTCTGGTGGACTGTTGGAGGTTAATGCATCCGACACAGTGTCAGTACACCTTTCACTCTGGGGCCCACGGGAGTCTCTCCAGACTGGATTATTTCCTTATGCCCGCGGCCCAGGCTACTCGGATTCAAGAGGTCAAACACCTGGCCAGGGGTATTTCTGATCATTCCCCACTGTGGTTGCTTTTTGACACCGGGTCGCGATCCGCTGGGCGGATCGCTCCTATTAACCCTTGGTACCTGAGAGACCCCAAGATCCGTGATAGCCTGATTAAGTCGATTGATCAATATTTTTCTGAGAATGAGGGGTCGGTGTTGTCCTCGGTGTCCCTGTGGGAAGCTTTCAAAGCAGTGCTCCGCGGGCATGCCCTGTCCCAGATAGTGGAGGCCAAGAGGGTTAAGAGAGAGGCGGTTGTGACGCTGGAGACTGAAATATCGGGGCTGGAGGCAGCCTTGGAGGCGGGTGTCACCCCGGAGGGGCTGCATGCCCTCAGCCTGAAGCAGTTTGAATATAAGTCTCTCGTCACTGATGCTGCCAAGACTATGTATAGGGAGCAGCAGGGTAGGTTGTATGACGCCGGAGACAAGGCGGGTAAGCTGATTGCCTGGTTGGACAAGAAGGAGAGAGTGAATCGTGTGGTCCCGGAGCTTCGGGTGTCGGATGGAGTGTGTGTGACTGAGCCTGGTGAGATTGTTGAGTGTTTTGCTGACCACCTCCGTGCAGTGTACTCCCCGGTGTCTGATAGAGATGAGGACGACTCTCGTCTTCTGCTTCGGGATATTGCCCTGCCCGGCTTATCCGTCGAGGACCGCGAGCTGATGGATGCCCCTTTGTCTGTCGAAGAGATAGCTACTGCGATTCGCTCCCTCCGCTCGGGCAAGGCTATGGGCCCCAACGGTCTGCCGATTGAACTATATAAGTTGCGCCCGGATAAAATCGCGCCTTTCCTCCGTCACATGTTTCAGGAATCGCTCGAGATGGGTTCCCTTCCTGACGACCAGCGTCTGGCTACTATAGTGGTGATTCCCAAGGAGGGTAAGCCACGTGACCGCTGTGCCTCCTATAGGCCTATTTCCCTGCTAAATGCCGAACCCAAAATCCTTGCTAAGGTCCTCGCCAATCGCTTGCTGAGCGTTATATGTGACTTGATACATCCGGATCAATGTGGCTTCATCCCACATCGTAATACCGCTCTCAACTTACGGCGTCTGCACGGCGTCCTCGCTAGGGCTGAGTACTTCGCTGAACCGGCCATATTGGTTTCCCTAGACGCCACGATGGCCTTTGATACCATTGAATGGCCATTTCTTTGGGCCGTCTTGGCGAAGTTTGGTTTTGGGGAGGGGTTCCTTAGCTGGGTGAAGCTCCTTTATGCTGGACCAATGGCTCAGGTGGTTGTCAATGGGCGGGTTTCTCGGCCTTTCGCTCTCGGGAGGGGAACTAGGCAGGGGTGCCCGTTGTCCCCGCTGCTCTTTGCTCTCGCCCTGGAACCGCTCGCTGCCTGGCTCCGTTGGGAGCCCTCGATTAGAGGGCTCCGGTGGGCCCCGGGCTTCGAGGATCGGGTTTCATTGTACGCGGATGATATTCTCTTGTATCTCACCTCACCGCGGAAGTCGCTCAATGTTCTCTTTGATGTCCTTACTTCCTTCGGGAAAAACTCGGGTCTGATAATCAACTGGTCCAAATCTTGTGTGTATCCTATCTCTGGTGGTCTTCCTCTCTTGCCGCCTCGGCTTCCGCTCCAAATATCTCAGTCCGGCTTTAAATACCTGGGGGTGCACGTTTCGTTGGATCCGGCGGTCTGCTATGAGCAGAATCTCCTGTCTCCACTCCGGCGTTTGAGGGCAGATACGGCTTGGTGGTGTAAGCTGCCCTTGTCTCCGCTTGGTCGCGCGGCGCTGTTTAAAATGATGTCCCTTCCCAGATTCCTTTATGCACTCCAGAACTCCTTCGATGTCATTCCTGCGGCCTACTTTAGGGAGGTGGAGAGTTTGCAGAGGAGACTGGTTTGGGACGGGCGATCGCGTATCGCTTTGGCCAAGCTGACTCTTTCCTGGTATGACGGGGGCATCGCGCTTCCTGATATTAGACGGTACTATTGGGCCTCCCAGCTGTCTGCCATTAATCATTCTACGTATGCTCCTGGTTCGAACCCGGCATATGAGATGGATAAATTCCTGCTCCCCGGCGGTAACTATAACAGAGCGCTTTACTCGCGGTCTGCTGGTAGGGCCCTTACGGGCCCTACCAGGATTGCGGTCAGTGTGTGGAAGGCGGCTAACGTTGCGATGGGCTGGAGTGAGCGTTTAACATGCGCCACTCCTCTATTCGACTCAGACCGCTTGGGAAGCCTCTGGACAACGAAAGGCTTCGAGCGCTGGGATACGATCGGCATCAGCAGAGTGGGGGACCTGTGGGTTAAAGGTGCGGTTAAATCCTTCGCGGCGCTTCAGCGCGAGTATGAGCTTAGTGACAGAGAGTTCTTCCGTTATGCACAGGTTCGGCACGCCCTGCTTTCGGTCTTTGGGGAGGGGACCACGGTCCCTTCTTCTTCGCCTCTCGAGGACCGCATACTCGATGGTCACGTCCCCGACAGTACTATCTCCCTGATTTACAAAAAACTGATAAACAATCGGGCTGACCTCTTGGTGCGTCTTCGGGAGGCATGGACGGGAGATGGGGTGGAGCTGGACGATGAGGACTGGCAGACTGCACTGTCATCCCCTAAGGAGGTGGCCATCCCGGCCCGTCTCCGCCTGGTCCAGCTTAAGATTCTCCATCGTGTATATGTGACGGGCCCCCGCCTGGTCTCGATGGGGTTTTCAGACGACGGACTCTGTAAGCGTGGCTGCGGGCTCAGTGCTACCTTTCTCCATATCCTATGGGAATGCCGCGAGGTGGCGGAATACTGGCGCCGGGTGCATGATATTATGAGACGAGTCACCGGGGTCGCTCTGCTGCCGGAGGTGCGTCGTTGTGTGCTGAATGTATGGGAGCCCAATGACTGCAATGCGGCTCAGGCTCGGTGGGCGTCCTTGGGGAACATGATTGCAAAGAGAGATATTGCACAGCTTTGGGGTTCCCAGCGGCCTCCCACCGTGTCCGTCTGGAAGGAGAACATGGACTGGTGCATGTTCAGGGAGAAAACGGTGTATGTGGCTCGTGGTAAACCGGGGGCTTGGGGTAGAATTTGGGGGCAGTGGAACGCGTATCGTGGGTCTATCTGTGCTCCCCCTTTGGTGGATACGTCCGGGGTTGCCTCGTCCCCCTGATCCTTGAGGGTTCCTTGTGTATCTCGTACTTTGGAGTACAGATTTGGTTCTCTCGTGGCCCCCCCTCCCTCTCAGGTCTTCTTTTTTTGACCGCCCTCGGGTGGTTGGGTGTTGACTCCCCCGGCTGGTGTTCGCCGCCCTCCATAAGTCGTTTCGCCTTGTTTGTTGTATTTTTGTATTTTTCTTTTTTGTTGTTATTTATACTAAAAGTGTGTATTCTGATTTCCCTTATGTGCAGTCTGATCTACTGTGATAGTGCGGAGCCCCTGTGGGCCAGTCATTGTTTTCTGATATGCTGGAACACTTCGACTACTAGCGGCCGGCCCTGGTGGTTGTAGGCCCGTGTTTGTAACCCTTTTTATGCACAATAAAAGCTTTTTAAAAAAAACATAGAAATGGCTAATAAAATGTTATCCCCTTGCTAATACCCATATGTGTGTGTATTCATCTAGCAGAAGCAACACTCAGAGCGGTTTATACTCACTGAAGAAAGCACAAATCACAAATACATCACCAAAGCAACATATAACATGCAATATTCTAATTTCCTACTATTAATATGCGTACTCAAGTTAGTTTACATTTAATATAACCATGCAAGGGGCAATTCCCACGTGTAATTCTTTTGTTAATATAATTGGTGAGTTATCACTTCAAACAAATTAATAATATTGCAATTAATAGATTATTCAAATTAATATAAACATGCAGAATGGGGGGGTATACAAATTTTGTACTACCCGCTCCAGCATCCTCGGCTCCCTTCTTGCTCTGATGGTTTCTAGTGTCCTCGGCTCCCTTCTTGCTTTGATGGTTTCTATTGTCCTTGCCTCCCTTCTTGCTCTGATACCGGACGCCTGCTGCCGGGGATCAGTCCCGGCCACCTTCCTCTCTGAAGCCCTCATCCTGGCCTCGTCTGCCGGCATGCTTCTGCCTGATCTCCAAGGCACCCTGACCCCTGCACCGGACGCCTGCTGCCTGATGCTTGCTGTCGGAGATCGGTCCCGGGCTGATGTCCCCGCTGGGAAGCCATCTTCTCTTGGAGGCTCGCAACCTGATCTCTTTGACTGGTCTGATTTCGGCCGCCATCTCGTAAGACTCAGCGGAGGCCAGTTTGATTACATCGAGGGTGGGCAGGTCACCTGCAGCCTAGGCCGAGGTCGTCCCTTCCCCCACCTGTGATATTGGCATTTCCCGCTGCCATTTCCCTCTCTCCCTGACTCTATGGCACTTCTACAGACTTGTGACGGAATCACATCACCCTTCTCCATCGACCCCCCTGGGTGTGGCCCTCAATGAGATGCTCCTGGTGCTGCGAGGAGTCTGGGCCGTGGGGGCCGCCAACTCTCCGGCTCTTCTGGATTCTGCTGATGGTGATTTGTGGCTGCCACATGAGCCTGGCCTGTTTGGGCGCTCGTTTGGTCTGTTGTTGCACAGGCATGGGCGTCCATTTTGTTTTTGGCCTATTTGTGTTGTTGTATTAACTGACTTGCTGTCCCCCTCTATCCCTCTTGGATCTGAAGATGGCGCCCCCTTCCATGGGCCCGATGCTCGGGAGGGCATGGATTTAGAAAGGGGCCTGTCCCTCTACCAACCTATGGCGGCCATCTTGAAATGGGCACTCACTACCTATACTCCCACACTCAATTATGGTGGCCATCTTCGGGTGGGTCACTCAATCATATATGACCACTTCGGGCCCGACTATATACGCCCCAATACCACACATTATGCAGTGATTTTCCCATCCCATTTGTTGGTTCTCGAACTGCCTGCCGTGCCTGCGTCCCAAGTGGTAATTCCACTCTAGAGACTGCCTCTTTTCATCATGGTCCAACCCTTTCCCTTGACAGCTGAGACCTAGCCATTTTGACTGATGCCCAGTGGAGCTACCTCGCGAGCTAAAGGGGAGATGGGCTATGGATTCCCTCCTTGACCATCACCTACCCAGCCGGTCTTTGGGCAAACTCTCCTGCGTCTCTCCTGACCTTATCTCCCTCCTCCTCCTTCCCCCTACCCCCTACCCCTCTCAGCTCTACTCCTCTCCTCTTTCCAGCTACGGACCTTTGCCCTCACCTGTCCTTGCCCTTAGCCCCCACCCTGTTTATCTATGAACCTTTCCTCGTCAATTGAGACCTAACTATTTTGACTGATGCCCGATGGAGCTACCTTGTTTAGTTAAACGGGAGACGGGCCGTGGATTCCCTCCTTGGACGTCACCTACCCAGTCGGTCTTTAGACAGACTTCCTTTCGTCTCTCCTGTCGCCTCTGCCCTCATCCTCCCTCTTCACACTTCCCCTTTCCCCCCTCCACTATTTATGTCTCTCCTCTCCTCTCTCAATGTATAGCTTAATTTTTGTCATAATGTGTAATTGTTATCTTGGAACCTAATGTAAAGCGCTCTGATACCTTCGGGTCTAGCCAGCGCTATATAAAACTCTTTAAATAAATAAATGGATAAATAAAATACTGCCATAGCAACGATAATTGGATATCGTAATGAACTCTCTTCCTCTCTTCGGATAAGACCTATGAGGGAAGCTGCACCACAATTTATTCCCGCAAGAGGGACTGCAGATAATGATGATCCTAATAGTCCTGATGCTAGAGCCCATTTGTTGTACAATTGGATATATACGCCCTGGAAAAGGACGGATGTACTCACTGTAAAAGCCTCTTTAGCAGACATACGGAAAAATGCTAGATGATTTTATGATGATGTACAGGCAGCCATTGATTCTTGTGTCATGACCCTAGCAGATATTGATCTGTTTTTTGGTATGATCCTACCATCTGATATGTGGCAACTTACCCGGAAACAGGATCATGCTGTTGATTTGGGAGGAGACTGGGCTGCCATAGTAGCAGCCGATAGGGATAGGAAACCTAGTCAGCTCATACTGGATCTTCCTGGAAACATACTTACTTACATAAAAACGATGGTTCCAGCCAGAAAAATAGCTTGGGCACTTCTCACTGCCTGTAAACAAAAGCAGGGAGAGGCTGTCCCTGATTTCTTTACTCGCTTTGAGGAAGTGTTCCACGATTTTAGTGGGCAAGATACATCTACACCTACGGGTGCACAATTATTTGTAGATCGATTTGTGGGAAATTTACTTCCAGAGATATCTGTTCGCTTAAAGAATTCCGAAAGTACGTGGGCTTCAGTAACCCCAAAAGCTATATTAGATATGGCTCAGTACTATCAAAATCAGGTGACCACTGAGCAAGAACGGAAAGAAGGAAAATTAAAAGAGTTAAAAACTAAAGTAATGATGGTTCAGGCCTATGGACCTCAAGGTAGGGGCCGTGGTCAGAATTATGGTCAGAATTTCAGACAACCACCTCCAGGATGGCCACCGCATAGACAAACTTCACTGGGGCTAGATCAATGTGCTTATTGCAAGGAGAAAGGACATTGGCTTCAGAATGCCCTGTTTTAGCAGTCGGAGGGAGAGGAAGAGGACAAGTGAATGGTAATTAAGGGACTTTAGCTCCCCGACAGCAGCCACAGCAGGTTCAAGCTCCAGAGAGAAATAGGTCAGGAAATTATTTTGATCAACAAAATAATCAATATTCTATGGAGGATTGGAAATCAGAAGAAACTGTGGGAACACATTTTGCCTAGGACAGCGTAGGACAAGGAGGACCAGTTGAGATACCTGTAGATCAGTCAGGGCCCTATATATCAGCCACTATACTTGGGCAGGATAAGACTTTTTTAGTGGATACAGGGGCGACACGTAGTGCGACATCTCAGAAACTGGTTTCTGGGACAACTTTGTCTGGCCAATGATAACATCAATACGGTTTGATGGAACACCAACTCCTAGCCCTGTGTCCCAAAAACTACCTTTGCAGGCTGAGAATTTCATCACTATGGTCCCCTTTTTGCTTCCCCCACATGCTCCAGATAATCTGATGGGACTTGATCTTTTGAAATATATCCATGCTACTATACATTGTTTCCCATCTGGAGTACGTGTTATTTTTGGGAAAAAGACATTGCCTAAACAATAAAAATGTTCTTTATGTTCGGATCTTGATTCTGTCCCTGCATGTATTTGGGCTACTGCTGACACAGATGTGGGAAGAATGGCCATTTCCCCAGTACACATACAGGTTCTGGAGGATGCTTCCTTACCAAGGGTCCCACAATATAAAATATCAAAAGAAGGTGAGGATGCACTGATATCTATCATTGATGACATGATATGTACAGGAGTTGTTGAGGAAGTTTCCTCTAATGTATGCAATAGTCCCATTCTCCCCATTGTAAAACGGGGCGATGGAACAGGGGATAAGATTTACAGATTTGTTATTGACTTTAAGAGAAGTCAACAAAATAGTGATTCTTCAATATCCTGTTGTTTCTGATATTACGACTTTGTTGACATTAATTCCACCTACAGCTACAGTATTCCCTGTTATTGACCTCAAGAATGCCTTTTTCTCTATTCCTATACATGAAAACAGTAGATATATTTTTGGGTTTTCATTACGAGGTCCCTTATTCAGATTTTGTAGGGCTCAACAAGGGTATACACAAAGTCCTAGCATTTATAGTCAGGCACTTAAACGACAGTTGGATGAACTACTTTTGCCACCAGGAGTTACCCTTGTGCAATATGTCAATGACATTTGCTAGCCGCAGACACAGTTGAGCATTGTAAAGAAGCCACTCTCTCTCTCTTGCATCACCTTGCTGTTAAGGGACATAAGGTCTCTAAGAAAAAGCTACAATATTTTCAGTCTGAGGTCACTATTTAGGTCACCTCTTGTCTAAGGAAGGTCAGACTCTGACTAAAGAAAGGATTCAAACTATCCTAAAAATTCCTATTCCTAGTACTCAAAAAGAAGTCAGGGCACTGATTGGTATTACTTCCTACTGTAGACAGTGGATCCCAAATTTCTCCCTTATTATCAAACCTCTTTTGTCCCTTGTTACTAAAGACACTTCCTCTCCTCTACCATGGAATGTCTACCTTTGCCAGCTGAACAAGCACATGATTTGCACGATTGCATTTTCCAAACAGAAGAACAGACTAAGGGAAGAATAGATCTAAAGAATACACCTTTGTTAGACCCTGAGGGAGAATTATGGGTGGACGGTTCTTGTTTAAGACTACCTGATGGCACCACCTCTGCATCCTATGCCATAACCACGTTACAAACTGTGGTAGAAACAGCAAAATCTGCCCAAGCAGCTGAACTTATTGCACTTTTGAGGGCTTGCGAACTCAGTCAGGGATTAAGAGTGAACATTTACACAGACAGTTAGTATGCATTTGGTGTGGCACACAATTTTGGCAAGCTCTGGAAGGAACGGGGATTCCTAACCTCCCATGGCTCTAAGATACAGCATGATGAACTGGTAAATAGTCTTCTTACTGCTTTGACATTGCCAAAGAGTGTCGCCATTATCAAATGTAGTGCCCACAAGAAAGTTACAGACGAGGTGGGTCAAGGAAATGCTTTTGCTGACAAAGTTGCACGAGATACTGCAAGTGCACTCACAAGTAAAGAATATGTATTACGATCCCAAGCTGAAAGATGGGAAAACATGTATACAGATATCAAGGAAATACAGCAGTCAGCCACTGAACAAGAAAAGGCAGAATGGCAAAAGGAAGGAGAATTGGATGATGAGGGATGTTGAAGATCAAAAGATATGTCAAAATGGAAATTGCCCTATGCCTATGTATTGCCTTTTGTGACTATGACTCATGGACCTGCTCACGTTAGTGCCACTAACATCATTTCCCAATTAATTCCAGTCTGGGATAGTCCGCTCATTCGGAAAACGGCTGAGAATTTGGTTAAAAATTGTATGATCTGCTTACAGCACAATCCAGGGAAGGGAGTATCAACCCCTACTGGTGGATTTTCTCCACCTCAGGTTCCTATTGAAGCACTCCAAATGGATTACATCCAATTGGAGCGCTGTAACAATTTCAAATATGTACTAGTGGGGCGTGGTCTCGCTGTCAATGGCACGCTGAGGAGCTGCGGCAGGCCGCCACAGTTTTAAGCTATCAACGCGGAGCTGAGGGTCAATCGGTGCCACTTTTTAGGACGTACAGACCCCGGAGTATGAGGGGCACCCACCGGAGAGCGGACGACGGCTGGTGCCTGCTGACGGCGGGGGTACCGGGACCCGGTGCCGACCCCCTGACTCCAGCTGCTGTGGCCACCATCTTGTGGCCTCCTGCTCTGGACCTCTCATGTGGCCCGCCAGCGATCCCCCGGATTCCCCTGGGCCTCTATGGGGTGGCGCCCCACCAGCGGAGGCGCTGAAGCATGTCGGAGACGGCCTGCGGTGGCCATCGGCACCCCGCCATCCAGCTGAGGGACCGTTTTTCATCGCTCCGACCGCATACATTTTGAGGTCGGAAGCGGGCCTGGTGGTGGCCTGGAGTTGAGCCCCCGATGACGTGCCTGGTGGCAGTGAGTGGTGCTGAGTGGCGCTGCTGTGTTGCTTGCGGTGGGCAGAGGCGGAGGGGGTGGGGGCCCTGATCTTGCCCTCCTGCATGGCACCTTGGACTTGGCAAGCGGGGGCTCTACTGGCGGTGAAGGTGCCGGGCCGCTGGCCCCGCGGCGACCACGCATCCTGCAGGACATCACCCCGGCCTGAGCTCATAGATATACCTTGGACTCGCTGCTGAGCGGACACAGCTTTCCGGGCCCGCACCGGCCCACTGGGTGCTAGCGCGCTTGATTAGATGGCTGGGACTCGCGGGGGACTGGCCTAGGGCTTCTGCGCCCATCCCCCAGAATGGACTGCCCTTGTACCGCCTGGCCATTTGTAGACTAGTGGGACTGGGGCATTTGGACACCCTCCCTGCACGGCCTTCACCCCTGCGGGCCCTGACCCCTGTGCTCCCTTCTGGTGGTCCCTGGGCCCCGCAGCGGGGGCTATGGCATCTGGGGCTCGCGGGAGCTGGGTGCTGAGCTGTGCCCCGCTGCACGCCCCTCCGCCCCTGCCTCTGGCCGGTCAGCTTGCGGATTCCCCTGATACACTCTGGCTTGGGACCTACTGGAGGCCTTCCCTGACTGCGCAGGCTACTCTGGGCTCTTCTGCGCTGGACTGCGGGGCCGCGGTCTGTGTGGGGACTGGACTGGTTGGAGCGTTGGGGGTTCTTTGAGGCTCAGCTGGCTGGGGCCCCTGATGAGGACTCTTGGCACAGCGGCGCCTTGGTGGGCCTTACTCCACCCGCGGCCACCGGCAGGGCCTTGTGTTGCTTTGCCGCAGGCACCCGGCCGGTCTGGCTCCAGACACCTGACCAGGGGTGTACTTTGGCCTGCTCTGTCTGGCGGTGGGACCCTGCCCGCATTGGCGGCGACGCCCTAGCCTCTCCTTGTGCACTGTGGCTCCCTCCACCTGCCTGTGCTTGCTGGAAGGCCTCTCTCACCGTGTCTTGTGCCCTCTGGCTCGGGACTGGGGTGGATATGGTTGTGCCCCTTGCCTGCCCCCCGGCAGCCTTACGCCTTATAGCCACCGCCTTGTCTTACCTTGGAGGGTGCTAAAATTCACTGGGCGATAACGCGCACCAAGGTGGTGAAGGACGCAGTGGCGCCCCCAAAGGACAACCCTGTGGCTGCGCTCTGGGGAAAGTCAGGTGCCGCCACCCCAGGAGCAACGGCCTCTCAAGATGGGGGGGACTCGCCACTGGTTACCCAATCCTTCATGGCGGATCTGAAGACGGAAATTGACTCCCTGCGCACAGAGGTCCATTCATGGGTCCGGGAGCTTCGGAGAGAGGTCACTGACCTAGGGGAACGAGTAGACGGCCTTGAGCGAACGGTCAATGCGCGTATGGAGGATCAGAAGCAACTCTGGCAGCACCTGGCTACCCTCGAAGAACAACACATTGAATTAAAGCTGAAGCAGGAGGACCTAGAAAACCTGAGCAGTCGTAACAACCTCCGCATCCGGGGGGTTCCGCTGGGGGCTGAGGGGTCGGACATCATGACCTACGTGGCGCAGCTCCTCCACGAGGTCTGGGGCGACAACGACACCTCTCCGCCAGCGCTGGATCATGCGCACCGGGTCTCTGGTCCCCCTGGTCGACCGGGCCTCCTCCCTGACATCTTGACCCGGGTCCACTTTTTTATGGAAAAGGAGGTAATCCTAAAGGCAGCGCGCTCCAAGCCGGAACTTACCTACAAGGGCGCCAGCATCCAGATCTTTCAGGACCTCGCACCCACGACGCTTCGGAGAATCCGCGACTTCAGGCCTGTAACCGACAAACTACAAAGCCTGAACATTCGATATCAGTGGGGCCACCCTTTTGCACTAATCTTCCAGTGCAAATCCAAGCGTAGGATGGTAGATCACTCCAGGAGGTGGCAAACCTTCTCCATCTCTCTCTCACGCCACCCTCGAGTCCTTCACGTCTGCCGCCCCGGGCCCCTGCCAAGCCATCCTGTTCTCAGGTCAGCCGCGGCCGGCACTCTCAGCGTCCTGGGGAGCAGTCGTCCTTGCAAGTCAAAGACGATATAATACAGCACATCCGCTCCATGGAGGGGGATCGCCCCTCGCAGAGTCCTCCGTCCCTCACTCAATATGCTGGCTGGGCCCCCACACACGACAACGATACACCACCCCTGTCCATGCATTCGCCTCCTGTGCCCGAAGCGGCGGAGCATTGCTCAATGCCTCGACAGCACCCCAGCTCCCTGGAAGCAGTGTTGGCGGGACTGGATCACCCGCCCGGATGACATCTCCTGTAACCGGCGACTCGCCCCCCTTCTGTTCCTGGGAGAGTAACTTCTCTGGGACCGCCTGTGCCCACGGGCCTCAACTGTCTCTCATCTGGAACAGGACACTGTGGCCCTGTTGGCCAATGTTGATCGTTTTTGTTTCGAATGCCTGTCTTTCTTCCTTCCCCCTCTCTTTCTCTCATCTTCTTTCTGTCTCTCTCTCCTTGGTGGGCGGGGGTGCTCCCCGTGGCTTTTCATCAGCCTCCCGGAAGTCAGAGGTCCACCCCCCATACCTTGCCCTTGCCCCGCTTTGCCTTCATATGAGTTACTTAGGCCAGATTGCACTCCCCACAGGTCATGACCACCACCCCCTGCTTGAAAGTTCTCTCCTTCAATGTCAAAGGGTTCAACTCTCCCAATAAGCGACACCAGATATAGCGATACCTTCTTCAGCAGTACCCTGATATAATCCTTTTACAGGAAACTCACCTGATGAAAGTCGATGCTCCTCGCATGGCCCACCCCGATACCCCCTCCAATTCTGGGCTTCGGCCTCCTCCAAAACAGCTGGTGTGGCAATACTCTGTGGTCCTGGCATTCGGCAGGGGAAATCCAAAATCTTCCGTAGCCCGGATGGCCGCTTCCTTAGAGTGGAGGTCTTGATGGGACATCGGTCCCTCAAGCTGTGCAGTATTTATGCCCCTAACCAGGCACAGGATTCCTACCTCCGTGCCCTCTTGAAGGACCAAGTGCTGCCAGATTATCCTTCACTTATTATAGGGGGCGACTTCGATCTGGTTTGGTACCCCGCCTTGGATCATAGCGACGGCTCCTTTCAGGGAACCGGGGCCATGTCCTCTGCCTTGAAGAGGCAGCTGGTGGACCTCACGCTAATCGACACCTGGCGATATCACTCCCCCGAAACTCGTGACTACTCATATTACTCACATGTACATCGCTCGTACTCACGTATAGACCATATCCTTGTCTAGCATGCCCTTATTGGTGAGACGGTCTCTGTTTCCATGTCTGACATCTCGGTCTCTGACCACGCGCACGTGTAAGTTCTCCTGCGCCATAGTTCTACACGTGCCCCACTCCCGCCTCGCTGGCGCCTTCCTCCCCACGTCCTCCGGGACCCTGTGGACCTGGTGGAATTGCGAACGGCCATTGACTCCTACTTTGAACTCAATGACATCCCCGAAACACCCTTTCCCATTGTGTGGGACGCCTTCAAGGCCACCATCCGAGACCAGATCACTTCCATCGCGATTGCACGAGCACAGGAGGCGTGCCTCTTTGAAGCCAATCTCACTAGGGACCTTAAGCCCTTGAAAAGCTTGACCAGGAACGCCCTTCACTTGCCCACAAACTGAGGTTGGCCACACTCCGGGGTCAGCTTCTGGTTCACAGAACTAATAAGTCCGAGAGCGCTTTGTTAGCGCTGAAACAGCGCTACTATGAGGGAGGCGAAAAGGTGGGCACGGTCTTGGCTCGGCGCCTACGGAAATGAGCAGCTAAGGCCCACATTGCCAACATCCAACTTGGCGACGGCACTCGCGCAATCACGGAAGATTCTAAATGCGCCGCCTTCCACACATATTACTCCTCCCTATACGCCCCGGATTTGCCCTCCCCCGACCTGATACGGACTCTGCTCGAAGCCTGCCCCTGTACCCCATTTAGTACCTACCATGCCCAGCAACTGGAGGACCCAATTACCTGTGAAGAGCTCGCTGGGGCCCTGAAGGACCTCCCCATCGGAAAGTTCCCGGGGCCGGACGGTCTTCCCCTATCTTTTTACCGCATGTTCTTGCCGCAGCTTCGGAAGCACCACGTCTGTCTTTTGAATTCCTTCGCCACCGACGATGGTCCATCCCAGTCTATGGGGCTGGCGGAAATCGCTCTTATTCCTAAACCAGGCAAGGACCCTGCACTTTGCCCGTCCTACCGTCCCATAGCGCTGCTCAACACAGATCTGAAGATCTACACGAAAATACTAGCTAAACGTCTTGATCCACTTCTCCCCAGCCTCATAGAACCAGACCAAGTTGGCTTCATCCGCCATCGCCAAGGTGCGGACAACGTGCGACGCATTGCACACCTGGTGAGTAAGGCCCACCACTGGAACATCCCGGCTTGCCTTCTGTCGCTTGACGCGGAGAAGGCGTTTGACCGGGTGGACTGGGCCATCATCCGGGCAGTTCTGCATAAGATCGGGTTCGGCCCGTTGATGATAGCTCGCATAATGGTTCCTTATTCCTCCCTGATGTCCCAGGTACGGGTTAATGGCCGGCTCTCCTCTCCTATCTTAATCAGCAGGGGTACCCGACAGGGGTGCCCATTGTCGACCTTATTATTTGCTCTTGTGGTGGAACCCCTTGCCATTTTATTCCGCCAGGCCCCAGACATCCACGCCATCCTTCTCAGTGGCTACCAGCATAAAGTGGCCCTCTTTGCGGATGACCTCCTGCTCACACTCTCACAGCCCCACCTCTCCCTCCCGGCCCTCCTGGCTCTTCTTCGATCATTTGAGTCGGCGTCTGGTCTCAAAATTAATCACAAGAAATCCTCGGTTCTTAACCTTACAATCCCTCAAGACGAGATCCCTGCGCTTCAGGCCTAAGTCCCCTACCAATGGGCCTCCCGCTCCATTCGATACCTCGGTCTCTAGTTAACCCCCACTCTCGACTCTTGGTCTCAGATCAATTGGCAGGAGTGCTGGAAGTCGGTTCTTGGGGACCTGCGAATGTGGAAATCCCTCACTCTCTCCTGGTTGGGGCGGCTACACGCCATCAAAATGTCGGTGCTTCCCAAAAGTCTGTATCTATTTCAATCTCTCCCGACTCATATTCCACTCCATCAGATCGTCAGCCTCCAACGAGATCTCACTAGGTTCATCTGGGGAGGACGCGGGCCTCACTTTTCCAACCAAGTTCTCATGTCTCCTCGCGATAGGGGCGGGTTAGCTTGCCCCAACCTTTTGGAGTACTATTGGGCTTCTCACCCGCGCTTTATCTTTACCGGTCCTAGGATGCTTGTTTCCGGTCCAGGGAGGGCCTGGCTTGGCAGTTCAGGCTGGACTGTTTCCAAGAGGCACAGGATCAAGACTGATTTGCATATGGCCAGGTCTAAACTGGGGTGGCATGGTGAGCAAAAGAATGATGGATTTAACCCAAATCTTTTGACTGGGGGTGAATGTTTAGATTTCTTCTGCATTCCGTCCATCAATTATGTGTCTTTTGCTTTCTCGCCCTAAATGCACCAGGTGTGCCCAGACGTGGGTCCTGGGCTCACTGTGCCACTGGAGTCAAGCTGTCCTGGCTGAAGAGGGGTGAAACCCCGAAACAGGTCCTAGGATGCTTGTTTCCGGTCCAGGGAGGGCCTGGCTTGGCAGTTCGGGCTGGACTGTTCCCATGAGGCACAGGATCAAGACTGATTTGCATACGGCCAGGTCTAAACTTGGGTGGCATGGTGAGCAAAAGAATGATGGATTTAACCCAGATCTTTTGACTGGGGGTGAATGTTTAGATTTGTTCTGCATTCCGTCCATCAATTGTGTGTCTTTTGCTAATTATCCTCAAGCAGCAAGTTTGGTAGAAAGGTACAACACCACATTGAAATTAAAACTTGCAAAAATTCAAGCAACAACGGGCCTTAGTTGGCCAGATGCCTTGCCGCTAGCTTTGCTATCTGTTCGTTCCATCCCACACAGTAAAATTGGACTTTCTCCCTATGAGATCATCTTTGGTAGGCCTATGAATGTATGGGGACCCCAAGACCAAATATGATTAAAGAAATACCGTACCCTGTTTTAAGTGATTACTTAAAAGACTTAACTGAAAAATTGTCTTTGATTCATCAGCAGGTGCGTGAAGCTATACCAGACAAATCAGAGGGTCCGGCTCATGGGCTCCAACCTGGCGAGTTCATCTTGATCAAGAACTTTCAACGCTCCAAGAATTTGGAGCCCCGATGGAGAAACTCAGAGCAGATTCTACTTGCGACTAGAACTGCTGTCCGTGTCAGCAACAGAAGCCATTGATCAATGCTGCGCACTGTAAGCACATCCCAGCAACTGTTCTATAGCAAGAAGGCAGAAACGATCTGAAAGACATCTTACAGACTCGAAAGGGTGTTGCTCCTGTGAATGAAGACACTTTGTTCCCAGATCAAACTGTGCCATTGGCATTAAGGTTCGATTTGCGACCAAGAAAGGGAAGGAGCAAATAGAGACACCGGAGGACCGATTTCAATGAGTGGAACGGTTCGGCTGCAACACGGTGGGATCACAGAATTGGCTGAACTAGGTTCAGAGGGGATTGTGGTACGTGTTCAGTGGTGCCTGGGTATCTCTCCAACCTGTGGTTGTATCGATACAGAGAAGGAGCAATGCAGAAATTGGGATCTAAGTTGCAGTTGCAAAACAAAGACAAGCCTCTGTGTATGGTGACTCTGATCATACTCTTGATAAACTTGGCAGCATTTTTTGGGACAATGGAGAAAATGACTCCAGCACAAAATGTCTTGCCTACTAGTACCCCTCTCCCCGTTGAAAATAACTATTTCACCCTTCCCTATCACGAACAGAAGCACCGCATGTCCTACCTCAACAACACTTTCATACAAATGCTACATCATACCCAAAATGCTACGAACAGCACCGAATTGTTGGGTGTGCGGAATGATGCCAGCTCACCAGAAAAGGGGAGGAACCCCTTTCATTCCCTTGCCATTTTCACATAACGGCTCCTGCAGAGCCTTGTTCGCACTGTTGTGGGCCTCAGAAATTGCTAACATTACTTCAGCTGGTGTGGGAGGACTTAATGCCAAATTAAACAAAGTCTGTTACCCTGATGCGGAAGGGGACCCACAAGTCAAAGGAACTGCATGGGAAATGGAGGAATATCACAGAGGAAATGCCTCCACACGCTATGTTTTCCCCAACACTCGAACGACCAAGGGTAATGGGCCACCTGTTATCGCTGTGACTAGAGCTCAAGCGGACCTTTGTGTGAGCAGTATTGGCCGTATCCCTGTGGGAAAAAGTGACTGTACAACAGTACTGAACATTACTGTAACGAACAATAGTAGTTTTGTGTCCTCACACAATACCTATTTTATCTGTGGAAGCAAAGGTTACTATCATTTGCCTATTGGTTGGTCTGGGGTTTGTTACGTGTCTTTCCTGCTTCCCCCTGTGTTCTTAGCACCTGCCTCCTATTACAAAGATCAGAAACTGTTTAGTGATAATTCCTTAAATAGATTCAAGAGGACCATAGAAAATACTTAAATAGCTCAGACTGACACGGCTCTGCAACAATATGTTGATTTTAATTTAGGACTCTTTTTCTTTGTGGGTACAGCTTTAAATAGCAGAAAGATTAGGAGTTTGACCCATGTAGTAGAGGCTGTGACAAATCAGACAACAATGGCTCTTGGTAATATCACAGAAGAGCTCCAAATTGCAAGAATCGTAGCTTTACAAAATAGAATGGTGCTTGATGTAATCCTCGCCGATTGCGGTGGAGCATGTCGCATCATCGCAGTAGCTGTTGCGTGTTCATTCCTGACCATGCCCCTTCTGTTTATGACGCCATTTCTAAATTACACAAAATAGCTGCAGAAATACATCAAGACCAAGGAACCTGGTCTGGTCTGACTGGTTACAGGGACTTATCTCCACTTGGGGTTGGAAATTGTTAATGGAAATAGTAATCATAGGAGCCATCTTTCTTACTTGCTGTTTCTGCATTCAGTGTGCCCCTATGATATGTACCACTTGTATAAATGTTTGCAGTAGTATTAAACCCACCCCTATCAATGTTCATTAATTAAATAGAAAAATGATTATGCACAGTGAAATTCATGAATTAATTAATATTAATGTACATGATTAATACATGTACCCCTTAGAATAAATTCAGCACAGTTGAAAAGGAAGGACTGTGAAAATGTAAAATCTGAATTCTCTCGTTTTTTAATTCAGCTGTGCCCCATCCATGCTCACCTCTGTCCTGTTTTCAGCCTGACTCTATCCTTGACACCACATCTGCATAAACATTAGGTAACTAATCTAAATTGAGACATTGTAGGCTGCGTAAACATGCAAAGTCAGCACAAAAGAACAGCTGATGTCTGCACTGGGTTTCGTGTGTTTGTTAAACAATGGTAAAGCCTTAGATAAAGTTTGCTCAGATAGCCTATCTTGTTGTGCAGCTTCAGGACGCGACAGTTACACAAGGCACCAAGGTTGGTGATTCTTACCGATTGTCTCATTTGTGTGTTCTTCCCAAAGCTCTATTTGCCTCTGGGTGTTCCTTGTCTGTGACTTTTGCTATATAAACCCATGTAACCATCGTTCAGGGTGCTCTCTTCTTGGGTATCTTGATGGTACTTGTCGGATGGAGACCCATTCATGAATGCTTAATAAATGACCTATGATTTAACTTTGCTCCAGTGTCGATTCCTCCTTACTTGTTAAGAACCCGTGGCAAAGTGGTGACCCTGCATCAGCAGATTATTAATTGATCTGTTCCACAAGGAAATAGCGCATACAAAACCAACATGGCCAGGTTGCCCTTCATTGCTTAGGGGACACATTCTACCACTCTGCACTGGATGTGCTAATTGGCCACAATCCATATCTGGTGTTTCTGATATCCCAAAGGGATCTCTAGATCCAGGTAGGGCTGATCATTATTTGGCACAGGTGCTGATTTATATGTATTAACATTCCCACTGTTTGGATCTACAGCATCAAAGTCAACCCAGGCGTAGAATATTTCAAAGGAGTATGCGGCATATGCACCTACAACAAATGTCTCTGCACCTCTCCTGTGTTAGGGACACCCCTATTATGGAGGCACTGTGTGAGTTGCTCCCTGTAATTTACCCAATTTCAACAAGAACTTGTTCCATTTGTAACAAACAATTTCATTAAATATGAGATACAAAATTCAGAAATCAGACAAAAAATGGGAAATAACCTTTTATACGTCAAGTGCCTGACAAACCTACTACATATTGGAATAACCTACCCAAGATGAAAGCAGTAACCAATATTACAAGTGTCTCCATTAACTGTAATACTTGGTCTCTTGAATATGGCTTCCAAATTTACTCAAAGATCTAGATCAAATCTGTGCACCAAGGCTTGCGCCATGTTAAATTTTCTACAAACCTCCAGAACAACAGGAATCGATTCTCTCGCCTCCTGACACCAAGAACACAGTCAATGTGCCAACCGGAACAAGAAAATCAGCCAATACACAACCCACTGAGCAATATTTTCTTAAGATATGTTTCTTGTAACGATCAGTCCTATGAGACAAGACATGGAAACTTTAGTGCAAACCCAAATCCATTTTTCATAAATGAATCACATACTCAAGGAGCACTAGAAAACAAAATCTACATTTCAATTTTTTTTATTTTAAAAGCCCAGTCTACTTCACTAGATACACATTGTCCCCACACAAAATGTAAACAATAAATCAGCAAAAAACAAATCAGTATTTTGAACAGCAAGACATATTCCAACACGTTACTGCATTTCTAGCAGTAACACCCGTATTTGTTACTTCTAGCACTATCCTAGCTCTAGCAGATTAGTAAATAACAAGCTTATCTTGACCATCAGAGGTGGTGTGTACTCGCATACCTGATTCAGACCAACAGGCCTTTTCTTCCATCTGAATATCAATCCTACTATTTATATCACATTGCAGGTGCTTGTATCACAGAACAAATACAACCACCCAAGCAGCTGGTGAAGGCCACTTTCCTCACAGCAACCTACGATTGAAGTGGGTGCTGAAGTCACGCCTGTCCTGCTTTAATAGTGCTGTTGCAGAGATCTCCTCTCTAACCTCTAACACTTTATCCTTGCGTTTATAATTCTTAATGAGACGCCTGTTAACAACTGTTAGAATAAACTATCAGTACAAAGTAGCGCAATGCCCCTTCAGCTATTTCAAATTATTTAGCAATGTTTAAATTGAGAAAACAAAACTAACATGCAATGACTAACCTTCTAGATGTTTTTTTTGTTGATAAAGAATAATAATGATATGCTTCAGCAGAAATGACTAAATAACATGAATGTATTTGCAAAAGCTTGATCATCATATTTGCATAATACAATTAAAGAACCAAACAACATGTTAGGAATATGTATTTTATGAATCATAGTTATTCAATTCTTAAATATTTGACTGACACACATTTCATATCAAAGTAAAAGGTCCCTGAAGGGAAAGACAGAGGCACTGATTCACATGGATAACTTACACTTTTGAGTAATTTACATATATTATATATATTCCACCCAAAATTGCAGGTAAACCGCGTCTTCTCCAAACCGAGAGGGCGTGTCACGGGGCCAGCACCTGCACGCTGGGAAACACAAAACTTAGTTCTCTCTTCCTCAAGAAAAGAGAGTGACACAGCTCCGGGGGAATAAGTGGATTTATTACTTCGTATTCATAATAGATGTCCCTGAGACTTAAGGGCAGACGCGTTTCAGCCATGGATTGGCCTCTTCAGTGCCCGTCTCCGCTGCCTTCTTACTGCTTCCAGGGTCAGTTGTGGCGATGTTCAAGTTATTCCTGATCATGTGATCAACTCGCCACTCCCTCTCCTCACAGGTGTAAGGTATTTACAAAGCCGTTGCATGCTGGACGTGGAAGTCCTCCGTTAGAGCCCATCAAGTGAAAGGACTACTAAAACACCAGGTGGTGTCTCCAAACATAGTTTGGTCGGTGAATCTTTGCCACTGCAACCGAATTTGAAGTTCAATCTGCTGTTCTTCTCCCTTCTCAGGCAACGCACATTTGCCTCCTCTCTCCCCATGAGCCAGCCTCCAAGTGGAAGTCCAACACCGGGGGGGAGACGCGGATAAAAGTCCACCCAAAATTGCAGGTAAACCGCGTCTTCTCCAAACCGAGAGGGCGTGTCACGGGGCCAGCACCTGCACGCTGGGAAACACAAAACTTAGTTCTCTCTTCCTCAAGAAAAGAGAGTGACACAGCTCCGGGGGAATAAGTGGATTTATTACTTCGTATTCATAATAGATGTCCCTGAGACTTAAGGGCAGACGCGTTTCAGCCATGGATTGGCCTCTTCAGTGCCCGTCTCCGCTGCCTTCTTACTGCTTCCAGGGTCAGTTGTGGCGATGTTCAAGTTATTCCTGATCATGTGATCAACTCGCCACTCCCTCTCCTCACAGGTGTAAGGTATTTACAAAGCCGTTGCATGCTGGACGTGGAAGTCCTCCGTTAGAGCCCATCAAGTGAAAGGACTACTAAAACACCAGGTGGTGTCTCCAAACATAGTTTGGTCGGTGAATCTTTGCCACTGCAACCGAATTTGAAGTTCAATCTGCTGTTCTTCTCCCTTCTCAGGCAACGCACATTTGCCTCCTCTCTCCCCATGAGCCAGCCTCCAAGTGGAAGTCCAACACCGGGGGGGAGACGCGGATAAAAGTCCACCCAAAATTGCAGGTAAACCGCGTCTTCTCCAAACCGAGAGGGCGTGTCACGGGGCCAGCACCTGCACGCTGGGAAACACAAAACTTAGTTCTCTCTTCCTCAAGAAAAGAGAGTGACACAGCTCCGGGGGAATAAGTGGATTTATTACTTCGTATTCATAATAGATGTCCCTGAGACTTAAGGGCAGACGCGTTTCAGCCATGGATTGGCCTCTTCAGTGCCCGTCTCCGCTGCCTTCTTACTGCTTCCAGGGTCAGTTGTGGCGATGTTCAAGTTATTCCTGATCATGTGATCAACTCGCCACTCCCTCTCCTCACAGGTGTAAGGTATTTACAAAGCCGTTGCATGCTGGACGTGGAAGTCCTCCGTTAGAGCCCATCAAGTGAAAGGACTACTAAAACACCAGGTGGTGTCTCCAAACATAGTTTGGTCGGTGAATCTTTGCCACTGCAACCGAATTTGAAGTTCAATCTGCTGTTCTTCTCCCTTCTCAGGCAACGCACATTTGCCTCCTCTCTCCCCATGAGCCAGCCTCCAAGTGGAAGTCCAACACCGGGGGGGAGACGCGGATAAAAGTCCACCCAAAATTGCAGGTAAACCGCGTCTTCTCCAAACCGAGAGGGCGTGTCACGGGGCCAGCACCTGCACGCTGGGAAACACAAAACTTAGTTCTCTCTTCCTCAAGAAAAGAGAGTGACACAGCTCCGGGGGAATAAGTGGATTTATTACTTCGGACTTTTATCCGCGTCTCCCCCCCGGTGTTGGACTTCCACTTGGAGGCTGGCTCATGGGGAGAGAGGAGGCAAATGTGCGTTGCCTGAGAAGGGAGAAGAACAGCAGATTGAACTTCAAATTCGGTTGCAGTGGCAAAGATTCACCGACCAAACTATGTTTGGAGACACCACCTGGTGTTTTAGTAGTCCTTTCACTTGATGGGCTCTAACGGAGGACTTCCACGTCCAGCATGCAACGGCTTTGTAAATACCTTACACCTGTGAGGAGAGGGAGTGGCGAGTTGATCACATGATCAGGAATAACTTGAACATCGCCACAACTGACCCTGGAAGCAGTAAGAAGGCAGCGGAGACGGGCACTGAAGAGGCCAATCCATGGCTGAAACGCGTCTGCCCTTAAGTCTCAGGGACATCTATTATGAATACGAAGTAATAAATCCACTTATTCCCCCGGAGCTGTGTCACTCTCTTTTCTTGAGGAAGAGAGAACTAAGTTTTATATTATATATATTATAGAGTTTACTTAAACCGAAAATAAATAATGCAATATTGTTATGTTAAATATTAATGGAAATTCCTTTCATATATTTATTTTAAATGTAGAACATAATTAAAAAAGTTACAGCACTATTAACTTAATTCAAAAATAAATCTTAAATTAATGGTAATATAGTAAATTAAATGAAAATTATTAGCTGAAAGTTACATTAAAAATTCATTCACAACTAAAGAAAAAATATGCATGAATAATTATTAAAAGTGATGTAGGGAATTAAAATATATTTAGCTTTATTTTCATTTAAAAAGTTAAAAACAAAACAGGGTGTGAAATATTTTTTTGTTAATTAATAAATATGTACTGTTATATATTTCTTAACAATACATTATACTTATTTCTATTTTTATCTAGTTTAAATAATGTAATATTATTTACTATTTTAATTCCCTTCCTCTATTATATTCAATGGAATGGTGTTACAGTACCAGTGGTTGGCTATGTGAGATGCTAGAACAATACTGTTTATTTATTAGTAACTGAAACTCTGATTTTGTGAATAGACAAACAGTGGTAAACTGACTCAAGAGTGTAAATTACTCAAAAGTGTAAGTTACCTTTGTAAATCAGGCCCAAGTGTTTACGATACCAACGATGCAGCAGGGGTCGAATGAGAGTTGTGGGGTGGGTGGGCTGAATAGCTGCCACTGACCCCTGCCTCTGCAGCGGTATAGACAAAGCCACAATCTCTGGGCACGAGATAAACTTCCGGGCCTGGAGTTTGAAGTCCCAATAATTTCAGGCAGGCTCAGAGAGACGTTAACTGATAAAAAAAAAACAAAAAAAAGGGGGGGAAGTAACCTGAAGTAACCTGACCAGGGTTAAGAAAGTTATCCTCGCAGGAGTGAAAACTACTATTACGGCAAGCCCGAAGTACCACTATACGACACAGCAGAGGTAAGTGAAAGCGATTTTGGTGACTAATTGGTATTTCTCTTTGTTGCTGCACTGATTTGGACGCAGTAAGCGGAAGCAGTGCAGGTTTTATTAAGTTGTTGGGACTTATTTGGACTAATTTGGACCCTTCTGCAAATCATATTCAACAGTCTTTAGCTGTTGTCCCAGTCACACCTGTTGAATTTTGAACTTTAAAATTATACTGGACCAGAACTTTTTCAAAATGGCCCCTAAAAAGCAAAAAATAAGTAAAATAAGAAAAGACCCTCAGACTACAAATAACGAAGCAAGTGAGTCAATTAGAATCCCCGTGGAGATTATGGAAGATGAGAATGTTACGAGGGGACAAAATAAAGAAATAATGAAGAAATATACGCCAAATACATTACATGCGAGTACCAAAGAAGGGGGCACTGTATCTAGATCAATAAAAGACTTTGTGGGAAAACACTTTACCAAGAAACATACACCCAATAAAACTCAAGAATCGGAGAGGGATTTAATTCTAATCCAGGAAACAAATGATCAATGTGCCCAATGCATAGAAGATTCATTCCCGAATCCTTGCAATTTAAGCCAAATAAACATCAATTTGGAACCAAGACTTTCTTCATCGCCCAGGATTTTCTCCGAACACGACCCAGCAGATGGAGAATACAAGGAGAACATCTCAAAAGAGCAGCAAGCTCAGAAAGATAGTAAAGTCTTGGACGAAAGAGCTAATGCAGATAAAAGTCTGGGTCAATGGGCAAATCAAGGCTCCAAGTCACTGGAAGGTATGTTGCGTAATAGCACCGAGAACCTGGATTTGTCGGCAACACCCTCGGCATCAATGCTGGACATGATTCTAATGTTACAAAAGATCCTACAAGGCCTGTTAAAGTTCACACTTTCAAATAATAAAATACTAAAAGCACAGGAAATGAGCCTAAAGCTCACTGTGTGCGAACTACAGGGCATTAGGGGTCTAATGCCGTCTGTGGTTAGACCAGTGTTGGACAGTACCACCTTAGGGGACATCGGGGACACTGGGGAATCAGATCAATTGAAATATGGTCACGATGTGTACATCTCGAGACTCCCAATGCTAATTAGGAGAAGAAATTAACAGTGGAGTCATAGGTGGTAAAATCTTAGATTCCCGTTAAGGAAACCTACCCGGCATACAGGGAAACATAAAGAGAAACAAACGGGCAGTAAAAAAGTAAAGTGTAAAGAAGGTAAACCACATGTATCACATTTAAAAACAGTAAGAAGAGACCCCTCTCCAGTTACTAAAAGGAAAGGAAGAAGCCAGACAGTCTCCAATATGCAAGACAGGAAAAAATAAGAGATGAAAGGATCCAACAAAAAAAACCCTGGCAGGTAGAAAGGGAGGAGAAATGGTCAGAAAAAAGGGTAAATTTACGGGAGGTGAAAATGCACCCAAAGAGTATAGGGAAAGAGGGCGCTAAGCTAAATGTTCCAAATAGAAAAAGAGCCATATTTGAAAAAAAGAATAGGGATCCTGAAGTTATAGAGTCAAGTGATAAAAAGTGGTTATACTTTGAACCCCTGGATGTAACTAAGGGAAGGAAAAAGTTAACGAAAATTATTCAGTTAAATCGTTCTCAACTTTTATTTTCCTTCTCAAAATGTCCGAGCCTACGTAAAATTGAATCAAAGGATTTGAGGCAGGTCGGATTTTTACCAAGTAGCAAAGGCAAGGAATTGACAAAAGTTGAAGTATTCAGGGATGATTAAATCTGCAATAGTAAATGCCGAAAAAGAAATATTAAAGGAAGGAATAAGACTAATCTCAGAGGCGGAATTAGAAAATGTAAAACAGCCAGATAGCGTCTTCTTGAACTGCCGTGCAGGCTTAGGGAAAAGACAAGCAAGACTAATTACAGGGGCATGTGGAGCAAGAGAGAAAATCAAAATAGTTGTTGAAAACCATGAGCCGGATAAGAACTGGGGAAATTGGATCATAGAGGATAGTGACTTAAACACATCTTGGTGGGAATTAAATGAGTCTAGTCATTTTAGCGAAATAGATTAGGGAAATGGGTCGTCGCATAGACTAAGAATAATTTCGTGGAACATTAATGGTCTAAAAGAGCAAATAAAGATAGATTGTGTACAAAATGCTTCACGACAGGCAGAGACTTGGCTATGCGACAGTACCCCTGTAGTTGATGGCTATACCCAGATTTATAAATCTGCTACTAAAGCAAGATTTGGACGTCCATCTGGTGGGATCATGACACTAATTTCCACAAGAACAGTAAATAAGGTGACTTTGATAAATACTTCATGTAAATGGATGCTGGCCAGTGAGGTACACTTACAGGACCCGGGAAGGCAACATGTGATTGTGGTTAACACGTATATACAGTGGAATTCTCAAGAAGAATACGTAAAAGAAATGGGGCTCTTTAAAGATGATTTGAAATCCCTAAATGATAAATTTGGTAAGGATTTTCTAATTATTACGGGAAATTTTAATCATAAATTAAATCCCGAAAAGTTGGACCCTTGGCTGAAGGAAATTGTAGAAGCATATGAGATAATGCCGGCCCTTGTTCCCACTGGTAATATGAATAGGCAAGAGGAAGAGACATTTCTAGGGTCACATGGACTAGTTAGCTTAAATGGCAGATCGGAATTTGATAGACCAGCAGCGCAAACATTTAGAAGAGGAAATCAATTGTGCCCCATAGATTATTTCTTTGTACATGCTTGGAATTTTGCCTTAGTAAAAAAGTTTAAGGTAATTAAGTGCAAAGAAAGTGACCACTACCCACTGTATTGTGAAATAGTGAGAGCTCCCCCAAGAGCCTGTGAAAAAGTTCTACCACAACCTATGGATTACCCAAAACGACTGTCCACAAAACTAAACGAGGAATATATAACAAAATTAACTAGATTTCAACAAAATCAAGCTTCTGAGGTAGCATGGAACTCGAGGGTTCCATGGTTTGAAGAAAAAATCACTCAGGCAGTACAATGCCTTTGTGCCAATTTAAAGAAGACAGAAAAGGGGGGTAACATTTTGCAAGGGGGGGGCAGACAGCAAATGGGCCGGTTTGACATCGCATGTAGAGAGAAAAAAAAGATACTGAGGAGAGAAGAAAGAAATATGAGGCTAAGATATTATCAGGAGGGCTACAATAATTTATTAAAATTGAGGAAGGAATACAAAATGTTAGTGAGATCCAAGAAAATAAGTTTTAATGAAAAATGTTGGGACTCCCTATTGGAAACTATTGAAAGTAAAAATATTAAAGGTTTCTGGAAGCTGATCCAAGACGCAGCGGGTCGATCCCCGGGAACCTTGAGTTGTGAAGTCGATGAGGCATCCTGGGAGGAGCACCTAAGCCAATTATATAAGGCTAGTAATGGGCCAGAATTAAGTGAGGAAAGAATCCCTATGCGGCATGTAGCAAAAAATCTAATTCCATTATGCTCTCTCGAAAATGTGAAGAATACCATTAGGAACCTAAATCTAACCCATGCGGCAGGGCCAGATAATTTACCTGCAGAAATAAAAACAGAGCACATATTACTCCTCCCTATACGCCCCGGATTCGCCCTCCGCCGACCTGATACGGACTCTGCTCAAAGCCTGCCCCTGGACCCCACTTAATACCTACCATGCCCAGCAACTGGAGGACCCAATTACCTGTGAAGAGCTCGCTGGGGCCCTGAAGGACCTCCCCATCGGAAAGTTCCCGGGGCCGGACGGTCATCCCCTGTCTTTTTACCGCATGTTCTTGCCGCAGCTTCGGAAGCACCACGTCTGTCTTTTGAATTCCTTCGCCGCCGATGATGGTCCATCCCAGTCTATGGGGCTGGCGGAAATCGCTCTTATTCCTAAACCAGGCAAGGACCCTGCACTTTGCCCGTCCTACCGTCCCATAGCGCTACTCAACACAGATCTGAAGATCTACACAAAAATACTAGCTAAACGTCTTGATCCACTTCTCCCCAGCCTCATAGAACCGGACCAAGTTGGCTTCATCTGCCATCGCCAAGGTGCGGACAACGTGCGACGCATTGCACACCTGGTGAGTAAGGCCCACCACTGGAACATCCCGGCTTGCCTTCTGTCGCTTGACTCGGAGAAGGCGTTTGACCGGGTGGACTGGGCCATCGTTCGGGCAGTTCTGCATAAGATCGGGTTCGGCCCGTTGATGATAGCTCGCATAATGGTTCCTTATTCCTCCCTGACGTCCCAGGTACGGGTTAATGGCCGGCTCTCCTCTCCAATCTCAATCGGCAGGGGTACCCGGCAGGGGTGCCCATTGTCGCCCTTATTATTTGCTCATGTGGTGGAACACCTTGCCATTTTAATCCGCAAGCCCCAGACATCGACGGCATCCCTCTCAGTGGCTACCAGCATAAAGTGGCCCTCTTTGCGGATGACCTCCTGCTCACACTCCCACAGCCCCACCTCTCCCTCCCGGCCCTCCTGGCTCTTCTTCGATCATTTGAGTCGGCGTCTGGTCTCAAAATTAATAACGAGAAATCCTCGGTTCTTAACCTTACAATCCCTCAAGACGAGATCCCTGCGCTTCAGGCCTTAGTCCCCTACCAATGGGCCTCCCGCTCCATTTGATAACTCGGTCTCTAGTTAACCCCCACTCTCGACTCTTGGTCTCAGATCAACTAGCAGGAGTGCTGGAAGTCGGTTCTTGGGGACCTGCGAATGTGGAAATCCCTCACTCTCTCCTGGTTGGGGCGGCTACACGCCGTCAAAATGTCGGTGCTTCCCAAAATTCTGTATCTATTTCAATCTCTCCCGACTCATATTCCACTCCATCAGATCGGCAGCCTCCAACGAGATCTCACTAGGTTCATCTGGGGAGGACGCAGGCCACACTTCTCCAACAAAGTTCTCATGTCTCCTCGCGATAGGGGCTGGTTAGCTTGCCCCAACCTTTTGGAGTACTATTGAGCTTCTCACCTCCGCTTTATCTTTACCGATCCTAGGATGCTTGTTTCCGGTCCTGGGAGGGCCTGGCTTGGCAGTTCAGGCTGGACTATTCCCAAGAGGCACAGGATCAAGACTGATTTGCATATGGCCAGGTCTAAACTGGGGTGGCATGTTGAGCAAAAGAATGATGGATTTAACCCAAATCTTTTGACTGGGGGTGAATGTTTAGATTTGTTCTGCATTCTGTCCATCAATTGTGTGTCCTTTGCTTTCTCGCCCTAAATGCGCCAGGTGTGCCCAGACGTGGGTCCTGGGCTCACTGTGCCACTGGAGTCAAGCTGTCCTGGCTGAAGAGGGGTGATACCCCGAAACAGGTCCTAGGATGCTTGTTTCCGGTCCAGGGAGGGCCTGGCTTGGCAGTTCGGGCTGGACTGTTCCCATGAGGCACAGGATCAAGACTGATTTGCATATGGCCAGGTCTAAACTTGGGTGGCATGGTGGGAAAAAGAATGATGGATTTAACCCAGATCTTTTGACTGGGGGTGAATGTTTAGATTTGTTCTGCATTCCGTCCATCAATTGTGTGTCTTTTGCTAATTATCCTCAAGCAGCAAGTTTGGTAGAAAGGTACAACACCACATTGAAATTAAAACTTGCAAAAATTCAAGCAACAACGGGCCTTAGTTGGCCAGATGCCTTGCCGCTAGCTTTGCTATCTGTTCGTTCCATCCCACACAGTAAAATTGGACTTTCTCCCTATGAAATCATCTTTGGTAGGCCTATGAATGTATGGGGACCCCAAGACCAAATATGATTAAAGAAATACCGTACCCTATTTTAAGTGATTACTTAAAAGACAACTGAAAAATTGTCTTTGATTCATCAGCAGGTGCGTGAAGCTATACCAGACAAATCAGAGGGTCCGGCTCATGGTCTCCAACCTGGCGAGTTCATCTTGATCAAGAACTTTCAACGCTCCAAGAATTTGGAGCCCCGATGGAGAAACCCAGAGCAGAATCTACTTGCGACTCGAACTGCTGTCCGTGTCACCAACAGAAGCCATTGATCAATGCTGTGCACTGTAAGCATATCCCAGCAACTGTTCTCCAGCCAGAAGGCAGAAACGATCTGAAAGACATCTTACAGACTCGAAAGGGTGTTGCTCCTCTGAATGAAGACACTTTGTTCCCAGATCAAACTGTGCCATTGGCATTAAGGTACGATTTGCTACCAAGAAAGGGAAGGAGCAAATAGAGATACCGGAGGACCGATTTCAATGAGTGGAACAGTTCGGCTGCAACACGGTGGGATCACAGAATTGGCTGAACTAGGTTCAGAGGGGATAGTGGTACGTGTTCAGTGGTGCCTGGTTATCTCTCCAACCTGTGGTTGTATCGATACAGAGAAGGAGAAATGCAGAAATTGGGATCTAAGTTGCAGTTGCAAAACAAAGACAAGCCTCTGTGTATGGTGACTCTGATCATACTCTTGATAATCTTGGCAGCATTTTTTTGGACAATGGAGAAAATGATTCCAGCACAAAATGTCTTACCTCCTACTACCCCTCTCCCCGTTGAACATAACTATTTCACCCTTCCCTATCACGAACAGAAGCACCGCATGTCCTACCTCAACAACACTTTCATACAAATGCTACATCAAACCCAAAATGCTACGAACAGCACCGAATTGTTGGGTGTGCGGAATGATGCCAGCTCACCAGAAAAAGGGAGGAACGCCTTTCATTCCCTTGCCATTTTCACATAACGGCTCCTGCAGAGCCTTGTTCGCACTGTTGTGGGCCTCAGAAATTGCTAACATTACTTCAGCTGGTTAAACCAGATTGGTCGCACACTGCACTCTTTCCTACTCCCTGCTGACGAGAGGCAACAACCTCGAAACACGTGTCCAGGGATGGCACACGCTATTCACACCTGCACTCACGACACGAGCATAGGTGTACTCGCCGACGCTGACTACAGGGACCATAGTTCTTTGGGGTAACACGCAGGTAGGTCAGCAGTGTGCGACCATTTTGGATTAGTTATTTAGTGGCTCTTTGAGCCGGGAAGCCGACGGGCTTAGGTTACGCACCTGCGTTGCTACGAGAGGTACATACCTGATAATGATTTTAGCAGCCTACACAGCAACCCTGCACTCTTTCATACTCCCTGCTGACGAGAGGCAACAACCTCGAAACACGTGTCCAGGGATGGCACACGCTATTCACACTTGCACTCACGACACGAGCATAGGTGTACTCGCCGACGCTGACTACAGGGACCATAGTTCTTTGGGGTAACACGCAGGTAGGTCAGCAGTGTGCGACCATTTTGGATTAGTTACTTCAGCTGGTGTGGGAGGACTTAATGCCAAATTGAACAAAGTCTGTTACCCTGATGAGGAAGGGGACCCACAAGTCAAAGGAACTGCATGGGAAATGGAGGAATATCACAGAGGAAATGCCTCCACACGCTATGTTTTTCCCAACACTCGAACGACCAAGGGTAATGGGCCACCTGTTATCGCTGTGACTAGAGCTCAAGCGGACCTTTGTGTGAGCAGTATTGGCCGTATCCCTGTAGGAAAAAGTGGCTGTACAACAGTACTGAACATTACTGTAACGAACAATAGTAGTTTTCTGTCATCACACAATACCTATTTTATCTGTGGAAGCAAAGGTTACTATCATTTGCCTATTGGTTGGTCTGGGGTTTGTTACGTGTCTTTCCTGCTTCCCCCTGTGTTCTTAGCACCTGCCTCCTATTACAAAGATCAGAAACTGTTTAATGATAATTCCTTAAATAGATTCAAGAGGACCATAGAAAATAATTAAATAGATCAGACTGACACCGCTCTGCAACAATATGTTGATTTTAATTTAGGACTCTTTTTCTTTGTGGGTGCAGCTTTAAATAGCAGAAAGATTAGGCGTTTGACCTGTGTAGTAGAGGCTGTGACAAATCAGACAACAATGGCTCTTGGTAATATCACAGAAGAGCTCCAAATTGCAAGAATCGTAGCTTTACAAAATAGAATGGTGCTTGATGTAATCCTCGCCGACTGCGGTGGAGCATGTCGCATCATCGCAGTAGCTGTTGCGTGTTCATTCCTGACCACGCCCCTTCTGTTTATGACGCCATTTCAAAATTACACAAAATAGCTGCAGAAATACATCAAGACCGAGGAACCTGGTCTGGTCTGACTGGTTACAGGGACTTATCTCCACTTGGGGTTGGAAATTGTTAATGGGAATAGTAATCATAGGAGCCATCTTTCTCACTTGCTGTTTCTGCATTCAATGTGCCCCTATGATATGTACCACTTGTATAAATGTTTGCAGTAGTATTAAACCCACCCCAATCAATGTTCATTAATTAAATAGAAAAATGATTATGCACTCTGAAATTCATGAATTAATTACTATTAATGTACATGATTAATACATGTACCCCTTAGAATAAATTCAGCACAGTTGAAAAGGAAGGACTGTGAAAATGTAAAATCTGAATTCTCTCGTTTTTTAATTCAGCTGTGCCCCATCCATGCTCACCTCTGTCCTGTTTTCAGCCTGACTCTATCCTTGACACCACATCTGCATAAACATTAGGTAACGAATATAAATTGAGACATTGTAGGCTGTGTAAACATGCAAAGTCAGCACAAAAAAACAGCTGATGTCTGCACTGGGTTTCGTGTGTTTGTTAAACAATGGTAAAGCCTTAGATAAAGTTTGCTCAGATAGCCTATCTTGTTGTGCAGCTTCAGGACGCAACAGTTACACAAGGCACCAAGGTTGGTGATTCTTACCGATTGTCTCATTTGTGTGTTCTTCCCAAAGCTCTATTTGCCTCTGGGTGTTCCTTGTCTGTGACTTTTGCTATATAAACCCATGTAACCATCGTTCAGGGTGCTCTCTTCTTGGGTATCTTGATGGTACTTGTCGGATGGAGACCCATTCATGAATGCTTAATAAATGACCTATGATTTGACTTCGCTCCAGTGTCGATTCCTCCTTACTTGTTAAGAACCCGTGGCAAAGTGGTGACCCTGCATCAGCAGATTATTAATTGATCTGTTCCACAAGGAAATAGCGCATACACAACCAACATGGCCAGGTTGCCCTTCATTGCTTAGGGGACACATTCTACCACTCTGCACTGGATGTGCTAATTGGCCACAATCCATATCTGGTGTTTCTGATATCCCAAAGGGATCTCTAGATCCAGGTAGGGCTGATCATTATTTGGCACAGGTGCTGATTTATATGTATTAACATTCCCACTGTTTGGATCTACAGCATCAAAGTCAACCCAGGCGTAGAATATTTCAAAGGAGTATGCGGCATATGCACCTACAACAAATGTCTCTGCACCTCTCCTGTGTTAGGGACACCCCTATTATGGAGGCACTGTGTGAGTTGCTCCCTGTAATTTACCCAATTTCAACAAGAACTTGTTCCATTTGTAACAAACAATTTCATTAAATATGAGATACAAAATTCAGAAATCAGACGAAAAATGGGAAATAACCTTTTATACGTCAAGTGCCTGACAAACCTACTACATATTGCAATAACCTACCCAAGATGAAAGCAGTAACCAATATTACAAGTGTCTCCATTAACTGTAATACTTGGTCTCTTGAATATGGCTTCCAAATTTACTCAAAGATCTAGATCAAATCTGTGCACCAAGGCTTGCGCCATGTTAAATTTTCTACAAACCTCCAGAACAACAGGAATCGATTATCTCGCCTCCTGACACCAAGAACACAGTCAATGTGCCAACCGGAACAAGAAAATCAGTCAATACACAACCCACTGAGCAATATTTTCTTAAGATATGTTTCTTGTAACGATCAGTCCTATGAGACAAGACATGGAAACTTTAGTGCAAACCCAAATCCATTTTTCATAAATGAATCACATACTCAAGGAGCACTAGAAAACAAAATCTACATTTCAATTTTTTTTATTTTAAAAGCCCAGTCTACTTCACTAGATACACATTGTCCCCACACAAAATGTAAACAATAAATCAGCAAAAAACAAATCAGTATTTTGAACAGCAAGACATATTCCAACACGGTTACTGCATTTCTAGCAGTAACACCCGTATTTGTTACTTCTAGCACTATCCTAGCTCTAGCAGATTAGTAAATAACAAGCTTATCTTGACCATCAGAGGTGGTGTGTACTCGCATACCTGATTCAGCCAACAGGCCTTTTCTTCCATCTGAATATCAATCCTACTATTTATATCACATTGCAGGTGCTTGTATCACAGAACAAATACAACCACCCAAGCAGCTGGTGAAGGCCACTTTCCTCACAGCAACCTACGATTGAAGTGGGTGCTGAAGTCACGCCTGTCCTGCTTTAATAGTGCTGTTGCAGAGATCTCCTCTCTAACCTCTAACACTTTATCCTTGCGTTTATAATTCTTAATGAGACGCCTGTTAACAACTGTTAGAATAAACTATCAGTACAAAGTAGCGCAATGCCCCTTCAGCTATTTCAAATTATTTAGCAATGTTTAAATTGAGAAAACAAAACTAACATGCAATGACTAACCTTCTAGATGTTTTCTTTGTTGATAAAGAATAATAATGATATGCTTCAGCAGAAATGACTAAATAACATGAATGTATTTGCAAAAGCTTGATCATCATATTTGCATAATACAATTAAAGAACCAAACAACATGTTAGGAATATGTATTTTATGAATTATAGTTATTCATTTCTTAAATATTTGACTGACACACATTTCATATCAAAGTAAAGGGTCCCTGAAGGGAAAGACAGAGGCACTGATTCACATGGATAACTTACACTTTTGAGTAATTTACATATATTATATATATTATAGAGTTTACTTAAACCGAAAATAAATAATGCAATATTGTTATGTTAAATATTAATGGAAATTCCTTACATATATTTATTTTAAATGTAGAACATAATTAAAAAAGTTACAGCACTATTAACTTAATTCGAAAATAAATCTTAAATTAATGGTAATATAGTAAATTAAATGAAAATTATTAGCTGAAGTTTACATTAAAAATAAATTCACAACTAAAGAAAAAATATGCATGAATAATTATTAAAAGTGATGTAAGGAATTAAAATATATTTAGCTTTATTTTCATTTAAAAAGTTGAAAACAAAACAGGGTGTCAAATATTTTTTTTATTAATTAATAAATATGTACTGTTATATATTTCTTAACAATACATTATACTTATTTATATTTTTATCTATTTTAAATAATGTAATATTATTTACTTTTTTAATTCCCTTCCTCTATTATATTCAATGGAATGGTGTTACAGTACCAGTGGTTGGCTATGTGAGATGCTAGAACAATACTGTTTATTTATTAGTAACTTACACTCTGATTTTGTGAATAGACAAACAGTGGTAAACTCACTCAAGAGTGTAAATTACTCAAAAATGTAAGTTACCTTTGTAAATCAGGCCCAAGTATTTACGATACCAACGATGCAGCAGGGGTCGAATGAGAGTTGTGGGGTGGGTGGGCTGAATAGCTGCCACTGACCCCTGCCTCTGCAGCAGTATAGACAAAGCCACAATCTCTGGGCACGAGATAAACTTCCGGGCCTGGAGTTTGAAGTCCCAATAATTTCAGGCAGGCTTAGAGAGACGTTAACTGGCCCCAAAAAAAAAAAGGGGGGGGGAAGTAAACTGACGATATCCTCGCAGGAGTGAAAACTACTATTACGGCAAGCCCAAAGTACCACTATACGACACAGCAGAGGTAAGTGAAAGTGATTTTGGTGACTAATTGGTATCTCTCTTTGTTGCTGCACTGATTTGGACGCAGTAAGCGGAAGCAGTGCAGGTTTTATTAAGTTGTTGGGACTTATTTGGACTAATTTGGACCCTTCTGCAGTTCATATTCAGCAGTCTTTAGCTGTTGTCCCAGTCACACCTGTTGAATTTTGAGCTTTAAAATTATACTGGACCAGAACTTTTTTCAAAATGGCCCCTAAAAAGCAAAAAATAAGTAAAATAAGAAAAGACCCTCAGACTACAAAAAACGAAACAAGTGAGTCCATTAGAACCCCCGTGGAGATTATGGAAGATGAGAATGTTACGAGGGGACAAAATAAAGTAATAATGAAGAAATATACGCCAAATACATTACATGTGAGTACGAAAGAAGGGGGCACTGTATCTAGATCAATAAAAGACTTTGTGGGAAAACACTTTACCAAGAAACCTACGCCCAATAAAACTCAAGAATCGGAGAAGGATTTAAATCTAATCTAGGAAACAAATGATCAATGTGCCCAATGCATAGAAGATTCATTCCCAAATCCTTGTAATTTAAGCCAAATAAACAAGACTTTCTTCATCGCCCAGGATTTTCTCCGAACACGACACAGCAGATGGGAGAATATAAGGAGAACATCTCAAAAGAGCAGCAAGCTCAGAAAGATAGTAAAGTCTTGGACGAAAGAGCTAATGCAGATAAAAGTCTGGGTCAATGGGCAAATCAAGGCTCCAAGTCACTGGAAGATATGTTGCGTAATAGCACCGAGAACCTGGATTTGTCGGCAACACCCTCGGCATCAATGCTGGACATGATTCTAATGTTACAAAAGATCCTGCAAGGCCTGTTAAAGGTCACACTTTCAAATAATAAAATACTAAAAGCACAGGACATGAGCCTAAAGCTCACTGTGTGCGAACTACAGGGCATTAGGAGTCTAATGCTGTCTGTGGTTAGACCAGTGTTGGACAGTACCACCTTAGGGGACATCGGAGACACTGGGGAATCAGATCAATTGAAATATGGTCACGATGTGTACATCTCGAGACACACAATGCTAATGAGGAGAAGAAATGAACAGTGGAGTCATATGTGGTAAAATCTTAGATTCCCGTTAAGGAAACCTACCCGGCATACAGGGAAACATAAAGAGAAACAAACGGGCAGTAAAAAAGTAAAGTGTAAAGAAGGTAAACCACATGTATCACATTTAAAAACAGTAAGAAGAGACCCCTCTCCAGTTACTAAAAGGAAAGGAAGACGCCAGACAGTCTCCAATATGCAAGACAGGAAAAAATAAGAGATAAAAGGATCCAACCAAAAAAACCCTGGGAGGAGAAATGGTCAGAAAAAAGGGTAAATTTACGGGAGGTGAAAATGCACCCAAAGAGTATAGGGAAAGGGGGCGCTAAGCTAAATGTTCCAAATAGAAAAAGAGCCATATTTGAAAAAAAGAATAGGGATCCTGAAGTTATAGAGTCAAGTGATAAAAATTGGTTATACTTTGAACCCCTGGATGTAACTAACGGAAGGAAAAAGTTAACGAAAATGATTCCGTTAAATCGTTCTCAACTTTTATTTTCCTTCTCAAAATGTCCGAGCCTACGTAAAATTGAATCAAGGGATTTGAGGCAGGTCGGATTTTTACCAAGTAGCAAAGGCAAGGAATTGACAAAAGTTGAAGTATATTCAGGGATGATTAAATCTGCAATAGTAAATGCCGAAAAAGAAATATTAAAGGAAGGAATAAGACTAATCACAGAGGCGGAATTAGAAAATGTAAAACAGCCTGATAGTGTCTTCTTGAACTGCCATGCAGGCTTAGGGAAAAGACAAGCAAGATTAATTACAGGGGCATGTGGAGCAAGAGAGAAAATCAAAATAGTTGTTGAAAACCATGAGCCGGATAAGAACTGGGGAAATTGGAGCATAGAGGATAGTGACTTAAACACATCTTGGTGGGAATTAAATGAGTCTAGTCATCTTAGCGAAATAGATTAGGGAAATGGGTCGTCGCATAGACTAAGAATAATTTAGTGGAACATTAATGGTCTAAAAGAGCAAATAAAGATAGATTGTGTACAAAATGCTTCACGACAGGCAGAGACTTGGCTATGCGACAGTACCCCTGTAGTTGATGGCTATACCCAGATTTATAAATCTGCTACTAAAGCAAGATTTGGATGTCCATCTGGTGGGATCATGACTCTAATTTCCACAAGAACAGTAAATAAGGTGACTTTGATAAATACTTCATATAAATGGATGCTGGTCAGTGAGGTACGCTTACAGGACCCGGGAAGGCAAAATGAACATGTGATTGTGGTTAACACGTATATACAGTGGAGTTCCCAAGAAGAATACGTAAAAGAAATGGGGCTCTTTAAAGATGATTTGAAATCCCTAAATGATAAATTTGGTAAGGATTTTCTAATTATTACGGGAGATTTTAATCATAAATTAAATCCCGAAAAGTTGGACCCTTGGCTGAAGGAAATTTTAGAAGCATATGAGATAATGCCGGCCCTTGTTCCCACTGGTAATATGAATAGGCAAGAGGAAGAGACATTTCTAGGGTCACATGGACTAGTTAGCTTAAATGGCAGATCGGAATTTGATAGACCAGCAGCGCAAACATTTAGAAGAGGCAATCAATTGTGCCCCATAGATTATTTCTTTGTACATGCTTGGAATTTTGCCTTAGTAAAAAAGTTTAAAGTAATTAAGTGCAAAGAAAGTGACCACTACCCACTGTATTGTGAAATAGTGAGAGCTCCCCCAAGAGCCTGTGAAAAAGTTCTACCACAACCTATGGATTACCCAAAACGACTGTCCACAAAACTAAACGAGGAATATATAACAAAATTAACTAGATTTCAACAAAATCTAGCTTCTGAGGTAGCATGGAACTCGAGGGTTCCATGGTTTGAAGGAAAAATCACTCAGGCAGTACAATGCCTTTGTGCCAATTTAAAGAAGACAGAAAAGGGGGGTAACATTTTGCAAGGGGGGGCAGACAGCAAATGGGCTGGTTTGACATCGCATGTAGAGAGGAAAAAAAGATACTGAGGAGAGAAGAAAGAAATATGAGGCTAAGATATGATCAGGAGGGCTACAATAATTTATTAAAATTGAGGAAGGAATACAAAATGTTAGTGAGATCCAAGAAAATAAGTCTTAATGAAAAATGTTGGGACTCCCTATTGGAAACTATTGAAAGTAAAAATATTAAAGGTTTCTGGAAGCTGATCCAAGACGCAGCGGGTCGATCCCCGGGAACCTTGAGTTGTGAAGTCGATGAGGCATCCTGGGAGGAGCACCTAAGCCAATTAAATAAGGCTAGTAATGGGCCAGAATTAAGTGAGGAAAGAATCCCTATGCGGCATGTAGCAAAAAATCTGATTCCATTATGCTCTCTCGAAAATGTGAAGAATACCATTAGGAAGCTAAATCTAACCCATGCAGCAGGGCCAGATAATTTACCTGCAGAAATAAAAACAGAGCTTAACTGGTGGGCCCAATTTTTCTCAAAGATGTTTACAGCCGTACTAGCCTCAGGTACTATCCCAAAATCATGGAGGGGAGCTGTAATCAGGCCATTGCATAAAAAAGGGGATAGAAAGGACCAAAAGAATTATAGAATTAATCTATTAGATATTGGCGTGAAAGTGTTCTCCAAAATAATTCTGGGTAGACTGAAGGACTGGGTTGAGTTAAATGCGATTGTCCCGGTAGAAAAAGGAGGGTTTAAAGAAGGGCACTCAACCCTCGATCATTGTTTTGCCCTGTGGGCTGTGGCTCGGAAGTCGTGGAACAGCAAGGTAGATTATACTGCTGTTTTGTTGACTTCAGGGCTGCATTTGACCTAGTAGATAGAGAATGCCTATGGGAGACGCTAAAAAGATATAATATCCCCGAAGAACTCTTAGCAGTCATCCAAGAGCTGCATAGTGAAAATTGGGCTCAGGTTATTAAAGATACAGCAGGAGGTTTGACCCACGAGATAGAAATCAATAACGGTTTAAGACAGGGTTGCATATTGGCACCTCTTCTTTTTTCAATTTTTCTCGCTGATTTGCCTAACCTATTAATAACCAAAAGAGGTGCATGCCCAAAGGTAAATGGGAAGCATCTGTCTTGCCTGCTGTATGCAGACGACCTAGTTATGTTTGATCAAACAGAACTAGGTCTGCAAAGAAAGTTAAATGCATTTGAGACATATTGTTTATCCAAACAGTAAATATGAAAATAAATTGTGTTTTGGAAAGAAAAATCATAAATACAGTTGGTTCCTGGGGCAAACAAAATTAGAAGTTGTTAATGAATATAAATACCTGGAAATATGGTTCAATAGAGCTTTAAATTGGGGCACGCACTTACAGGCCCAGAAAAGAAAACGCCTAGCGGCAATTTGCAGATTGAAAAAATGTAACAGTAACTACGGAGCTATGTCGCACAGACCTGTGTTGAAGGCCTTTAAGGCTATAATCCCCCCGCAGATGCAATATGGTGCAGAAATTTGGTGTTTAGGGGGGAAATGTTCATGGGACAATGAGGAAGGGAAATGCTTAAAAACCCTTCTGTCTTTGCCCAGCTCTTCAATGATACAGGCCATTAGGCTAGAACTAGACTGGTCAGCATGGAACATACAAGTTCAAGTAAATCTATGTAGATTTTGTAAACAGCTAGGATCAGGGGAGGAGGAGAAAGTGTCATGTTGGTGTCGGAGGGAGATCCAACAGAGTGAATTGAAATGGGCAAAAGCAACTAGAAAGAAACTTCACTCCATTTGTGATAATTTAAAGGTGAAAATTGACCCGGAGTCATTATTTATTGAAGGACGGAAGAGTGTTCTAAAAATCTTGGGAAATGAAAAGTCTAGACAAATTGATTACCAGAAACAAAAAGAGTCTGTGCAATTTATGTTAAATAGCTGGAGAAATGATAACTGGTATCCGTATTTAGACACTGTACAGAATCAATGTTTGAGAATGGAATTGCTAAAGGTGAGAGTAGGCATTAATCCCACACGTTCAAATGGGAAAATAAAAAGCAATTAATGGATGATGATGGTAAATGTACATGCGGGATAGGCTTAAAATGTTCCTGTGTTCATATTTTAATAGATTGCCAAAAATTGTTATCTGTACGGCGATTGATTTTACGGCCAGTTTTTTAAAAATATGGTATAAGGTCAAGGACGCAAGCAATCGAGCTCCTCATTGATATGTAGTTCCTTGACATTGCAATCGCTTTGGCGACGTTTGTCCAAGCCGCAAAGAGATTTCTCATGGAATAGGAAATGGAAAGAACGGTCCAGGGAGGAACAAACAGAGTCAAAATGGACAATTTTAATTATTTAATGTAGTCTCTAAACATTGAACTTTTATACATTTGGATCTGGTCCACAGTAATTGATATCACGGGAACAAGCTTTTATGAGAAAAAGAAATAATGAATTTTCAATAGTAGCCCAATTTGGTTTTATGTACTTTTATGGAATTCTAACTATGTACTTTTAGCTGTTTTATGATGTTTTATACAGTTTAAAGACCAATTGGTCGTAATAAACTTATTTTTGATTGATTGATTGAGACGTTAACTGTGAGATGCACATTTTTTAGCCAGAGAGTTTTACTCTGGGTGAAATACCACAACTCCTAATGAGGACCTTACTGCTCAATAGAGTAACGCTAAATATGCTTTGCTTTAGTTATGGGTAAGCGATGTATAGAAATTATAAAGGGATCCTACTATTGAAAGTTCATGTGTTACAACGAATGTCCCTATATCTACATTTTTGCTTTTAATATTTTTATATCTTGTGAATGCAACGGAGCAGATGGCTTCCTTCTGTCGTTTTTAATAGTTTTTACGGGGTGACTGCGGGGTCAATCCAGTCAGCAAAATTTATAGTAGCTAAGTCAACATAATTTCCAGATGAAGGTTGAGAATTCGAGAGGATATCGTTCAGCTTAGTCTTATCAATTTTATGCCAGGGCTGAAATGTAATCGTAGTTGGCAAAATATTGCTAGGTCAGTTATTGGTGGGAACTTTTAAAGTGATTTTTATCGCTTTGTGGTGTGTCCAGGTCAGAGATAGAGCATTATCAAAGCTTAGATCGGGATTACTAGTGTAGACACTAACAAGGGTATGACTCGCACGTTGAGTCGCTATGTTTACTATTTTCGTAAGATCAAAGCTAAGTTAATCATCAGTTAACTGTTCAGTATCATTATTCTCCAAGGTCTCTGAGTAGGAATTGAAATCACCAAGGATACTGAAGTTTGAAAAATACATACATGATCCAAAAAAATCATTTAAAGTTTGAATGACTTTGCCCTTGGCCCAGAGGAGCAATAAATTAAAATGCCATTAACGGCGCCATTGTTATATAGTTTAGGAATAAATTAAAGGGCTTTTCAGTCAAAATGGGTGATGGGCTGAAAAGAGGTGACCCGGTGGTCATAATAGATCATTGCTAGACCACCTCCGCATTTAACTAGACAGTCCAGTCTGGAAATAGTGATGGAGCGCAAAGACCCTGGTAACGGGGAAAGCAAAACCCCCTACCGGTATCCTTCTCCGCGTCACAGACCCGACGTCACACTAACTCATTCACACATGCATTCATTGGTGGGGCCCATAACACCAACACTCACACTAACCATTCACCGGTCTGCACGCAGTTGGAGGGATGAGCGGTTCAAGCGCTCGACATGTGAGGGAACACCTTATAACCTATAGGGAAAGAAAAGTTAATTTACAAGAAATACATCAATACCCCCTTCCACCTACAGATCTCAATCCTGAACATCAAGGCACTCCTCCCACGTGGTCAATGGACCAAATAGTTGGATTGGTTGATGGTGATCTAGAACCAGCTAAAACACATTCAAGATTTAGATCTTACCTTTCTCAATAAACCACAAACTCATTTCTTGTTAATCAATATCTGTTTATCTAATTTTCTGGAAGAGTTATATTCGCATTTGGAAATTTGTATCAAAGTTCAAATATAGCGCAGAATATCATATTTACCTAATCTGGATATTCGGAGTCCTCTAGGTCATTGGTCAAAGTTCAAAGTTCTTTGCTCAGCACGCTAGTCTCAAAGGATCGGTAAAGACCAGAGACGTGCAAGCATCTGTCAGTGCACATAGAATTTAGGAAAATTCGCAATCATCAGGTAATTGGGCAGCATCCGGACCATCTAGGATTCAGGGAATGCAGCAGTCACCCTAAGTAGTAGAGTTCGCGTAGCGTCACCGTCGTCGTCATCGGAAAGAGCGATCGAATCGAGTAGAGTCGAGTTGAGACCCTCTCTATTCTACCACGTATTTTTATAATAAAATCAAAGCAAGAAGATACATTTCGTTATTTTAATACGGTCGTGATTGGCTGGTTGGGATCGTCCGATAGAATCTGTTTGGGATATTGGTACAGTTCAAGGGGTGATGTCACACATTCATTTAATGTCGGTCCGTTCTGGTTTACTGTGGAAGTCCATTGTCATTCGTCTTGGCCGTCATCCCACAGTGACCTTGTTTGAGAACACGAAGATCAGGGTTCATGACGAGGTCTGGAAGACTTTGTCGCTTCTGCGCACTTCACTCCATGCCTCGTGGGACAGTGGCCACTTCGTCGTGTTGCGTCGGCGGCCATTTTGGGATTTAGGCCCAAACGCCAACTTAAGCGAAACAAACACAAAAGAGTAATTAATGCTTGGAAATAATAAATCTAATGTTAATTCCTTACTAATCCCTCTATGTGCTTGTATTTATCTAGCGTATAGCGACATTTAAAGCAATTATATTCACCCTTTTGGTCCTCTTCTCGGGCAACATTACAAGACATCACAAAAAGCAACATATATCATGCAATATTCTATTTATTACATATACTACTGTTAGTATGCGTACGGATTTTAGTCATAAGGTTATTTAGCCATGCAATATGCAATCCCACGTGTAATTTGGATATTAATAATGTTGGTTTAATATTCATACAAAATCATTTAATAATATAATTAATAGATTATTCAATTAGTATTTTCATGCAGAATGGGGGAGGTATACAAAATGTTTTACTACCCGCTCCATCAATCCCCCCTTTGGTGATTTTATCACCACACCATTAAAATATTGTATCAATTTGTCAAGAAAGTGAAATGAATTCTTTTAGTTAGTTTACATCTCTGTTTCCCCAATTTCTTCTCTTCTTGCTGTTTTATACATGCTTTCTTTCATTTCTTATAATTCTATCTTCAAATTCCCTTGTTTGTCTCTTATTCTGTCTTCTTTTCCAATTTTCTCTTTTTAACTTTTTTGTATTTTCTTCCTCTTAGAATTAATACTATAAAAATCACACAGGTTAATGGAAATAAGATTCTACCTATAAAGGTATCACCTAAGTTTATCAGGAAATCTTTAATAGAAGAAAGTTTCTTCCCAATCTTTTCCCAAACACTTTCAACCTCCAGTGGTGTAATTTCCTCATGCAATTCAGTTATATTTTTTATGTAAATTTTCAGATCTTTACTTTCGTTTGGAATATAAGTACAACAATGTTGAACTTTCAGCATTCCACAGACTCCACCCTCTTTTGCCAATAATATATCAAGGGCAAGTTGATTTTGCATTACCATAGCACGCATGGCAACCATTTCAGTATTTACCAATTAAAATCCTCCAGCTATGCTTGTTGACAAGCGATCCACAACTGTTGATAGTTTTCTAATTTTGTGTGCATTCAGAGATATTCCCACTGCTGGTATCAATGCTCCAAAAATGTCTCCTACAATTTCTGACCAAGATTCTCTCTTTCTACATGCTAAATGACTACCTAACTTATGTACACCATCTTCTCCGCTTCCCATGTGAAATATCTTTGGGAAAACCAGACCTACATAACATGTGCCATACCAATGGTCTGGCAAACGATAATATGCCTTGTTCCCGCAGATAAAATATAACCCAGGAAAAACTGGATCATTTCCTCCTTTAAATCCCCATCCCCCCATGATTCAGTATGTATCATGGCACTCACTGTTACCTACAAAATAATTATCATATGCAGTTTGATTCCTTCTAATACACAACTTCCCTTTCTGGGGCCAATCTAAAGCCATAGTTGGACTAGCTTCTCCCTTCAAGTGTTTTTCCATTTCAACATCCCAGACTCTCTTTTCCTCCTTTCTCTCAGATGCTTTCTTTTGCATTTTCAATCTCCTTTCTTCAACCATATCCAAAAACGTCTTTTCTTCTTTCTTTAAACTACAAGTCAAATTATTCCTAAATATGTATTCTAATGTTAGTTCTTTAGTTTCTAAGAAAAATTTACCAAACACCTTTGCAGGCTTTACTTTATTCAACTTGTTAATTGCAGGCACTTGTGAAAATATGTTATCTACATCTGAAAAATAATATTCTAACTTCCCTATTTGGTAAAACAGACTAGCTATTACACTACATGTTATTCCATATGTTACTGGGAGGTGATGATAGGTCACTCCCTCCGATACAGATGCAGGTAACTGCATACAAACGTAGCAATCTCTCACATCCATTGTCTTTACATATTCGTATAAAAGTTTTGAAAACACATTGTTAGAGAAATCATTTATAGACCTGTCTTTATGTAGATAATTTCTATCTATTTTAGTCGGATATACTTTCTGAATTTTTTCTATATTAGTCTTATTTTCACTATGTCCTTCTATTGTGTCTATTGTAACTTTAAATGAAATCAGTAATGCTAACACACTCCATAGAAGCATTAGTAATCCTGTACAACAACAGCACATTTTAAACCATCGTTTTAGACATACACATTTAGCTTTTCTACTTTCTGTGTTTGCCATTTTCGCAAAATGATCAGTGTCTTTTGACTTAGCCTCTTTCTACTTCACAACTAGTTTTTGTCTAACCCAAGGCTCTAAGCACCTACTTGGTTCTATCGGTTATGTCTTTTCCAGTATTCTATTTTCTTTCCCTTAGCAGTACTTTCGTCTTGTTGAGTTTGGCATTTGATCGTCTTTCACTTTTCTCTCATAATCTTGATACAGAACTTCCTGAAAATCCGTCTCTTCTCCAATATCGGACAAGATAACTCTCAGGATTTCCGATTCTTCGTCTTCATCAACCACTTCCGGTACAGTCACCTCTGGATTTTCTTGGCTATCTGCCTCTTCTTTTATTTCAGGCAGGGCCACATACGACCATTCTGGTAACTTATACTTCTGGCTGGGCTTTCTCGTTCTTTTGTTTTCCTCCGCTGTAGCTATTTTCTAATTTTTCGACTTTTCTTGACTTGATACTTCATTCACCTGTTCTGCTCTCGGTGAATTCACTCGTGTCAGTCGATATCTTAATTTCTTTATCTTATTAGGCCAGATTTCATCTCTAGCTGGTCTTTTCAATTTATTTCCTTTATCATTCTTTTCAGCTCTCCATGCTCTTTTTCTCAGGACTCGACCTTCTGGTAGTTCCTCATCACTTTCTTCTGATTCTGTTTCAACTTGCTTTTTGCTTTCAGCTATTCTTTCCACCACTTCTTTTATTTTCCTTATTTCTGTCCCTCCTCGTGTTTCTTGCACAATATCTTCCTGCTGACTAATTGTCCCTTCCTCTAACTGGATGTTGGAATTCCGTACAACTCCTCAGGGGTCTTCCGCAAGAATCTTTCCCTCTCTTTCTGTATCTTGCACCTGTTCATTTACTTTTGTTATTTCAGGTGGAATTTCTCTAAGTTTTTCATCTGGAATCTCCTTATCAATAACTTCTTTGATTGTCCCTTCACTGCTTCTCTCTTTTCCCGCGCATACCGCTATTTGTTCAGTCTCTGAGTCTGAGCTGGTATCAGAAATCTGTAATCTTCTTCTCAAGGGAATATTCTTTGGGGCAACGATCAAACTTGGTTCTGACTCCCCCCCCCCTCAGGATTTTATCTTGTTCTGGTTTCTTCAGCATCTGATTCAGAACTAGTCTCTGATTCATCAAAATATTCTCCTTCTTTGTTATACACTGGATTTGGGATTCTCAGTGTGTGACTAGCATGAATCCAGTTCTTGATCCCAGCACACTTCACAGCTGTGGTTGTAGTCAAAATCACTTGTCGTGGTTTTCCCCAACGTGGGACCAGACAGTTTCTTCTTCTGTATACTTTCATTCTCACCCAGTCTCCTGGGCTCAGATCATGAGCTTGCTTCTTTTCAAGGGTGGTGGCATCCGCTCCAACCTCATGAAACACAGAATAAACTGCGTCAGCCAGCCCCTTACAGTAATCCAACACCAAGTCATCAGATATAGGCAACAGCTTGTTGACTGGGATGAATACATGGCGCATTGCTCTTCCCATGATAATTTCATGAGGACTCAAACCTGTGGTTCTATCTGGAATTGATCTAATAGTCATGAGTACAAGAGGCAAGACATCAGGCCATTTCAAACCTGTGGCTAAAAACATTTTTCCCAAACGGTTTTTAATGGTGCCATTCATTTGTTCCACCACACCAGAAGCCTCCGGGCGATAGGCACAATGTAGTTTCTGTTGTACATTCAATGCTTCACAAATCAATTTCATTATCTCATTATGGAAATGCTTCCCTCTATCTGATTCAATTGTAACTGGGAACCCGAATCTAGGGATGAATTCCCTCAAAAGCAGTTTTGCTACAGTAATTCCATCACTCCTTCTTGTGGGGTATGCTTCTACCCATCTAGAAAACAATCAGACCATTACTAGAACATACCTCAATCTATTACAGGGCGGCATCTCAATTAAATCAATCTGCATTCTGGTGAAAGGCCCTCCTTCTCGACCTATCATTCCTAGACTTACTACTGTTTTTCTTCCAGGATTGAACTGCTGGCATATAAGGCATCTTTGACAAAGACTCTCAGCTATCAGTCTAAATTTTGCATTGTACCACGTTTGCTTGAAGGACCGAATCATCATGTCCCTCCCTATGTGTCCCTGTCCATGATACATCTGTGCTATGGCAGATATCATGCTATCAGGCATGACTGGTCTTCCATCTCGATAAACCCACACATGATCTGTTTCTCTTGGTGCACATCCTGCTTTTACCCATTGTCTCATTTCCTCATCTCCTGCTTCTTCCTGCAATTGCCTCACTTCTTCCCAGGTACCCACAATGTTAGTAAACATTAAAGGCAAAGAATTAATTTCCCTCTCTTTAGCCCTGTTCACTGAGTTCTGATTTCGAGCACAATATTGAGCCATATCATTGGCATATCTGTTTCCAACCGCGATATAATCAGCGGTTTGCACATGAGCAGCACACTTCACAACAGCCAATTGCTTTGGCAGCTGTATCGCCTCAAGCAACTTCCCAACCACTTCAGCATTCTTTATTGGAGTTCCACTTGAAGTCAGAAATCCTCTCTGCAGCCATATCTGGCCAAAATCGTGCACAACACCAAAACCATACTGACTATCTGTTATCACAGTCACTCTCACATTCTTTCCAATCTTGCATGCTCTAGTTAAAGCTATCAGTTCAGCAACCTGGGCTGATTTTACTCCATTCAGGTAAGATGCTTCCATTACTGCTGCAACTGTGCACACTGCATATGCTGCACTCAGATTTCCTTTGTGTGTTCTCAAATATGATCCATCTACAAACATCACAAAGTCACTCTCAGACAAGGGTACATCCTTTATATCAGGACGTGGTTTGGTACAGAAATCCAAAACATCCAAACAACCATGATCCACTTCGTCTCTGACTTCGACATTTTCAGCATCAGGCAATAGCGTTGAAGGATTCACATTCAGACATCTCACAAGGCTCATATTCATTGCACCTAATATGACTTTCTCATACTTAGTCAGCCGACTATGTGTCATGAATTGAGTGTGACTCGCACAGCATATCCCATCACAATTCCCTCACTCTGTTCCAGACTCTTACAAGTAGCAGCTACTGCTTTCAAACAACCTGGCAAGGCTACAGCTACAGGGTCTAACATAGCTGAAAAATATGCAATTGGTCTTCTCAATTTCCCATGTTTCTGTATTAACACAGAAAGTGCACATCCATTCCTCTCACTGCAGTACAGCTCGAACTCTTTTTCATAGTCAGGCATTCCTAATGCTGGCACTTCACACAAACTGTCTCTCAATTTCTTAAATGCTGCTAGTTCTTCCCTATCTAAGTCAATAGGGTCTCTCACATCACTTCTCGTCAGGCGTACCAAAGGTTTTGCAATCAGAGAAAAGTTACTTATCTACTGACGACAATATCCAACCATTCCAAGAAACATCCTCACTTCTCTTTGCGTCATTGGGGCTCTCATTCCTTTTATTATTCTGATTCTGTCTGTTGTTATTTTCCTCAATCCCTTTTCAATTTTGTGACCCAAATATTGTACTTCTTTCTGACAAAATTGCAATTTAGTTGGGGATACCTTAAGTCCTCCATCTGCCAAATGATTTAACAATGCTATGGTGTCCATTACACAGGCTTCTCTAGTTTTCAACGCCACAAGCAGGTCGTCGATATATTGGACTAGCACTGAATTCTCGGGCATTTCTAAATCTTCCAAAGACTTTTTCAATATCTGATTAAATATCGAGTGGCTTTCTGTGTACCCCTGTGGGATTCGGCACAAAGCCAAAATACGTTCGCCAAAACGAAACACAAAAATTTGTTGGCTATCATGGTGCAACGGGATGGAAAAGGAAGCGTGACATAAGTCAATTACTGTGTACCATTCTGCATCATGAGGAATCTGATACAAAATCACAGATGGATTTGGTACAATAGGACAGCACGATACAACAATTTTGTTTATCTTTCTCAAATCCTGCACTATCCTGAACTTTCCTTTAGGTTTTTTCAGTCCCATAATTGGTGAATTACATGGACTACTCATTATTTCTCTCAAAATTCCTTGTTTAATAATTTTCTCAATTATAGGGGTAACTCCTTCAATTATCTCAGGTGTCAATTTATATTGAGGAACATTTGGGTAGCTTATTCCTTCCTTCACTGTTACTTTTACGGGATCCACATTTCTCATCAATCCTACATCTTCTCCTGTAAAATCCCAAACCTCTGCCTTTACTATTTGTTTCAATTCTTTTGGTAATTTGTCAGGGTTGAATACAGCATAAACTTCAGTAATCTCAGGTTCCATATTAGCCATAGTCATTTTATACAGTACGTCTTCATCAGGGGTCTCAAATGCTATACCATCAGGGGTACAAAATATGGTGCAATTCATTTTACACAACAGGTCTCATCCTAATAAGTTTACAGGACTTGAATCGCACACAACAAAGCGGTGCATTTCGGAACATTTCCCTATATTGACTTTTACTGGTTCTGTGAGATACATTTTGATTTGTCTGTTGGATACTCCAACCACTTGGATTGTTTCATCCGAGAGAGGAAGATTCTTAACATCAGCTGACCTAACAGTTGATCGAGTAGCACCAGTATCTACTAGGAAAGTAATATTTTCATCATTTACCTTTCCGTCCACAAAAGGGCCTGTCTGGTCTACTTCTAGAGTTGCGCCAAGTACGCACTCTTCTTCCTCCCTTCGGCACCGTCAATAACCTTCTTCTGACTCACTCTCATCACGTTGTAGCCAATACTGCGAAACTGCGCTAGCGCACGGCAACTTAGTTACCTGTTCTTCATTGTAGAATCCTGTCTCATTACTGTATTTCTGTGAATTTACGCTCTGTGGAATAGGCGGCTTTGGCACCTGATTCTGTTGGGTAACAACCTGCTGCTGTTTCCTGTGGTGTTTAGATTTTCAATATCCTTCTCGGTAAAGTCTCCTCGATATGGTTTTTGCAAAACTTTTACCTTTTCCATGTCTATACCCATTTCATTTGCTATTTCCTCTAATCTCTCGTGTAGGCTTTTTGCTCTCCAAGTTATACTTTTGCACAAAAAGAGTAATTCTTCATCCTGATAAGTTTTTAGTTTTTCTGTGGGGATCGTCCCTACTAATAATTCTTCAAAAACCATCCTTAGTTTGGCCACATCTATAGATTGAGATTCTCTGTCTTTTCTCTGTAAGCTCCTTAACCATTCACTTAATTCTTCTGAAGTAGGACCTACTGGTTTCTCCTCATTACCTCGTTCTGAGTCTCTTGGGGTTCCTGATATGAAATCTTTAGTCATTATCGGTCTCTTAACTAAACCTGGATTTGCTGTTACATTTTTAGGTATACTCTGTTCTGATGTACTTATTGTTTGTCTCCATGGGTTCTCTCCTGAACTTATCCCTGGCCTTTCTGTCTGTTTATTACTGTTATAAGGGACCGTTAAACAATGTTCATTGTCCTTTTGTTTATTAAAAATAGGCATTACTGGACCTATGGTCACGGGAACAGTCACGGCTTCTAAGTTTTTAGTCAATTCCCTAATCTTCTCGGTTAATTCTAAAGTGGTTTTTGCTAGTTCTGTTGTATTTTCACTACTTACCTTGCTATCCTGTTTTCTCTCCATCTCTCTGAAATAATTATTTTTCCCTAACTCTTGGGATACTGGTTCAGTCTTAATGCTTCGCAAAGTCTCTCTCATTGGGGCACTTGGTGTCAACATTTCAGAATCTGGTTGATACGGGGGTGGATTTTTATAAAACATGTCATCAAGAACATCATCCTCTGATTCATTCACTCCATACCCTCCTGACCCTATATTATGTCTCTTTTCCGTACATTTTTACCACTAACTTCTTCAACATGTCTCACAGGAAACAAACCATCAGCCATATTTGCACTTCGCCATCTCCTCATTCTGTCATCATGACTCTCTTGACAATGGGATCTACCAAACATGTACCTATACCTTCCGCCACTCCTCTGTCGTTCTCTGTCATGCATCTCATCTTCCCATTCCGTCAATGCTTCAAACTGTGTTGGTCTAGGTCTCGGTTCTAGATTCATCATTTTCTCTCTTAAATTTCTCAAAACCGCTAAATTAAATGAACCATGCTCTGGAAATGCCAAAACTCCATCATCTTTCGTGTACTTCGCCCAATTGTCCAACCAAATACATGTATGATATCCATATTTCGCAACCATAAAGGATGCGGGCGATTTCGGTGGAGAAAGCAACTGTCCCTCTCTAGTCTTAATAGGCTTGTCCTTTTTAAACAAACTCTTAATTTTTCCAAACCAGGACTTTTTCTCCTTTTCTGGTGGATCGTAATGCATCAATTTTGTCTTCCGTGTATCGCTAGTTTTCCCTACAACTATTCTGTTGTTTTAACCAATTGTAGCGTGACTCACACTTATGCACCAATCAGCAGTGTCTACGTCACCCTGTAATTCTCTACTCCTCGCGCGGCATACACTAACACACCAATCAGGGGCGTGTACGTTTCTTACTGACTAGCCAATCCCAGCGCGGTCTTTCTGACGTCAGCTTTTTCTCACTGTCGCAGCTCCTGCTCCTGCTGATCCCTCCTTTACAAAATGTATCGGTAATTTTTCTTTACATTCTCTTTTACTCAAAATCTGTTAGTAACGACATAAAAACACCACCATTGTCCGCTTCACTAACCAAAGAACAGTCAATGACCTTTTACACAAGAATTCCGTCTTTGCCGAGAGCAGCGCTTACCTCTGCCCTACTACGGAATCGTAACTTCTGTTGATAAAGTAGCACATCCCTCTACTTCACCCTTCTAGCAAGCATCAGCTAACCATTTCTCCAGAATTAAGACACCTAGTTGGAGACGTAATGCTCCTGAGAAATAAAGCCAGAGTTTCACAATTAACCTGAATGCCTTTTCATTCACGCACTTTCACAAGAAAAATGTGGTACATTCACACAGAATTCTGTCTTTCCCGAGAAAAGGGAACAGTCTGTCCTACTACAGAATTATGACATACGTTAATAAAGTAGCACTTCCTTCTACTTTATCCTTCTAGCAAGCTTAGGGAACACCCATTACCTTTCCAGTGATAAGCGTTATCAGAGCTCCTTTTGGACTACTGGTACTTAAGACCAAAATTTCATGGGTGACCTTCGCTACCATACACTTCTCTCATACAGAAAATGTCCCTAATGGCAACACACGACGATGTTACCGAATCGAACCCAGACAATGCGTTGTGCAACTCCAATCGTTACACGTTTTCCCCGTGTACCTCCAGGGCAACAACAATTCCGTCTTTCCCGAGAGCAGCGCTTATCTCTGCTCTACTACGGAACCTTTACAAACTTCCGACTTCCTACATCCCAGAAGCCGTCAAACAACATAGAACTCGACGCAACTCAACATAGAGTGTTAATACATAAACCAATACCAATCAATAATCAATAAGCAATTTACAAGCATTAATCACTAAACCAAAACAATATAACCATCATCTTGCTACCAGAAAAACTGATGGAGCGCAAAGACTCTGGTAACGGGGAAAGCAAAACCCCCTACCGGTATCCTTCTCCGCGTCACAGACCCGACGTCACACTAACTCATTCACACATGCATTCACTGGTGGGCCCATAACACCAACACTCACACTAACTATTCACCGGTCTGCACGCAGTTGGAGGTATGAGCGGTTCAAACGCTCGACATGTGGGGGAACACCTTATAACCTATAGGGAAAGAAAAGTTAATTTACAAGATATAAATCAATACCCCCTTCCACCTACAGATCTCAATCCTGAACATCAAGGCACTCCTCCCACGTGGTCAATGGACCAAATAGTTGGATTCGTTGATGGTGATCTAGAACCAGCTAAAACACATTCAAGATTTAGATCTTACCTTTCTCAATAAACCACAAACTCATTTCTTGTTAATCAATATCTGTTTATCTAATTTTCTGGAAGAGTTATATTCGCATTTGGAAATTGTTATCAAAGTTCAAATATAGCGCAGAACATCATATTTACCTAATCTGGCTATTCGGAGTCCTCTACGTCATTGGTCAAAGATCAAAGTTCTTGGCTCAGCACTCTACAGTCTCAAAGGATCGCAAAGACCAGAGACGTGCAAGCATCTGTCAGTGCCCATAGAATTTAGGAAAATTCACAGTCATCAGGTAATTGGGCAGCGTCCGGACCATCTAGGATTCAGGGAACGCAGCAGTCACCCTAAGTAGTAGAGTTTGCGTAGCGTGACCGCCGTCGTCGTTGTCATCGGAAAGAGCGATCGAATCGAGTAGAGTCGAGTTGAGACCCTCTCTATTCTACCACGTATTTTTATAATAAAATCAAAGCAAGAAGATACATTTCGTTATTTTAATACAGTCGTGATTGGCTGGTTGGGATCGTCCGATAGAATCTTTTTGGGATATTGGTACAGTTCAAGGGGTGATGTCACACGTTCATTTAATGTCGGTCCGTTCTGGTTTACTGTGGAAGTCCATTGTCTTTCGTCTTGGCCATCATCCCACAGTGACCTTGTTTGAGAACACGAAGATCAGGGTTCATGACGAGGTCTGGAAGACTTTGTCGCTTCTGCGCACTTCACTCCATGCCTCGTGGGACAGTGGCCACTTCGTCGTGTCGTGTTGGCGGCCATTTTGGAATTTAGGTCCAAACTGCAACTTAAGCGAAACAAACACAAAAGAGTAATTAATGCATAGAAATAATACATCTAATGTTAATCCCTTACTAATCCCTCTATGTGCTTGTATTTATCTAGTGTATAGCGACATTTAAAGCAATTATATTCACCCTTTTGGTCCTCTTCTCGGGCAACATTACAAGACATCACAAAAAGCAACATATATCATGCAATATTCTATTTATTACATATACTACTGTTAGTATGCTTACGGATTTTAGTCATAAGGTTATTTAGCCATGCAATATGCAATCCCACGTGTAATTTGGGTATTAATAATGTTGGTTTAATATTCATGCAAACTCATTTAATAATATTATAATTAATAGATTATTCAATTAGTATTTTCATGCAGAATGGGGAAGGTATACAAAATTTTGTACTACCCGCTCCATCAATAGCATAGCCAGCTGGAATGGCAATTCTCAGATCTGGGTCCGATGTGCAATCGGCCCAGGTTTCAGTCACAAAGATTATATCAGGGGAGTAGCGATAAACTCGAAAAATTCATATTTATTTTAATCAATGATTGTGTGTTTAAGACTGTGCAGGTTAGTAAATCCAGCGGTTTATTAGTCTCAAGGGTTGAGGGAGGAAGATGTAGGGTACTATGCACCTCTAGTGGTGAGACAGTGACTGCTTTAAATGCAAAACTGCAATTTTTGCAGTAAAAATAATCAGGGTTAGTATCAATTTCAAAAGTCACAGAGATTTTTCCTGCCTTGGTTGTTGAGCTCAAAGCGATTTTCCCTTTAGTACGACTGGGAAAAGAATAGGCCAGGGGTTCTGATGCAGATGGTGGTCCAGCCTTGGATGGGTGCAGACAGGCTTATCTTTGGCTTGCAGGCGGCCCTGCAGCGTGTCGACTGCGCGGCGCGCTTTACAATCCTTTAAGAAGGCCTGCATCAAGGGGTGTGGCCAGGGGCATGGCCTCGCTCTGAAATACGACTGAGCGCTTCGGCAAACAAACAGGGGAGGCACCTAAAATACTAACTGGGGTCCATCAACCCCTCCTCACTGAGAACTGAGTCATAACAGTGTGTAATTGTTATTGAAAAACAGCCGCAACCCCCCCTCCCCAACATTCAAGACCTGATGGCCGCGGGAGAAACCCGGGGAGCAATAAAGTCGGATCACCTTTAGATCTATACCTAACCGTGCCAGCCCATTAACTTTTCATATCTCCAGTATACTTGCACAGTCGTACAGCCATATCATACAGTTCAGTAGTATTGTAGCAATTTGTCCCCAGGTATGGCGCCCCACACCTAAGACCGTATATCAAACTACCCTACTGGGTGGTGTCTTCATTATTATCGGGATACCATATTTAGCGCAAAGCAGCACTTCCGGGACCCAGTGAGGTAAGGGGTCTCCATATTAGATTAGTTGACAGGTTTCGCCTTATTAGGTGATGTTCTTAACTGTCTGAATCTTCTCCCCCCCCCAATGCCTCCGGGGAGTGAGGGGCTTCTCTGCGCGGTTTCTCACTGCCCCTTTACTTTAAGAAATGTAGAGCTTGCTTCGGGTCAGAAAATATATGAACCTTCCCATCGACCCGAATGCGCGGTTTCGCAGGATACACCATGTGGTGTTCGAGATTTAGATCAGGTAGCTTTCTTTTAATCAGCAAAAACTGGTGACGGGCATCTTGAGCCTGCTGAGTGAAATCAGGATACAGAGATATATCCATGCCCTCATAGAGTAGCGACTGCAGATCCCTGGCCCTACGCAGGTTAGCATCACGATCTCTGTAATTTAGCAGTCAGGCTAAAATTGGTCTCGGAGGCGCACCAGGGACTGGTCAAGGGGCCAGTGATCTATGTGCCCGCTCCACTAGGAAAACTGTTGAAAAAGTGTCTCTGCCTAACAACGTCACACGTGTTCTATAAACAGTTCCATATTTGGTATATTGGTGGATTTCCGCAATGCCAGTCAACCTTATGTTGTTGCTCCTCGATGGCACCTCTGAATCTTCAGCCTTGGCCTGTACAGCCAGCAGTATCCTGTCCATTTTTGTGCAAGCCAGGGTTCCCGAGGTCGTCACATCCTCAACATCCGAGACCCTCTTTTCCACAACATCGAGCCTGTAGTGTAGTTCCTATAGTACCCCTGCAGGACCTGCGCTTTTGGATAACATACATTGTGGGCCTGGTGGCAGACTGATTCTGAGCACCCCCACTGCGTATGTTAGCCTGTTTGCATTAGCTAGCTCACAGTGCCAGACTCGTGGAAACAATGTACTACTTTTCGCTCAGTCACTCGTGCTTGCTCATTTGGTCTCAGAGAGTTACACAGAAGACGCAGTCGAGCGTGTTTACAATAAGAATTTATTGCACAGTTGTTATTCTAGTGCAAAATATATGTGCGGCGATAACTGTTAAACAGTAGCAGAGATATATGATCAGCAGTACAGTGAATATAAAAGGATAGTACAGTTCTACCACTTTGCAATAGTCATGAACATATACATGAATATAAAATGCATTTATAAAAAAAGTGCATACTCCTACGATGCCTGTCTAGATGTACCTAAGTGTACCTAGCATGTGAGTACGTGCGAAAGAGAGTAAGAATCCCGCTCTGATCTAGTTGAACCCCATTACCTGAATAATGGGAGTGTGGGACTCCGTCCTGGTCTCGGGTTGGACATCCCACAAAGGATGGTTAGACCACTGTCAGCTGGCGCGACTGCATGCAGGAGCCTCAGCGTCTCTGGTCAGTGTATCGGCCTGGAAGTCTCGGTTCCCTCTAACTACTGAAAGCAAGAGGTGCTGTATTTATATAGAAAAGAATATAGAGTCCCTTTATCCCTTGTGCTTGTGTTAGCTATAGTTGGGTATGAGGATGACGTATGAGATGAACCTTGTGCATAGATAGTAGGAAGGGGGTGTATAGCCCCTGCCTGGTTTCCAAGTAGCCTCATGAATTATTCACACGTGCAGTGTCAGTCTAGGAATGAAATCATAGAGCACTATTGTTCGGGAAAATCCCTCCTTCTGCACCCAGGCCTAGATCTAGATAAAGGTTCAGTCCATAAAAGGCATTCAATCCTTATAAGGCGTTTTGTCCTTAAAAGGTTCGTTAGTGTGTAATGTAGGGAAGGTGATGTAGGTGAAAGGGTATGATAATCCCTGGGCCTATATTAGGGTACATATATGAAATATGTTACAACAAACAAATGATGGACGGAATGCTGACAATGCAGACATTCTCCCCCAGTCAAGAGATCTGGGTTAAATCCATCGTTCTTTTGCACACTACGCCACCCCAGTTCAGACATGGCCATATGCAAATCAGTCTTGACCCTGTGCCTCATGGGAACAGTCCAGCCCGAACTGCCAAGCCATGTCTTCCCTGGACCGGAATCAAGCATCCTAGGACCGGTTTCTGGCTATCAGCCGTCATCAGCCAGGATAGCTTGACTCCAGTGGCGTAGTGAGCACGGGACCCACGTCTGGGCATACCCATCCCACTTAGGGCGAAAAGCGTTACAACAAACAAATGATGGACGGAATGCTGACAATGGAGACATTCTCCCCCAGTCAAGAGATCTGGGTTAAATCCATCGTTCTTTTGCCCACTACGCCACCCCAGTTCAGACATGGCCATATGCAAATCAGTCTTGACCTTGTGCCTCATGGGAACAGTCCAGCCCGAACTGCCAAGCCATGTCTTCCCTGGACCTGAATCAAGCATCCTAGGACCGGTTTCTGGCTATCAGCCGTCATCAGCCAGGATAGCTTGACTCCAGTGGCGTAGTGAGCACGGGACCCACGTCTGGGCATACTCATCCCACTTATGGCGAAAAGCGTTACAACAAACAAATGATGGACGGAATGCTGACAATGCAGACATTCTCCCCCAGTCAAGAGATCTGGGTTAAATCCATCGTTCTTTTGCCCACTACGCCACCCCAGTTCAGACATGGCCATATGCAAATCAGTCTTGACCCTGTGCCTCATGGGAACAGTCCAGCCCGAACTGCCAAGCCATGTCTTCCCTGGACCGGAATCAAGCATCCTAGGACCGGTTTCTGGCTATCAGCCATCATCAGCCAGGATAGCTTGACTCCAGTGGCGGAGTGAGCACGGGACCCACGTCTGGGCATACCCATCCCACTTAGGGCAAAAAGCGTTACAACAAACAAATGATGGACGGAATGCTGACAATGCAGACATTCTCTCCCAGTCAAGAGATCTGGGTTAAATCCATCGTTCTTTTGCCCACTACGCCACCCCAGTTCAGACATGGCCATATGCAAATCAGTCTTGACCCTGTGCCTCATGGGAACAGTCCAGCCCGAACTGCCAAGTCATGTCTTCCCTGGACCGGAATCAAGCATCCTAGGACCGGTTTCTGGCTATCAGCCGTCATCAGCCAGGATAGCTTGACTCCAGTGGTGTAGTGAGCACGGGACCCACGTCTGGGCATACCCATCCCACTTAGGGCGAAAAGCGTTACAACAAAGACGTGGGACCCGTGCTCACTACGCCACTGGAGTCAAGCTATCCTGGCTGATGACGGCTGATAGCCAGAAACCGGTCCTAGGATGCTTGATTCCGGTCCAGGGAAGACATGGCTTGGCAGTTCGGGCTGGACTGTTCCCATGAGGCACAGGGTCAAGACTGATTTGCATATGGCCATGTCTGAACTGGGGTGGCGTAGTGGGCAAAAGAACGATGGATTTAACCCAGATCTCTTGACTGGGGGAGAATGTCTGCATTGTCAGCATTCCGTCCATCATTTGTTTGTTGTAACATATATGAAACATAACACCACTCCTCCTAATACTCATCAATAATAATATGCAAGTGAGATACTCATTTTACTAGGTATCAGCACATAAAATTATCAATGAGCCATTTAAAATGTTTCTAAAAAACCTAAAAAAGAGTTTAAAAATTCTCGAAATATTACTTCTGTCTTATAATTGTTCAGCAAATTACAGTCCTAAATGAGTTCGATCATACACATTGAACTACTACAAGCGTCCTTAGAAGGCCATGCTTTTTTATTGAAAGTTTCAATTTTAGGAAGTGTTCCAAATTTTGCAGAGTTTCTGAAATGAAAAGGAAAATATGAATTATTTTCCAGCACACGAAGAGCCAAATTTAGATTAAATGTCCTGGCTGGGAGATGCAACATCATCGCTGTTTGCTGCCGCAGGGGACGGACCTTGTAACACCTCACAGAGTACGTCAATGGAGCATAGATGAAATTCAGTGCTGCGAACAGCTGGTGGAAAGGCATCCGGTGATGTAGTCGATACCTCGGTACTAATATTGGAGCTGAAGCTCAACCCAGTTGTAAAAGGCACCTGTAGGTTCTCGAGGAATTAATTTGTCAAGATAGGAATACGCTGAGGACATTGCCAAGCATGGGACCGCAGTGGTTCCTGCCTGGTGTTTAAGTCCGCTGGCGTCTCCATTTAAAGTGTCATACAGATGTCCAACACGCATTCTTCACCGCAAAACAGGCATCAAAGAACAGGTAAGACGCAGTCCATCCAGACTGGTCTAAACGATAGGAACCAAGAAGCACTTAGTTCTCGGAGGCGAGGTGTGCCTAGATGTTGTACCATGCGCTCACTGTAATTCCGCTCCAGGAGAGCTTTTGCCATCTCGTTGGTGATTGGGCCATCCATTTCGTAGGTGGTAAACAACAATCAGGATTCCAGCTATTGAGGACAGGATCAGAGGCAGACCTCCAAAAATGCTTCCAAATACGGAGTGTATAAAGTTTGGAATAACTCCGAGGATTGTCTGAAAGGTGCTAAGGAATCCTGACCCTATGGTCTTAAATAGGTGTACAATACCACTCGTATCTGACATATTAAAGATACAACCCATCATTTCTGCTAAATGAATAGGGCAGTTTGTACGTATAAGCGCCTGTATCTCAGTCGAGATCCTTGCTATTTGAGGATCAAAGGTTTCTCGAGCGAGGGTTAAGGGTACAGTTTGCTATAAAAGCATGGCTTTCAGTCGGCTCAAAGTATCAAATTGTATAAAGGAAATATTCAGCGAAGGCCATAGCGGCGCCTCCCTGACTGCATTTGTTGGAGGAAACAATACTTGCATACAGCAAGTAACCCTGAAGTTCACAGTTACCAGATAGGCAATGCCTGGAAGCATACCACAGCAACCTTGATCGTTCAACATCAAGTAACTCCCATTCGAGAGCAGCTCGAACACCAGTGTAATCACGGCAGCTGGAGTTCCTTTCATGTGGCAGGACAAGTTTGCTACTGATCCATTACAAGATCCGTGCAATGAAATGTCCTGGCAAATGAGAGAACCGCTCAAAGCGCTCTTGCAGTTTGTACCACTAAGAAACACTTCTCGATCCCCACTCCGGCATCGAAATCTATATGGTAAATCCCAGGATTCCTTAATGTAATCTTTACCCCAATTTTTCATATTTGCCTGCCTGCCTTTGCTCAAGGCAATACTGAAACTGAAAGGTCGTGACCATGAGAGTGATATGGCCATGGATTAGCCATTCTGTTGATGGTGATTCCGCCACTGTAAATGGTAGCCTTTCCAGTTTTTCAATATGCAGCATTGTATATTTAGCTCCTCTTTGTGCCATTTCTATCTGTTAGATTGTATTCAGAAAACAGAGACGTACTGTTTATAAAACACCAAGGCACAAAGCCTGCACGCAAAGATTGCAGGGTCCAGCTCAATAACATGATAGAACGTAATTGAGATTGCCCGTGTTGTAATAGGGCCAAATCCTGTTCTAGGATGTCTATCGCAGAAGACACAATGTTGCCTAAAGAATATATTATGGAGGACAAAGTTGTTAACCCATTGTCTACCACAGCTAATGATTTTTTTAAGTTAATACCGTCTAATTCCTGTATTCTCTCTGTGGCTTCTTGTTGGGAAATCTTCCAGATTTCATTATAGGGTGCATAAATGCCAGCATATATGAAACGTTTCTGATTTTGTTTTGTGGGTCCTAGTAAAAAGTCCCTAAGATCCATGTCATGTGAGAGTAAAGATAAGTGTTGTTTTACTTCTGTGAGTGTTGCGGTTTCTAGCCAATCAAGGCACAACTTCCCAACACTATAGAATGGCACTACCCCCGGGTGTTATCTCTGTACATAACGTGGGTCTGGCCTATGGATGCTGAGTCCCTCAGTGATTTTCAGGAATCTCTTATGACATATTTTCGTGTCTAAGGGCCAAACCACCCACTCCTTCTAATTTGGGTCTGTCCTATTGTACTGTATGATGTCATCTACTGTTGCCCCTTTCTTTCTAGTCAAATTCTGCCACCCCCATGTGTTGGTGTTGAAAACCGAGGTGTGTTCAGGTCCTTGTTCTTAGCTTGTCTAAGACAGGATGTCTGTTGCTCAGTTTCATTTAGAAATAGTATCTGCCGTGGAATGACGTATGCTCTAAATAGCACTTCTTTTCCCTGGACGTGCCAGTCCCTAGATCCCCAGACTGATTTTAAGTCTATTGTGTCTTTCCACAGGTCAAAACCCTGTTCAGACAGTTGGGTAAGAAAGGAAGCAGAGTAAATCTGTTTGGTGTTAGAATAATTTTCAGTGCTGATTTTGGTGCAACCTTATAATAATATGAGGCTGGATCGGAGGTGTTAAACCCTGAAAAATATGAAAATTTCTGTGCAAACGTTTGCTAACTACTTTTTGGTGGTGTAGGACAATGTTCCCATTGATCATATTCAAATACATTTCTAAGTGAAATAGATTTGTGCAGGAAATGATGACCATAATTTTGGTAACAGTACATAATCTGAAGAACCTTCTAACATTTCATTGTTTGACAATGCAGCAGTTTTCTCTAAATCAGACAACATATTAATAACTGTTTCAGTGTGCCAATCATCAGAAAAGGTACTGGAGGTAATGATATCACTTAATGAAATTTTAAATAAATGTGGAATCTTTAAAACTTCAGTCGGTCTGAAAATACCAAAATCAACCTAGTCCCAAACTATACCGTCCGGTATGGGAACTGCTGTAATGTTCACTGATCACAAGTCTCTTTGTTCACGGTGTGATGATAGGTGTGGCTTTAAAATCAAGTTGACTTTAGGGGCTGTAGAGTTTTGCTGGAGGTAACGTCCATTAATAAGCATACTAAAAGTTATTACTAAGCCTAGCCAGAAAAGAAAAACCAATATCCCAGAAATTACCCAGAGTTCAATCCAAGGCGATACCAGGTATGTATTTTTAAGAAAGTGAATAAAGTTCTTGATTTGTTGCTTGATTGGTGTTTTGGCTGGCGTTGTTTCATGTTCGCTTGGTTCCAAGGAAAACGTATCAAAGTTCATGAAGTAGCCAGAAGCAGTTCGATCAATTGTTGGAATTGCATCAGGATTAGTCGAAATTGTATGTTGCTCTCTTCGAGGCACGTTGATGTAGACATCTGTATTTGGTCTAATTGCAACTTGTGCGTTGATTTGAGTTTGGTTTTGAAGTTGAACTTCTGGTTCAGGGGGAACGAGTTCCATTGCATTGTTGCATAGTCCTTCATCCCGTACAGGAGGGTCTTCAAACGTGATGAGTCTTTCTGTTTGAACTTCTTGGATTGTAGCGAGTGGAGGGCGTCTGCTACTTTGGAATCCACAAGGCCTAATGCTTAGTATCGGCCACATAGTGTGTTTTGATTAAGTTGATTGAGACAAATCTTTTCTCCTTTTTTCTCGGCAAGAGGCGGCAAAAGTACAATTCTTGTTCCTTGTACTGCAAGGACTGGAACAGGTGTTCTGTATGAGGGTCCAAATTCCTTTTTGTCGCAATTTTCTCTCTGACCAGATCCCCGATTTCTGGGATCCAGACAGGTCTTGCCGTGTCTGCCTTGACTTTCCCAGTGGCGGTCTGCTTTAGTCGGACATTGCTTTGTTTTGTCCTGGATTCATTTAGATCCTGTAAAACAGCCAAACGATCATTGATATCAAATGGTTTTTCATCCGCCCCTGTGCCTTCACAATCAAGATCAGGTACCCACATTTGTGTCCCAAAGAGGACTTCATATGGAGTGACACCCCCTAGAGAGTTTCTTGGCTGGTTGTTTAACTTCCACTGTACCCCATAAAGGTGTTTCACCCAACTACCGCCCTTGCCTAATACCCTAGCTGTTAAAGATTGCTTTAAGTCCCGGTTTTTCCTCTCCACAACCGAATTTCCCTTGGGATGGTACGGAGAGGAGTACCGCAATGCTACGCCCATTCCGTCCATGGCCTCTTTGTAAGTCAGAGAGCTAAACGTAGGGCCGTGGTCAGAATGTAACGTGCTAACTGCGTATGTGCCGATAAAGACTCACAAATCTTTGATAACAGTTCGAGCGTCAGCCGAGCGCTGAGGCCAAACCCATAGGAATCTCGAGCAGGAATCCACTGCAACCATGATATATTTGTAAGCCCTGTCCGTTTGTAAGGGGCCGCAGTGGTCCAAGTACACACATGCAAGAGGTTTGTCTGATTTTAATAATGGCGTCTGCGCGGGTCTTGCTACCGTGGAGCCTTTCATCTGCTGGCAGATGTCGCAATTCTAGACATAGTCTTTAGTTTGCTTCGTTACACCTGGCCACCAATAGCGCTGTTTCAGTAAAGAAATAGTGGCTGTAACCCCTGTGTGCGCAGAGCCCAAACCCTTGTGTGCAGCTAGTATTAAACCTTGCCTCCGATGCATATTTGGTATTACCCTATCCCCCACTCCGGGAATCTGAGCATATGGAATGTTTTGTGCATCTAATTTGTAGGAATATTTGAGTGGACATTTTTTAGGTACTGCTGTGCTGCCTTTGCCTGAAGCAATGACAGCTACCATTATCTCACTGTCTATTCTCGTTTTGGAACGAGTGAGTGCAGCTACGGAAGCTGTGTGAACAGCCCCCTTTCCGGCTTCATCAGCTAATGAATTCCCTTCAACGTGAACACCATCACGTTGATGACTCAGTGTATGGATCACGTGAGTCCTTGGTAGCTCGTTTTACAACTCTGCTACCTGTTTCCATATCATTTTATGCTTAATTGTGCCACCCTTGGCATCTTTAAACCCATTTTGCTCCCAATGGTATAGGTAATCATTATATGACTGCACACAGTAAAAGGAATCACACACGATTAGTGTGGGGAATTCATGATCCGTATTTACAAGTGCCAGTTTCAGCGCTTTTAACTCTGCCAACTGTGCTGTGCAGTCTCCTAGCGGTTGCGTTTTTGTGTAACTTGGATAGAACTTTCCATCATACATGCGGCCTTTAACGATAGCACACGCTGCGCTGTATTGCTGCTTACTTCCTATGGCCAGTTGCCCAGATCCGTCAGTATAAATAATATATTCATACTGATCGAGAGGCAAGATTTCATTTGGTAGAGAATATTCTTGTTAATATTGCAGGAATGCCTGTGTTTTTAAACTTGGATCAAATCTGTATTCAACGTCCATTGCAGTAAGAGAATTAGCCCATTGTATCCATCTTGGATGTAAGGCTTTTGCATTTGGAATGCTAGCCTTTGTAACAGCTTCTAAAGCCGGTACTGGGGTTACGACAATAATGCCTTTCCCCTGAGCCAGTGATCTTTCTCTTGCTACAGCAGTCTGAACAGCTGTCAGGATTTTTTCTGTTGAAGTGAAACGCATTTCTGCCTTTGTGTACAGGTGTGATTTGTATGCGATTGGTATTGTTTCTCCTTCATTGAAGGTTAAGTAAGTGTACCCGCATTGACCCGCAATTATACAGATCACCAAGTGGCGTATGTTTACGGGTGTTTATAAGTGTTTGTAAGCTATCATGCCTTCCTGGAGTGACCGAAGAATATTAGTATATTCTTGTGTCCAATTTTTGGCTGAAAAGTCAGGTTTTATTAAGTCGTAGAAAGGTTTTACCCTTTGTGCATAATCTAAAATGTATGTTCTGCCGAAATTTAGGAATCCCAGTATTGATTGTAAATTTTTTAATGATTTTGGAGGCTGGAGTAGCGCACACTTTTCTAAAAGGTTTGCTGTTAGACTTTTCCCTTCACTTGACAGCACATATCCCAAAAATAGGACATTGAGGTGGGCTATTTTTGATTTTTTAAAGTTACATTTGTAGCCCTCAGTGGCAAATCCCATAATAATGGTGCTTACCCTGATCAAGTGCCTCTCTAAGTTGTCGTCCCTTAGATAAATATCATCCACATAGGACAATGCTTCTTCATAAAATTTTGGAAGTAACTCCGTTACCCTTGCTGAAAATACCCCGGGGCTGTTCTTATACCCTTGGGGGAGTCAACAAAATTGTCATCGAGACCCTAACGCTAGCAATGCAGTCAGATACCTGCTTTCAGGTGCTATATTTTGGCAGAAAAATCCATTTGAGATATCAAGTGCTGTTTTGTATTTTTTCCGCACATTGTTATTAATTAATGTGTGTAGAAGAGTGGCATCGACTGCATAGTTGCCCCCAACTTTTTGCTGATGTTTTGACTTTTATGACACTAGCCAGGCTGTGGCCCTGATATCCAGGACCCCAGCCTATCTGCTTCTTCTCTAAACTGATGTGAGTACCCTTGGTACCTTCCAATTGGATACTGAGGACACCCTGTCAGCCCCTTGTAGATTGTACCCTAGGTACCCAGGGCATGGGTCCCTCAGAGGCCTACCAGGGGCTGCAGCACTTATTGTGCCACCCCTGGGACAGCCATACCAAATGACACCACCAGACCACTACTGTAGTCTGGGTAAGGTGGTGCTTGCACTCCTTACAGGGATATAGGTATCCTGTATCCCACTTAATACAACACATATATCCTCATAGGTCACCCCTAAAGCAGGCCTTGCTAATCCTACAAGGCAGGGTGCTGAGATATGTGTGAGGGGGGACCCCTACCTGAGTAGGGCCCCTCTGCAACCTTCGTAAAACCATTGCTGGGTTGTTTATAGTGTAGCCATACCATCTACTCTTAAACGCATTATAAGTAAATTGCGAGACATTGAAGGGCTCCTTCTCTTGAGCCCCCTGGTCACTGTTCCGTGACCCAGACTCTGTCCCCTCTGCTTTCAGGTCCTTCTCTTCAAGATCTACATTTTCATTCTTCACGACATCGACGACGCCTCTTGCTAGCAGCAGTTCTTCACGTTTTACCATTGAAAATCAGCCCGCGACCCGAAATCGAAAACGACCTATGCACCCGGCTTCCCTGGGGCAGGTAACAGTGGTACCTCGGTACTCTCGTGGGTGTGGGCCCTTCAAAAGCTTAACTCTAAAGTATTGAACTTGTACTCCTGCTAGAAGTGTTTTTAATCTTGTAAAATTCAACCGCGACATTCTCCATAGGCTTTAATAGAGATCCCGACAGTAGCTTTAGCCACTGCACGCGTCTCCCGTGGGTCCCCTTCCTCACTACCTTGGGTGGTTTCACAAGGGGCCAGCGACCCCTAAATGCCCTAGGCATTGTCTGTAGAAATGTCGTGGTTCTTAAACCACTTTTTTGATATATGGTTGGTCCCCCCCTGGGGCCCTATGATTCCAGTGCTATTTATTGTAACTATCACTGCTTTATTGAATTGTATCTTCACCTCTAGCCTCATAAAGAGACTAGTAGGGTTATTCCTAGAATAAATACATATATTTTATATATATACCTGTGTGGACTACTCTTTCATTTGGTTATTCAAGAGGTTATCTATGGTAAAACAATAAGCTTAACACTCCTTCAAGACTTAGCCTGAAGGCTGCTCACCACAGCTACCACTAGGATAGCTTTCTTTAAAGGTTGTCTTTAACCTATCACCATAAGAGTCGAATTGGACTGGTACAAGGTGTCCCCTATAACTAGAGGACAGCATATGCCAGGCCAACTTCTCACAATGCGGCACTGTGTGCATTTTGAACAGCAAATGTCTTTGTGCATGAGTTTAAATGTCTGTAATCTAAAACTAGATGATAAGTATTGTCGGGTTTAGAGACGGGAAACAAAGGATTGTTCATTGGAGAGGTACATTTTTCAATGACCCCCTGGTATTCAAGGATAAGTTCTTCCAAAAGAGACCTTTTACTTTCCTGAGCTTGTCCCCCTCAATCCGGAGTGGTATTTCATATAACTTATGTGGGACGCTCACCCTTTTGTCTGGTGTTTCCATCGTGATGTAATCATTCAAGTCCGCTGTCACCAGAAATGCCTTCAGGTTCTGGAGAGCTATTGTTACTTCTGCCGCGCTGTCTAGCATTGTCAGAGCCCATTCCCCGTTAAGAAGTTGTGTCCTTACAAAAAAACACGAGTTATTGGTTCAGGTGGAGACCGATCTCCTTGAATTAGAGAAGGAGCATGCACGAGATCCCTCGCCGGCACACGAGCCAAAGACTCTTACTGAAACAAGACGAGTACAAGATAAAAACAAGGGAGCAAATGGTGACTCAGAATCGTGCCACTCAGCATAGACTCTATGAGTTGGGAGACAGGGCCGGCAGGACACTGGCGTGGTTAGAGAGGCGAGAAGAGGGGTCCAGGTGGGTACAAAAATTGATGATAGGGGGGAAAATAGTGACTCATCCGCTGGACATAGCAAAGGAATTTGCTTACCATTTCGAAATTGTGTACTCCCCCTCTACCCAATACACGGCAGAGGACTCACGTCGGCTCCTTCAGGATAGTAGCATACCGGGCCTCTCGGATGTGGAGCGTGATGCCCTAGAGGCGGACCTGTCAAACGAGGAAATAAGTAAGGCCCTGGGGCAGATTAAATCCGGAAAGGCGATGGGGCCCAATGGCATTCCAATTGAATTTTTGAAGGCTAATGCCTCTCTGACCGTGCCACACCTGAGAGCCACGTATGAGGAAAGTTTCGAAGTGGGGAGTCTACCGGTAGATCAAAGGCTAGCCACCATCATAGTCATACATAAGCCTGCGGATCACTGTGGTTCATATAGGCCAATCTCTCTCCTTAATGTAGAGACGAAGGTGCTGGCTAAAGTTTTGGCAAATAGATTGGTGTCGGTCATTGCGTCGCTGGTTCACCCAGACCAGTCTGGCTTTATGCCAGGTAGAAATACGGCCCTTAACATACGGCGCCTACACAATGTGATGACCCGAAGGAATTACATCGAGGAAGATGCGGCGGTGCTGTCAATGGCGTTCGACTCTATCGAGTGGCGATACCTCTTCGTGGTCCTAGCGAAAGTGGGACTGAGCCCCAAATTTATAGCCTGGATAAAGCTTCTATACACCGGCATGATGGGGCAGGTGAGGGTAAACGGTTTCACATCTAGAACCTTCGAGTTACGTAGGGGTACTAGGCAGGGGTGCCCGCTTTCCCCGCTGATTTTTTCTCTTGTCCTGGAACCTCTCGCGGCCTGGGTGCGCAACGATGTGCTGGTGCGAGGGTTGAGATGGGCAGAGCACGTGGAGGGTAGAATATCCCTATATGCGGATGACATATTGCTATATCTGGCATCCCCGTATACCTTGATTAGGGTCGTGCTGGATATATTCGCGAATTTTGGCAAATACTCTGGGTATGCGATTAACTGGCACAAGTCGGTACTGTTTATGTTGAGAGGTGCAGTCCCACGCCTTCCGGCAGACTGCAACATAGCGGTCGCTACAGAAGGGTTTCGGTATTTAGGGATCTTTATTACCTCAGACCCGGTCTGCTTCTAACTGTAACTGTCCCCAAAGAGTCCCAGACTCTTATTTCAGGGCGATTGAAGGGGAGATTCGCACGCTGCTCTGGGATGGTAGGGCGTCTAGAATAGCGTTGCAGAAGTTGACTAGAGGCTGGTACGACGGGGGCATAGCACTACCGGACCTACAACGCTACTACTGGGCGGCACAACTGGTGACCATTAATCACTGGAAATACCACCCCCGGATGATCCAGCATATGTCCTGGACCGCTATCAAACAGATCGCTCCGGATTTATGGGGCCACTGTACACCACTGACAGGAAAAATAGGAGGAAGTTCTTCGGACCCACCCAACACACATTGGAAATATGGTGGGTGGTTTCCGCCCGGTTGGGATGGAAGGGCGTTCTCTCGCAGGCCACACCGTTGTGGACCACCCAGAAATTAGGGATGCTGTGTTATCAGCACGGGTTTGATAAGTGGGACCTTATCGGAATATCAACAGTAGGGGATCTGGTAAAAAAGCGAGCAATGCTCACCTTTGGTGAGCTTCAGAAGCAATACTGTCTGGCGCAGGGAGAAGTGTTTAGGTATTTACAGATCAGACATGCGCTACAGGTGGCGTGTCCATCCCTCAAAAATATACCGGAGTCATCTCCTCTGGAAGATCATTTGCTAGACGGGCTCCTCATCTCAAAAGCAATATCTCTCACCTACAAAAAGCTGAGTAATAACCTGCCGGACACTTTCCTGAAGCTCAGAGAGCGGTGGCAGGCTGACATTGGTCCGATAGACGACGAGGACTGGCAGACGGCACTTATGTCCCCGAGGGAGGCGGCTATAACACAGAGATTCCGGCTCATCCAGCTTAGGATCCTTCATCGATCATACATCTCCGGGATAATCTTGGCTAGATTAGGGACTAGACCTGACGACGGTTGCACGAGGGGCTGTGGACAGCAGGCCACATTCTATCACACCCTGTGGAGCTGCCCAAGGATACGTGCCCTTTGGGAGGGAGCCACAGAACCCATGAACACTGCCCTGGGGTAAGAGGTAGAATTGACGCCACTATTGGGACTGTTGAATGTGTGGGAGGAGACTGATCTCACGGAAGTTGAACAACAATTCATGATGCTGGGATACATGTTGGTGAAAAGAGAGCTAGCTAGGGGCTGGGGGGGAGCGAACCCACCACTTCTCACCGTATGGGCTAATGAAATGGATAGATGTATGTTGGTAGAAACTGCGGTTTTTGAGGCGCGGGGATGTCCTAAGAAATGGGATAAGAAGTGGTCAAACTGGAATAAATATCGAGGGGACCCCTGTGTATCGCCTACGGTGGCCATGGGGATGCATAGACCAGCAAATAGGGTAGGAAATGCTTAATATGTATCTAAAAAACTATGTATGATTACTCTATATTGAAAGCTTTATACATGTCGTTCATTTATGTTATGTATGGCTGCGATCGAAACCAATAAACAAAGTTAAAATAATAAAGAAGTTGTGTCCTCAGAATTCTGAGCATGTCCGATTTTCAGACCAGCAACTTTCTTTTTCCTAAATTGAGGTTTTGATTTTGGCTTATCTTCTTTTTTGGAAGTAAAGTCTTGAGCGCGCTGCTTGTCTCTGGACTGTGTGCGCTCGTCCTTATGTTCTGACCGTCCTTCTCTCTCAGAGTTTTTCTTCGAGCCCTGAAAGGAACAAGAAGAATGTGTGTCAGTATCCTGATACCTGTCAGGTTTCCTAATATTACGTCGAAATTCTGTAAATTTCAGCGTTACCGACCGGTATTTAGCCATGTGCGATGTAGGTAAGGAATCGGTAAATACCAATTCCTTATTGCTCTTGCATTTAAGGAATCGGTAATATCGATTCCTTATATGCAATGTAGGAAGCACTGAAAACAGTGCACCTAAGCCTTAAGGAATCGCTATTTACCACCAACTTCAAGTTGGTGGTAAGTAGCGATTTCCTTACAAAAAGCACTTTTTTGCTTTTTTTAATGTGCCATGTGGCACACATCCATGCCCTTAGGGCATGTATGTGCGCCACATGTGCACACATGCACATTTCAGGGGTGCAACAGGGTGTCCTTTGGACACCCTGGCACACTTGAAATACCTCCCGCTATTAACGATTCGGTAATGCCGAATCGCTAATAGTGAATGTCTTCACATTAATTCCTATGGGCCTCCAAGCCCATAGAAATAAATGGGTAGGTATTCCTTATTACCGGATCTCAATTACCGATTCGGTAATAAGGAATATTAAGGATTCGGTATTTTTTACCGAATCATTACCTACATAGGAAATACCTATTTCTTAATACCAAATCGGTAAAATTCGGTATTAAGGAACTGGTATTTCACATTTACCTACATCTGGCCCATTATCCCTATTCCTAAGGTTATACCTCTTTTCAGAGGGCTCCTGTGGAGGAGACCTACCTTGGGACTGAGATCTGTTGTCTTTAAACTTTTGTTGTTTTTTATTATCCCACTTCTTTTTAGAAGAAGTTGGTATCTGCCTAGAAGTGTCCTTTTCGGGACTGCCCATTAGTTGAGGTTTTACAGCTTTTCCCCGCAAAACTATCCCTGCCCAACTCTGCATACGTAGTTTCAATTATTTTGGGTAGTTCATTCTCCTGATCCAATGGAGAGAGCTCCCATAGGCGTTGGCGGATTGCCACTGATGCTGCTTCCCCTTTAATGATAGCTAGTATTATGGCTGATACCTGGTCGTAGCTATTTAATATCTTCATCCATAGGTTCAGAGCAGGCTCTGCTCCATACTCATTTTGTACTTGTCTTAATACATCGGGTATCACTGCTAATGAAGGAATACCATAAGTTCTGATATATATAGCAGCAAAGACTGTACCCCAAGAAGTACAATCCTCTAACTGTGGTGTAATCCCCATGGGCAAGCCGATTGGTAACATTCTGTGTTTTTCAAATGGTGTGGTATTTGGGAACACTGCTTCTAACTGTGTTATTTTGTGAGCTACCCAGAAAGGAAATTTGTTCACATTTTGTGGGCCTTTTACCCATTACCGCGTGTAATGTTTGTGGAGTAATTTTGGTAGATGTGCTCTGTGTAGGAGCTGCATTTGGTGTAATTACTGTTTGTTGGACTGCAAGTGTCCTCATGACGAATTGTGTCATGTTTCTGAAACGTTTTATCAACTCTTTGTGTTGAAAGACCAATTCATCTTGTGGCATTGTGTCAATGTCAGGATGTGGTTCATAGGTCGCTAATATTGGCCATGTTGCTCCTGGTCTTCCTAATAGACCGAGTCTTGCTCTTCTTTTTGAGTGGGGTAGGGTCAGTGACGGCCCGTGTAGGGCGTTTTACCGGGGCGGTGACGTGGCGCAGAGGAGGGGCAGGGTGGGGGGTTGCAAAATGCGGCAAACGGGCGAATTCAGGTAAGTTACGAAAAAAATTTATAAAACGAATTTCGTTGCGCGCGCTGCATCGCATTTGGCGATGCAGCGCGCGCAACGAAATTCGTTTTATTATTTTTTTTCGTAACTTACCTGAAATCGGCCGTATGCCGCATTTTGCAACCCCCCCACCCTGCCCCTCCTCTGCACCACGTCACCGCCCCGGTAAAACGCCCTACACGGGCCGTCACTGGGTAGGGTGCCATTAAACCAGAAAATATGTTCCTGGTGGGTAAGCGGAACTTCAGTCTCCTCAAACGGAGTGTAGACCGCTGGGACTTCTTCATGTACATAATAATGAAAACACTTTGTAGCAGCATTTGCTGCTGGGAATGTAACCCATGAATAGAACACCTCAGTTTGGAAATCTTCATGTGCCTCTATCACGAATATCACTATACCTCCCCTGGATGTTAAACCATGTTTGAGGAGTTTAAATGTGAGTGAACGTCAGCCATTGGGTGCAATATATATTGCATTGGCATCCTCTTCCTCATCTGACTGAGGCAAAGGCATATTTAATGGGTCTAATTCTCCTTCTTTGGTAGTAATTGTGTTTAAGATACAGAATAACTGTCCAAGGAAAATAAGATAAGGTGTTTTGCACAATTTTGGGAACTAAATATCCTTCAAGCTTGATAAACCAACAGCCAATACATAGGATATCTCGCCTACTCAGCTGAGGCAGAGTTTGTGCCCACCCACTCCAGACGTCTCTGGTATTTGTGAGTAGGGGTCTCTAAGAGTAAGCACGACTGAACTACCCAGAGTCTACTGTTAAATAAGTACCAAACCAACGTTGGGCGCCATGTAGTGTAGTTCCTATAGTACCCCTGCAGGACCTGCGCTTTTGGATAACATACACTGTGGCCCTGGTGGCAGACTGATTCTGAGCACCCCCATCGCGTATGTTAGCCTGTTTGCATTAGCTAGCACACAGTGACTCTAGAATCTCCTTTTTATCAGAGAGATTCGTTTTTGGCAACCTCAGAACACGACAACCCTGATTCCTCAGACTCCTGGAAACAATGTACTACTTTTTGCTCGGTCACTCATGCTTGCTCATTTGGTCTCAGAGAGTTACACAGAAGAAACAGTTGGGCGTGTTTACAATAAGAATTTATTGCACAGTTGTTCTTCTAGTGTAAAATATATGTGCTGCGATAACTAAAACAGTAGCAGAGATATATGATCAGCAGTACAGTGAATATAAAAGGATAGTACAGTTCTACCATTTTGCAATAGTCATGAACATATACATGAATATAAAATGCATTTATAAAATAAAGAGCATACTCCTACGATGTCTGTCTAGATGTACCTAAGTGTACCTAGCATGTGAGTAGGTACGAAAGAGAGCCAAGAATCCCGCTAGGATTTAGTCGAACCCCATTACCTGAATAATGAGAGTGTGGGACTTCGTCCTGGTCTCGAGTTGAACACCCCGCAAGGGATGGTTAGACCACTGTCAGCTGGCGTGACTGCATGCAGGAGCCTCAGCGTCTCTGGTCAGTGTGTCGGCCTGTAAGTCTTGGTTCTTTCTAACTACTGATAGCAAGAGGTGCTGTATTTATACAGAAAAGAATATAGAGTCCCTTTGTCCCTTGTGCTTGTGTTAGCCATTGTTGGGTATGAGGATGACATATGAGATTGACTTTGTGCGTAGATAGTAGGAAGGTGGTGTATAGCCCTTGCCTGGTTTCCAAGTAGCCTCATGAATTATTCATACGTGCAGTGTCAGTCTAAGGATGAAATCAGAGAGCAATATTGTTCGGGAAAAACCCTCCTTCTGCACCAAGGTCTAGAACTAGGTAAAAGGTTCCGTCCATAAAAGGCGTTCAATCCTTATAAGGCGCTTTGTCCTTAAAAGGCTTGTTAGTGTGTAATGTAGGGGAGGAGATGTAGGTGGAAGGGTATGATAATCCCTGGGCCTATATTAGGGTACCTATATGAAACATAACAAGCCTTTCTGTGTGTTTATCTAGTCGCTCTGACATTCTGTCCATTTGAAAAGACAAGGCATCGATCTTACCATTGATCTTGGTCAGGCTATGCTGCATCGCCGCCAAACTCTGTTTGAGATGTGGATCAGCTGCGGAGTCGCCTGCCTCAGAGCCAGATTCTGACATATTTTTGTCCATATCTTGCTGCCTTGGGGTCTTGCGAGGCTCAAATCGCAACCTCGACTGCGATTTATCTGTTCCTCTCATATTGAGGGCAGCCGAGGCACCTTGATCCTGGTGCGCTACAGCGAGGAAGAGAAAGCAACTCTACGAGCCCTTTGGCGCTGCAGCAGTTCTCCAATGTTGTTAGCACCTTCAACGCTTGTGAGGGCTGGACCCACTGTATAGTAAAAGAAGTCAGCTTTGGTGGGCTGAAATTAGTTCCACTGTCCAGTGGGGTGCGATCTCTGCAAACTTCGCTTGGACCCGACAGCTGACCCTTCCCTCACAACCTCTCAGCTTCAATCAGGTGAGCGGAGGGGGGGCCACCACGGGCCCGTACCCTGCGTCAAGCGCCACTAGTGGAGGAGCGTGACACTCCAGGCCTCCAACCCGGTCTCCAATATGTCCGCTCAGGTAATGGCAAGTCAGTGATATCCCCTCAAGAAGCCACTCACCGCTGTGTAAGGGAAACTTCAATCCGCACTCGCTCCGCTGGCCTTATTATCATTTCACTTCCACTTGATATTGATACTGAAGAACCATTTGACGATGTTTTAGTTGACGATCAACTTCATTTGGTGTCGATTTGCCTCAATTAGTGTGGTCGTTTGGGCTGTGGGCATGCGTCGAACGGCGCTTCTGAAACGTTCTGGTGGCTATTTTGTCTTTGCGTTTTGACGCAGTTACTTTTACTTTCACCTTGAAAACTGTTACAAAATGGTTCTCCTTCCCACAGCCAATGCAAATCTGTCCAATGGGGGGACATTTACCTTGGTGTGGTAAAAAAAATAATCCACCCCTGAAGCACAACTTCTTTTTCCGTAGAGACATCCCTCAGTGTCATTCTGCCTTGTGCCTTTGCTTACTTTTCATGTTCATGACTGACTCACTCAGGGTACCTCCGGCCTCTATGTCAGCAGCTTGTAGATTCACACACTCCAGCTCTGACAGCCATGAGAACCAGCTCCAGACTAAGAGTTTCTTTCAGCATTCGTCGTCTGAATGAATCTGACAGGCATCATCAATAACTCTGAGACGTATAGCTTCCTCATCATTAAATTCATTGAACTTACAGTGTTTGATGAGCGCATCCAGTCTCTCAACAAATTTGTCGATGGTTTCACCAACCTTTTCTCATTCTTGACTGAAAATGTACCTTTCGTAATCTACATTTGGCATTGAATTGAACTTGGGATTCAAGGCTTCTTTGATCTGACAGTATGTAACTTCGTCAGGCTGCTGCATTTTCTTTATGACTTCTTTTACACCTTCACCGGCAAGATTCTTAAGGAATTTGATCATCTTGTTATCTCTTTCTTCTGGTGCATCAATGAAATCATCAAATATCTCTATTCAAGCAGTCCATGTATCACCGATATTCTGCTTTTTGGCAGAATCGAAGGGTGGTGATGGTTTCAGGAAGGCGACGGAACCTACTGATGTGGAAAGTATTGTTCTTTCCGACGCTGCTTGGTGACCTTGTTTATGCAACGATCTATGAGGCCTAGCGACTTGCTACCTCTGGGTCATCTTTGATAATTACAGGAAACTTGGCCTCTTTCTTGGTTTCCCCATTGGTAAAATAGCCTTTCACTATTCCAATTACTGATCTCGGCTTTCTGATCTACGAAAACCTATTCAGTTGTTCTGAGACCCACTCGGCAGCTTTTGTGATATGCCGCTTCGTGTATGGACAGCTCCGCAAGCACAATCCTGGGCACTTCTTCTGGGGTCACTTCCCCAATGATGTGGTATGATGACTCTCTTTACTCAGTTCTGCTAAGCAGATGACAGTTTGTTTTATCTGAATCGCTTTACTTTTAGGCATCTTGTTGTACTGTCTGACACCTGGTTGATCTCTGCCTCGCATGGCTATCTTTCAATTTGCTGTTGTTATTTGCTGCTCATTCACAACCTGGTTGCATTCGCCTTTAACGTTATCACTCCATATGATAAATAGATTTAGGTTGCATTGTTGCACGGTACCTCTCTTTTTGGCCTTACCAGCAGGTTCTTGGCCAATGATGTGTAGACTTCTCAGCAACGCCTTTGTTATCTTCAAATGCTTCACACTGTCTGGAGATGTGCTTTGACTCCACATACACCAAGCATTGATTCTGCACTTTGATGGAGGTACACGAGGCACGCATGAGCAGATGGCTGGACCACAGCAAATTCTCTGGTAGAACACTGTTGATCTTTGGGTTTCTAATCCCCTATTTTGTTGCAGCTATAGCATCCTCCCCAGCCTCGGTACCCGCTAATGACTACGCCACACATGAAGCTTGGTATTACACTTCTTTATTCATCTGCGTGTAACCACGAACATTCTAAACATGCATTTACTTCACTGAGCTCTAACACTTATGTCACAGTTATATGGAGTCCATCAAGAGCAAAAAAGGTTCCGTCATTAACTCACACAACACTACACCCAGTACAAAACGTGCCAAAGCCGTGGTCCTAGTGATGTCATATATCCCTGACTACCAATCAGACACCCTGAAATCGGTCCTAGGACGCTTGTTTCCAGTCCAGGGAGAACCTGGCTTGGCAGTTTGGGCTGGACTGTTCCCATGAGGCACAGGTTAAGACTGATTTGCATATGGCTGGATTCAAACTGGAATGACATGGTGAGCAAACAAATGATGGATTTAGGCCCAGATCTCTGTACTGGGGTGAATGTATGACATTGTTCTGCATTCTGTCCATCAACTGTTGTTTTTGCATTTGCCACCCAAGTGGGACCGGTATGCCCAGACGTGCGTCCCGTGCTCTCCATGCCACTGGAATCAAGATATCCTGGCTGAAGAGGGGTGAAACCCCAAAACCAGTCCTAGGACGCTTGTTTCCAGTCCAGGGAGGACCTGACTTGGCAGTTCGGGCTGTACCGTTCCCAGGAGGCACAGGTTCAAGACTGATTTGCATATGGCTGGGTTCAAACTGGAATGGCATGGTGACCAACAAAATTTATTTTATTTATTTTATTGAACTTATATTGCGCGCAGCTACCCGCAGTGGGTTTCCCGGCGCCAGGGATAGACTGGAGGAGAAATCGGAAAACAAGTAATTGCAAGAGGGAGACACTAGACCGGAGGAATCTGGAACTAGAACAGGAGGGTCTTCAGTTTTTTGCGGAAAGCCAGAAGACTGGTTTCTGTTTTAAGCGCCATTGGGAGAGCATTCCACATCTTGGGGCCCAGATATGCGAATGAACGGCCTCCCATTTTTGCCAGTCGGATTCTGGGAATCACAAGATTGCCACTATTGGATGACCTCAAAAGGCGGCCAGGCTGATATGGCTGCGCAAGATTGTGCAAGTAGGCCGGAGCGGAGCCTTGGCGAATTTTGAAGAGGATGCACAAAGTTTTGAAGGCCACTCGATCCGAGATTTTTAACCAATGGAGGTCACGTAGAGCCTGCATTGCGGACATTCTCCTTGGGACATTACGCAGCAGGCGGGCGGCTGAGTTCTGTACAACCTGGAGTTTATTGATTGTAGCTTTATCTGCTCCTAGATAAAGCACATTGCCATAGTCGATATGGGACATCACAAGGGCCTGTACGACAGTTCTACGAGTGGACTCAGGCAGCATCCATATGATCTTTTGCAACCAGCGAAGGGTGTTAAAGCAGATCGCAGCGACCTTAGTTGCCTGCTGCCTCATCGAGAGTTTGTCGTCGATTAGGACACCGAGGTTGCGAGCAACAGGCACGGGGGTAGGCAGAGGACCCATGTCACTGGGCCAATGTCGTGGACCCCAGAGATCTTTTTGTTTGCCTAGTATGATCACCTCGGTCTTGTCTCCGTTGAGCTTTAACAGATGCATTTGCATCCAAGCTGCAACGCGAGAGAGGCCGATTTTGAGGGCAGAGGTGTCCTGAGCCCTGCTGCTAGACAAAGAGAACACAATCTGTGTGTCGTCTGCGTATGAGTATATAGACAGACCGGCGTCCTCTACGATGGAAGCAAGTGGTCTGATGTAAATATTGAACAACAGAGGGCTCAATATAGACCCTTGGGGGATGCCGTAGGCAGAGGAATGAATCGCAGATTCAGCTTGATGATCAGAGATCTGGTCCTAAATGATGGATTTAGGACCAGATCTCTGTACTGGAGTGAATGTATGACATTGTTCTGCATTCTGTCCATCAACTGTTGTTTAGGTCTCGCCTGACCCAGCGCATGCGCTGGTCTGGCGAGACTTTTTGAGAGGGCTCCAAAAAGTGCTACCAGGCCAGCCTAGAGCTACAGTGCATGTACGCGGGCACGCGCGCCCGATTGCTTTCACTTTCGGGGCCACACGGCCGCTTTGATGTTTGATCGCAATCTCAATCACTTTCACGGCTTGGCATAGCCAATAGGTCTCGCTTTTGGGACCTTAAAAGTATTTAGTTATGCAACTGTTGCATGGCTAAACACTTATAAGGTCCCAAAGGCGAGACCTATTGGCTATGCCAATGCTTGTTTTGCATTTGTCACCCCGAGTGGGACGGGTATGCCCAGACGTGGGTCCCGTGCTCTCTATGCCACTGGAATCAAGATATCCTGGTGTCCTAGGACGCTTGTTTCCAGTCCAGGGAGGACCTGGCTTGGCAGTTCGAGCCAGGTTCAAGACTGATTTGCATATGGCTGGGTTCTAACTGGAATGGCATGGTGAGCAAAAAAATGATGGATTTAGGCCCAGATCTCTGTACTGGGGTGAATGTATGACATTGTTCTGCATTCTTTCCATCAACTGTTGTTTTTACCAATAAAAAAAAAATGCAAAAAGAACTATTGATGGACAATGTTTAGATTTGTTCGGCATTCCGTCCATCAATTGTGTGTCTTTTGTTTTTACCAATAAGACACAGCACTTGGTCATTCGACTTGAAAACCTATTCCTTTATTGGCCTGCAGGGTCATAGCATTGCCAATTGTGTGGAAGCTTGATAAGCATGTGACTAAGGGAACTATTGTGAGATTTTAATGAGATTTCCTGAGGTTGTGCAGTACAGCGGCTATCTTGATTCCCTCTATGGTATAAAAGAAATGCACACTGCTGATGTCAACTGCATGGCTTTCAGGTGCATTGAGAGGCAGTATCTCATTGTTGGGCAAATTTACATGTAATGTAGGCCCAGGCAAAGTCCTTGAGCAGCGAATCCGATGCCGGACTCTTGCCTGCTTGATGATTTGAACTGGTAAAGTGTGCCTTCAAGGGATTTTTTTGAAAGACTAAGTTATATCATTTGACTATAGGATAAAAATATACCTATAGGTGAAATTAATCTCAAAATGCATGTATCTTAAAGTTGTATTTTTTGCATTAATCCTATATATATATACAAATCATTTCAACCAAATTAAAACAATTGAATAATCAAAAAAGACAAAAGGTGTGTGAAAAAAGTTAATTTATATCAATAAATGGTAGTCAGGGTACCTAAAATTTAGACAATTATACAAAATTTGGAAGGAAATAATATATTCAATGATTCCTCCACTCAACAGTAAATCAAACACTTTTTCTTGATGATGCTTAGAAGTTATATAGAAAACAGTGTGATAGTCGACGTTTCGGTCTTTACATCTCAGTTCATACCATTTGCCCAAGCCCTCAAGGGTACATTGGGTTGTCCACTGTATATATCATGCTTGATGATTTGGCATCCTGTGGAGAAACAAAACAAAAGAAACAAGGTTAGTGATTAAAATTGTTCTTAGAAAAAATGTAGATCATAGACAATACTAGGGTGAATAGTGCAAACACAAGACTAAGCTAGAGAGAACGTTTTATGATGTGGTGCACACATAGTGAAAGAACCAGCAAAAGGAAAAGATTATTAATCACGAAAACAAAGTAGTAAAGCGCTCATTGATAAATCTATATTTGTAGAGGTCCAACCTGCAAAACAAAGGGAAAAGACAGCCTAAGAAAGACTGAGGGAATGTTCTGTGTTTTGATGGCTATTCTAGTAAACATAGTAAACACAAGGAGATGATGAACAGAGCACTGAAACCTTTCAGACACTCACCCCCAGTCACAGAGCTGGGTTGAATCCATCATCGTTCTTTAGCTCACTTCACCTCCCCAGTTCAGACCCAGCTATATACAAATCAGTCTTGACCCTGTGTCTCATGGGAACAGTCCAACCCGAACTGCCAAGCCAGGTCTTCCCTGGACTTGAAAAAAGCATACTGGGACCGGTTTTAGGGTAACACCCCTCATCAGCCAGGGTAGCTTGAATCCAGTGGCAAAGTGAGCAAAGGACCCACGTCATGGCATACCCTGCCAACTTAGGGCAAACAAAGTAAACACAAGTGAATGGACAGAGCACTGAAACTTCTCAAATTTTCAGCTCTAGTCACAGATCTGGGTTGAATCCATCATCGTTCTTTAGCTCACTTTGCCACCCACCAGACCCAGCTATATGCAAATCAGTCTTGACCCTGTGCCTCATGGGAACAGTCCAGCCCGAACTGCCAGGCCAGGTCTTTCCTGGACCGGAAACAAGCATCCTGGGACATGTATAGTAAACATCCCCTGCAAAATGAAAACAAAGGAGTAAAGCACATTTTGGGAACACTGAGAATAACCAGGAATGTTCACATTGATCCTTAAGGTCAATTGTAAGTATTGTGCGGTACCGGATATAAGGAAACCACCAACACGTAGTGAAGTAAGCGTGAAGGGGTTATACAGGGGCAGTTTGTATGTGAATAAATCTGTATAAAGAGTGTCTGTTAACTTTGACCCTTCTCCTTTAGGTAAAATCATCTCAACAAACCAAGAGAGGAATAAGAACGAAGGAAGAAAATCACTATGTACAACCCTGAAATCTGCCTCCTACTTTCCCACCACCTTCTCCTGTTGGGGCACGATAATCCATTGTTACCTTGGTTGAAGGAAGGACCTCTCAGAGTGAGTGATGGGATCCACATCATTCCTGCAGCTGATTGAAAAACGTGTCACAATTAGGTTAGTGGTCTTAACGAGGTGAGGTAACTGCAATACAATTGTTAGAACTGAGTTTTAAAATTACTACAATCACTGGTTAACATACAGGATGCATCTGGCATCTGCACCGCCACCTTGTCAGAACATTTCTGGACCTGGAAAAACTACAGCTAAAGAAGCAGACCCTACTGGTAAAGAATTCTGACTCTTGCTGAAAAAATAGGACTCACACAGGGACTAGAGGACTCCTGAATCCTGCTGCACCCACAGGCTGGAACTGCTCTCCAAGTGGTTGGCCTCCTGTTTACCTGCTTCATGGACACAAAAAGCAGTAGGACTCTGTCTAAGAGGGTCCAGCTGACTAAAGAAGACTAGGCTCTACAGGAGATCTCACTGGAGAGGGAGACCTTGTGCTTAGAAGCCTGCCTTAAGGATCTAGGTCTGCAGTTCAACCAGAAGAAGCTTTCCCAACAGGTGGATACAGAGGGCCAGATCTAGATCCAGGGTTGCGGAGGACATTTTGTCTGCCACCCTGACAGACGTCTGCCTGCCAAATTTAGAGATCACAGCTGGCCCATAATTGATCTGTGCACCTTGACATAGCAGTTCATGTCATGGCACAAAACGTGTGGTTGAAGTCTGCCACCAAACTCAAGGCCCAAAAAGTATGGTTGAAGGCCGGTAATTGAAAATCAAAAACAAAGGACCTTCAAGCCTCAAGAGTTTTGTCCGTGTTTGTGGCCGGTCATTATTTGTTTTTTATCTGTCCCTCACCAACAGGTAGAGAAGAAGGACATTAAACCATCCTCCCTAATTAGGGCAGGTGGTGTAATGCCCTTCCTTCCGCAGACCCTACTCTGTCAGGCCATCAGAGGAAGCTTTCTGTCAAATGAGCCAACTGGGGCTCTGTTGACAGAAACCTGGCAGTCTTCTTGGCCCTAGGGAGGGCTGACGGAAAGTGATTTTGTTGGACAACTGCAACAAAGTACCCTGCCAAACTATAAATCGCTGCTAAGGCTGAAAGTAAAACCTTTGACTTGAACAACTTGCTCGGTGTGGGCCTGTTATTGCACCTAAATCCTGGTTCACCGCAAGCTGTTGTTTTTCCATAGTTCTTTACTTTTTGGAAGTGCTTTTTGCCTGAACACTTTAAATTCATATGTCTGGTGGCCCTTAACCTACTTTGATGATCTTGGCATCTTTTTGCTAATGATTTTCTCTCATTTGTTCTGAATTGTTTTGGGAATTTTATGGTGCTTTTTGAATTTTGGAATTGCTGGGACTGCTTGAACTTAGGACACACTTCTCTGGCGATTGCCTGCTACTTATGCCACAGCCACCAGACTCTCTCCGAACTGTGTTTTGGCCTATTGAGAGTGGCTTTATTGAGTTAGTAGAGGAACCACTGAGCCTTATTACCAGATTCATTTCTGAGACTGAGTCCAAGCAATTATTCTAAAAACTAGTAATCACCAGAATTCGGTGCAGGGATACCAACCAGAATTGTAGGCTGTGTTGCTGTACTGCTGTGCATAAAGTCATACATAAATTCCGCAGCCAAACTCCACCTCAACCTCCCACCCCACACTGACATCACCCCATACCCCTAGGAAGTCCACAGGCTCCCAATCCACAAACAAGCGCTCTTTAAACTCCTCACACACAAACCCTTACACAACATTAGCCCCATGTGCCTGAACAACAGCAAGCTTCCACAAACCTATCAGACACCTCCTCTCAGCTGGACTATTACTATCACCCCCCTTCATATGCAGAACCAGAACCACTGATCGTGACTTTCTTCTACCTTGCTCCTAAAGTCCAGAACGACCTGCCCCTGCACATCAGTGCCACCCCCTCAGTTCTTGAATCCCGCAACAAACTGAAGACCTGGCTCTTCACTTAGCCCTGGTTCGGCCCATAGAGCTCCTGCTTCAGCAACTGGATATATCCCTGGGTGAGTCATATACTATACAGATAAATATAACATAACAGTTACCCCTTGCCCGTCCCCGACTTGAGCCTCTTGGACACCCCTTAATTCTAATTTAATCAACCACGCAACCAAACAGTTTGCCTTATCACTCTCTGTGCAAATTCCTGCTACATATTCAGCAAGATTTCTTTTTTTGCATTTTATTACTGGTACACATAACATACTATGAACATGTTTTGCTTGCAGGCGAGATGGAACTCATACAACAGATACATTGCCCAAGACTGCATCCATCCTACACATCACTTAGAATGGAAGTAAGAGAAAGAATAAATAGCCGCAAACATCAATCCCATGCATTTACAGATCAAGTTACACAGAGTCATAATCTTCCCGCATTGATGACATTACCCTCTGTCCCCCGTGGTGGATAACAAGTAAGCTGTTAAGGGGCCCCAGTAATCTTTAGGCCGTGAGGCGCTAGGCAACTCCACTACATATAGTGCCAATTGCGATCTACAATAAAACATGTCAGATAACCAAGCTTTCAATGTAGGGTTGGTCCTACGCACTGTTTTGTGCTGCAACAGAAGAAAAGGCAACCCGACGCCCTCAATGACTCCATTGCCCGCTCTGTGTCCTCAGGTACTGCAGAGGGCACCGCCGCACTTCGCACTGCAACCCTGGTCTCAGGACGACCACGCGCAGCCACTGCTTGCACCACGACCTGTGGGCACCGCCTTGCTTCATGCTGCCGCCGTGGTATCCCTGACGACAACGCTCCACGCCATCGACCCCGCTGCTTGCACCTTGGTTTGAGGGCACAGCTCATTAGTTACATGACGCACCGCCCCTTCCCACACTGCAGCCTTGGCCTACTGACGCCGGCGCCATCGGCTCCGGTTCGTCAGCCGACGACAGCGCTTCAGCAACGGCGATGCTGCTGCTTGTACCTGCCATCACCGCGACAAGCACTGCACCACTTCGCTCCGCAGCCATGGGGGAGAATGTCTGTATTGTCAGCATTCCGTCCATCATTTGTTTGTTGTAACGCTTTTCGCCCTAAGTGGGATGGGTATTCCCAGACGTGGGACCCGTGCTCACTATGCCACTGGAGTCAAGCTATCCTGGCTGATGACGGCTGATAGCCAGAAACTGGTCCTAGGATGCTTGATTCCGGTCCAGGGAAGACATGGCTTGGCAGTTCGGGCTGGACTGTTCACATGAGGCACAGGGTCAAGACTGATTTGCATATGGCCATGTCTGAACTGGGGTGGCGTAGTGGGCAAAAGAACGATGGATTTAACCCAGATCTCTTGACTGGGGGAGAATGTCTGCATTGTCAGCATTCCGTCCATCATTTGTTTGTTGTACCGCTTTTCGCCCTAAGTGGGATGGGTATTCCCAGACGTGGGACCCGTGCTCACTACGCCACTGGAGTCAAGCTATCCTGGCTGATGACGGCTGATAGCCAGAAACCGGTCCTAGGAGGCTTGATTCCGGTCCAGGGAAGACATGGCTTGGCAGTTCGGGCTGGACTGTTCCCATGAGGCACAGGGTCAAGACTGATTTGCATATGGCCATGTCTGAACTGGGGTGGCGTAGTGGGCAAAAGAACGATGGATTTAACCCAGATCTCTTGACTGGGGGAGAATGTCTGCATTGTCAGCATTCCGTCCATCATTTGTTTGTTGTAACGCAACAGAAGAAAAGGCAACCCGACGCCCTTAATGACTCCATTGCCCGCTCTGTGTCCTCAGGTACTGCAGAGGGCACCGTCGCACCTCGCACTGCAACCCTGGTCTCAGGACGACCACGCGCAGCCACTGCTTGCACCACGACCTGTGGGCACCGCCTTGCTTCATGCTGCCGCCGTGGTATCCCTGACGACAACGCTCCACGCCATCGACCCCGCTGCTTGCACCTTGGTTTGAGGGCACAGCTCATTAGGTACATGACGCACCGCCCCTTCCCACACTGCAGCCTTGGCCTACTGACGCCGGCGCCATCGGCTCCGGTTTGTCAGCCGACGACAGCGCTTCAGCAACGGCGATGCTGCTGCTTGTACCTGCCATCACCGCGACAAGCACTGCACCACTTCGCTCCACAGCCATGGTCACACCGACGCCGCTGGGATGCTGTCACTGAGCCACTGCATGCACTGCAACCTGAGGGCACCACATACCACACTGCTGCAGTTCGCACCGCAGCCGCGACACCCACCCTCCCAACTTCAACCGCATGGAGTTCGATCTTCAAAGTGTGTGACTTCAAGTGCCTGATGACTCCCCCACCGACCTCTGGAAATTGACGCCTGTCAACGCCAGCTCTTGGAGGCTCATCATGAGGCCACTGACGCCCTGAATTTCTAAAGGTACTGTTTGCGGGTCGTCCCAACACCATAGCTTGCCCGCGACACCGCGGTCAGCCAGAACTGTTTGGATTTGTTGTTCACAATGCCATGATAGCAGTGGCGGCTCCTCCGTGTCGCCCCACTGCTTTTGAGCAGTGCAAAGCATGAAACATAAAATGATATTAACTTTGTGTTATTATCATTTTATTCTTCGTGCTGCTTTGCAGGTGGGCGAGTGGGCAGGACTGCTGTGCTCTGGCGGCAGGGGAGGAGTGGTTTGCTCACTCCTAAGTGCGCAACAACTGTGTGGTCAGCCCTCTCGGGCCGCCCAAACCAATCATGCTCACTTTTAAACTTCTCCATGCAGGCTGCATTACAGCCTGCATGGAGAACATGCCCACCCCTCCAGCCCCTGGGTGAGCGCCGTGTCACAGAGCTCAGACCAATCACAATGCTGCATTGCGTTGTGATTGGTCAGCAGAGCCTGGGTGCTTACCAATCACAATGCTGCATGGCAAAGCTTTGATTGATCAGTGGGGCCTGGCTGTGCTTCCTGTTCAGAGGAGAGCAGGAGCAGAAACGCGGGACTGGCAAAAGGTAATTTTTTTTATAGTGCGCACTCATGCCCCCCTCCACCCCCGTGCAACTCCACCTCGTGTGACTCCTTCCCCTGCATGACACTCCCCCTGCGCGACTCCCCCGCTACACCTGCCCCGCCACCCGTGAGCCATGCCAGCCGCCACTGTGTAATAGCCCCGGACGGAGCTTTCGCCTTCAAGGAACTATATTTTAAATCTATTTTTGCTTATTGATATTTCTAAGACCTGTATGGTGGATTTGCATCGTTTTTGGTCTTGTTTGCACAGATGAAATATTGGATATTTTTCTAAAACTGGTGTGGTGTCCTTTTGTAGTGTTTTCACAGTATTTATGTATGTTATGTGCAAATGCTTTACATACTGCCTCTGAGATAAGCCTAACTGCTTGTGCCAAGCTGTCAAGGGGGTGAGGGGTTATTTCAGTAGTGTATCCCCCTTAACCTGACCAGGAAGAAGGGTCCCTACTTGGAGAGGGTAACAACCTGCCAACTAGAGACCCCCATTTCTAACAATTTGCATTTACCTAGGCTTGTCTTTTACAGGGGCAACAGAGGTCTTGTTAGAGTGCAGCGGGCATGGTCAAGCGTGGTAGGTATTTATAGGCATGCCCAGTCTGGAAACGCTGCTTGCTGTTGGAATACCTACCTGGGCATTGCTCCTCGCTCATGTTCCTGATTTCGGCAGTGCTGCAATCTGGCCTTCAAGCCTCCAGTCGGCAGCTTGGTGCTCCTGATTTCACTACACTTAGATGAAGAAAGAAGGCAGATTTAAAAGGCTTTCAGTGGCAGTAACATGCAACATTATACATGCATGATTCTAGCTTGCATTTGAACGCAGAATATGAACATTTAAGGGATGCACCTAATGTGCATGCTCATTCTGAGGTTACTCTGTTTGCCTGCATTATGATGTCAGTTGCCTGCATATCTTATGATTCTTTTTGCCCGCATCATGTTATTCTTCGTTTTGGTCGCATAAGGTTACTCTGTTTGCCGCATCAGAGAAATAAGAAATGAATGTCCAACATGAATGTGAACCAATTCAGATCCTATGCGTATTGTGCTCTGTGGCCCTAGTGTGTACATGACTACCTGACATTTCATTACAGTGTCAGATGCTAAGCGCATTGTACTCTGTGGCCCTAGTATATATATTTATATATATATATATTCACTAAAAAAACCATAGGTTTCACACATGTTATAGTTAGGTGGACATTTCACTCGTAAAAAACCATTGAAATTCCCCCGTTATAGTTAGTTCAGCTAACCATAACTCGCGCGACCGCAATCCACTGCTGATGACGTCACATATTACATCACTCTTGACATGGTCAGTGACATCACTCATGACATCACTGATGACATCTCAAATGACATCACTGATGACATCATCCTTGTGTAAGAGTGGCAGACCTCCTCTTATCCTAATATAAACTTTGATACACACATTGAAAAATACAAACTAAAGTTTTGAAAACTATAGAGATACCAATACCAGTTAGAACAACCTATTCAGTAATTCCAGAAAGACACATATTCACTGGATGATGTCATGAGTGATGTAATATGTGACGTCATCAGCAGTGGATTGCGGTCGCGCGAGTTATAGTTAGGTGAACTAATTATAACGGGGGAATTTCAATGGTTTTTTACGAGTGAAATGTCCAGCTAACTATAACATGTGTGAAACCTATGGTTTTTTCAGTGAATTTGCAAGGTTTTTAAATGCTAATTCCTAACTATAACGTGTGTGAAACCTATGTTTTTTTTAGTGAATTTGCAAGGTTTTTTAAATGCTAATTTCTAACTATAACGTGTGTGAAACCTATGTTTTTTTTAGTGAATTTGTTTGGTTTTTCAAATGCTAATTTATGTATGTTTTATTATATTTTTTATATATTTATTTTTCAATAAACTACCTATGTATATAGTTATAGATTGACTGTATCCTGTAATATGGAATGGGTCAGCTCTTTTTTTTTTAATTTGGATAAAGTTGAACTGCATAGTTAATATCTTCTATAAACTTATAAAAAGTTAAAAAACAAAAAAAACAAAAATTATGGGTTTTTCTCGGTGCGCGCACCTTGCAATTTTTTTTATTAAACTAAATGGTTTTTTTTATTTACGAGGTCCTTTAGGGACCCCCTGAGAAGGTCTAGGGGGTCAGTGAGTGTCTTCCCTGCCTCCTTTTCATGTTTTAGAAATCGGGTTAAAGTAATTCATTTCTGATGCGTGCGTGCACCGTGCGCGCATGAGTGCGAACACCGTGCATGCACGGCAAGTCATGGGATTACGAAACAACACTTTTCATTGGTTCATAGTAGTTTCTGTTCCAGAATCTTCAAACACCACACCCACTCCCCTCACTATTTCTTCTTATTTCCTGGGAGAAGGAGCTGAATAGCTATTCTACTTGAAAATGGCAGAACAGCAGTCTACTTCAGGGAGTGAGGAGGAGACCTTTGTGGTATCACCAAGGAAGACCAAACAAAAAGACTCTTTCATCTGGAAATTCTTCACCTTTCCAGAGGGCCAAAAGAAGGTCAATGCACCGAAGGTGACATGCACTATTTGTGGAACTGTCTTATCCAGAGGAGATCCCAGCAATAAATACTCATTTAGTATTTATTCAATGCTGAGACACTTCAAGACAGTACATCCTGTACCTTATGCTCGAGAGACAACTAGAGCCCTAAGGGACAACCCTCCACCTGCTCAGCCGAGCACATCATCTGCGGCCGCAGATTCTCCGTGCACCAGGCCACTGGACATCCGCCCACTTTTTCAGAAGGTGCACATACATTGTAATGTGTGCAATGCTGTTCTTTGCTACGGTGAGAGCAGTATTAACTTGATCGAAAACAAAATACAGCAGCACACATGCTCCAGCCCATAATTTTTTTCATTTATTGTTTTTGTTCCTGTTGAACAGTTTTTCATTACCAGTTTTTTTTGGTGCTCTAAAAAACTAAAAAAAAATACAAAACAAAAAAGACAAAAAAAACTGTTCTTTTCAGAATCACTTCACTTCTCCAAGAAGAGCTATATTCCTAATATACTGTGTTGTAATTTTTTTAATGAGTTTTTTGCTGCCCTTCAGGGACCCCCTGACAAAGGCTAGGGGGTCAGGAACTCTCTACCCTGCCCCCTTTTCACGTTCTCCACCTTTCTTTTTCACTGTCACACACAAAATGGCATCCGACACTTCCTGATTTCGACCGATTGGAATGTTGACTGACATCTAACCACCAATCAGAATTACGCTCGTGGACATTTGGTGCGCACACGGTGCGCGCATATAGATATTTATGTACTTTTAACTGCAATTTTCTCAGGAACTACTGAACAGATTGATACCATATATGCAAAAGGCACATGCCTGACCTGAGGACTACCTCTTTGCCAAATTTCAAGTAATTCTGTTCAGCCGTTCGGGCTGTACCTTTGACTAAAGGTCCTATGGGAAAATGCATGGGGAAAACGCGTTTTGGGACTCCCCTTTTTTCTCAGCCCCCGCTTGACGAATCACCCCGAGACTTTCAGGGTAGGAGCTGAGCGGAGCGCCCCATTAGTTTTGAAAATTTCACGAAGATAAGTCAACCGGCGCCAAAGTTGTTCAAAATAGAATTTTCAGATTTCCTATGGGAACTCGGTCCTAACTATAACTATCTACTGGCGACCGCCAGTAGATAATATATATATATATGTATATATATATGTTTGACACATGAGTTCTACTAGCGTGAACTAACCGAGCAGGCAGAGGAACTAGAGAGATTGATTCACCACATACTAATCTTACCTCATAGGTACGTGTATGTATCAAGAGAGGATAAGTGTAGGAGAACACCCTTACTGTAGCTAAATATTCGTCCCTTTATTGTAGATGATTACCAAGATTTCCTAGAAATCATGTATTGAGGCAGGGAGCTCAACAAACACTGGAAAGGGGATCATATCAGGTATTGTGGGGTGCAAATTGTCTATGCATTTAGGCCCAACCATTAACATACTGATAGGTAACTGACTATTCTCATTTCAGACTGTGTCCAGTCCTTTGAAGACCATCGCTGCCACCAACAGAGAACAGGATAGTGCAGAACCATCATATTTCTCTCAATTTCTCATCCAATCCCCTTTCCCACAGGATATCTACATGGTGTACATTGGTAGAGCTTGGATGTCTAGGCAGAGCTGGGAACTAGCGGACGAAATCTGCGTTGTGTCTCTATTGGAAAAACAGGCCAGTGCTTGACACTGACCAGCTATTCCCAACTCGACCCAATACCACATCACCAGTCCCTTCCGCCACCCCTTCAGGCTTACTACTCAACTCCACTCACACTGCTCCACACACACTACAGGAACTCATGCACCCATGTTCCCCCACTGACCCACACACAGGAACTCTGAGTCTAATCCCCAACTTGTTGTTTCCAACTAACCTATTATACCACACATACCTCTCATCCCCCACCAACTCAAATTCAAGGACTATGAGTCCTATCCCCAACAGGATGCTTCCACTCACCCCCTAATCTCATTCAGCTAGCACTTATACCTCACCTGCTCCATCACATGATGTCTTAGAAGTAGACACCCACTTATTCAGACCTCACAGGGACACTTCCACCCAATCCAATTTCATTCCATGGTACCATAATTTCACCCATCATCCTACACCTACTTCTACTGAACACACAAGAAACACTCTCTCCACTCACTAAGTAGCCAGATGGACAACACCACTCTCCTCATGCCTTATCAGCACTACACACAGAATCGAACGGTCTCACATAATGATTCGTAGTCTGGACAACAACCTTATCATCCATAAAAACTTCCGCTGCAATTCCTAAAATGGCCCACAATTCACCTACCTCCTGATACAACATCCTCCCATACCACCCCTCACCCTTCCCCTCCTCATCTGATTTCACAAAGAGAATTATCCACATATACTGAACACCCACCCAGAATATTCTACTCCTTCACCCCACTGATACCTACACCATTGATCGATCAGCCTACCCATACCAATCAATCTATTCATACCAACTACCAACCTTCCTCTCTCCGATCAACCACCCCTGTGAAATTGGCCCACTACATCTCCAATGGGGTTAATCATTACACACCTTCACACGTTATGGTGCCTTCCAGCATTACCATACAAACTCTACATGACCAATCTATGCAGCATTCTCCCTTGCACAGCCTCAACAACACTCACCACACCTCGCCAATGGATATCCATAACGAAACCCAATACATTCTTGGGGTGACCCAACCTTCAGCTGAGAACTACATACCAGCACCTACCAGTGACACATTGGCCTTCCTAGGTACACAGCCCTTAAATGATTCGAACAACAACAATATCCCAATGACAATAGCCCTAGCTGATCACCACCACAAATCCTATTCCTCAGCTCCACATCCCCTGGAACAGAACCTAGTACTTCTCCTCTTGAATCTCTCCAAACTAGATGTCACAATATCCCACCTAAGCATCCGGCTTTCTTCTCTCTTAGACTCCCTACTTCTCCAACTGAGATAAAAATTTTCCCAGCGCTCAGGATGTATGATGTAACAACGCGTAACATTACAACGCGGTATGTTACATCGCGGTTTTAACAACGCAAGTCGCTACATCGACTTGCGTTGGAGGGCGCTGGACATAGGAATAGTGTGAATTACTATTCCAACTCCAGTCTACGTACAGTAGGGAAGGTGTTGGAAAGTAATTCACACTATTCCTTAGCCTACAGCGCCCTCCAGTGCAAGTCGGTGTAACGACTTGCGTTGTTAAAACCACAATGTAACCATACCGCGTTTTAATGGTTGTGTGGTAAAGGATGTTTCCCGCAATCTTCTACCCGACCCCAAGAGATTACTACTGTATCTCAAACTGATATTGCCAATCTATTTGCCAGCTACAACACCCCATTATTCTTATCGGCCTCAACTCTCTCAATCTCTTCTCCTCCAAACAATATAAACCAATATGTTGTTTTGACTATTCTATCAACTAGGAATAAACTTAAGTCCCACGCAAAGCTGGCATTGCCTAAACATCAGTCCCACACAATACAGGCACTGGCTAACAGACGCCCCTCTCACCAAATCTGTCACCTCAACCTTATGTTGCATGCTTCATAACTGTAGATCCGCAATGAAGCACAAGCTGGACATCGATGATACTATCTCACACTATATTCTTGACCTACCAATCATTACAGAGACTTCATTTAATGACACGTCGCATAACATAATGGGCCTTCTACTTCCTCCAAACTACTCCATCATTAGAAACAATTGTGTTGGTAGAGTAGGAGGAGGAATTGCTGCCAGCTATCTTCCAAGACTGCTTACAATGCAGGTAGATACCTAACTGTTCTTTCTCCACATTTCAATGCTTATATCTAGTCTTACATGTAGAATATAGCTGCCCATGTTGCAGATCAGGGCATATAAATTCTCCCTACTTCCACGGATAGAGTAATTTCACAGATACACGCACATACACTCACCATACGCTTGGGCCCATTTCACTAACATACACTCAGATTACTCTATCAGTACTAACCATGGGAGAGAAAAACCTCCTAAACACCCTGCATCTATAGTGAGGTCAATGAGACCAAATTGACACTGTCTTGAGTCATGATTTAAACAATAATAATCACAATAAAGTACTCAATAAAGGACAAGAAATAACCACCAACACTGTATTTAAAATTAGGGTACTTTATCTAAAATTAGTTCAAATGAAAAGTCAATTCAAAATAAAATCATTATTCTCATAATTACCTATTCTAGCTAAATGTCATAAATGGGTCAGGACAGGTCTCTCAGTAGAAGTCTCCCAAGTCGCCGTCCTCACAGCATCGATCCTCACCAACGCAGGTTTGGGAAGAAGTGGCCTTAGACCCTCTCTAGTCTAACAATACTTATAGTAAATCTTTCAAAATAAAGCAACATAAAATGTTCTGGATTTCCGTTGAGCCGCTGAGCAGAGCGAGCAGGAAAGGATGTAGCATCGCTACATTTGGAAAATCTCCGCTCAGAAAAATCACAAAAATAAAAAGACGGAAGAAGGAAACTCGACTTTGCAAATGTAACTTTTACAAATGTTCTTCCTCGGAACCATCACGAAAACCACTACTGTAATCACAAAGTTCATTGTGGCTCTCTTTTCCTCCAAGGTTACTTGGACGATTGCCTGGAGTCGCTGTCATCACAGAAACTTTCAAAACTCCAGCAGAAGCCATAGTCAGATGACTTTCAACAAGGCCTCTCGTCATCCATTTCACTCGAGCACAGGCTGTAAACGGCAGCCATTTTCTCTTAGGCCAAAACGAACCATCTTAATCGAAAGAAATACAAACAACGTTACTACATCATCGCAATGATTAAACAGTGTTAATTCCCACTAATACCCTTATGTGTATGTAATTAACTAGCCATCTGCAACATATTTAAGCATTAGTACACGTTATTTCAAAAGCGTTTTGTGCTTTTAAACAAACAGCACTTAGCAACATTCATTTAATAAAACCTGCACATTATTATTAAGCAACATATATGCATTCCCACGTGTAATTTCTCTTGTTAATCATGTTGGTTAATCAGAATTTTCACACAAAACAAATAATTACTGATTACAAATTAGTATTTTAAGTCAACACATATAGACAAAACTGGAGCTTCCAAAACCCGATACATTTTCAACAGAAAACTCTGCTCCATCAATCCCCCCTTTGGTGATATTATCACCAAATAAACAACCCAAAAATAAATTTAGTCCCATTTTAGGAGAAATTGGAAATGTCTTTTTTCTTTTTCACAACACTACACACCAGACTCCCTTTCATCATCCCTCTTCGTTTCCAAGTAAACACTCTCCCTCAATTCTTCTAATTCTATTTCTTGTGGATCTCTTTTTGACCTCTTATTTCTCTTTTCAATATTTCTTTTGATTAATTTCTTTTTCCCTCCCCTGTTTTTACAACACAAACACCCCAATCTTAGTATCAATAAAGCAACAATTACACAGGTCAAAGGAAACAATATCTTACCTATAATAGTACTACCTATTTTTGCAATAAAACTCTTAACAGCAACTATTTTATTAGCTATTTTGGTCCAGATACTTTCAGCTTCCAGTGGTACTAATTCTTCGTGCAAATCAGTAATATTTTTGATATAGACCTTCAGGTCCTTGCTTTCATCAGGAATGTAAGTGCAACAATGTTGAACTTTCAGCATTCCACAAACCCCACCCTCCTTGGCCAATAAAATATCAAGGGCAAGTCGATTTTGCATAGACATGGCACGTACGGCAATCATCTCCGTATTCACCAAAAGAAACCCTCCAGCGGTACTTGTCGATAAGCGATCCACCACTGTTGACAGTTTCCGAATTCCATATGCATTTAAAGAAATTCCCACTGCTGGAATTAAAGCTCCAAAGATATCACCAACTATTTCTGACCAAGTTTCTCTCTTAAAACGTGTTAGTAAATTAATATGTTCTACATCTTCTATTCTATCTATATGAAAGATCTTTGGAAAAAACAGGCCCACATAACACGTGCCATACCAATGGTCAGGCAACCTATAATAAGCCTTGTACCCACAAACATAATACACTCCTGGGAAAACTGGATCCTCTCCTCCTTTGAAACCCCATCCTGTTGCAATAAAATATGTATCATGACACTCACTAGTCCCAACAAAATATGTATCATATTGGGATTTCTTCCTTGTAATGCATAGTTTACCCTTCTGTGGTGCATCTAGAGCTAACGTTGGACTAGCCCCATTTCTCAATTCTTTCCCCATCTCAATGTCCCAAATTGTCTCACTCACTTTGTATTTCCCTGCCTTTTCATGCATGCTCATTCTCCTTTCCTCTACCATGTTTAGGAAAGCCTTCTCCTCTTCTTTCAAGCTGCAAGTTAAATTATTCTTAAAGATGTAATCTAATGTTAATTCTTCTTTTTCAATAAAAATCTCACCAAAAATGTTAGCTTCTTTAGCTGGATTCAGCCTTTTGTTCATAGGCAACTGCCCAAAAATATTATCTTTGTTAGACATCACATAATCTATTTTCCCTAATAAATAAAAAAACACTACTCAACACACTACATGAAATTCCATATGTAGCAGGTAAATGGTGATAAGTAACACCCTCTGAAACGGATGCAGGTAACTGCATACATACGTAGCAATCCCTTACTTCCATTGTCTTCACATATTCATATAACAACTTTGAAAAAACATTACTAGAAAAATCATTAATTGACCTATCTTTATGCATGTAAGTATTACTAATTCTAGTTGGGACTACTTTCTGTGAATTCTTCTCTACATTAGTCTCATTCTCAGTATGTATCTCAAATGTACCTATTGTAACTCTAAATGTAACTAATAAAGCTAATACACCCCATAGTAGCATTAATAATCCAGTACAGCAACAGCACATTCTACACCATCTTTTCAAGAAGGCACATCTACTTTGATTATTTTCTATGTTAGCCATTTTACTACTTTGACCGTGTCTTTTGACTTAGCCTCTACTACTCCACTACTGCAATTTCTATTTTTCTCTGGATTACTTCAGACAATTTAAATTTCAGACTTTCTTCTTTTCACTTTTCTCCAAGTGATTGCTTCTGTTCACTCAATTTGGATATTCATCATTCTTCACTTCAACTTCTTCAACATCAAATTGTATTAGATCTCCAACATCATCTTCAATATCCGATTTTTCTCCAATGTCAGTCAAGATTACTTTCAGGATTTCACCTGTATCTTCCTCAACCACTTCACGTAAGGTCTCCTCTGGATTTCCTTGACTTTCTGCCTCTTCACCTTCAGACAGTGCCACGTACGTCCATTCCGGCGACCTATACTTCTGGTTAGGTTTTCTTATCCTCTTGATCCCCTCTTGTTCTTTCGACTCTTTCCGCTTTTCACCTTTTGCTGGATTTGGACTCGACACCTCATTCACTTGTTCAGCTTTCGAGGTATTTGCTCTTATCAGTCTGTATCTCAGCCTCTTTACTCTGTTGTTAGGCCAAAGATCTCCTCTTACAACCTTTTTTTGTCTTGTTTCTTTATTATTTCTTTCTCCAATCCAAGTTCTCTTTCTCAGAACTGGACCTTCTGATTTTTCATTCTCACTTTCATCCGATTCTGTTTCAAATGCCTCTTGTTCTTCAGCAGTTTTCTTTCGTTCCACAGTCTTTTTCACCACTGTTTGAGACTTCCCTATTTCTTTCCCTCCTCGGGTCTCCAACACGCAATCTTCTTGCTGTTTACTTGTCCCTTCACCTAGCTTATCAGGAATATTCCCTACACCTCCTCGGGGGTCTTCCGCAATCTGTCCCTCTCTATCTTCTTCTGACCCTACTTCTTCAGATGTAATCTCAAGTGGATTTTCAACCTCCTCATCTGATTCAGGAGTAGTCTCTGTGGAACTGCTCTTTTCTCTTCTTTCTTCTCCACTGCTTATTAGAACTTCAGGCTCTCTCACAGAATCTGATCTCCCTTTTGAAACTCTCAATGTTTCTCTTGAAGCTTCTCCTGGAAAGAAAGAATCACCTGACTCTCTTTCTCCTTCAGCTCCTTCAAAATTCCGATTCCTTCTCACTGATTCTGTTTCTTCATCATCACTGGAATCTGACTCTTCAAAATACTCCTTACCAGTACCATCTTTTGGGTTTGGAACTCTCAGAGTATGACTTGCATGTACCCAGTTTTTTACACCAGCACACTTCACTGCAGTTGTCGTAGTCAGAATGACTTGTCTTGGCCTTCCCCACCTTGGAACCAAGCAATTTCTTCTTCTGTGCACTTGAATCCTCACCCAGTCCCCTGGACTCAGATCATGAGCTTGCTTCTTCTCAAGTGTAGTAGCGTCTTCTCCAACCTGGTGAAACACAGAATGAACTGCGTCAGCCAGGCCTTTACAGTAATCCAAAATCATGTCATCAGTTATTGTCATCAACTTATTGACAGGCACAAATGCATGACGCATTGCACGTCCCATCAAAATCTCATGTGGACTCAAACCAGTAGTTCTATCTGGAGTAGATCTAATAGTCATTAGCACTAGAGGCAAGACATCAGGCCATTTCATTCCATTGGCTAAACACATCTTACCAATCCTGTTCTTGATTGTGCCATTTATCTGCTCCACAACACCAGAAGCCTCTGGTCTGTAAGCACAATGTAGCTTCTGCTGTATGCTCAATGCTTCACAAATCAAACTCATGAGCTCATTATAGAAGTGTCCACCTCTATCAGACTCAATCGTTACTGGAAACCCGTACCTAGGAATCAACTCTCTTAACAGTAACTTTGCCACTGTTATTCCATCATTTCTCCTAGTCGGATAAGCCTCCACCCATCTTGAGAACAAACAGACTACCACTAGAACATACCTCAATCTGTTCACTTGTGGCATTTCAATGAAATCAATCTGCATTCTGGTAAAAGGACCACCTTCTCTGCCTATTGTTCCTAGACTCACCACTGTCTTTTTCCCAGTGTTAAATTGCTGGCAAATCAAACATCTTTGACAAATGCTTTCTGCAATCATCCTGAACTTTGCATTGTACCAAGTCTGTTTAAAAGACCTGATCATCGCATCCCTTCCCAAATGTCCCTGGCCATAATACATCCTTGCCATTGCTGACAACATAGAATTTGGCATGACTGGTCTACCATCTCTATAGATCCAGACATGATCTGTTTCTCTTGGGGCACAACCTGCCTTGATCCAGTCTTTCTTTTCTTCCTTTCCTGCCTCATCCTGCAACTGTTTCACCTCATCCCACGTTTCTAGGACATTAGTAAACATCACAGAACAAAAAGACATTTCCCCTTCTCGTTCCCTATTAATCGAGTGATTATTTTTAGCACAATACTGTGCAATATCGTTTGCGAAACGATTTCCAATTGTCACAAAATCATCTCCTTGTCCATGAGCAGCACATTTTACAACTGCTAATTCTTTAGGCAGCTGTATCGCCTCAAGTAATTTTCCAATCACCTCAGCATTATTTATTGGAGTTCCACTCGACGTCAAGAAACCTCTCTGTAGCCAAAGCTGACCAAAGTCATGCACAACTCCAAATCCATACTGACTATCAGTCATTACAGTCACTCTCAAATCTTTCCCAATTTCGCAAGCTTTCGTCAATGCCACCAATTCAGCAACTTGTGCAGATTTCACTCCTTTCAATGGCGATGCTTCCATAACTTCTGAAACCTTGCACACTGCATATGCTGCACTCAGCACACCATCATCATTTCTCAGACATGATCCATCCACAAACAGCACATGATCACTCTCAGGCAATGGAAGATCTTTTATGTCTGGTCTCGGTTTTGTACAGTAATCCAGCACATCCAAACAATTGTGATCATCTTCTGTCTTTATACCCACACCTTCATTATCTGGCAATAATGTTGCTGGATTCACATTCACACATCTCTCAAGAGTCACATTTGATGCTCCCAGAATGACTTTCTCATATTTAGTCAGCCGACTATGTGACATATACTGAGTTCTGCTTCTTGTCAAAAGAATTGCCACATTATGAGGTACAAATACCCTTACAGGATATCCCATTATGATTCCCTCACTCTGTTCCAGACTTCTGCATGTTGCAGCTACAGATTTCAAACAACCTGGTAAACCCACAGCTACAGGGTCAAGTGTCGATGAGAAGTACGCAATAGGCCTTCTCAGTAATCCATGTTTCTGGATTAACACTGAAAGTGCACATCCATTTCTCTCACTGCAGTACAACTCAAACTCTTTTTCATAGTCTGGCATTCCTAAAGCAGGGGCTTCACACATTCTGCTCTTCAACTCCTCAAATGCTGCCATTTGTTCTCCATCTAGTTCCAATGGGTCTTTCATCTCACTCTTTGTCAGCTTAATCAGGTGCTTTGCTATCAGGGAGAAATTAATTATCCACTGACGACAATAACCCACCATCCCCAGAAACATCCTCACTTCTCTCTGGGTCTTTGGGGCTCTCATTTCCCTGATAATTTTGATCCTGTCATCAGTCACCTTTCTCAGACCCTTTTCAATATTGTGTCCAAGATAATGCACCTCTTTCTTGCAAAATTGCAATTTGGCTGGAGATACCTTTAACCCTCCATCTGCCAGATGATTCAGTAAAGCTATGGTATCTACTTCACAAGCTTCACGTGTCTTTGATGCCACGAGTAGGTCATCAATATACTGCACTAGTACTGAGTTTTCAGGCATGATCCAACTATCCAATGACTTTTTCAATAACTGATTGAATATCGAAGGACTCTCCGGGTACCCCTGTGGGATTCGACACCATGCTAAAATACGCTGGCCAAACCTAAATGCAAAAATCGGCTGGCTGTCATGATGCAATGGAATTGAAAAGAAAGCATGACACAAATCAATCACTGTGTACCACTCAGCATCATGTGGAATCTGATACAAAATCACTGACGGATTTGGCACAATGGGACAACATGCCACCACAATTTTGTTAACTTTTCTCAAATCCTGTACAATCCTGAACTTCCCATTAGGTTTCTTTAGCCCCATTATCGGTGAATTACACGGACTACTCAGTAATTCTCTCAAAACTCCTTGCTGAATCATTTTCGCAATTATAGGAGTTATTCCTTCAATTATTTCTGGTGTCATTTTGTACTGGGGAATGTTAGGATAAATAATTCCCTCTTTCACTGAAATTTTCACAGGATCTACATTATTCATCAATCCCACATCCTCTCCAGTAAAATCCCAAACTGTCTTTTTCACTGTGTCTCTCAGCTCTTGAGGCAAATCCTCTGGATTAAACACAGCATATGTACCAACCATCTCACTTTCTCTATTATCTAGAGTCATTCGGTACAAAACATCTTCATCTTGTGTTTCAAAAGCTATTCCATCCGGAGTACAAAAAATTGTACAATTCATCTTACATAGCAGATCCCTGCCCAACAAGTTCACTGGACTAGTGTCACAGACCACAAATCTGTGCATGTCCGAAAATTTCCCTATTTGTACCCTTACTGGTTCAGTAAGACGTGTCTTGATTTGTGTATTGGCTACACCAACTACATGGATTGCTTCATCCGAGAGAGGAAGATTTCTAATATCTGCTGACCTGACAGTTGATCTTGTCGCACCTGTGTCTACTAAAAAAGTAACACTTTCTTCATTTATTTTCCCATCTACAAATGGTCCTGCCTGGTCTATTTCTAGAGTTGCACCAAGTATGCACTCTTCCTCCTCTCCTCGGCACCGTCAATAATCACCTTCAGACTCACTCCCTTCATTCTTTAACAAATACTGTTGTACCTGGTTAGAACGCCTTGGTTTGTTTACCTGCTCCTCATTGTAGAATCCCGAATCCTGATTGTACTTTTGTGACCCTCTACTCTGCGGCAAGGGCGGTTTTGGCTCTTGGCTCTGCTGTCTCACAACCTTCTGTTGTTGCTGCTGTTGTTTATTCCCCTCGTTCTGCACCTGTTGATTTAAGGTTTTACTCTCATTATTCGCTAATGGTGGATTGGTACATTCAGATCTCCAATGTCCCAGCTGGCCACAGTTGTGACAAGGGAACTTTTTCTTCGCTTCCTCAAGATTCCCCTTTCCTTTCCCTGCATATCTGGGCCTATTCCCTGGATTATTTGCCTGTTCCACCAACTGTGCTTCTTGTCTCTCCGCAACCTTCACTTGTGCCCACATTGCTTTCTCTTTCAGCTTTCTCTGTTTTGCTTCAATTTCATCACTGAAGTACTTTGCATGTCTCAGAATCTCATCTATTTTCTTACTCTGCCAATCCACTGTATGCTCACGAATTCTCTCACTAATCTCAGGTCTCAGGCCATATACAAATCTGTATACAAAATGACTCAAATCCTTGTCACCCAGGTGCTCATCCCCACTGAATTGTTTAAAAGCCAGTATCAGCATTTCATAAAAAGCATGAACTGATTCTTTTGCTTCCTGATGTGTTCGATCTATCTTAACCCAGTCTGTCTCTTTAGGAGGGACTTTACTTTTCAGGTAGACAATCACCTGATCGTACTTCTTCATTACCTCTGGATCTGGTGCTCCTGTTCTCTGATCTCTTGGATATTCCTCAGTAGGCCAACTTACAACTATTTTACACTCAGCCCACAAGTCTGCTGGAACAATTATATCAAACAGACTATTCAGGTCAATCCACAGCACCTTTGACAATTTCACAAACCTGTCTACCTGCCTATACCACTCGACGGGCTTTTCTCTCAGTCGAGGGAAATCATTCGTAAATGATAAAATATCCTGTCTGGTCCATGGAACATGTACATATCCTCCTCCAGGTATTTCTCTCATAGGATAAGCATCCACTGTTTTCTCTTTTTCTCTCACAGGAAATGCTGAATAAGTCCTGTCCACTGATTCTTCCCTTTTCTTATACCACCTATCCTTCCATTTTTCTACATCACCCCATTTTCGCAACAATGCAATCATTTCCTTAATCTGTCCTGTTCTACCAACACCATTCAGATTTTCAATATCTTTGTCCGTAAAATCCATCCTGTAAGACCTCTGCAATGCTTTCACCTTATCAATGTCAACTCCTTGCTCACTCGCTATGGCTCTTAACCTGTCATGCGTATTTTTAGCTCTCCAGGTAATGTTTTTGCACATGAATAACAATTCTCCATCATGATGATTTTTTAGAATGTCTGTAGGAACTGTCCCTACAACAAGCTCCTCTAATTCTATGCGTAACCTGGCCACATCAATTGCCTGGGAATCTTTATCCCTCTTTTGAAGGACTCTCATCCAATCATTCAAATCTTCAGCTGTTATTTCAGTAGTTCTTTTCACTGGAACCACCTTTTCTGGCATCCTCTGTGGTTCTAAAATTGGCATCCCTGAACAACTAGCATCACTAGTATCCAATCTCGAATTAGACTGTACCTCTAATCCTCCACTGCATGTGTCACGTCTGGATTGTCTCAAATCATCATTACTTTCTGTCCTTTTTCCTGAGTCTCCTGAGGGACCAGCCAAACTTGTCAACTTATTCCCAACATATGGAACCACCAAACCATTTTCACCCGTCCTCTGCTTATCAAAAACAGGCATAACCGGACCTATGGTTACAGGCACCGTAACAGCTTCTAGATTCTTCGTCAGTTCTCTAATCTTTTCAGTCAGTTCTGATGTAGTTCTGGCTAATTCTCTCGTATTCTCATCACCACATCTTTTCTCTCTCTCTTTTTCTCTGAAAGGGTTACCACTTCTTAATTCAGGTGTCACAACTTCTGTCTCAATGATACGCAATGTATCTCTTATCGGAGTAGCAACTGGTGTGCTCTCTTCTGGTTCTGGTCTATATGGAGGTGGTCTCTTGTAAATCATGTCATTCAAGACCTCATCCTCATAATCACTAACTCCATATCTTCTCACTTCGGCCTCAGGAACCCTCTCTGTACCCTTCCTTTCTTCCTTCTCGTCAACTGTTCTCATAGGATATAATCCCTCTGACATACTAGCATCTCGCCATCTCCTCATTCGGTCATGATGAGTTTCACGATCATGTTTCCTCCCAAACATGTACCTATAGTTGCCTCCAGACCTCTGTTTTTCTCGCTCATGTACTTCCTCTTCCCATTCCACCAAAGCCTCAAACTGTGTCGGCCTTGGTCTAGGCTCTAGACCCATCATTTTCTCCCGCAAATTTCTCAACACGGCCAGATTAAATGAACCATGTTCTGGGAATGCTAAGACACCATCTTCCTTAGTATACCTAGCCCAATTCTCCAACCATATACAGGTATGATACCCATATCTCGCAGCCATGAAGGATGCAGGCGTTTTCGTTGGAGGTAACAATTCACCTTCTCTTGTTTTAACATCTTTATCCTTGTCAAACCATCCTTTAATTTTTCCGAACAACGATTTCTTCTTTTTCTCTTCTTGGTAATACATTTCTGTGTTTACCAAAACTTTCTAATCCCTTCCGTAATACAACTGTACAGTACAATATTTTATCCAATAACAGCGTGACTCACACCAACGCACCAATCCTGGAGCGTCTACGTCACCTTGTACTCCTTCCAATCCTTGCGCGGCTCACACCAACGCACCAATCCCAGCGCGAGCACTGTTCTGATCTACTACCCAATCAGAGCGCGGTCTGTATTACGTCAGCAGTCGCTGCAGTCGCTCCTGCTCCTGTCTCCTGTTACTCGTCTACCCCTCCTTTACAAAATCTTCTCAGTAGACTTCGTGTCAAATTTTACAAAATCTATTAGTTACAACATATAAACATCTCCATTGTCTGCTTCGCTAACCATAGAATAGTAAAGAAAATCTTTTTCACAAGAATCCCGTCTTTTCCCTGAAACAGCACTCACTTCTGTTCCACTACGGAATTAATACTCTCGTTGACACAGTAGCACATTCCTCTACTCTGCCCTTCTAACTTGCATCCATTAACTGTTTCCTCTAGGACTGCTCCAAAGAGTCTTACAATCAACTAAATGCTCATACATTCACGCACTTTCATACAAGAAAATATAATACATACACACAGAATCCTGCCTTCCCGAGAACAGCGAACAGTCTGTCCTACTACAGAATTATAACACGCATTAACCAAGCAGTGTTTTCCTCTGCCCAGTCCTTCAGACAAGCTCAGAGAATACCTATTACTTCTCCCGCGATAAGCTTTAACGGCGAACCTTACGGATCCCTGGGACTTAAGACCAGAGTTTCACAGATAACCTTCGCTATCATACACACTCCTTTTATACTAGAAATATATCCCTAATAGTAACACACGACGATGTCACTGATTCCGAACCCAGACAATGTGACGCGCAACTTCAATTGTCACACGTTTCTCCTGCATACGTACAGGACCAACAATCCCGTCTTTCCCGAGAGCAGTATATACTTCCCTCTGCCCTACTACGGAACTGCTACCAGCTCCCAAATTCCAGAAGCACTACATAAAACTCAACATGACGACTCCAACATATAGTATTAGTACATATACCAACATCAATCAATAATCAATAAATCAAAAAGCCAATGTACAAGCAATCTAATCAGATCAAGACAATAATCAAAACCATCAAATTCTGCTACCAGGAAATTGTTGCAGATCAGGGCATATAAATTCTCCCTACTTCCACGGATAGAGTAATTTCACAGATACACGCACATACACTCACCATACGCTTGGGCCCATTTCACTAACATACACTCAGATTACTCTATCAGTACTAACCATGGGAGAGAAAAACCTCCTAAACACCCTGCATCTACAGTGAGGTCAATGAGACCAAATTGACACTGTCTTGAGTCATGATTTAAACAATAATAATCACAATAAAGTACTCAATAAAGGACAAGAAATAACCACCAACACTGTATTTAAAATTAGGGTACTTTATCTAAAATTAGTTCAAATGAAAAGTCAATTCAAAATAAAATCATTATTCTCATAATTACCTATTCTAGCTAAATGTCATAAATGGGTCAGGACAGGTCTCTCAGTAGAAGTCTCCCAAGTCGCCGTCCTCACAGCATCGATCCTCACCAACGCAGGTTTGGGAAGAAGTGGCCTTAGACCCTCTCTAGTCTAACAATACTTATAGTAAATCTTACAAAATAAAGCAACATAAAATGTTCTGGATTTCCGTTGAGCCGCTGAGCAGAGCGAGCAGGAAAGGATGTAGCATCGCTACATTTGGAAAATCTCCGCTCAGAAAAATCACAAAAATAAAAAGATGGAAGAAGGAAACTCGAGTTTGCAAATGTAACTTTTACAAATGTTCTTCCTCGGAACCATCACGAAAACCACTACTGTAATCACAAAGTTCATTGTGGCTCTCTTTTCCTCCAAGGTTACTTGGACGATTGCCTGGAGTCGCTGTCATCACAGAAACTTTCAAAACTCCAGCAGTAGCCATAGTCAGATGACTTTCAACAAGGCCTCTCGTCATCCATTTCACTCGAGCACAGGCTGTAAACGGCAGCCATTTTCTCTTAGGCCAAAACGAACCATCTTAATCGAAAGAAATACAAACAACGTTACTACATCATCGCAATGATTAAACAGTGTTAATTCCCACTAATACCCTTATGTGTATGTAATTAACTAGCCATCTGCAACATATTTAAGCATTAGTACACGTTATTTCAAAAGCGTTTTGTGCTTTTAAACAAACAGCACTTAGCAACATTCATTTAATAAAACCTGCACATTATTATTAAGCAACATATATGCATTCCCACGTGTAATTTCTCTTGTTAATCATGTTGGTTAATCAGAATTTTCACACAAAACAAATAATTACTGATTACGAATTAGTATTTTAAGTCAACACATATAGACAAACTGGAGCTTCCAAAACCCGATAAATTTTCAACAGAAAACTCTGCTCCATCACCCATTCAGATTAAATATCATCTATCACCCACCAGATGAAAGTACAGCTTTTATTGAGGAATTCATGGATCTTCCACATAATCAATCACTGGAGAGTGACAAAGTGATCTTTCTGGGAGAGGTTAACCTTCACTGGGGAATCAATGAAGACTCAGCTGTCAACCATCTGGCCTCCTTTGTAATTGGAAATTATGTAACCCAACATGCCTTTCAACCAACAAACACTAAAGGAGCCATACTAGACTCGATAATCTAAAAAGATGACCTACTCTTCGTAGATGATCCCATATCAGTAGACTAACCTGATCATTTTCTCATCTCTTTCTCTCTGTGACTCGCACTCTGTGACCATGAGCCAATTCAAAAAGTAATATCCTGGTTTCAGAACACTAGGAACACTGTGGTCGGCATCCTTAGTACAATGCACAGAACATTCTACCACCTATCAGCCTAGACACGAATATCAATGAGTCATCTGCACATTGCTTTGTCTGCCTTTCAGATCTGCTTGATGAGGTTGCTCCACTCCAGAGCAAAAGGAAAAGACACAGGCCATCAGCTCCATGGTTTAACAAAGCCTTATATGAACAAATAAGAGCCCTGAGAACTCAGGAGGAGAAATGGAGACCATTACCCTCCACATTTAACCTCACATGTCTCCGTAAAGCAAGATCACTTAACAAAGAGCATATTTTCTGTGAAAAATCAAATTATTTCAGATCACATCACGCCAAGAACCGACCTAAACAACCCTTTGACCTGGTCAAAGTCAGCAATTATCCATGTCCACCCTATTTTTCATCCAAACCGCAAAAGCAGAATAATTTGTACAGTTCTTTGACACCAATACAAAATCACTTCTAAATTGAGACAAGCGTCCTAATCCTACTACTCTGTTTAAATCCAAGAACAATTGGCAGGTATTTATCAGAGAGGAAGACTAATTGAAGACGTTCATGAGAACATAACCATTATACCACTTTATTGACCCTATCCTGGGTAACATAGTCAAAGACCTTTACACACACATGCTTCCCTACTGGATTAAACTGATGAATCTATCACTCGGTCAGGGAATATTTCCTGACTGCCTCAAGACAGGTCAAATCACCTCACTTCTCAAAAGGCCCTCTGCAGACGCAAACAACCTCAACAATTTTTGCCCTGGCTGCAACCTCTCTTTCTTGGCAAAAAAGTATTGAGAGATGCTTTCTGATCAACTTTCTCAACACATCAGAGACAACACCTTGGTGAATACCAATTGGGCTTCAATCAAGGCAGCAGAACTGAAACAACACTGCTTCGGGTGATTGATGATACACTCCAAGTCCTAGATTCTAAACAACTCCTGCCCCTGATTCTTCTTGCCCTATCAGCAGATTTTGATACAGTTAACCATTCTGTGCTCCTTGACACACTCAAAAATCGAATCGGGATTAATGGCACTGCCCTTAAATGGCTTGACTCATTCCTCACAGGCAGGTCACAGAAGGTAAAAATTGGCAAATATTTCTCAACACTAATGGCTGTAGAACAAAGAGTGCCATGGGGATCCATCCTTGCTCAAGCCCTAATCAACCTTTATATTGAGATTCTTGGAGTCTTACTTGGAAAATCTGGGATCCTATATTGTTAAAATGCAGATGACACCCAACTATACCTAAAGGTGTCCTCTCCCAATGGAATGGCATCTCACAAACACTTTAACTACTGTTCAAGTGTTAGCAAGAACACTTGTTCATACCACCTAAAACTAAACTCTTCCAAAACTGAATTCCTCCTTATTTCTGCATCGCAACTACCACCTCCAGTACAATCCTGTATGGACACATTTAATATCTAAATAATAAACAAACCATTGTTGACAGCGTAAAATCTCTAGGAGTCATTCCAGATAAAAGATCAAACCTTTAGTTCAACACCCTGGCTAAAAATGTGCAATATCAACTACGGCTTCTCTGGGGATTCTGCTGTTTCATTCCAGAGCAAGATTTGAGAACTCTTGTTCAATACTTAGTTCTCTCAAGACTCGACTACTATAACTCTCTTATGACTGGTCTCCCTAAGACCCGTCTCACTCACCTTAAATCTAGCCTATATTCGGCACGACATTTTGTCTATGGGTTCAAAAGAAATTATCAAATCTCACTGATCTGCTTACTCTCCCCTGGCTGCCCATTGAAGTCAGGGCCATATTCAAGACGTATTGTATCCCACACATCCACTCAGCGCTACCTGGTGGACAAACAAACCAAACAATTGCAAAATGCCGGAAGCACTGCTAATTCAACCCCTAACATTTAAAATGGAAAGCATACATGCCAACAGACCTGAACCAGGCAGGAGATCCATCATTTTTAATAGCTTTATTTTAACTCTCTCATGTCAACAATTACCTGTGGTTTAATATAGTCAATGGGGACAATCCATTCCCCCGATTATTATTTCAAAATCTCCCACATTCGAGTTTGAAACTATTGGAATGTATGGAACAACACATGGCAAAATCCTTCTCAGGAGGCTCGACCAGAATATGGAACTCTATACCTCCAACCCTACACATCACCACTTCAGCAGCTGCTTCATACCGGAGCTGAAAACCCTCTCCTTCAAAGACATTTTGTGTAGTCTCAACAATGACCCTTACTGTGGGAACGACTGGACTTCTCCCTCATCTCAAGTTGGGCATCAGTAGTCAAGCTGCTGCCTACTCAATGCACATACTTCTTAGGAATATTTCACTCTATGCCTTTAGTTATTGACTTGTAAGGTTAGGTACATAGTACTCCGTAAAAGTGTATATTTTTATATAATCTTGTATCTTTGCAACAAACCTTGTTTAGGGTAAAGAGTTCTAGCACCTGTGGGTATTGTCCGTGCTATATCAAAAAGCATAAATAAATAATGTTAATTGGGGTTGAGCATCCACACCCCCATCATTTACTTCACTGCAATCACCCAATGCGAGCACTAACTTCACTCTTAAGTAATTGAATTTAAATAGTGCTTACTACCCCTGAGGAGGCGTCAAAGCGCTTTTCGGTGAGTAGCACCCTACGGCAAAACCCTAAAAGGATTAGTGGCAAATTAGTATAGGGAAATATGAAATTAAATTGAGCGGTGGACATGTTAGTCTGTTATTTGGGTTGAAAGGGATAGTGGGGGGATAGAAGTGGGAGGGGTTTGCATTTATATAGTGCTTGGTACCCCTGATGAGGCATCAAAGCGCTTTTTGACGAGTAGCACGCTACTCTAGAAACCCAAACGCATTAAACTTAAACAAGTAGCCCGTCTTGCTCCTTCCAGTGCGGCCTCAGCTCCCTATGCATCAGGGCCAGGACCGCAGGTACCATCCTGCACTGCAGCCCCATCGCGTCACCGGCACTGCCTGGAGGCACTTGAAAAACCTTCGCAGGCTCCCGCAGCACGGGACGCGCACGGGCAGCGCTCGTGCAAAGCCCGGGCCAAGGGCGGGTCCGTCCTAGCCCGTCAGAGCCCGGATGAGACTGGGCTGGGCCCATTCTCTTGGGGCTGCCGTATTTTGCTGGTCTCTGTAGTATCTCCAAGTGAAGCAAGTTGTTCTTTTAAATACTTCAATACTTACTTGGAGTTGCCTGAGCTTCTCTTATGTACGGTACTGTTACTCGGTGTGACTGTGGCATCTGATCCCCAATACAAGCCAAGGTTACTCTGCTATCGCATATAAAATGGCCAAAGGGAAGCAACAGGTGACCAGGGAGGGGACACCAAAGACGCTTCAAAATTCTACACTCAACAGTTTTCTAACTAAGGCTGCCTCTGCTATTGACAAGGAAATATTGGCAGTCGAACAACGGCTATCGTTGGGGAGGAGTTCCTTTGCAGCACTGAATCAAGATCCACTGTCTAGTGGGGTGCAAAAATTAAATGATCACAGAGGTTCGGGAAGCACTCTGATTCATGCTACTTCCCAAACTGAGCCATCCTCTCCCCCCGAGAATTCTGTGTCCCCCCCCATTTAGTTCCTATGGACCCTGGTCTTCCAGTAAAAAGGAAGAAGAAGCTGTAAAACCTGGCAGCCACAGTTGGAGCTAAGACAAGGGCCAAGAAAAAGTTGCAGGACCTATCGCAAGGGCGTTCCAGTAATTTCTCAGCCCCACACACTGTGCAAGAACCGGATTTAATCACTTTACATAGTCCTTCACAGGACACAGACATTTTCTTAAATCGGTTACAAGAATGTTTAACCAAAAATGTCATGCCAATCCTGTCTAGACTTGACAAGTTAGAGCAAAACGTGGATCTTTTCATTAAATCTGTTACATGTGTTCTGGAAGGGGAGGGAAAAATCCAGTACAACATCAGGGTAGTCCTAACACGGGGGAGTATCATGCTCCAATACATACCAATAATAGGCTGGTGAATGAGAATAGTGTGGATTTACCAGAGGCACAGCCCGGGCTGGAAGTGGCAGCCCGGGAGGATGCCAATAGGACCTCCGAGCTTATTAGTCATATAAACGGCAGTGAAACCGTTGGAAATAGTGTGGAAATATACCTTTTTAGGGGTACACTGGTGCAGGGTCCACAGGTTCAAAAACCAACAAAGTAGAGATCAGCACTGGAGTTGGGAATAAATAACAAGTTTATTAATCACTCATGAGTGGGACCATATCCACACAGCACTCTCAAGTGCTGCCTGAGGTAGTACATTGAAGTCACAGAACACAGGCCTTATATACAGCTTTTCTGCACTGGTAAGCATGTGGATACAAATAGAAGGTACAGGCCTACACAGGAATAGTTACTGACAAACATAGGCAGATGGGAGATCACTTAGTCAGCAAAGTGGGACGGGGAGCAGGAGTGCTTATGGCAGCAGTAATTGATTGACAGTTGAGTCTGAGACCAGGTGTTCTGGCAGCTACAAACTTTTAGCATGCACATTGCTTTTAGCTGAGTCAGGAAGTCAACTAAAATAGACAACATAGGCAGGGAAAAAGACGAGCAGCAGAAGATGTGAGAATTACAAAACCAACAAAAGGGATGCCACAACCAAGATGGCTTCAGCTTATGCTAACAGAAATTATTTCAGATTTCCACAATAGGCCCAGGTCTGATACTCGCAGTTCTAACACCCTTCTCGAGGGGAATGGCCCACCGCGGCGACGGCCTAGTCAGTCAAATGCTTTGTTCCATTCTGCTAATCTGCCACATGAGGTCACTTTGGACCTACCACCCGAATGTTGCCCCTATGTCGTCATACTTACCAATGTTCCTCTGCTTCAGGCTAATATCCAAGAAACCACAGCCCAATTAAAAAACAAGGTCTGTCATTGGTTATCACAATCGATGGAATTTAATATCTCATGCTATAAGGACATCCTGATGGTAAGAAGAGTGGGTTGGCACTCTAGACAAATCCATTGATGGAGATTGTGTGGTCATAACCTGCCGGAGTCTATACCTTGCAGGGTCTATAATCAGGAGCAGGAATACCACTTCCAGAAGGGGCTTAAGTCAGGGGATAGGTATCTTGCCATTAGGCTTTTTTTATAGACACCTCAAATCTGGAGGCCCAACTCATCTACAAAAACCCTAGCCAACACGACTTGGCCAGACTAGAGAGGCACATTTCCCTATCCAAACTAGTAATAGATATGAGGTATTATCAGGTTTGGGCAAAGTTGACTGACTAGAGCTTAGCAAAGATGGCCAAGCAAGTCCGCAAGGGAGGATACCACAGGGCTCCACTCAGGCCGGCCCCAATGTGGATGTGCTGAAACTCCCCCATCCTATTGAACCACAGACTCATACTTTAGTTAGTCCATCTGTCAATAGGCCAATTTCCACACTTTCAACTAGTCATAGTCTTGATGCAAAACAGATATTGAGGGGATGTTCCCCTACTGATCAGCAGTTGTACATCCTCTCATGGAACATTGCAGGCCTACTTTCCAAATTCAATGACCCTGAGTGGGGTACACTTGTGAACAACTGCCATCTGTGCCTCTTTCATGAAACATGGGCTACCGAACCGATCCATAGGGTGGGCTTTGTTTCCTTTAGCATTGAGGCAAAACAATCCCCTTCGGGCAGACCTGCAGGAGGAATGATGATTTGGGCCAAAACTACACTCGCTTGTAAAATTAAGCGCCTCAAAATAGATTCTCAGGAGATATTGGCCATTACCATGGGCTCGCACAAAGGAGACACCCATGTCAAGATTTTCAACATTTACAATAGGTTTACTAGCCCTCTTAAACCCTCTAACACCATGACAACGTTAGTCAATTTTCTGGAATCCGACAGTAGTGACTGCCCCCTCATTATAGCTGGAGACCTTAACACTATGTTTGAGCCTGTGGATTATGTGCAGGATTTAGTACTGGAGGAGGAAGGTGCAAGAGGTATCACAAGGCTCCAAATTCCACCACTTAAGAGGTGTACCTGTGTAGCACAGCAAGTTTTATCGTTTACACTTACTTATGTGGTGTTGGCATGTAATGAGAGGACCCTCTCAGACCCTAGGTCAGATTACACCTTTAAGAGGGGGAACACTAGAAGTAGAATAGACTATATTTTAGTGGATCTTGATCTTTGGTCACAAGTAATTGATATGGCCATTCTTGATCGAAATGATAGTGATCACAACGCCCTACTTCTAAGTTATTCCGGGTTACCGGTTTTAAATTCTCAGCAAAATCCAATGAAGGCACAGGTAGTAACAACTAATAACAACAAGAGAATTAAGTGGCCAAATGTAGTTGCTGATGGGAAGCTTCTTACTGGAATCTATAAAGAGGTGACACAATTCCTATTGGAGTTGTCTAATGCCAACATAAATGATGATACCATTTTAGTCACCTACCTAGACCTTCTGAATAATATTTCGCCCTTTTTTTAAAGTCAGGGTGGGTCGCTCCCATGCAAACAGAAAAATGAAGCCTGGTACAACAAGGATTGTAGGCTGGAAAAAGTAGAACTTAAGGAGGCAGTAAAGGAGGGGACGAGGTCTAACCTACTCAATTAATGGAGGAACTACAAGAGTACACAAAGGGAGGCGAAACGTAATTGGGAAACTGAGAGTTGGCGCACTCTAGTGGAGGCATCTAGGCAAAATGATTGCCGCTTATTCTGGCATCTCCTTTCCAAGGGGATAAGCTATCAGGTTGCCGAAAATGATTTTTATATACTGCCGCACATTTGGGAAGGGTATTTCCAGGCAAAATATTCCCTGGAGGTTGATGAGGCTGTGGGTGAAGCAGGGAAGGTACCAGGGGCCGAAATGTGGAGTTTGACTGAAATGAGGAAGTGAGTTTTTCCCTTATGGAAGTAAAGAATGCAATCACTTCCCTCCAAACTGGCAAAGCCACTGTACTGGATAGACTCCCGGGACATCTTTATAAATCGGAACCCAATATCTGGGGCCCTCTGCTTCATGTCATTTTTAATGCTTTGTTAGACTTGGCATCTTTTGGCGTGTTTCCTCTGAGTTTTTGCTTTCTGACCTCCCGGTTTTCACTCTGTTTTTGCTGGTGTAATGATTCTGCGTACTTTTCTCACTGCTGACCAGTGGGACAGTGCAAGTGCTCCTGTGGTAAAGTATGTTATGGATTGGTGTTTCCATGATTGGCCTATTTCATTTATGTGTCAGTCCCTAGTAAAGTGCACTGCAAGTGTCAGGGCCCATAAATTAAATACTGTTGGCGGACTGCAGCACTGGATTGTGCCACCCACGCAAATAGCCCGTAAAGTGTAACTCTAGCCTGCAATTGCAGAGCCTGTGTGCAGCCTGGGGCTACCATGTCGACTTGGCAAGTGCACACACTTACCAGTCCCTAAACCTTCCCTTTTCTACATATTAGTCACCCCTAAGGTAGGCCCAAGGTACCCCTGTGGGAAGGGTGCATTGTATGTGAAAGGTAGGACATGCCCTGGTGTGTGTGGCATGTCCTGATAGTGAATTACAGCCTACTTAGTTTTTCACTATTGCAAGGCTACCTGTTCCCCATAGGCAAGAATGGGCAGTTTGATTATAACATCCTATAATCCTAACTGACTCAGAGAACATGGTAGAAATTCGAGTTTAGTATGCCTGAACTCAGAATGATAAAATACATCTTTTAGTGAAGATGGTTTTAACATTCTGTGTTTGAAAATACCACTTTTAGAAAGTAGGTATTTTCTTACCTAAGCATCCAGCCTGCCTCTGCTAGCTTGTGCATTGTCTGCCTGGTTTGTGAGTGACAGGGGCTGGGGGAGACTCCAGGAGACAGGGTGAGTCAGCACAGGGCTGAATAGACCTATCTGCATGTAGATGGGTGGGAGGAGTAGCACCTGGGTCTGAACAGGGCTGTGCCTGGCTTCCACAAAGCTAGCTCCACATCCTGTGGTGCGTCTGAGGACCCTGGCACACACTGACAAAGGAAGAAGGTGCACACTGGCAGAATGCACCCAGAACTGGTTTGAACAAGGGAAGGCACCCTCTGCCTGCAGAGGACAAAGGATTTGCTAGTATAAATATTGGGGCCCAGACCCGAAGATTTCAGAATTCTTTTGGATCAAGAAGACTGCCAAGAAGAAGAGCTGGAGAAGCTGTGAGGAGGAATTACCACTTTGCTGTGTGCCTTGCTGTGTTGGCCTGCAGTGGCTGCTTCTGTCTTGGGTAGTGAAAGGGCTGGACTGAACTTTCTGCAATCTACTTTTGTGAGTTTCTCCAAGGGCTTGAGGTAGAGTTTGCCCCCTGTTCAAGAAGTCTCAGGA